>NC_077245.1:56782785-57982785 GCF_947179165.1 Solanum dulcamara
AGTCTGGTTGCAAGGTCTTAGGTGAAGATGAAGATAATTTTCCAACAGCTTCTACTCTTCCTTCCTTATGGTGGGAGCTGGGTCATTACTTTATTTATACTCTGTATCTTTAGAAGCTCTTGTATTTGTTTAGACTAGTATCCTTGGAGGTGTTAGTATGTTTCTAGTAATAAAATTTAGAGCTTTAAATTTTCAATTATGATGTATTCTTGACTTTTTAGATTGGTATTTGACAATTGTTAAACTTTTGCATGTTATTTGTGTAAGAGTTCTCCTATCTAGGTGTTAGAGTAGGTGCGGCCCGATGGATTGAATCATGACATTATCCTTTCAAATGGCATAAATATATTTAATTTATATATTAAATAATAATTTTTAAATACATTTCTAAGTCTTACAATTTATTATAAACTCAAATTCTGATCGATTTTAAATCATAGTGTTAGTAATGGCTATTTACTTAATCTAATTTTTAAATACATTTCAAATTGTTTATTAAAGCAAAAGATAAAAGAAAATAAACAACAAAATAACCTCACACATGCACGTTCCGCCCCATTTTCCCTTTGATCACGCATACTCTAAATTCAAAAACACCTTTTTAAAAAGAGTTTTTATAAATCAAACTCCAAAATAAAAATAATAATTGAGAGATAAGGATTTAAAAAATTAAATCTAATACTTATTGATTTTCGAATTTGAATTAAAATGAAAATTTGACCTCTTATATATACCCCTTCATTAACACATAAGCAATTGTTCAGACTTTCTTCTCCTTTTTATTCTTTTATCATTAACTCTATTTATTTTTATCAAGTTTTCATTATATATATGTAGCAATAAAAACTGCATATGTTTCAAGAAATAATGTTTGAATTAATAGCAAACACTTATATTAAGGGCTTTGAATCCATTTTCAACTTGAAACACACTCATTCCAATGACTGACGAATGATGATGACACAGTCTTGAACATATCACCAAGAACGAAAGGCAAGAATATAAGTCAACATTTGTAGTATGTTTTCTAAATTCTTTTAATCTAATTCAGATTTTTATTGTTATAAATTTTAAAATATCTATATACGTAAAATATTATATTTTATATAAAAAATATTATTGATATAAAATATAACAACTACACTAATCAACGTACCATGTTATCCCATTTTCCCCCACGTCTTTGACAATTAACACACTTTTTGAATTAAAATAGGCAGAATTATTTTTTACATAAAAGTATGAATCTGTGAAAAAAAATTAATTTGAATTCAAAATTTATAAGAAACTTAAAAAATGTCGTCAATCAATTCAAATTTTAAATAAATGCAAAACAAAATAAATGAATAATGAAAATAAATTCAATATTTTAAATACAATAATAAGGACGGGTAGGATAAATAATAATCAACAAATACTATTTTAGTAATTAGACATTGAATATTTGTATATATTATAGATTAAAAATATTTAAAATAGAATTAAATTAAATATATTAAAAACAGAAATCCATAGACAGAAGAGTTATGAATGAACTCTTACTATTTCATACACTTTTCATTTTCAGATATTATAAAATAAATTTAAATACATTTAATTTAAATATTAAATTAAAAGATAAAAATATAGAAATAATAATAGTAGTAGTTATAATTAGTAATAATAATAGTAGCAAGTGTAATATCAATAATAATAGTAATATAGAGTAGTAAAATAAAAATAATAAGAAATAAAAAAATAACAAACAAACAAAAGAAAAAAAATGAAAGAACATAGATGAGAAAAAAGAGAAAAAGTAAGGGAGGGAGGAGGGGATATCTTATTTTCATTAGCTTAAAAATAGGAACTTATAGGCAGAAGAGTTCCAAATGGACTCTTACTATTTTATAAACTTATTATTTCCAGATATTGTTTGATTATTGTTTAAAGTTGATGGAAGAGTTTGATTATTGTTCAAAGTTGAAGAAGGAGTTTGATTTTAAAAGCAAAGTTTGGAAATGAAAATGATTTTCATCCAATTTAAATATTATATTAAAATATAATAATAATAATAATAATAATAATAATAATAATAATAATAATAATAATTAGCAATAGTAACAGTAGCAATATTAATATCAATAATAATTATAATACTAATAATAATAGTAATAATAGAGTATAAAATATAATTAAAAAAAATATGAAAGATGATAGATAAGAAAAAAGAGAATACATAAGGGGCGGGGAGGGGGGGGGAGGTAATCTATTACTATAAATTTATTATTTTCAGATATTGTAAATAAATTTAAATACATTTAATTTTAAATATTAAGTTAGAAAATAAAATATAGAAATACTAATACTAATATTAGTGATAATAATAATAATAATAATAATATATATATATATTATTATTGTAATGATTAGTTATAGTAGTGGTAAAAAAAAAAACTTAAAAAGTAGAAAAGGAACAAATAAACAAAAGAAAGAAAGGAAAAAGAAAAGAAGATAAATGAGGAAAAAGAAAAAACGTAGGTGGGGGGATTTCTTATAAATTTCAAATATTTCTTTCAATTCAAATGTATAGCTTATAAGAAAATATTATTGTATTTAAAAAAGTCCATGATAAAGAAGAATAACAAAAAGACCTTCATTTTGAAAAAAATAATATAATATTTGAATTTATATTTAAATAAAATTTGAATTGTAATAGAATTCTAACTTCTTAACCTCTCTCTATATATTCATAAAGAGATTTATAGTGTTAAACTTAAGAGTGTGCATAGATCGATTCGGTTCGATTTTTCGATTTTCGATTTTGAAATATGCTAAATCAATAACAAATCAATAAGATATTTTTTTATCGATTTTTGATTTATCAGTTTTTGTCCTTAACGGTTCGATTTTCAGTTTACCCAATAAGAAAATGCTCATAAAATAATTATATGACTTATCCAATAATTTGACGCGACAAGACAATAATATAACTTTACAGAATGATCATAAAATATAAACAATAGTGACTAAAATGAAAAGAACTTTACAAGTGAAACACAAATAAAAAAACTAAGATAGTAGTGTGAATTGAAGGCTAAAGGGCAAAGGTAGCCAATAATGTATTAATATTAATATGTAATATTTATTTAGGGGTAATGTAGTCAATTACTATTGTCTTAATGGGTTATCGGTTTACCCAATAGCCCAATATTAAAAACCAATATCAAACCAATAATTCGATAATTTTTTTTTATAAAACCATTAAAAACCCATTAA
Organism: Solanum dulcamara; assembly: GCF_947179165.1. Taxonomy (NCBI): domain Eukaryota; kingdom Viridiplantae; phylum Streptophyta; class Magnoliopsida; order Solanales; family Solanaceae; genus Solanum; species Solanum dulcamara. The sequence goes on from NC_077245.1 coordinate 56,786,041, forward strand.
CTCAATAATCCAATAGAAATAACCAATAATATTTTTTTCGATGCGATAAATTGGTCGGTTCAATTTTTGCACACCCTAGACTTAAACTTACTTCTCTTCTTTTTTTGGTTATTGATTATTAAAAAGTTTAGTAATATAAGGATACTAATTATTGAATAATGCAATAACTATTAAGTGAAGACAAAATTAGAAAATAAGTTATAAATTAAGCTTTTCTATGAGAAAGTGTTTTAAATTATAACAAGCAAAGTCTTAAAATGTATATACTGCATAACTAAAATCTCAATAAATAACGACACATTAAAAATATATAAATCTAAGTAATATATATATATATATATATATATATATATATATATATATATATATATATATATATAAACTCAGCATTCTATTTATTAAGATAGAAAATGAAGATAATTCAACTACTTATGACGTGTAACATAAAAACAATCATTCAAAGTCAGATTAGCAAAAAGTAATTAAAATCAGTAAAAAGAACAAAGAAAGGGGAAAGGGGAAAGGGGAAAATATTTTGAACTAATTTTGAGAGATGTGAATAATAAATAAAAATTTAAAAAATTAACAACTCATGAATAAACAAAATAAATATATCTATTTTATATTAACGAGAAGAACATTTGATAATTATATTAAGCTAAGTTATAAGCAAATATAAATAAATATTAAAAATCTAATAATTTTAAATAGTACATAATATAATATAAAAAAATATGAAATATCTAAATTATTTGATAATCACATGATTCGTTGTCACTATTCAATATTCACATATAGAATTGGTTGCCGGGGGGGGGGGGAGGGGGGGAGGTAGAGGAATACATTTCATTGAGGAATAATACAACAGTTGAACATTGATAAGGTGATATGAGTTAACATATTCGAATAAAGCATCACAATTTAAAATAATTAGAAATAATAATTAATATTATCTGCGCATCGCGCAGGAACGTATACTAATAAAATATAAGGAACGTATACTAATAAAATATAATGTTAAAACAATTCTAAAAAATAGGATGATGTAACTGTAAATCTGTATTTAAAACTCTTTTTATAATATCACGTGTGTGATCCCTTTTTGATGATGATGATGATGATGATGAACTTTATATACATAGGACAGGATAAAGCCACCATATTTTGTTGGTCAAACCTATCGGTGGCCCCTTAAAGTTGGTACCAACTTTCACTTAGACACTTTAACTGAACGATATTCATTTTAGACACCTCATATAGGGTTCTGCTGTGTCATTTTGACACTTTTTTGACAATAAGCAAAAATCTGAATGAGAGTGTAATACACTCGTTGATGACGTGACAAACAACCAATTAAATGATTACATGTGTTATTTTAAGTTGAAAATTATTTTAAAATTCACTTAGTAAATAAAATAAAAACATTATTCTAAAAAAATCAATTGCAAACCCCCCCCTCGCCCCTCCCCGCCCCAATAGTAGTTGTCTTCTCCACTACACCCAACAATTTTCTTTATTTTTTCTTAACCTGCTTTTTAAAGTTGTTTTAGAACTTTTTTTTTCTTTCTATTTTGATGTTGTTTAGAGAGAAAAAGAGAGGGGGAGGAGGGAAGGAGAGAAAGAAAGAAAAAATATAAAATATGAGTATTGGTATTCATTTTTTCCGGCGAAAAAGGTGGAGAGCAGTGATGGTACCTTACCCTCCTTTTTCATCGGAAATCATCTTTTTTTATTACACTCAAAAATCTCTTTTGTGCTTTTTTAAAAATTTCTTCTTTTCTTTTACTTTTCATAGCTATTCCTTTTCTTTCTTTTAGTGTTGTTTTGTGGAAAGAAAAGAGTGAGAGAAAGAAATAAAGAGAGAAGAAATATGAAATATGGGTGTTGGTATCCATTTTTCCGACGAAAAAGGTGGAGGGGGTGATGGTAGATTTAGAAAAGCAATACAATGAAGAAGAAAAAAATGGCTTGAAAACGGATTTGAATAAAAAATTTGACCTCCATTGAGAGAGTTTAAGCTTGAAAAAATGGTGGAAGGTGGTATCTTGAGAAATGGAGAAGAAGAAGAGAAAATAAAATAAAAAATGGCTAAATAAAGCCTTTCACGCGTTATTTTTGAGTGTATCACACTCACTTTGCCATGTCAGCAAAAAGTGTCACAATGACACAGCGGGCCCCTACATGAGGTATCTCGCATGGCAGGCAATAAGCTTTTTCAAGGCCTTCCTCAACAACTCCAAGGATGCTGGTTGCTACAACTCAATATACTTACGCTACCTTCATCCTCCTTAGCTGATATATGCTCAATCCTGAAGTGGATGCAACCTTCTATTGGGACTTACCTGGTATGACAAGACTAAAAAGGGCAAAGATGAAAAGAATTTTCCCACCCCATGCGAGATAGAAGGTTCATATACTTGTTCTTCATTCAATTTAGCTATGTATGGTACGTAGCATAGTTGAATAGGACTAGTGTAGGTTGCTTTCTTGTTTTCTCATGGAAGGGGAGAGTCTCCCTCATTTATGCTTTATTAGTCGAATTGTACCGGGAGGAGTCCTCTCATAGGTTTACTGCTTTCTAGTTATAGTTAGCCCTTTTTTGTTTCGGGGATGAGTTAGCCGACCTTAATAGGTTAACTGACTTATGAACCACCATAGGATCGGAGGTAAGGTTTATGTCCCCCTCCTTGTATTTTTACTTTTGTTATTTATGTTAAGGCTTGGGGGTGTTGCTCAACCCCTGACTGTGCACGAGAGGTGGGAGCCTCGTGTAGGGTCTGTTCCCATAAAAAAAAAAAAAAAAAGTGAACATCGCCCGATTGAAGTGTCTAAGTGAAAGTTGGTGCCAACTTTAAGGGGTCACCGATGGGTTTGGCCTATTTTGTTTTTAAAAAATGAAACTTCAAAATAAAAGAAAAAACGATTTTTTCCATGTTGGCCTCTTTTTAAAAAATAATAATTATCATAAATATATTTTTAAGAGCCTTTAAAATTAAAAATCACACAAAAAACTGCAAATAATTTTTTTTAAAAAACTATCAATAAACTTTAAAAAAAGAAAAGAAAAAACTGTCAATTCAAAAGTATTAAAACTTCCACCCACGTTTGCATCCCTACAGTATTTTTCATTCTTTTCCACAATCTCTCAAATCTTGATTTTACTGTTTTTGACTCTCTATTTCTGTAACATTTTATATTTATTGATTTTCCATAAAAACTTATAGGACTGCAATTTACAAAAAGGAGGATTATAGATGAATGAAGATCTTTTTTTAAAAATCAAAAAAACAAAGAATAATGAAAGATGTTTTACCAAAACTTGAGCGTCTTTATTTTTTTCTGTTATATTTTTTAATTTGTAAATAAAATCATATATATATAAAATGAATTATTAATAGGAGAGGATAAGCAATCACATTTAAAAAAACTGAAACTTCACAAAAAAACAAAAATCAAATATGGCCCACGTTGACCTCTTTTTAAAAAATAATAATGATCATATAAATAATTTTTTATGAGCCTTTAAAATTAAAAATCACAAAAAGTGTCAATAAATTTTAAAAAAAAAACTGCCAATTCAAAAATATTAAAATTTTCACCAACTTTTGCAGTAATACATTAAATCTTTGAATATATGTGTGCCTAATTAAGAGGGAAAAAAGAAAGGATAATTTTAAATAAAGACTACAATGTGGCAAAGTAGTTTCTTTTTGAATTTGAATTTAAAGTGGCTACCTAAAACTGCTCTATCCTTTATCTCTACCAATTCATTCTTCTTATTTTCATTCTTATTTTTTGGGCGAATAAGTAGATTATTAGATGGCTATTCAAAAAAAAACTTAATTACATTTGCAGAGAAAGAAGTGAAAGTCCAAGAAGAAAAAGAAGAAGAACAATATCTATCAAAATGACCATAGGATAAAAATAATCAATGGTAAAATAAACAATGCATGAAGAAAAAAAAATGATTCTTATTTATTCGTAAAACTTCTTTTTTTAATATATTTTTAATTATTCTCCTATCATAATAACAAAAATATGAAAAAAGCTTACCTTTAACTACACTTATTTATTTCTGTCCTTTTTTTTTGTCAAAATATTATTCAATTTTTGAATCCTTAAAAAAGCATATATGATGATACTTATCAGATTGTGTGTTGTCAATAGTATGTATTGTCAATACTTGAATACAATTTATCAATATTCGAATTATTTCGTGATAATGTTCTCATTAAGTTCCTAGGTTAGGATATGAAATTATAGCTTTTATACTTATAACTATCTTTTTAAACTCTATTTAAAATTGTTTTACATTTAAATAAGTTTTATCTGAGTAGTCTAAATCTTAAAAAATCAAAAAGATAAAAATATTTGAATCTATTGAAAAATTACTGAATTTGAATGTAAGTATAACAACATCAAATCGATATCATTTCTCAGATTCTTAAATCCAATTCAATTTAGTTGAATCCTTCATTCATTTAATTTTTTTTTCAAAAACTAAAATTACGATTTACTAAAAATCAAATGAAAATAAATAATGTAATGACCTTCCTATGTTATGATACATTTTTTTGCATTGTAACATATTATTTTATGATTTGATCTCCATTGTAATTTATTTCAAGAATTTTTATATTCTTTATTATAAGAAGTAGAGAAAATTTAATTTATATTCCCTATTTGTTTCCTAGAATGACAACTCTACAACCAAAAAACAAAATGCTAATACTTTTCTGAGCATGACCTTTATCACTATTGTTCAAATGCAGAGATAAATTTAATCATTTGACATCAAATATAAAATTGAGCATGATTTTATGTAAACAAAAATTTTAAAATAAGATTTAATTATTGAAAGACAATACGAATTTCAGCATCAAATGGTGTTACTTTACTGTTAAGTTTAATTCACTTTAGTTATGATGGTTACTGTTAACTTTTATTTTTATTAATAGATGTGGTTAAAGTTCTTCTTAATTTAAAGTACATGTACAATATGCTTGATTTGTGTATGTATTTATGTAGCTTATTCAACAATTATATTATAAAATCATGGCGTGATTTAGCATATGAAATTGTGTTGTATTGTCGTTGAGAAAAAGGTGATATTAAAATAAAATTTAATGAAATAACCTCATCATTTTTTAGTATAATAAAGTACTAGCAAAAAATATCACGTTTATGGTCTAAATTTTTGTATTGATAAAATAAGAATCCTATTTTTTTCACAAAGAAGAGAAATATTAATGGGAAGAAAATAACAAGTTAAAGTTAAATATTCCCTTTAAGAATTTTTTTAAGCATATTATATCTTTTAGGGGAACACGCAGGTTGGGGACGAAGTGGTGGGTCATGTTGTATGTTAAATTTTTATTTTATAATTTTAAAAAAATTGTTATATTGTTACTATATTTAAAATAAATGATTTTACCTATTAATTATTATATTAAAATATTATAATTAGAATACTAGAAAAATTGATAAGTTCCCATAAGCCAAACTTCATAGAGGTCTTATTTTTTTAGTTGATATATATAAATTGAATCACTATAATATACTAAGTGTAATTCTATAAATGAGGTCTACAGAGAGTAGGATGTACACGGACCTTATGTAATAAGAATTAAAAAAATAATTTAAATTTTCAATAAAATAAAATATAAAATTAAGCATAATAAAACATGACTCAAAAATTTGAAAAGTCTATATAATGATATTGAAATAGTGTTGTTGTATATTATAAGTTGATATAATGATATTAAAATATTATTGATTTGTTGCAGTACTTGAAATTTTAATAAGACACCAAAAAATAAAGTTGATCCTTTTATAGACACACAACAATCGATTTTTTGTATAATGTAGAAAGTTTGACTGTTTGATAGACTTTAAAATATTCAATAATGAGAGACCAAAAATAGTGAAAGGGGAATAAAAAAGGTAAATATAAGAATAATAGTGTGGATTCATGACAATCGTCAGAATGTAAATGAGACAACTATATAGGTAGTCATGTAAGAGTTATAATTAACTAAACACTATTTCAACATGTCATTTAATCTTATGATATTTAACATTTCATGTGGAAAGATAGAATTAATTAATTATTAACATGAAAAAAAATATTTTTATTGATACAACATAAAAAATAATAAAGGACAAACATGTAAAACTATTTGATGTTTTATGAAATTAAAATAAACATAAATTAATATATCCGCGCAACACGCGGGTATGTATACTAGTACTAGTCTATACTATATTAAAAGCATAAAGATCCTTAGATAATGTTATTTAAACTTTTTACCCTTCATTAAAAGATCCCACTTAAAACAAAAGTGTTTTCTCCTCCAAAAATGAAAAAAAAGAAGGTAAAAACGTCCACAAAAAAGAATGTCCAACAAAAACTATTTTTCATGACATTTATTAGATTTAGGAGTCCTCATTAGTTATTTGTTACCCAATTATTGATTGAACTTTTATCGTTTATTAAAAGATTTTGTAATACAAAATTTTCATTTATTATTTTTCTCAAATAAAAGCTATTTAATTCTTATCTTATCAAGAATTGTTTTCTCATTCATTATTTAACTATTTTCTTATTCAAATTATGTGATATATCATATTTATATATAATTTTAAAAAACATTCATAAAATTAGCTCAAAAAACTCTACCATATATAGGACTTTAAATGTATAATAATAACGGTTATTTGAGCTAATTTTTGTTAAAACTTGTGGTAAGTCTGTGCTTCCTTCTGTAGATGATCTAATTAATCGATTTTAAATAGTTTTTTTTATTTTTGTTTTTGTAGTATCTGAATCTCATATACAAGTATGGCTTTTTGGTAAGTTTTTGTTAGGTTATTTTTAATTTGACTATAACTTTTTCTATCTCAATTTATGTAGCACAGTTGAAATTTTGAGAGTAATCAAGTTTTTCAATTTCGAATTTAGAAATTTCAATCATGTCACATAAAGTGAGACAGATAAAATATTATTATTATTATTATTATTATTATTTGTTGAAACCTAAAGCTTCTATGTTCGAATTCATGATCAAAATTTAGAAATTCCAACTATGTCATATAAAAATAAGACAGAGAATATCATCATCATCATCGAATATTAGATGTGCTTGTAGGCAAAAATCAGCTACAGTGGCTAGAGTTTTGCTTCGACGTCGGCTATGCCTTCGCCTTAATCAACAATGAAAAGGTATATTTACACTTTCAAATCAATTGTATTTGAGTTAAATATTTTTAAAGTACAAATTAAAATTGAGTCCAAATCAAAATCAAATAACTTTACCTTTTAATATAGGTTTCATATTGAATAAAATTATTATTTAATTATTTTTTAATATTTAAAACTTTGATAATAATTAAACAAATCCTTATTAAATCAGTTTGGTATCTTACATAAGTAGGAGACCTAATTTAAAGAAGTTTATTATAACTAAATACGAATACAGCTTTATGAATAATTTCATTTAGATAATAATTGTATAGAAGTACGAATTTGTAAATATTTCAATTTTTCTAAATAAATAAAATAGTTGCCGTAATCAATTTGGATACATATTGTATTTAGTTCATCATTAACTAATTTTAAATTATTAAATATAGTATCATATATTTTTCTCTTTTCATATATGTTATGACTCTTTAATTTTTAAAATATATTTTTTAATTCTTTAATTTTGAAATAGACCACAAACATAGTAATAATAATTCATACAAAGATAGGAGGTGCACATGAATTTAAAATTCAATGAAAAATTAAGATATCTTTTCCCATTGAATAATAGGACTTAGAAATATGAGTGCGCATTCAATTATTTTGTCTTATTGTCAAATAAAGTTAGTTTAAAAGTCACAAATATTAAAAACTAATTAAAATTTATGTAAAATATTTTTATAATGTAAAAAAGTTAATTAGTATTTTGCACAAAAGGATAAGAATAGAAAAATGACATATTTATAAACTTGATGATATGAATTAGTAATATTTATTTTATTTTTTAAAAATTTTATACTCAATGATATGGGTTGCATATATAAAAATTTATTCACATACGCTAAACTAGTATAATTAAAAAGAAAAAAATGTAGCCTAAGATTATGCCAAGTGTCAGCATAGGTACAAGACATGTGTTAGTTTTAAGACAAAATAGTTAAGTTAGGTAGTTAGTTATTGTTTGCTTTTAATTTATTATAATTTTTTTAAAAACATTCAAATTTTGATAATTCCTTTAAATTTTTGCATTTTTTAAAATTCAATTTTTGCCAAGTGGCAAAACTGTAAATGATGAAATTAAAAGGTATTTTCAGTTTTAAAAGCAAAAAAGAAAAGGGACGTGGGTTGATAGTATTTTGTTTTTTTTAAAAAAACTTGATCTTTTTCTGGAAATATCTCATTTAAATGATGAAATTAAAAGGTATTTTCAGTTTTAAATTCAAAAACCTTTTGATGACGGATCATCCACATTCTATCTAATCGAGTCGTTACAATTTTATTTTAATTTTGAATTTGAGTTTTAAAAAACTAATTTAAAAATCTAAAGGCAAAACTAATTAGAACTCTAAAAAAATGAAAAACGATACTAAAAAGAAAAGAAATAACTAATCTGCACATTTTAACCCCTATTTAAATTGAAAAAAAATTACGAACATGCACATTAACCGCCTAGGATATTTTAAAATCTATATTTAATTTAAGTTATCAAATAGAGGTTTCGTCCTATATGAAATTAACTTTTTCAGTTTCAACAATTATCCTACTTCTTATTTGAGATCTATCTTTCTACCATAAAATTATTGCTCCGTTTAGTTGATTACAGAAGATCTCTCAAATATTATACATTTATGTTCACAATCTACAATCACTTTGAATTCTTTGAGATACAGTGGGTGTCGACATTTATAATTTTTGAATAACTTGATTTTGATTTGTGATAAAAGACTACATGTCTTACATGAATTTATTTGATTATTTTAATTACTGGCCTATAAATAAAGTGATTCAGTCTACAATTGCATACTTTAGATTACTGTTGTTGGATTCTTTCATCCAAGTATAATCATTTATGTTATGATACATATGTATTTGGACTCTGATCTACATATAAAGTAGTTATAAGAAATTTTCAATGGCTACTTATTTCGTAAATTATTTATTGAAGTTCCGTAATTATGACATTTATTTTTTAAAACTTAAACTTGTAGATGAACATTCCAAAACACTAAGAAGACGTATAACAATTTTTTGGTTGATTTATGCCAACACTTTCTCCTTCATTTTTTTTTTTTTTTGAAAACAAGGAAAGAAGAACAAATATTACTTTTAGGTGCTTGCATTTGCTCCGTTTCTGTCCTCTCGACTTTTGTGTGTTTATCTTTCATATTGATAAATTATATGATGTCCAACTTGTTAGTTTTTCATACAATAAATTATTATGATTATAGATATGTGATTAATTTTCTCTTATTCTACGTTACATTCGATCTTATAATCATATCAAAGCAAGATATATAAATTACTAATTGCTAATTGCACTTAATACTAAAAATAATAGTATATTTTGTAATTATTATCAAAAAATACTTTATCCATTATTATTAAAATAAAAAAGTACTTAAAAAAATTATTAAGTTTATGTCAGAATTTCTATATTGATAAGATATAACAATTTTTTTTAAATTAAAAATAGAATCATTGAAAATTGTAAAAAATAAAATAAAAAAAATACGAAAGTTAACATAAAACCTCAAAGGAATTTTCTATTTATTTAAAATTATAATTTAGAAATTTTCTTTAACGTGTTAATGCACTTTATTTTATTTTTTTGTTCGCTGAATTTTTCTGCATTGGGAAGTTCCAAATGTATATCACTTTGTATCATTTATTTATAAGGATTAATTGAGTTTATTACTTCATATCTCAAATTTATAATTTCTTTAAAAGATTCAATTTTGAGAAACATTGTCAAGGTTTAAAATATAACAATGGAATAATTATTAGGAAAAGCCATGGATTGTTAATCTTAGCGGTAAATGAGATTTCGAGACGGTAAGTTCATGCTTACAGATAATTGTGCATAATTTTTTGTATAAAAAAACATACATATTATTTGAGACTATGATTGTAATAGAATTTATAACTTTCTTTGTTCCATAATCTTACATTTATCTTTCAATAACATCCATATGTTGGCTACATCTAAAAAAAACTTAAATCTACCATTAGAAGGAAAGTTTTACAAATTCCATTCAAAGAATTAATTAATATCATTATTTAGATTGTGTTAAAATTCATTTTTGTGGTTTATCTTAATTCTCATAAATCTTTTTATTGGACGCCATTTCTCCTTTAAAATTATTCAAATATTATTTGATAACTTAATTTGAACATTTAAATAGAGTTTAAGGTCATAGAAATCAAAGGAGAAAGATATACAATTTCAGACAACAAGAGAAGTTTAGTGTTACAACGAAAAAGTTGAAAAATATTCTTAAATTATCCCAAATATTAAAGGAGAATAGTTAGTAAAGATATTAACGTAATTGGAGAAACTAATATTTGGTAACATAATAATTTTTGATAATATATTTTTGGTAACTAAATTTTATTAATCCCGAAAGAGAAATTATAATTAACTTTTTTATATCGGCCGCGCATTGCACGGGATCTTACAAATAATTTTTAACAATATTAAATTAAATGTATTTGTAGTATGATAATCAACCTTTACAAAACTAGAATTTTAATTTCAGACGTCTGAATTTGGGTGGTTTCATTAATTGCAAAATAACAATTAATGGTTCATCTGTTGATCCAGACAAATGTAGTTGAATTTGTGTAACAACTTAGTCCGTCGTTACTAAAAACATCTACGGTAAAGGTATACGAATCTCGTTCATCATAAGGTTAGGATCAATACCTTGATATGTAAGTGCATTAGTTGTGAATTAAGGTTGTGCTATGCTCTTATCTCAAAGTTAGGCTGAAAGTGTCTTTCCAATTTAGTTTTAGACTTGAGTTCAAACTAAGGTCTACTTCAAATGACCATATCTCTCAGGCTATAAATAATTAGGTGCCCCATAATTTATCAAATTCAAGGTCTATGAGTCTTCTTTCTAACGCCGCCGAATTTGCCTCATTTGGAGTTCAGAGTAAAAAATTATGCCTTTTTTACTAAGCATTGTCTGTGCTAAATCCGTTATAGTAGGAATTAGGCCGCTGTGGCGGGAATGTCAGAGCAAGATGGTCCTGCAATGGCGGAACAGACGAAATTGTAAGTCGGAAAAAAAATTCAGAATGGTTTATTTCATTTTCACTTCATTCTTAAAAGATCAGAAGAGACCTAGGGCGATTTTCTACTGGTTTCCACTCCAATTTGTGCTAAAGGTAAGTAATTTACTTCTTAAACTTGTAATTCGATTCCTAGAATGTGCAATTATTGGTGGGTGATCATTGAGGAAGGATTTTGGCTGTACTTGCTCAAGCCGTTATGTCTCAAGTAAATCGTGAGGTGGTTGCTCCCGTGAATCCGAATTCTAGTACGGCGGCAACAACAGTTCGCGATTTCATGAGGATGAGTCCTCTTGAGTTTTGGGGTTCTAAATTTGATGAGGATCTCCAAGAGTTTGTCGATAGTTTTCATAAGATTGTTGAGATCATGGGGATTTCCTGGTTGAAAGGGCGGAGTTGAATACGTACCAATGGAGGGGTGTTTCTCAAATTTGGTTTGATCAATGGAAATGTGAGAGGCCTAGAAAGGCGGAGCCCGTAACTTGGAAGGAGTTCAAAGAGGTGTTTCTTGATCGCTTTTTCTCATTAGAGTTGAGGGAGGCCAAGGTGGAAGAGTTTATCAACCTTAGGCAAGGCAGTATGAGTGTGAGGGAGTATGCCCTCAAGTTTTCTCTATTGTAAAAATATTCTCCATTCATGGTTGCCAACTCAAGAGCTCATATAAGCAAGTTCGTATTAGGTTTATCGAACATGGTTGCAATAAAATGCAAAACGGCGATGTTGATTCGGGAGATAGATATATCTAGAATCATGACCTATGAGGAGCAATTAGAAAGTGTGAAGCTAAAGCTGAAGAATAGGGAGTCTAAGAGGCCAAGGACCGATGATAGTGAATTCTCTCATGCTAAGTCCGGAAGTGTGGACGTTCTTGTTTTCGCCAAAAGTACTTTGGCCAAGGGTCTTCTAATGCTACTAGTCCAAGATTTGACAAAGATAGAGTGCGCAACCCTAAACCTCAAGGAGGTTCTCCTATAGGCCAAGTTACTCTTGCATGCAAGAAGTTTGGTAGGAACCACAAAGGCGAATGTTTAGCGATTTGAATATGTATTACCGGTATGGTAAGTTGGGTCATCATGCTAAGAAATGCAAGGTCAAAGATGCTCGTCCTCAAGGCTAAGTTGCTCAAGGTGGCCAAGTGTAACCAAAGGGTGGTCAATGCAACAATAGGTTCTATGCCCTCCATGGTATACAAGAGGTAGAGGAGACTCCCGATGTTGTTACCGGTATGTTATGGGTCATTCACTATGATGTTTGTGCTTTTCGTGATCCGGGTACAAATTTATCTTTTATTTCTCCTTTATGTGGCCATGAGTTTTGATGTTAGTCCCGAGACACCGTTAGAGCCTTTCTCCATTTATACTCTCATAGGTGAGTGGGTTGTGGCTAAAAGAGTCTATAGAAGTTTTGTAGTTATGGTCTTCCATAAAGTTTTTTTTATGTGATCTAGTTAAGCTTGAGATAATCGATTTTGATGTTATGCTTGGGATGGATTGGCTATATGCATATTATGCTTCTATTGATTGTAGAACCCGAGTGGTTAAGTTCTAATTCCCGAATGAGCCGATCCTAGAATGGAAGGGTAGTAACTCCGTGTTTAAAGGTCAATTCATTTCGTGCCTTAAAGCTCGGAAAATGATTTCCAAGGGTTGTATTTATCATCTTTTAAGGATTATAGATGAGAATTCCGAATCCCCAACCCTAGAGTCGGTCTCCATTGTAAATGAGTTTCTGGATGTGTTTCCCGATGTTTACCTAGTGTCCCTCCCGAAAAGGAGATTGATTTTGGTATAAACCTTCTTCCGGATACTCAACCAATTTCTATTCCTCCATACCAGATGGCTCCGGTGGAATTAAAGAAGTTGAAGGATCAATTGAAGGACTTGTTATATAAGGGGTTCATTAGGCCAAGTATTTCTCTATGGGGTGTTGTCGTATTGTTTGTTAGAAAGAAGGATGGTTCACTATGCATGTACATTGATTATCGACAATTAAATAAGATAACCATCAAGAATAAGTATCTAATTCTGAGAATAGATGACTTGCTTGATCATTGTAAGGGGCAAGTTACTTTTGAAAAATATACCTTCATTCTGGTTATCACCAATTGAGTGTGAGGGAGTGCGACATTCTCAAAATGGCATTTCGGATGAGGTATGACCATTATGAGTTTCTAGTCATGTCGTTTGGTTTGACCAATGCTCCCACTGCTTTCATGGACTTAATAAATAGGGTGTTCAAGCAATACCTAGATATATTCGTGATTGTGTTCATCGATGACATTTTGGTTTAATCTCAAAATGAGGAGGAGCATGCAAGTCACTTGAGAATTGTGTTGCAAACTCTAAGAGACAAACAACTATTTGCAAAGTTCAACAAATGTGAATTTTGGTTAAGGGAGGTGGCCTTTATTGGTCACATTGTGCCCGATGAAGGGATTATGGTTGATCCTAAGAAAATCTAAGCGGTTAAGAAGTGGTCTAGACCATTATCTCCTTCGGATATTAGGAGTTTCTTGGGTCTAGCCGGATACTATAGGAGATTTGTGCAAGGTTTTTCATCGGTCTCATCACCTTTGACCAAGTTGACTCAAAAAAAGTTAAGTTTCAATGGTTGGAAGCATGTGAAAAGAGTTTTCAAAAATTAAAGGATCGTCTCACTACCACTCGTTCAATGGTTTCGTGGTATATTGTGATGCCTCAAGGGTTGGTCTTGATTGTGTATTGATGCAACATGGCAAGGCAATAGCCTATGCTTCTAGGCAACTTAAGGTGCATGAACGGAACTATCCAACCTATGATCTTGAACTAGCGGCGGTTGTGGTTGACTTTTAGATTTGGAGACACTACCTTTATGGTGTCCATGTGGATGTGTTCACCATTCATAAGAGTTTACAATATGTGTTTAAGAAAAAAAATTTGAACCTTCGACAAAGGAGATGGCTTGAGTTGTCGAAAGATTATGATATGAGTGTGTTGTATCATCCGGACAAGGCAAATGTGGTTGCTGATGCACTAAGTAGATTTCCATGAGTAGTGTGGTACATGTTTAAGAAGATAAGAAATAATTGATTAAAGATGTTCATAGATTGGTACGTTTAGGTGTGTGGTTGGTTGACTCCAACGATGGAGGTGTTCTTGTGCATAATGGTTCGGAATCGTCTCTTGTAGCGGATGTTAAGGCTAAACAAGACAATGGTCTTGTGCTAGTCCAGTTAAAGAAGTCGGTTGCTTAAAAACCTATTGAGGCTTTCTCCCAAGGGTGAGATGGTGTGCTACATTACCAAGGTCGTTTATGTGTGCCTAACGTTGATAGATTGAGAGAGTTGATATTAAATGAGGCCCATAGTTCTCAATACTCGATTCATATGGGTTCCACCAAGATGTATCGTGACTTAATAGAAGTGTATTGATGGAATGGTATGAAGAAGGACATAACGGAGTTTGTAGCTACATATTCAAATTGCCAACAAGTCAAAGTAGAGGATCAAAGACCGAGAGGTCTAGCCCAAGACATTGAGATTCCTACTTGGAAGTGGGAAGATGTAAATATGGATTTCATAAAGGGTTTGCCTCGTACTAAGAAGCAACATGATTCTATTTGGGTAGTTGGCTTATTTTCTATCGATTAAAACATCCTATGGTGCCGAAGATTATGTTAAGTCATATGCTCGTGAGTTAGTACGACTTTATATGTTCCCTTGTCCGTCATATCGGGTCGAGGTACACAATTCACTTCACATTTTTGGAAGTCATTTCAAAAGGGTCTCGGTACAAAGGTTAAGTTAAGTACCATTTTTCATCCCCAAATCGATGTTTAAGCCAAAAGAATGATCCAAACTTTAGAGGATATGTTAAAGGCGTATGTTATTGATTTTAAAGGAAGTTGGTATGAACATTTGCCATTGATTGAGTTTGCCTATAGTTATCACTCTAGGATCCAAATGGCTCCTTTCAAAGCATTGTATTGGAGGAGATGTAGATCCCTGGTGGGATGGTTTGAAGTTGGTGAGATGGCCTTGATTGGTCTAGATTTGGTTATCGATGCTATGGAGAAGGTAAGACTTATAATGGAGAGGTTGAATACGGATCAAAGTCGTCAAAAGTCCTATTTCGATGTTAGTAAAAAAGAGCTTGAATTTGAAGTGGATGATTGGGTCTATTTGAAGGTCACCCATGAAGGGTGTAATGCATTTTGGCAAGAAAGGAAAATTGAGTCCTAGATACGTTGGACCTTACAATGGCACACAGTTCCGGGACTAAGAGATTTCTACTAAAGGTCTACATCCGCTGATCAAAATCCTTCATCCCTAAATTCGCTCAGTCCTAAGTACTACTCCTATGGAATCATACAACAATTAGAGACAATAATAATATGATAATGCTGACTTAAATTGATAATATATTGAGTATCTCATAAATCATGATATTTGATAAAATACTGATAATAACTAAAAGACACTTCATCCAGAAGTATCTAAAATCATGAAATTTGATAATCTGATAACATGCTTATGTAATTACATAGTTCTAAGTCATGAAATAACTTGTATAATGAGGGTTCATAAAAATACTATTTAAAAACGTGAAATCATGAGTAAAACATGCAACTAAAGGCTATACATGAAGAAAAACTGAGTTGCAAAGAAAATCTATGAAGATCGTAAAAATCCTATGTTTATAAGAATCATAAACTTGAAGAATTGAGGTTTTCTTGGGACTTAATGGGTGAGACGATACCCATTGATGAAATCCTACATACTTGAAACGATATCACTAGCTTGAATCTTAGAATGGAGACTTGGAGCTTGGAACCCTAGTTCTTGCTTGAGAGGAAACTTGAAAGAGAAGAAACTTTTATTGGGAGGTTATGCGTGTAAGAGAGGTTTAGGCTAATAAGAATCACTTGATGCCACTTAGAATAATCCAAAATGATGTAATATAGATATTATACGTGTCGCGACTCAAAAGCTGAGGTCATGATGAAACACACCCTAAACCCAACCTGGTGTGTAAGCCTAACTCTCTAATCTTAAGAAATATCTCAGCTATTTAGGAAAAAGAGAATCAACTCACATATGAGACTCTCGGAATAGATTCAGGCCATAAACGAAAGAAACACGAGATAAATAAAAGAAGTTCCCAAAACCTGGTATCATAATCATTAAGAGTCTCTACTACAACTTAGAATCTGAAATACAACACAAGTCTTTGAAATTGAAAAATAAAGATAGATAGAGTCCAATGGCGATCTAGAAGGTAAGATCTCACCACGAATATGAATGGACAAAATCCTCCAGATCTGATCAGCCACCATGAGAAACGCCCTAGCTAGGATCTGCATCAAAAGGATACAAAAATAGGGGTGAGTACTATCTAGGTTTGACCAACTGAATATAAGAGATAATAAAAAAATTATGAAAATAAGCTATGAAACACTTTCTCCTGCATATAGAAAAGTCCTATTCCGACTTCGGTGCTGCCAATTTATATAATAATGGCGCGAATAAAGTAAATAAATAAAGCTATACACAAATAGTCATAATAGAAGGCAAGATTCACAATAACAGAAATGACCAATGCAATGCAATGCAATGATGAAATGATTTGGTGGAATCAAGCATGTCGCACAACCTATCGTATATACTTTGCAGAGCCTCTAGCTCCCAAGACAAGGACCCATAGGGGACTTGCAATCCATATACCAAATCTCATGATCTCAATATCTCATCAACTTGCCACCTAGCTCGTTGTCAAAGATATATAAGGTGTCTTATTTTGTTTCTCAAAACCAGTACTTTCACAGTTCTCAACTTTCCATGAACAATGATATGATGAATGAGGATGAAATCATCACAACACATACAATACAGAGGCATAAACAACTCAGTGGATGCATGATAAGAGCTTAGATCCCCAAATCTCAATAAATCATGGCATATGTCCTCTCATGGCAAAAGTAGTGGAAGAAATCATTTGAAACATGCATTTATCTTTTGAAAAACGTTCATTTCATGTTAAGAAGTGATAACAACTCATCTCAAGCCCCTCTCTCGGGCATTTCATATCAATACATAAGAATAATCAGCTCAAAACCTCTCTTACGAGCAATCTCATGAATCACATGCTCTCAAAACGACTAATAATATTATATGCGCCCCCCACATGGGCTAATCACAATAAAAAAGGCCCATATGGGTGAAATAGCAAAGTTCACAATTTACAATACCTCAATCTCATAGTACAATCCCATCCCATAACCTAATTCATAAGAATGATTAACTACCCTCGAATACCTAGTCCAAAATTATCCCAAACTATCAATAATGGAAAGTTATTATCAAAAAGGGTCCAACGATACCCATATTGGTAAGGTTAGAAACCGGGATCAAAATCATCCAAAAATCTCTTCAAAATTGAGATTGTCAAAATTAGAAATTTATTTGATAATCATGTTCTACAAGTAAAAAGGAGTTCATGGTTGAAAAATCCATTAAAATTGAGTAAGAAACAAATTCAAGATCAAAGAAAAACCAATTTTGCAATTTAGGGGAAAACCCCACACTTAAAATCTTGATTTTGAAATGTTTGGTAGATGAAATTGATAAGAAATGATTTTAAATTGATAAAGGAGCTTACCAACACGAGATTCCTAAAGAACTTTACTCCAAAAATTGCCTCTCCTATGCTCAAATTGGTCAAAAATAGTGAAAATGAGAAAATTACAGGAATTCCCAAAGTTAGACAGCTCAGGCATAAAATAGTCATCGCTTTGCGGATAATAACCTCCGCGATCATGGAGAACGCATGAACTACTCATCACGAATGTGGGCTTGCAACCGCTATCGTGAAGCACATGAGGCTGGCCCATTGCAGTGGGCCTCGTGGCTGTGAATATGATCAACACTAAAGATGACTCTTCACAAATACGGGGGCCCCATGGCTGTGATCACGAAGAGTAAAGATGCCTAAACCAAAAATCGAAAAACCTCAAACTCAAAGTCTTCGAATGGACCCTTAAAAATTATTCGAGGTTCGCTAAAAATAAATTGGATATATTACCCCCACTAAAATCAACATTCTGTACTCAATATAATAATCAAATTTTCAAAAAGGATTGTTATGATATAAATACTCCCTCGGACCTTTTTTAAGCCTGAAATTTCAGCTTCTTGCCTAAATACCAAAAAAGAACCTAAGGTTTCTGGGCTCTAACCAACCACCCTACTAGACTAAACTCGATATTTCGGATGCAACAGAATTGAATCACTATCTGATGCTCAGATCTCATAATGTTGACCAAAGTCAACTATTTCACTATAACTTAATTCAATAGGCTTAAAATCTCACTCGATCGTATCGAGGACCACTATAACCATTCCCCCAACACCTAACAAGTATAAAAACACTAAGAGGAAGGAAAAAATGATCACTTCACACACAAAAATTAATTTCTCATGAAATGATATATTACAATAAGCGTGGAAAATGACCAAAATGACATTGATAAAACATTGTCGAAAGGATTCTACGGACATCATCTATTGACCATAGTTCCATCTACGGACCGTAGAACCCTGTCCGTAGAAAATAGAGGAAATTCTAGGTTTTTGATGATTTGAACTATGAAACCAATCTACAGCATGTAGTCCATTTTTTACCCGTACTGTTGGTCCAAAAAAGTTAGTTAGGGGTTGAGTTTCTGAGGTTTCAGGACTTTGGTTAATGAGGCCCTTCAACGACACGTAAAAACATCCATAGGTAAATATCTGTCTTTCTAAACCTTAATCTATGACCAAGTCTATGACTCATAAAACTACCTACGATCGTAAATTTGGCTCGTAGATCTTGGATCATTTTTCCTGATTTCTTATGAAGTTGGTGTATGGTTCCCATCTATGATCCGTAGTTCCTTTTCCGATCATGTCATGACCCAACCTAGAGCCTAGTCATAATACGACGATTAGAATCCCGAAAGACTTCAACCAAGCCTCTTAGCATACCATTCATGAGCATACATTAGCATACAATTCATGAGCATACATAAGAAAATTAAGCAATAAAGCTAAATCAAGATACGAAAGCAAAATCTCATATAAGACATAAGTCTAAAAATGGGAAAGCTACAACATAGACTCATACGATCTAACATGCTTCTAATATTAGATGAGGGTGTGAGACAATCTCCCACCTCACTCAATAGATAACATAGAGTAATGAAGGTATAACTGTCACTTGTGAAATATATGTCATGTCCTTGAACTGTGAGGACTCACCAACAAGAAGTTAATAGCAGACTCTAGCCACGAGTGGGAGAAGGATGAACGTGATCACCGGCCCCTACATTATGATACAATGTAGGCAAAAAGTATGCGTTAGTATATGGAATGCACTAAATATGTGAGAATATACATGAACAATAAACATATGACATAATCAATATGAATCATGGGATGCAAGACCAATATCTTTAAAATATGTATAAAGTCATGAAAACATTAAATTGTTATCTCATTGGTCAATGCATCAAAAGAATCTCATAATCATCATAAGAACTCATAACTCAACTGAAACTGTGTAGGATATGTACTTTAACCGACATATAAGACCATGCGAGCTAATACATGGAATTCAATGACTCCTGCATTAAGACACGGGAGGCTACCTTGCCAGGGCATACTTCATTAAGTAACTCTTTTAACTGGGCAATGTTGATCCACTAGCTTCGCCATATTGGCATATGTAAACCTATATGGGCAACGTAGTTTGGACTAAAGGTTGCTACTAGGATTGTCTTGGGTAACTAACTGCATTACTGGATCGAACCTCACCTAAAAGTCCTCTCGATGCTTAGTCAATATCCCAATGGAACTCATAAAATATGATCATAAACATCATAAGGAAAGATAATAACTTCTTATAAATCTATCTTTATAAAACATCATAAGAAAAGATAATATAAAATCATCATAGTAAAACATAGGATTAGCTAATCTTTCATATAACTCATGCAATGTGGGTGTAAGCCTTCCATCATTACATATCTTTGATCATAAACATCTTTAGGAACTTAACTTTCCCTATCATTAACTTTTCTTGAAGGATCATAGAATCATCATTCATAAACTTCTTTGCATAAAGCATCTTTTATTCATATCATAAAACTTTCATAAAATATAACTTGAAAATCATAATCATATCTCATAATCCGTACATGAAACTAGCATATACATGGATTATTAAAATTCAATTTGAAATCATGCAATATGATATGAATCATGCATAATTAGACTAATAACATTGGAATATATCATAATTGAGAAGACCCTATGAAAATTATGCAATTAGGGCTTTTAATTGAATAATTCAGAAGAGATCTTTGGGATTTCATAGGTGGAAGGTACCCTTGGATGAAGTCCCCACATACCTTAACCTTGATTAGACCTAATTCATAGAGAATGAAAACTTGACATTAAAGAATCCCTTGAATTGCTTGAGGAAGAAGAAGATCTTGAGAGAAGACTTGGGAGAGTAGTTCTTTTGTGATTTAGGGATTATGAAAAGAATAGGAGAGATAGAAGACTTTAGGGTATTTAGTAATTAGGAATCTAGTCCTAAAAACATCTGCATTCATTAATGAGATATAGGAAAAAGACTAAAATAACCCTCATTAAAACTGAATTTGAAACTCTGGATGGACCCTCACCATGGACCGTTAAAGTCACCACGGTCCGTGGTCCCCTCCGTAGTGACGGACGATTTTCTAAAAATGGGTTTTGGGGAAGGCTGTCCACCACAAGACCCACCATGCCTCGTGAAGGGCACCACAATCTGTGGTGGTCTTCCGTGGTATGTTTCTTGGACTTACATTCTAGGGTGTGTAGGGATTGTTGCAGGACCTCCTCCACAGAGACCATCATGGTCCATGGAGGTCATCACTGTCCGTGAACTTGAGGCGCGGTGTAGGACCTGCTGGAGGGTCTATAGGGGTGGCCACCATAAAACCACCACGGTCCGTGAAAGTCTATACAACACGTGATGGTGAGGCATGGTCCCTGCCTTAAGAAGTTATTGAGGATCTCAGGGAAGGGCCCACCATAGTCCGTGGTTGCTTGTCGTGGTCCCTTCCCTGCAGAACTGAGGTTCATAAGCTCCACCACAGTGGGACACCACGAGCCGTGGTGATCATTACGGCTCGTGATGGCCTTCATGGTCAAAGCTATAATTTTCTGTAATTCCATCTTTAGTTCCTCATTTTCCATCTTTTTAACTTCTGAGTCTTACAATATCTCCCCCTTAGGAACATTCATCCCCGAATGGGACTCAAGCTAGCACGAATGGAATAGGAAAGGATTATAACATCCCAACATGAATGCAAAACATCGTGATAGTGCATAAAGCATTAAATCTTTAATCTCAAGCTAAAACATAACTTTAAAATTCATTTCATGAACATAAATGCATATGAAACCATGAGGACAACTAAAACATATGGTTTAGTTTGTATGGATCATGAAGGAACTAAATACCTCAACTAGGCACGAAAGGAAAGAGATGAGGATATTGGGACATCATATCGGCTTCGGCCTCCTATGAAGCACCCTTAACCTCTTGGTTCCTCTATAAAACTTTAACTGAAGTTATTTCTTTGTTTCTTAACTTTTTAGCTTGCCGTTCCAAGATATCAATCGGAACCTTTTCATATGAAAAATTCTCTTTAACTTCAATGATGTCCAATGGCACAATGGAGCTAGGATCACCAACAAACTTCCTCAATAAGGACACATGGAACACCAGATGCACAGATGCCAAATCTGAAGGCAAATCCAACTCATAAGCCACATTACCAATCCGCCTCAAAATTTGATATAGGCCAACATAGCGAGGACTTAGTTTACCTTTCTAACCAAAATTCATCACACCCTTCATGGATAAAATTTTCAAGTAAAACCCAGTCATTAACCTCAAATTCAAGTTTTCTTTTCCTCACATCTTAATAGGACTTTTTTCGGCTTTGGACTGTTTTTAATTTCTCTAATGATCCTAACCTTCTCCATAGCCTCAAATGACAACTCGGGTCCTCTTAAAGCAACTTCACCAACCTCGAACCAACCGATGGGGGATCTACACGGCCTATCATACAGAGTCTCAAATGGAGCCATCACAATGCTAGAATGATAACTCTTATTGTAAGCAAACTCTATTAATGGCAAATAATCATCCTAATTTCCTTTAAAATCAATAATGCATGCTCTCAACATATCCTTGAATGTTCGAATGGTACGCTCTACATGACCATCCTTTTGTGGGTGAAAAGCTGTACAAAACTTCACATAGGTACCAAGACCCTTGGAAAGATCTCCAAAACTAAGATGTAAATTGAGTACCTCGATCCAAGATGATGGAGCTATGAAGCTTAACCAACCCCCGGATATACAATATAGGATACTCCTCAGCTGAATATGAAGTCTTAACAGGAAGGAAATGAGCCAACTTAGTCATTTGGTCAACCATCACCCAAATAGAATCATGTTGCCTACATGTATAAGGCAAATCGGTAACAAAGTCCACATTCAAAGCTTCCCACATTCAAGTAGGTATCCCAATTTCTTGAGCCAAACCTCCCGGTGTTTGATGCTCAATTTTCACTTGTTGACAATTGGAAAACTTAGCCACAAATTCTGTAATATCCCTCTTCATGACATTCTACCAATACACTTCCCTCAAATCTTGATACATCTTTGTGGAAATAGGGTAAATATAATACCACGAACTATGAGCTTCAGACAATATCATATCTTTCAAGCCATCCATATTCAGAATATACAATCGGCCTTGATATCTCAAAACACCATCTCCCCCTTAGGAGAAAGCCTCAATAGTTTTTTCAGCAACCGCTTTCTTCAATTCAATAGCGGGATCACTATCTTCTTTTTCCTTTACATCTTTCACAAGAGACGATTCAGAACCATTTTGCACAACAACACCCCCATTTTCAAAATCAACCAATTGAACACCCAAAAAGGCTAACCTATGCACATGTCGGCTAGTTCTTTCTTCTCATCCTCAATATGAGCAACACTGTTCATGGACAATATACTAAAAGCGTCGGCAACCACATTTACCTTACCTGGATGGTATAACACATTCATGTCATAGTCTTTAATAGCTCAAGTCATCTCCTTTGTCGAAGGTTCAAGTCCTTTTGAGTGAACACATATTGTAAAATCTTATGATCGGTGAAATCATCCACATGGACACCATAGAGATAGTGTCTCCACAATTTCAAAGCAAATACCATCGTCGCCAACTCCAAGTCATGAGTCGGGTAATTCTTCTTATGTGCCTTGAGTTGTCTAGAAGAATAAGCTATCACTTTGCCATTTTGCATTAGAACACAATGAAGACCAACTCGTGAAGCATCACAGTACACAACAAACCCATCTGAACCTTCTGGTAAAGTCAACACTAGAGTAGAGGTAAGCGTATCCTTCAACTCTTGGAAGCCTTTCTCACATGCCTCAAACCATTGAAATTTCACCTTCTTTTGAGTCAAAGTAGTCAAGGGCGAGGCAATAGAAGAAAAACCTTCCAAAAACCGTCTATAATAACAGGATAAGACCAAAAAACTTCGAATATCAGAAGGAGTCAATGCTCTAGGACAATTCTTAACTGCCTTGGTCTTTTTTAGATCAACCATAATTCCTTCACCGAAAATAATATGACCAAGAAAAGTAACTGACCTTAACTAGAATTCACATTTACTAAATTTTGGTTACAACTGACGGTCCTTGAGAATTTTCAACACAATCCTCAAATGATCGTCATTCTCTTCCTCACTCTGTGAGTAAATTAAAATATCATCAATGAAGACGATCACAAACATATCGAAGTATTGCTTGAATACATTGTTCATCAAATCCATAAAAGCTACAAGGGCATTTGTTAGTCCAATAGGCATAACCAAAAATTCAAAGTGACCATACCGAGTTCTAAAGGCCATCTTTGGAATGTCAAATTCCCTTACTCAAAGTTGATGATAACCCGATCGGAGATCGATCTTTGAAAAGTATCTTGCTCCTTGAAGGTTATCGAATAAGTCATCAATCTTCGGAATGGGATACTTATTCTTAATGGTGACCTTGTTCAACTATTGATAATCAATACACATACGAAGAGAACCATCCTTCTTTCTGACAAAGAGAACCGGAGAACTCCATAGAGAGATACTCCCTTATCTAAAAAATCCTTCAACTGATCCTTTAATTATTTCAATTCTATTGGAGTCATTCTGTAAGGAGGAATAGAGATGGATTGAGTATTGGGGAGGAGATTGATACCCAAGTTTATTTCCCTTTCGGGAGGAATACTTGGGAGATCTTCGGGAAAAACTTCCTGAAACTCATTTACAACTGAAATAAACTCAAGAATAGGAGTCTCAGAGTTAGTATCTATAACTCAAACTGGATGATAGATGCACCCTTTGGAAGTCATTTTTTGAGCTTTAAGGCATGAGATGAATTGACCCTTAAACACGGAATTACTACCCTTCCACTCTAGGACTAACTCGTTTGGAAACTAAAACTTAACAACATGAGTTCTACAACCTATAGAGTTATGACATGCATGAAGTCAATTCATACCAAGAATAAAATCGAAATTGGTCATATCAAGCTCTACCAAATCAACAGAAGTGACTTTATGAAAAACTAAAACTAGGCAATTTCTATAGACTCTTTTAGCCATAAATGAATCACTAACTGGAGTGTATACCAAAAAAGGCTCTAGCAAGATCTCGGGACTAACAATGAATCTCATAGCAAGATAAGAAATAACAAATGATAGAGTAACATCAAGATCTAATAATGAATAAATATCAAAGTCAAAAACTTTCAACATACCAGTCACAATATCGGGGGGGTCCTTTAACTCCTGATGAGTTTGAAGGGCATAAAATCTATTTTGGCACTGACCGCCACCCGACGTAGTAACATGCTGATCTAGATAACTGATAGCTTGAGTCTGTCCTTGGGGCCTAGCCCCACCTCTACACTCCCTAACATGATGACCAGGCTTTCCACATTTGAAACAAGCATCGAAATCCGCGATGCACACTCCTCTATGATTTTTCCCACACTTCATGAATTTAGGGGTGACTTGACTACTCGAAAATCCACCTTGTGCCTTAGGATTTGGCACCTTGTCTTTCTCAAATTTTGGAACCGAAGTGTTTGAAAAACCTTGGACTTAAAACCTTTGGCCTTGTAAAAAATGATCATTTCCACCACTATATTTGTTGTGAGAAAACTCACCTTCATACCAAGCCTTCTTGGACTCCCTTGCATTTCTCTCCTTAAGCTTTTTCCGTTCAATTTGCTCGGCATAGGTCATGAGCCTAGAGATGTCCATATCCTTGATGAGCATAGCAGTTTGGCACACTTTCATAACCAAGTCCGACACTCCCGAAATAAACTTGATCATTCATGCTCGAGAGTCGGCTACCAAGAATGGAGCATATATACACAACTTTGTGAACTTAAGAGCATACTCCCTCACACTCATGTTCCCTTACTTAAGATTGATAAATTCCATCACCTTAATCTCCTTTAACTTAAGTGGGAAGAAGTGGTCAAGAAACACAACTTTGAACTCTTCTCAACCTATGGGACCATCTTTAACCCTTTCAGCTTTTCATTGGTTGTACCAAACTTGAGAAACACCCTTGAGTTGGTAGGCCGCCAATTCTGCCTTTTCCTCCGAGGATGCTCCCATGATACTAACGATCCTGTACAGTTCATCAATGAAATTTTGGGGATCCTCATCATCCTTGGACCCATGAAACTCAAAAGGTTCATCCTCATGAAATCTCTAACCCTTGAAGCTAGAGTAGCCATAACTAGAGGAGAATCTACCCCTTAATTCACTTAAGTAGTCACGACATGGGCTAGCATTTGGAAAGTTGCTTGAAACTCTGCATTAGCCACTTGGTCATCCAAAGGAGCATTTGGAACATATGGCTCCTCTTCCATAATATCCCTTCGGATGAGAGCTCTTCGTGGAGGCATGATTCTGTAATCGCAAAGAAAAAGCATTAGAGGAGGAAACCTTAGAGTTCAACTATATAGCACGATAAGATCATGAAAGAAGTGAAGTGTTTCCTAAGACACCTTATAGCCTCCTATTCATAGATGTGGCGTGCTTCACACCGATGAACAAGACTCTACTTGACACGGCATGATAGACTCCTGAAGAAACTTGAGTCTTGTGCTCTGATACCAAATTTGTCACGATCTAACCTAGATCTTAGTCATAACATGACGATTAGAATCCTAGAGGACCCCAACAAAACCTCTTAGTATACCATTCATGAGCATATATAAGGAAATTAAGCAATAAATCTAAATCAAGATACGAAAGCAAAATCTCATATAAGACATGAGTCTCAAAATAGGAAAGCTACAACATAGACTCGTACTATCTAACATGCCTCTAATACTAGATGGAGGCGTTAGACAATCTCCCAGCTCACCCAATAGACAACATAGAGTAATGAAGTATAACTGTCCCATGTGAAATAGATGTCATGTCGTCAAACTGTAAGGACTCACTAATAAGAAGCTAATAGTAGACTCTAACCCACGAATATGAGGAGGATAAACGTGATTGCCGCCTCCTACATTATAATACAATGTAGGTAAAAAAATGCATTAGTACATGAAATACACTAAGTATGTGAGAATATGCATAAAAAATAAATATAGGACATAATCAATATGAATCATGGGACGCAAGACCAATTGTCATGACCCAAGACTAGGTCTTAGAGGTGATATAATGAATGAAATATCTAGAGGTACCTCACCCAAGCCTCTTAGCATTCATTAAGATATTCATCGGTGATGATATTCAATAGAAGCGGAATAAAAGGGAAAAGGACCAAGGGAGAACAATATAGAATAAGAGCCAACAACAATCTTATATCATAAGAGATGTATATAAGAAGAGCTGAATAGAACGAATCAAAGTGACGCAAAATAAAAATTATATCAAGTAAAAGAATAAAAGACTTGACGACAAGATAACAAACTAAATTTTAGGCTACAATCCTATAATAACCTAAATACGACAAGACTCAATAAAAATAAAAAACTGATAGAAGGATTTGACTCAAAACAAAAATCAAAATTTGAATTGCATAGCATAAATGATGACAACATAAACAATCCATCTTTCCTAGAGAAAAGAAAAGTGTCTTCCCAATCACCAAGTTTGACTTCTTAGCCACCACTTTGTACATTAGCCTTTACAAAACCTTCAACAATTTCAATTGTCTTTTCTAGAGAATTGAGAGATTTGTCAAACTCTTTGTCATTAGATATCATCTCAATAAAGTGGACATTATTATGTGTCGGCAAAGGATTCTGATTAACATTTGGGGGTTCATCATTTTGAACCACAATTGTCTTTGCTCGAAACATCTTTTCCTCCTCTGTTTTCAAAGTTCGACAATCTTTAGTACCGTGCCTTGGAGTACAGAATGGTATGCACATCGCTTTGTAGGATTGAAACCTTTTGCACGTGGATCTGCATAATTTTGAGGAATCGGTTCTATCATATTCAAAATTTCAATTTCTCGAATAAACTTGTGTAAGACTCTTTAATTGGTGTAAAATTGTTTGTAGGTCTTTGAACACCTCCAAAATACTGCCTTGGAAAGGGGTTATAGGGTGATCAAAAATTTTGAGGAGAAGGACGAGCATGTTGATGTGTTGATGCCTTCCATTGGGGATGGTTTGATGGATGTGTGGTAGTGCACTATAGACTGCATATTGAGGTAGGACAATAGAGTATTGTGTTTCTTGCATTGGTTGATAGTGATGATATTGAGATGGTGCATATTGATAAAGTGGACCCCTTGGGCTTTTTGTTGTGCCCGACATAACAGTTGCTGCATCTTCCTTCATTTTCATTCCCCAAGACTTTTCGATCCATTTTTAATCATGTGTCATGGCTTTCAAAGTAGCTTGACTTACAATTTTTCTAGACTTGATGCCATTTTCAACCATTTCATCAATCTTAATAACTTCGGCGAACGTTTTTCCAACAAGGAAAGCAAATAATGAAAGTAGTCAAGTTCTTGCACCTGGAGAAAAACATCAATTATTTCTGAATCCTTCATTGATGGCTTAACCCAAACAGCTTGCTCCCTCCACCTAATAGCATATTCACGAAAAGTTTTAGTGGTCTTTTTCCTCATATCTGCATGTGAAGTACAATCTGGTACAATGCCAATGTTATATTGGAACTGTTGAACAAAACATCGAGCCAAATCATCCCATGTATGCCAGTTAGAAACATCTTGATCTATGAACCATTTAAAGGCAATTCCAACTAGGCTTTCCCTAAAATAAGCCATGATCAATTCCTCTTTTCCCACAGCCACTCTCAATTGATTGCAATATCTCGTCAAAAGAGCTATAAAATTCCCATGGCTATCATATTTCTCAAATTTTGGAGTTTTAAAACCGATTGTAAATGAACGTGAGGAAACATACATAAATCACTAATGAGACACTTTTATGACCTCGCAATTCTTGCATATCTCTCACTCTCTGCTCCAAACTTTTCATTTTTCTTGTCATCACCTCATGTTCCTCACTCATAACAGTTTTCTCAATCTATAGTAGAATAATTATGGAGAACATAGGATTGAAGATCGTTATGAGATTTCTTTATCAACGGTGGTTTAGAAACTACTTTACTCTGCTCAGTGGGCATGAAAAGTTGCTTACTTATTAGGGGTACATTTTGAGGGCGTAATGTGGAGGTTCTCACGGTATGGGATACTTAAAAAATAGGATAAGACCAGGTGGATAAAATGGGTCACTTGTCGAGACTTGAATGGGAGCCGACATAGTTACATTAGGAAATTTAGCAATTGAAGAAGGAGGAGCTTGTCCATTCATCCAGGCTTGATACATTTCAGCCATTAGTTGTCTCACCATCCTTACTTCCTCTTCTAATGCTAATTTGAGCCAACTCATTTCGACCTTTTTCATTAGCTGACTCCAATCCATCATTGTGAGACATTTTTCCTTTTTCCTTCTGTAATGACATCCAAGGCCATTTTCATACTTTTGAGTATTTTTACCATTTCACCTGCTTCTCGTAGCTTCTTTATAGATCTTATGTGGTATTGGGATGGGTGGCACGCTATCTAAGGTGTTCGATTGAGTTTTGAGCTAGTTTGGCCATTTTTGAGACTTAAGGTTTGAAAGAGTTGACCTTAGTCAACATTAGGAGATTTGGGCATCATATGAGAATTTTGACTATTCCATCAGCTTCGGAAGGTCCAATTTGGTCTAGAAGAAAGGTTGGTTTGGATTTTGGGGTCTTCATTTTGAATTTGTGCGATTTGTCATTTTAACTTTAAAGTTTTAGCCAAGTTGGACTTCAGTTAACAATTTTAGTAAACACACTCGGATGAAAATTAGGTCAGTGCGATTAGCTCTAAAATTTCACGTTTGGTTTAGAATGACCTTTCGCTCAGTTCTCAAGTGCTAAAAATGGTTTTAGGCCCATTTCCCTATTTTGGAACATTTATAGCTTGAAAAGATGACTTCGATCATAACTTATGATAAACGACTTCAGAACAAAGTTCTGACGGTTCCATCAGCTCCCGAACGATCAAATTAGGCTAGCAACATGGTCGACATGAGTATCGAGATAATCGGTACGAGTTTGGCGCCATTTGGTGCTTTTGACTTTGAAAATTAACCTACGGTTGACTTTGATCAACTTTCTTGGAAATCACGCCCGGGCAAAAATTCTTATAGTACGGTTAGTTTTGAAATGTCAAGTTTGATATAGAAAGACCTTTCGTTTGCTTCCCGAGGCTCCCGATCTAATCCCAAGACCCATTGTGGAAAATTAAATTTGGATATGGGACTCTCTCTTCCATAAAACACCTCATATGGGAATTTTGAATGTGTCGTTGAGTCTAGAATGCCAAATTTAGTAGGGAAGCATATCTCTCATTTGTGCTCACAAGGTTTCGAACGAATTCGGAACACCCCGTCAGAGAATTTGGCATGTCAAGCCCTTTTTTCACCAGTAGGCATCTGGTGCCATCGCTAAAACTACTACTGCTAAAGCGGTCAGGAGGTCTCTAAAGCGACCAAGCACTTGGGGTTGGGTTTCGCTAAAGCGACCATCCATCGCTAAATCGATTAGTTGCTTAAGCGACCTGGTGTCGCTAAAGCGATGACCGCCTCTTTGAGATGGCCCCTTAAGTGAACATCGGGGGTTTGCTTGAGCGACATCAGAGGCCTATTTTTGGTCTCTTTTTTAGATTTGAGCCCTATCTTTCAAACTCGATTTTTCTTTCTACATTTGGGTGATTTGGGTAATTCAAAAGGATAAATTGTGTGGATATTCGAGGTGAATTCATTAGTACATTTATAATTAGGATCAAAGGCTTCCTTTGATGTAAATTGTCCTTTTTCTTACATTTTTTGCTATTCTAGGGCTTGAAATTGGTGGGGGTTGTTTGAGCTCTTCTGGTGCTCAAGATGTGTCCATTTTGGGGCACAAGATCCTTGAGTTGTTTTGGGACCTTATGACAGAGTTGATTTTTTGATTACGTGCTCGGGTCCCATGTCGAATTTTGATCCAAATTTAGTACAATTTTAATTATAGTAATAGGAGTATTGTTGGCATTGTTTTATGTGTTCTTCGATAATTTGATAGAGTGGCATCGTTCAGAGGCGACCCAGAAGGGAAAAGCTCAGGTTTAGCGATTCGTGTGTGGTTTCAACTTTGAAGTAGGTTATGGATTCCTCTCTTTAGACTTGGCTTGGTGGAATTGATATATTTTGAGTGGTAACAAGTGATTAGGTTGGTGATTTAGGGTTGTTATCCTATTTAGCAATTGGAGTCGATGATCATCGTTAGTATCAAGTTTTCTAATATTAGCCATTGGAGTCTTAGTCTAAGTGTTAGCTTGGCTTGTTTACACGTCTAGAATCCTTAGAATTCGCTCTTAAGGTGATTTGAACTTAGGATGCCATTTTTTTTGACTTGCTTGGTTTTGGTTTGTCACTTGTTATGATTCCGACTTATGTTTGTGCCTTGTTTGCTCATAATATTGAAATGTTGGGCCCGAGGCTGTACTTTCAATTTACCGAAGTCTCAAGTGAGTGATATATGATTTTTGACATATTACTTGTCTTATTTACCTGGTCGGTGTTAAAAGGAATCTTTTTAAACTGAAGAATAAATGATGAGTTTAAGACCTTCGGCAGATGAATAAATATGAGGAATTTAGGAAAATACAGAGATATCTATTTCATGGCATTTCATGGTTGATGAGCTCGAGGTATAATTTTGAGCGACCCTTTTACTGACTTTAGGCTACACTTTGCTTCATTTGATAAGCTCGAGGTGTGGATCCCGAACGGCTCATGATATATATTCCGGGTTATTATTTCGATGTTGATGAGCTCAAGGCATGATTCCGAGCAACCCTTTTATTGATGAGCTCGAGGGTTATTCCGAGCGTTTCATGATACTTTTGGAGTATCTAACCTCTTTTTATGTTTTTATTGAGCTGAGGATCTCTCAAAAACAGTCATCCTACCTTGGTAGGAGTAAGGTCTACGTACGATTTACCCTCTCCAGACCCCACGTTGTGGGATTTCACTGAGTTGTTGTTGTTGTTATTGTTCATGATACTTCTGGAGGATATTGAGCCGTAACTACGAGTTTACATTTGTGCATTCTTTTAGTATTTTATGAGTTGAGACTTTCTATGTGATGACATGATTTGTGGGACTTACTTGATTATTGTATGATCTTCCCGTATACCTTTTTCCTAAGATCATAGTTTTATGCTTATTCACTTTTATTATTAATATTATCGTGCTACTTATTATATATTTATTCTTCTCAGAGCTCGGTCGGCCTATGATGCCTTCTGAGTACCTTGTATTTTGGTACTCATACTGCACTTCTGCATCTTTTTGTTGTAGCTCCTAGTTTGAGCCACTCTTAGCACGCCTCTGATCATCTGTACCTGTGCCAGATCCGGATTGTAGTGAGCTCATGGCATTGAGAGACTTGCTATATTCCCTCTTACTCTGACTTATATTTTGTATTTTGGACAGTCAGTTCTGCGTTGTATATTTGTATATATTATCAGCATTTGTACTTAGTAGCTCCTGTATAGGCGACACCAGGTTCGAGGTTTGGTCTAGTGTCAATTCATCATTTTTGGTCACCATCGGGCCTTTTGTATATTTTGAATCGTATTTACTTACATATCTATACCCTGACCTGACTTTTCTTTGGTTATATTCTCTTTGCTTCCACCTTTTTAGTTTGCTGAAACCAATCTTTCAGGTGTTGGTAAGACTTTTGTCTCCTTCAAAGACTTCTTTTTAAATTCACCTGACGTTGAATGGTCAATGATAGGATCTGCAAACCACGCCACAAGAAGAAATATTGCAAGTTGCCTTACCCGTAAAATCGGTCCCAAAGGCGAAAAAGGTAAGATGGTAAAATCAAGAAAGGTTGCCCTTAATGACTATTCCAATGAAATCTGATAATGCTTCGACTCCGACAATTCATTCCTCCCTCAAGCCCAAGAGGATGGGTGTCCCATTTAAAATAGAAGGAAAACAATAAGCACAAAGAAAAATAGGGAGAAGTGGATAACTATCCATTGAAGCTGAAACTAAAATTTTGATGATCAGTAACGAGATTGGGAACTAAAAGAAGATGTTTTGATGCGTAATATGCAAAGGGAACAGAAAACAAGCAGCAGCATCAAAATGTCATGTCACAGAAATAGAGTGTTTATTCTCCTCGTATTAAATTCGTTACCTTTGCTATCATCCTTCCATCAGAATCCAACAGTGCCTCAAGTATAAATTTGCAGAACCAGAAAATTCATTTAGAATACCTAGGATATCATAGGTTCTGATTGATAATTCAGCTGAACCTGCTCAACACTGGCATAAAAGAAGGAGAAGAGGAAACACCGGGAAATAAGGAATTAGTTATCTTGGAAGGTAAGAAGCACGTCAAACTTTAAAAGACATTCACAAGAATGACAAGAAAAAAGAGCAGGAATGAATGGATATAATATGATTATTTGACGGATCAAAGTAACCAAACTATTCTATGTATTATCCTCCCTGTGCAGAAGTTTGGGTTTCATTAGATTTGAGAGTTTCACCACACCTAGAAAGTACACTTTAATATGCAGCAAGGATTCACAAGCTACCACAATAACTGTAAGTGATTGGAATAGAAGTAGCTAACTTCTTAGATTACAAATCTGACCCTTTCTTAGTTATTGTACTAGATAACCACTTTAACTTAACGTTGACAAGTTTACGAGGACTTCTCCAATATACACAACATATACTCGCTAAAAGAAACTTTAATAAAATATGAGATGTGGACATCACATAAATAACCTATGATTTAGCAAACAATTCACAATATTTTCCATTTAACTGGTGATCCATTTTATGCTCACATACAATGCATAATGACATACATATCCCTTTCTAAGCATCTGAAACCTCCCACTCTACATGACCTACTTCTCTAACATTCTTGTATTGCTGTCTGTGGCTTGGAATGACTTATGGGTCTAAAATTGTCAAATTACCAATGTATTTTACGCCGTTCTTCTCAATCCTATTTATGAAGTAAATTTTTTTAAAAAAGAACATTGATCACAATATATACGGTATATTCCAAAAAGTACAACACCCAGGCGAAATATGATCCACCGCAAAGAACCACCCCAATTGTCTATCGACATCTATTAGGTGCTCCAAAATGTTAAAAGAATATAGAGATTCATGAACTGTTTCGACTCCTTTAAACAACAGGTTCTCTCTCCATATGGTCATAATGAGTGCCAAATGAACCACCTCCTACACTCTATTTCTCCACCTGTTAGTTAAAGATGTTATCTTTTAGCTTGAGATAAGATCTTACCTATTAGGTTGAGGTATTTAATATTTTACAAAGGTATGGAGTTCTAATAGTCTTAAGAGTTTTTACTTGTTTAGAAATTCCTACCAGAATAAGGCTTTATTTATTTATTTATTTTGTTTCATTAACTCGAAAAAAGAATGACTTAACAAATAGGTTTTGGTGATATCTCTGTGTTCCTATTTTATTCTTCTCTCATTCTCCTACTTCTCTAATTTACTCCCATTCCACCTCCCTTCTCATCCTGCATCAGCCGGATGCAAAGATATGCCAATATTTGATTGTTCTAACGAAAAGAAACCATTCTCAGAATACTGATTCCCTGATCTAGCAATAAGACCTTAAAAGTTCCGTAGACTAATCAGTTTTCCTTTCTGTAGCTCCAATGTGTTAGCTTATTCAAATAATTAAGACGCACATAGAGGATATTATTAAGGTTAAAGAATAAAATGTCATGCTAAGAGTCAAACTGCCGAAGGTTAAACATCCCAGTGCCTATCGTCATTGGTATGCCCATGATGATACATTCGGCTACTCCTTCTATCTTATCACCCCTTCCATTTACAGATGCATTAAACAGGTGGTCGGTTGTCTTCTCAAATGAAGCTAGAATCAGTACGCTATCTTTCATTTTCTGGACACCATGTCTAGTTATTCCCAGGACTTCACCCTATGATAGTGACAAAGAATGTCAATTAAGCTCGATATTTGGATATTAAAGGCATCCAACATGTTTTTGGATGAGGAATATTCCAGGAGAAGTACCTTATATGTCATCAGATCTGCAAGAAGCATCATGTGCCGCAAGTCTATTGTCATTCCATGACTTGACATGGTATAATTAATTTCATCAATTATAGAGACCCTTGATGCTTCAATGCCTAGAGTTTGCTGCACCTCCATTATATGATTGCTCTTTGTATTACGTCCATCAACTCCTTCAATGCCCATTACGGCAAGGAGACCGTTCCTACAGAAAGGAAAGAGCAGGTAAGATGTAGAAGTTCTATTTTATAGCAACAACTCATTGGAGCATTAAATTCCAGAGATGAAAACCAAAAGCCCAACTTGCTGACAATTGAAAACCAACACCATAGAGTAGGATTGTAATTCTCTTGTACATTTCTTCACAGCGTCCTAGAAGCTATATGAGACAACATTATTTTGACAATATCATTTTGATTATATGAGTCGCTAGTCTACCAATTAAACTCTCAATGAGACCATAAAATACAGATTTTCTGCACATTTTTAAAATCCTTTTAATTTTTTTGATGATCTAACCGCAACAAACCGGTCTTAAAAGCTCCAACTCATGTTCTTGTGTGTAAAATTGTTCCATTTCTGAAAAAAAATTGTTCCATTAATACCTTGCTTTCCGATTAAAAAGATGATTTCGAAGTTGTTCTTTATTTGATTGTCAAAAAGTTACAGATCTAAATTGATATATAAATATTTTACACTTTTCTCCCTTTCTAACAACTAAAACATCTAGATAGGGTAGGTGACAGCCATATGATGCAAGCATAGACATAAAATACGGCCTGTATTGTAAACAATTCGTTGATTCACCCTGAGATGAGAGGGAAGGTCAACTTGACTCATCTTTTCATATAATTATACATCATAATTGCATTTAATATTTCAATTAGTTTGATGTATTATTATGCTATTGAGCTTACGTCTAAAATCATTAATAAGCACACATAGGATGCAATTGTAGTTCGCAAAGAAAAAAAAATAACAAACAAAACAGCTTTACTAGATTTGATGTGTTTGTAGCCATTGACTAGTTATATAGATTATTTTTGCAAATGAATACCAATTTATTTTGGTACATACAAGATTAGACAAATATTTAATGTTACAGTTATAAATAATTATTCTATTGAGAAATATAGATACAAATAATTGAAGATAATCAAATTTGGGTGGGGGTGGGGTGGGGGATCATTTTCGATCTGAGTCTATCCTTGCCCAAGTAGGACGTGTTTAAACTTGACCTCATGCTCATGGACAGACCTTGACCGTACATGGTCTTGGACCACCAATGAGAATATGAACCCACATCCGAGCATGAATGTCATCGTTCCGTAAACAATTTGTCCGAGAAGGAGGTTACAAGGACTAAGATTTGACCAAGTTCCATTCTACTTCACTTTTAAGAAACTGTTTGAAAAAGGGGTGTTGAATTCTCTAGATCAGTGCAATGCTTTCGATAACTTAATTAGCCCTCTTAAGTTATATTTTGTAACATAAAAAATACAGAATAAGGCATGTGAAAGTGAGATAACTTTTGAATCTCTACCATAAAAGACAAATAAGTTATGAGCTATTAAATTCATATAGGAATAATGTAGAAAATTACATGCTTGCTACACCAAACTGAGCACAACCTAATGATATAGAATGTGGAAGAAGGTGTACATAAAACTTACCTTTCAACAAGCAACTCATATGTTTCCCCTTTGACATCATTTTTACTATCTTTTTGTTGTTCTTTGTTCACCACAGCCCTTTGAACTGTAGTAATACCCTGACATCCCAAGAAGATTTACAAATGTACGTCAACAGAGTAGTTCAGATAAAACAGATTAATCAATTCTGAACTGAAAACCCACAGATTTAATTAAAATTAAATCTTGATGCTGGTCATACCTTCACAACAACAGCAGGCAGCATATTTTTCAGCCGGTGCAGTTCAAAATGCAGTTTATCTTTATCAGCCTGAGGAAAAACTTCCAGCTTCCTGGGATTCAGAACTTTTACTTGCTGCAGAAAATAGAAGTTTCACTCAACAAGATGTCATTGATTGATAAGAAGCAGAAACAGAAACACAACTTATCTCACATGTTCCTTCAATTTTATTTTTGATGTCCGCAAAATTGATTGCTTGACAGTATAAGCATCAATACACAGTTGTGACACCTGAATTGTCTCCATATCAAGTGAAATAGCAAGTGATGCCAATCGAGATGCCAACACAATCTTTATACTCTTAGCCACCTGCATAGGAAATAAATGTTGTATTCACAATGAACTTAGTTCAATGCCATTATGAGAGCTTTGTAAATTTCGTAAATACAAGCAATTTACCTGCCCCAAAAGAGTTTTTTCAATACGGGCTTTAATCATCCTTGCTGCAGTTAAATTAGCAGCAGACAGAAGTTTTGCAGTAATAATAGGAGTAGTGATCTTTTTTGCTGCATTTATGATTTCTTTTATTCGAGGAACTCCAAGTGTAACATCTACCAAAGAGTTAAAGAAACAGGATAATATGATAAAAGGTCAGTTAGACTAGCCAAAAACCATTTTGATGACGTAAACTTAAGCTCCAAATAAACAAGGATACTCATGCTTGCAACTCCAGCAAAGTGAAAGGTTTGCAGTGTCATCTGTGTCCCAGGTTCCCCAATACCCTGAGCTCCAATTGCACCAATTGCAGTTCCAGCTTCTAGTCTTTTCAGGTGATACCGAGAGATGCACGTGTTGAGGAACACCTACAAACAAGCAAGGAATATTAAAAATCCACAGATATGCACAATGCTATTAGTAACTTTATGATTCTGGAGAAAATTAAACATTATCTTTTTCTTTTAATATAAGTAGAAAATGTTATCCCTTATTTTCTTTTTTTCCTACTTTCCCATTGAAATTATTTCCTCAATGAAGTACTACTAGTAATTCTCGTACCATACAGATTTCATGTCTACTTTACATACTATAGCTTTATTTAGTCATACTACTGGGGATAACATAGAATCCCTGTGTTTCCAATTTAAATGACTTTGATTAGCACAACAGTTCATATAGGAAAACCTTCTCGGGTTATTACATGAAGGGAGCTAGGATATTAAAATACTGACGAAACAGGTGCAATGTAAGATAGTTTGAAGCAAATGTGGCACATCAAAATCAATGAAATAATCTCTTTGCTCAAATTTACACGTCACTCTTTCTATTCTTGGACTTCCCTAAATATTTGACACACTTCAACTAAACAGGTTGTGGTATATAACTTTCAAATTTGAAGAATTCATATTCATGTTCCACAAGGTACTTGCTACCTCCCACCAACACAAGTATTAGGTAACTTTGTCCACTAAGGTTTGAACAAATGGGAACAAATCACCTAGTATTTTTGCCTCCGCTAGGATTTGAAACGAAACCTCATGATTCTCAATCCCACTTCATTGGCCACTAGGCCACACCCTTGGGTGCAATTTATATTCATTTTCCTAATAAATTTGAACTTTGATTTTATTTTTTTCAATTGCAGAACTTACTTCTTTTCAAAATTGAAACCAAAATACAAATTCATTAAAAAGAGGAACATTTTCTGAAATAGAAAACAAATAAGATCTAATTGTTTAGGATTACATATCATCAAATAATTACTCCCATGATCCAGCTAATCTTGAATTTCAGCATTCACGATTAAGCAAGATAGCTTGTTACATACTTCTAACCAATAAATTTGCTAAACTTTTGATTGAAAATAAGTTACTTTCTTTGTCTCATTTGGTGCTATGCGCAATTCTTCTCGATAATCAAAATTGTCTCTCCTTTACAATGTCTGTATTTTAATGTGTAGAACTTTCATATTCCATTGCACATACTACATTTTTCATCATTCATGAGCACATAAAACTTCTAAAAAAAAAGATTTTGAACCTATAGTTTAAGGGGTCATTTAGTAGGGTGTATAAGAATAATGTTAAATAGAGTGTATTAATTATGCTTGTATTAGTTATGCTTGTATTAATTATGAAGAGATATTCTTATGCATTGTTTGGCTTGGTGTATTAAAAATAACATGTATTGCATAATTTTTTTAAAATTTATTTACAAAGATACCCTCCACAAACATGGTGGAAAAGATGTAAAAAAAATTGAGGGGCAATTGGGTCTTTAACATGCTAATGCATGCATTAAGTTCCCTTGCATTACTAATACTTAGAAATCCATGGTATTAGTAATACACACCTTAATACACAATAGAGTGCTTGCATTAGTTATACATAGCATGAAAAAGTATAATAAACAAGATATTATTAATACACCAAGTCAATGCATGCATTATTTTTGTCAATACACTCTACCAAACGACCCCTAAGAGAATAAATAAGCCTTTTGAATCTGGTGGTCTTACTAAAGCTATGTAGAATGTCTTAAAATGTCCTTCAATCTTGTGGTCTTAAACATGTCATGTGGAAAGTTGAAATTAAGAGTTGCCAAAAAAGGAAAGAGGCATTCTCTTTGAAACGGACTAAAAAGAAAAGTCAAACAAACAAATTGAAATGGAGGGAGATTTTTATCATTCAAGTGGGATGCAAATAAAAATTCACTGCCACATATAGTGTATAGATCGAACTATATGAAGTTTCCACTAAGGAGCAACAAAGATTTAAATCTTGCTTGTCCTTGCTATTTAATTATATTTTTATTTTGTCAAACGGAAAACATCTATGCAGTAATATAGTACCAATAAGAATTTAGCAGTAATAGAAAACATGTCATATTGAACTCCCATCAAAATAATAAGTCACTTCTGAATAACTAATTTGCATGATCCTCAATGACAACATATTATAACAGAACTTCATATCTTGAAGCATAACCAATAAAAATTGAAGGAAAAGTAAATCAAGTAGCAACTTAATTGTTGTATGCAGTTTTGTCAGTAAACCACTTAATAGTTGGAGCAAGCAATTAACCAGAAAATCCTCTGCACAAGCAAAAAGGAACTTCTGAAGCTATTTACCTGTAGTTGCTTCTTAGTAATACCAGATATGTTTAACGCAATGTTTTCAAGATATCCATGGTCATCCCCTGCATGCTTCTCTTCACCCAATAATAGGGATTCCCGTAAATTTTTCAAGGTTTTAGCTAAATTTTTAATCAAAAAATCAGACAGCGAAGCACGGAATGCCTCTGAGCACCCCCCTTCAGGACTCATATCATGATATGAGAGCCTTTCATTGACTATTTCGCAGATTTCTGAGTAAGACAAACTCTTCGCACCTCCAGGAGGACATGTTGCCTATAAATAGAAAATAATTATCAAAATTTTCTAACCTTCATCACAAGACTGTTGAAAATTGATTTTTTATTAGGTTCTATTAAAATTGAAGTTCATACCTTAACCTTCATAAATAATCTGCTAAAATTTAGAGGATGTCCTTTTTTCTCTTCCATCTGAGAAGGATCCATGCCATCATCGCCATAAATGAACTGAACTATACATGCGCTAGCATTTAGTACAGTGATGTCATAATAAACAGCAAGGGCCTCTAAAGCTTTCATAAGACGACGAGACATGTATCCAGTGTCGGCAGTTTTAACCTGTAGGGATCAAAATGGATGAACATCCAACACCGACAAAACTTTAGCCTTATACTTCAAAGAAAGATATCAACAAGAATCTATAGAATCCTATGTTACATGCACTTTCATATTTGATACGGGTGTGTTAAGTATACGATACGGGACGGGTATAAGCAGTTTGTCTGTCAATTTTTGGTGTATCTCAAAGAACCTACACGAAGTACCCCACACTCATATCCTACCTGTTAGATAGAAGTAGTCAAGCAGACAAATGAAGAATTCAGGTACACATATATTATGTCCGAACGAGAAATAAATAATACCACCAACAAATAAGCCGAAAGAGGAGATCCGTACCGCCGTATCAACAAGGCCTTCTCTTCCTCCCATTGTGTGAAAAAAGAACTCAGTTGCTGACAAACCGTCAAAAAAGGAATGAGCTACAAATCCTTTAGCCTGGATCACAAACAAAACTGTACTCAGCACTCCATAAGGGTAAATACATGCATTTTCTAAAATTGAGCGCATAAGTCACTGCAATAATTACTTTAAGCATCTCTTCTTTAAGAGCCTGTTTGGATTGGCTTTAAGTTGGTCAAAACCAACTTAAAGCCCCTTTTTAGCTTTTGGACGTGTTTGTCTAATGCTGACTTTAAGCCATAAAGTTCTTAAAGTCAGTCAAAAATGAAAAGTTAGGATTCCTAACTTTTTTTTCCAAAGTGCTTAAAGTCATTTTCTTTGACCATGGAAATTACTTTTATATCCCTTATATTTTAACTAAATTCTCAAACTACCTTTTTTTATTCTTTTAACCCTAAAATTTACATCATAAGCACTTTTATCCAAACACTCAACTGCTTATTTATAAAAATAACTTTCAGCACTTCAAAGTTCTAAAAGCACTTCATACATAAAAGTTACTTTTTTTAAGCCCATCCAAACGGGCTCTAAGAAAGGAAATAACTGCAATTGATGAATCTGAATGAACCATTTTAGAAGGTAAAACCAACTTACACAAAACAGAATCAAACTAAGATTTTAGTTTTGGTTGGGGTGTAAGAGGTTGGAAGAGTGGACATAATGTTATTTTAATCCCACAAAATTTGACGGAAATAAAGAAATGGAACTTTTGAGTCTTTTGAAACCTAACAAACAATTTGAAATAATATACTAAAATGTTTTAAGGGCTAGAAATTAAAGTTTAGAAAATTTAAAGTGCTCCAAAAGTATGTACATCAGTAGCCAGATTCCCACAAATTGAAGTTGTATCCCCCATCCCATTCTTGTAGGGCATCTATAAGACATTATTACTGATTCAATATCATTTAACTATCCTCGTTTACAACAAAATGAAAATCCTAACTTATAGCTTTTGGCTTATTTTTGTTATAATTTGGCTTAAAACAAGTGCTTTAAGGGATTCTTATGAAACTGTACAGGTGACAAAAAGTTTTTTCAACAAAAATGATCGCATTATATGCAATGTATATGTAACGTACCGATATTTTGTGTGTGTGTGTGTGTGTGTATATATATATATATATATATGATGTATAACTTTGTATCATAGATGTATATACATCCATATACGTTGTTCATACAATATTTACACACACATCTGTGGGGTGGTGATGTTCGGGCAAAAATGCATATATTTGGTCATTATTTTCCTCACTTTTAATACTTTTAATCGTCTTTTGAGTATTGATTATATTACTTTGTGCTTAATATTATATTTTACTGTGTAGGAATAAAGTGATATGAAGATGAAGATATTTGGAACAAACAACAACAATAACATACCCATTGAAATCCCACAAGTGGGGTATGGGGAACAAAGTTGAATAAAAAATGAGAAGAAAAGAAAGGAAAAAAGAAAGAACCCCATGGGCAGATCTTTCTTCCTCTCGCAATAAAATTCCATCAATATCCTTAGCAAAAATAAAGCCTTTGTTGTAGATCTACCAAGCATAAATCCAAATTGGTTCTTTGTCACTCTTGTAGAGTCCCTAAGTATATACGCTCTATCATTCGCTCCTAGAGTTTCATTGAGTATTTATCAAAGGCTCCATTTAAGGCGCGCTTCACCTAGATTAAGTTGAGCTTTAGTGTAGACAAGGACCTAAGGTGTGTGCCTCATTGCCCATGAGTTTTATCTGAGCCGAGCGGTACTAAATAACAAATATAATTGGCAAATAAGTGTACTAATTGTTGAGGGAAACATTATGAATGAATTTATTATTTTTTCTTGAATTGCATATATATTTTTATTGTTTCCTTCATTGCACTTCCTTTACTAAGGCTCACACTTCAACTCTGCTTTGAGCTTAAAGCACCAATAGACCTCGAGCACATTTTAGAGCTTTCACTTTTGACAAACATTGATTACATTGTATGAATCATAAGTTCACCACCACGACAGTTTGCACAACTTTTAGTGTCTCCTTTGGTTTTATAAATTGAAACAATGGTAACTCTTACTCCACTCACCCATCATCCTACCACTTCTCAACATAGCATTATATTAGCTTGGTAAGTCATCCCACTCCAACCTGACCAAGACGCTTCCAACCCTCTATGGTGATACCATCTGGACCACAAGCTTTTCTTATCCTCATATTTTTCATGGCATCCCTTACCTGTTGCATCTCTTGTAATTATTGCCTGGACCATCTAAAGCTTTGTGATGTGGTCGACACAACCCTAAAAGAACCTTCCTACTCATTGCCTTGCATAACAAAGTATTTTCCCTTCTCTAGTTACCACTATAAAGAAAAAAAAGTATTTTCCCTTCTCTCAGCCCACTCATACCAAGCTTCTGTGTCATTAATGTTCTATGTAATGTCATATAATCTATTCCAACCAATGAAGTAGATTCTTCTCTCCATTATATCTCACTTTTTAACCGATCACTTAATTAAATGATTGAATAAAAATAAGGAAAGATCAAATCTGAAAAGGAATGTCTTACAGGAAAACTACAAAGAAGTTAGAAGTCTTGGTCTGACAACAATAAATAGGTGTCTTACATTCATAAATCAATCAAAACCATCAAAGTATCTGCTGCTTCTCTCTATTTTAACATCATCAATACTTAACCTAAGTAAGCCAACCATTTCTCAAGTTGTCCCCTTCCCCAAAAAAACTGGAACCAAACGTGTGCACCGCAATACCAATCAAACCTACATGCAGTGGCTTATCAAAAGACATAATCTGGAATCTCATTGTAGAAACAGCTGTAACATGGAGATCCCATCTACTCCAACTGCAGAACACTATAA
Organism: Solanum dulcamara; assembly: GCF_947179165.1. Lineage (NCBI taxonomy): Eukaryota > Viridiplantae > Streptophyta > Magnoliopsida > Solanales > Solanaceae > Solanum > Solanum dulcamara. Next base: position 56,829,972 of record NC_077245.1, read on the forward strand.
ATGTGCCTAGTCCCTAGGATGTCTCCGCCTCCAAGGAAATGATGTTCACCCCACAACAGATGGCAACCATCACAGAAGAGGTTCCTTTGTCAAATTTCAGAATCAACATTATGCGTTCAAAAGCATCACATTTATCCACTTTTACAGGTTACCAGTTCATTACGTTTTTCTTCAGACAATTCAAAGTTACTACAATATACAAGAAGCATGCAGGAATGAATGAATAGATAGACCAATAGTAAATGAGTGGGCAGTTGTGAAATTGCACTGGTGGAATAGACAGACAAATGGTCACTACCACTATCTGCAAAATGCATATCTCACCTAAGGCATTCAGGCAATCATTTAATAGTACAAATACAACCATCAATGAGAATGAGAAACACCTGTAACGTGCGGTCCGCTGGAATAACTATAGATGAAGGTGCATTACTGAAGATTTAGATACGGAACCATCATAACTGTATGGCAACAATTCATTGATGCAGCTAAATTAATTTAATTGAGAAGATTAATACAAAGAAGAAAGTAAAGAAGGTTTACACAGTTAGGGCAGGAAAAGGAGGATGCTCTCGGAGACCCCACCTACTACTAATACAGGTTGGGTAGGTGTATAAGGAAAGACCTTGAGCTCTTGTCAAAGAGCAAATGACTAACAATCCAGTGCATAACAAAAAAAACTAAAATGTAGCATTATGTACTCACAGCTGGAAACTTTGATTTGAAGGGAAAATGCGGAAGACTTCGATCTATGAATCCATCAGGAGCACGACGTCCGCCAACAGACTGCTGACCAACACATGCAATCATCTGGCTTATGTTAATTGGGGATCCTTTTGAACCACACTGTGACATGATTAGAGGACTATTCCTCCAGTCTAGTGCTTTCATACAAATCTGTCAAAAAATTGATATTCAGGCAAATTTGTTCCACCTTCCCGAATCAAAATGTGATTTGAAAATAAATTCTTAAACATCACAAAACCTATACTTCTGGGAGAAAGGTTCAAGAGCAAAGAAAGAGACTTCAAAGAAGCATGTCTTCTAACTCTCAGAATTAGATGCCAAATGACCACTCAGTTTATTTTTTCCAAAGAATGATGGGACCATAAAACAACAACTTGCTTTAGAGAAGATTCTCATTACAAGTTGTCACTGTCACTGGCTGGGCTCTCTTTTCTCCAGGTGAAGGAGAAGAATATAATGTAAGAATACACATAGAATTGGCCAATTTAAAGATATCTTAAAATGGTTTACGCTATTTGGCAAGGATTTGCTCCAATGGCCCCCAACCCCAAATTCAAATAAGCACAAAGCAGATATTTTCTAAAATGAGCTTGAATGCACCAAACTCTCCATCATATTCTATAAATCGAGGTTTCATGGCTTCAATATTCCTCAGATTGAGCAGAAGAAACTTGAACAAAAAAATGACAACTTGGATAGGGAATTTCCTTTTACTTATCGAGAGGGGACTTGGCAATGTCAGGGAGATCAGGATTTAACTAGAAGATTTAGACTGGTTATGAGAACAATTAAAGAGAATTCAGCCAATGCACAATGAAGATGGAAAATGAAAAGAAAGGGCTACTAAGACTATAATCAACAGTTGAAAACAATCTGTAATTGAACTTTAGAAGCTGGAAAAGGGCTATTCTTCCATAACTGGCCATCAAAGATTATAGAGGGAAGCGTCCTACAAGTGCAAATAATACAAAGTTAAGGGAAAATGAGTATCTGAACCTGAATAGCATAAGATGTTAGGGAAAGATGGAAGTCCCTTGGTAGCCAGATGAGGTTAAGAATCTAATGCAGTGAATCGACAACAATATGAAAGAAGACTGTGGCAAAGAGGTGCAAATAAACAAGGGAAACATAAGCTCTTAGGACAGTAGATTTATAAGAGGCTGCTCTTGAGAATTATGTTTAAACTGGGCCCCTGGGTTTTGACGGCTTTGGTGCATACAGGTTCCCTTACACTTTACAACTCTTAGGTAACTGATGAATTGAACTGTAACATCATCAGGTATGGTTTATGCAAATTTGCTTCTTGTGTTCCATTCGAGTTGCTATTACATGATCAGCAATTCCGTCAGCAGCCAAGAGTGTCTCTTTTCCTTCTATGATTACTGTTCTAAGTTCACAAGTTTAGCACTTAACCTTGAAGTGTTAAATTTTTGAAGATTGTGTCTAAGCTCACATTATCCATGTTTTCCTTCCTTATATCTGTCAGGGGAGATAGGAAGAGATCGGAGATAGGAAGGTTCTACTAGCACAAAAGAGTTTACAAGCAATAAACCTGTCTTGGATAGATACAAGCCCTACAGGTGAAGATTTTTAGAGAAACTAGCAGTAAATGAAAAGATACATAGTTCTTACTTTTCCTATGTCGTCACAAACTTTATTCAACGACATAGTCACTTCAGCCTCCAGAGTCTGCGCAGCATCACAGCCGGGTTGCACAGCAAGCTTTCCTTCATTGAATTGTTTAATACAATCTTCACATTTCTTGTAATATCGATGAATCTCTCCTTATTTTTGCTTAACTAAGTTTTCCCCAGGTGTGACATCATCAATCCCTATGGAAAATCCATGATTTCCAATCCACCGAGCACTAGCAAGATATGAAAAGTGAAAAGTCATTGTTTTTGAAAAAATGAAAAGCGCAACAAAACAACAAGGTCCATGGTGCTTGAAGCGAAAAGAGAGAACTGAAAGTGTGTGCTTCTTTGAAGTGTGCACACAATCTGAAAATTCAAAAATACCAATTGGCAATTGCATATGAACTTAGTGCTAGAATAGTCAATTTGCAATCAGAATAACTATGGCATCCAATATCAGAGGAAAAGACTTTAGAAAGCTTAAATAGTCAAAAATCACTTAAGGGGAGGAAATTTTCCTTCGCCTACTGTAACCAAATGGCAACAAGAAAAAAAAATCAACTCCAAGCAGAACCATCTCCAAGTAATAAGGACATAAAGTGTGTGGCATTTGAACCGAGTCCATGAAAAATTGAAAGCCACTAATCATTTATTTCATCCAAATGTCTTAAGGAAGTATACTCCTTTAATGACAGCTTAAAAAAGAACCTTCAGTTGACAACAAATGCAGAAGTAAATGGCTGATCTGAATCTAACTAACGCACCTCAACTTTGCAAGCCGATTCATGCATGTTACAGCAGCATGGGACTTGTAGTCTCTCAACAGAACAGAGTAGAGACCATCCTTATTTCCATTTCCCGTGGTCATCTCTCACAAATAACAAGTACTGTTATCTCATTGTTTCTTACGGTCTTAAAATCCAAAAAGAACAGACCATAAGTCAAAAGGACCAATACACATGAGAACTTCCAATATAATCAATCAAAGAGCCCAAGAAAAGATTAAGGATGTGCTGTGCTACCTCTAACATTAGTACATAAGGTGTCCTTTTACATTCTTCTCATATCAAAACAAAATATGGAGAAGGGCCTAAGATACCCTTGAACTATTGAAATGGTACAAACGTATCCTCCATCCATCTATTAGCTCTCAAATACCCCCGACGTTTACCTTTAGGTCCCATATTACCCTTATATTACCCTTAGTTTTAACGGTCTCCCGTTTAAACACAATTGATAAATTCATTAATGACATGGCAATCATCTATTGGTCATCTTATAATTAACCTAAATTAATTTAGAAACCCACCCATTCCCAAATCAGACGCGCCCCAAATTCATTTAACCCATCCGCCCAAAACAAAACCTTTCCTTCCCGACATTTGACTTCATCTTCAAACCCTTCCATTTCAACATTTCGGCCACAATCTCAGAAAACGCTACCTTACACTCATCCGTTATGCTAATTTAATGGCACCAAAGGCTGATGCTCAGATGGAACTACAACCGCAGTCTCTACCGGAGCAACATCCATGGAGGCATTAGACTGAAAAATAAACAACGACAGACAATAAACACACAAGACACCTATGTTATTTTAACAATGTTTAATAACGAAACAATTTTGGCAACGCAATTTGTTGTCTGTAGCTAAAGAATATGATTTGTTACTAATAAATCTTGGACTAAGGAGCACTTGGTGATTGCTGCACAAAATAGAATTTACTATATGCATGTACTGGGACAATAAAACTGCAATTTACCGTAATTTATACCGTGCATTATACTTATTATCTGTAGCTACAAAACATAACTTCTCACTAGTAGGTTTTGCATCTTAAGGAGCAATTGATTCTGCAACCAAAAATAAAATGTACCATCATGTATTGGGATATCAGAATTGCAAGTTACTATAATTTAATGTTGCTAGAATAGGAATAGGAACAAGAATAATATATACAATCCTACTTAGAATAGGAATAGGAATAGAAACAGTATATAGAATCCTACTCAGAAAAGGATTGTATTGTAGTGTCCTAGTTGGAAAATGAGTCTAATCTAGTGTCTATAAATAGGGTCTCAATGTAATAATGTAAATACACAATTCAATAATATTTTTCTCCTATATTTCGCACAAATGTACTATCCATGTTTGAGTTTTACCCACAAGCACACTAGAACATGTCATTTTATAATGAAGAAATCCCTCACCAGCTAAAGGAATCGGGAAGAAAATGAAATGTGGCCGGAAACGATGGATTAAAGGGTTTGAAGATGAAGTCAAATGTTGGGAAGGAAAGGTTTTGCTTTGGGCAGATGGATTAAATGAGTTTGGGGCGGGTTTGATTTGAGAATGGGTGGGGAGTTAAATTAGTTTAGGTTTAATTATAAGGTGACAAATAGATGATCGTCACGTCATTAATGAATTTATTAATTGGATTTAAATGGGGGACCGTTAAAAATAGAGATAAGTGTCAAAAACACACCTAAACTATCCCTCTTTTTTGAGTTTCATACCTAAACTATTGGGAGTGTGAGTTTCATACATAAACTATCACTTTTTAGTTTAAGAAACACACCTCTTTTATTCCACTCTCACCATGGTGTGTGGTGTACACTCTCTCTTTCATTTTAAAAAAATTGTCACATCACACTCCGCATAGTCAAAATATTCCACCTAGACAAAAATTAATAAATTCTTAGAATTAGTTAAAATTAAATATTAAAGTATTACTATCCCACCCTCAAAGAAAATATAAAATATTTTTATTACCCCACTCCACCACTTTTTCTCACCATACTCCCCCACCCCCACACACACCCAAATTTTTTTGTTTTATTTTTATTTTCTAAATTTCTTTTATAAAAGTCTTTTTAAAAAAAAATTATTTCATCTTCCCCCTCCCCCTTCAAATGATAATTTAGATATTATTTTTATATATTTTAAAAAAAAAAAATTCTACGCCACCACACCTAATCCTCCGTTTTCAATTTTTTTTCTCGTTTTGTGTTAGATACATACACATGAGTGAAAAAAATAACATTTTTAAAAAAATAATTTCATTTTATTAACAAATAATTTTGTTTTTTAAAAAAAAATAATTTCTTTTTTGGGGGATAGAAATACTTTAGTTTTAACTTTTACCTAATATTAATAGTTATTTAATTTTTATCAATATAGAATATTTTAGCCATGTGACAAAAAAATTCAAAAAATAGAGAGTGTATTACACACACCACTGAGGTATGTTTCTCAAACTGAGAAGTGATAGTTTAGGTAAGAAACTCAAAAAAATGGATAGTTTAGGTGTGTTTTTGACACTTTTCTCTTAAAAATAAGGGTAATATGGGACCTAAAGGTAAATGTTGGGGGTATTTGAGAGCTAATAGGTGGACGGAGGGTAGTTTTGTACCATTTCCAACAGTTCAAGGGTATTTTATGCCCTTTTCCAAACAAAATAAAGAAGTCAATTCAGCATAATCAGATATGAGATGTTGAAAGTTGAAACAACATAAGAAAGACATTTCACGTGCTTACCAGTAATATATGAATGATCTCCTTTTTTATAAGGTAAATTATTTTATTAATGTTTGGGAACCCTCGTATACAAGACGTATAACAAAAAATAGAGAAACCTACACCAACATATGATTCTCTACGAAAGTCGCCCACTCATATGTACAAACAAGAGCCTCATGGGTGCACCAAAAAGGAACTATAGACAAGAGGTTATTCCTTGCATGTACAAAATCACTCTTAACCCCTTCAAATGTTCTCCTATACCTCTCCCTCCACACAACCCACATAAGACCTAATGAGGCTACATCCCATGACTTGGGTCTTCTCTTTTCCCTTTGAATGACCTCTTTCACCTGGGATGCAAAAGAGTTTAAGAGAACGACAGGATGCATGAAAAAGGATGGTAGGTTTGGCCAAGATTGAAGACTAGATAAATGCGGGAGTATACAAATTGCTAATTCGCCATTACGAATGGTCGTTGGCTGTGATCAAACAAAAGGTGTTAAATCCAAAATGCCAAATTCACTTTTTTTAAAGATAAAAAGGCCCTAACCTCCAAGTACTATAATCATACATTGAGGAGTACTAAAGAAGATCGGGCAAGCATGTTCTAGGAAAATAATATGGTGAAAGCAATAAGGAGTTTATAACAAAGAGACAGTCCCCGTATATAAAGATCTTATCCAGTCTAGCCATACACAGGGAGTTTGAATATTTCTTCAAGTACTTTTGCAATCCAATGAAAGCTCTATCAATAAATCAAACTAAAATCACATCTTCAAATTATATCGGGATTACATCCCATAAGATTAGGTCCTAAGAAACCATTCTGATGATGAAATGTTAAAGGGAAAAAGGCAACTAATTTTACCATTTATTGCCCCTATCCCTGATATGGTTTCTCATTCTTCACCATCTCCTGTCCACTCCCCCCAAACCCTCCAACACCATGTCCAATCACCTTTGCATCAGCATCATTTTGGTTATCTCCCTTCCACCCCACGTCCATGATGAGAAGACTTGTCCCTCTTGTGCCTTGCTCCCTCATGACAGAAGAAACCCCCTACTCCGGATTATTTTCATATTTTATCCTTCTTTGACTATTTCTTTAATCCTACTAGTGCTATTTTTCCTCCCAAAGCAGTTGTAGTTACTTTTTTCCTACTTGCCTGATCTTTTCTTACCCTTCATAGATTTTATTCAAAATCGGTTCTTCCTTATATTCTTTATTTTTGGATAAGTAAATAATATTTCATTAATATAATATCAAGATGGTCTAAAAGTAAAGTGCGTAAGTAGCTCAACAATCATATAGAACTACCTAAATTCATCTATACATAAGTAACGAAGACTTATTATACTTCTTACATTATTTCAAACAACCTTATTTTATTGTTCCGGAATATACATAGCGGTATGGTTCTTTCAGCCATCATTCTTCGTAGCCAATTTTCTACAAATATTAAGCATTGAAAATTTCTTAGCTGAACAGTGAACCTGCAACACATTAGAAGGCGAACTGTTTCTTGATTCTTTTTATACTCCTTATGTAAACAACTTTCTTATTTTTTTCAAGTTATTCCTTATGCAGAACAAAAGAAAATGCTGCCTAGGTGTTTCACGCTTTCTTCCAATCTCCAAGTAATTTTTTTTAATTTTAAAGTCTTCATCCCTTTCCCCATCATCTTCATGTCTACCTTTCAATCCCTACCCCTACTGGCCATTCATAAAGCTTATTTAGGAACTCCTTCACCTCCTCCTATTCATAATACCAGAGAGCCCTCTAGTAGTAATCTCCCAAAACGATTCCCCCCTAGCCCTCCATGAAAATTTTCCAATATAATTTCCATGCTAACCACCTACACGAGCGCCTCTTTCAGGGATTTTTTTTCCACTACGAGTCCTGTCAAAAAAGTACTCTTTCACCATCATTAATGGTATATCATATTTGCTCCGAGAACCAATTTCTTCCTTACACAATCCCTTTTGACACACCCACTCCATACAATTCCGTTGCCTCTCCAATAAACCATCTACACTTTGCTCCTCTATAGATAATGATTATCACCCTTCTTCGTTCTTCTCCTCCTGGGTGAATATCTACAACTGCTTCCCTAACAATGTAACATTGAATATAGATATTCTTCATATCTCTAAAACCCCTTCCTTGTAGAAAAAGTTAATATTTACAAGATACTAGAGGAAAATTGTTTTCCCTCCTTTTTTTCAGAAAAAGACTCCCATTATCTTTTATTAAAAGAAGTACCAAGAAGGTACAGAAAGGTACATCAAAGACCAACAACATCTATCGGAACATCCTGTTACATATTTCCTGGAGTTCCCAGAAATTCCAACCTTGTTTTGTTATGAAGAAATAAATTTTTGAAACCTTGAGGCCATTCATTACATGTACGATGATGATAAACTTAAAATGTAGAATCCGGAAAGATACAATTGGAGTTTTTGAGGGTAATCCTGGTGGTTTCTTAAGCCATCTTTGGGATCCCTATAAATTTAGGAGCAATCTTTATCCCGTATGGTGAACTTAATGATGACCGACCCATAGGATACATGTGATGGAAAATGAATGGTAAAGAAAACTTACCTAAAATTTGTTTTTAAATGCAAGTAGGAGCTGAAGTTTAGCCCAAGGCATTAGCAATTGAATATGTTGTAAAACAATTCACATGTCCCCAAAAAAAGATTCATAAAAATAGAATTATCTATAATCTAATCACCCATATAATTTTAAATCTTGGGACAGTGTCTAAGGTACTACCATTCTACCAAGCGACCTATGAGCATTTGATTGGATCAAGAAGAAGAAATGATTTGCAGGTGAAGGCACCAAAAGATCCAATTTCACGAGCAAATATACTGAAATATCATAAATTAGAGATAAGTACAGAGTGGGTTAGGGGAGCTTCCCCACCATGGTCACGCCCACTCCATTGTGGTACTACTATACTAAAATTTTCAACCCAGCTTGTTTCACTTTGTCCACATTTTTCTCCCCAAAGGAAGATTTTTTACCATCTTTTGTCATATTACTAATTTTTTTTCATCTCTTTCCTCACTGCACCGCAAAGTTTCTCCAACATACTTCACCCCAGATGCAATGGAACGAAAAAGAACTTGAAATTGTGTTGTGTATTTCCCATGAAGGCATTTGTTTGAACATTTAAATGAATACTAAGTTCAAACCAATAAAGTTTCTTCCCACGCATGAAATTCCACATGTACCATCAACAGAATCAAATTATTTAGTAAATAAGAAAAAAATCTTGTCAATTTCGACCAGGGGGCACTAAGGTAAACTGACCTAGTCTAGCCTTCCCGAGCTGCCCGCTGATCAGTTCGCTATTACGGAAATAAACAAATCCATCACATGGGCACATTGTCTCCCCTTTCCCACTGGAACTCTTTTCTGTGACTGTTAGATTTACATAGACTCTCATCTTTGAATACGGACGCAGTAGCATATGGAAGAGTTGTTTCCCAGTCCAAAGCTCAACCGGCTGTAAAAGGCCACCTCAGTCAATTGAAGATCCAAAGACAAGACAAGCAGTAAATTCTACTGGCTTCAGCATTTCAAAAAAAGATGGAAACAGAACTCAATAAATACCAACAGCAACATACATTTAATCCCATAAATGGGGTTTGGGGAGGGTGGGATGTACGCAGGCCTTACCCCCACCTTGGGTGAGGTAGAGGTTGTTTCCAATAACACCCTCGGCTCAAGAAAAGTGTTTTCAAACAGGCTTGAAAAATACAAGAGTAAAAAGTTAAGATGAAAAAGAACTCAATAAATACCACCAACTAATAAAAAAAGAAGGGAGTGTGCAATGATTTTAGTTAGTGTTAATATCCATATTCCAGTTCAAATCAAGTATCTAGGAAGAAAGATTACAGACCAAAAGGCTTCTAAGATAAAAAATTCAATCAAATGATACTTTTTCAATTTTAGCAGTATTAACACAAAAAAGGGTCAAATGACACACTAATAAGAAGGGAGTGTGCAATGATTTTAGTTAGTGTTAATATCCATATTCCAGTTCAAATCAAATATCTAGGAAGAAAGATGACAGGCCAAAAGGCTTCTAAGATCAAAAATTCAATCAAATGATACTTTTTCAATTTTAGCAATATTAACACAAAAACGGGTCAAATGACACTAATAGTTTCCTTTATTAGGGAAACAACCCTCTTCACTTACTCTATGTTGCCTAAGAATAAAATAAACAAAAGGATATAAAGAAAATAAGGAAAGAAATTGTTGAAGCAACTTAACTGCCCTCATCCTTTCCGTAGGCACCTCCCTCCAGAACAACATCCCCGATAACCCCTGTTCCCTTTTCTTCCTCTCAATTACACACTTATCTGCGACTTGGCCTAACATTATCTATGTGAGAGAGAGAGCATTAGGAGGAAAGAAAGTATGGTCATATGTGGACTATTTCACCAACAAATTCCGCCACCGACATGCCCTCATGAGACACAGGACCAAAAATAACTAATTCCAGAGTATTCCGTTTTTAACAAAGGCCTCATCTTTACTAACAGATGGAAAGAGGTGCCAACACATACTTGCAAAAGATAAAAAGTGGATATCAGCTTATGGTGTGGGTACAAAAGCTCCATAACCAGCAAATCCCTAAAAGGTTGTTGCCATAATGTAAAAATGCAGGTTCACATATGCTTAACATTTGTGAAATGCACTTTCCCAGAAAGTGATTTATTCTTGATAACCACTGTAGTTCAAATGTTGAATCTGTGCAATTGCTACTTTTGGATTTTTCAAAGTCCTGCCTGATGAGCAAATAAGTGAAAAGGAAGCACGATTATAGAATGTGTCCTTCCTCATAATGAGAAAGGAAGACGTCAGAAAATCCTGGGTCGAAGCAACCAAAATTTCTCCACTCTTCGGAGTGCATAAATTGTTTTGAACCTGCATTTTCATCACAAACACATAAAGGAGAAAACTAACATGGAAACAAATAAAGACAAGTTCGATATTTCTTCATAGCCTATTTTGGCCACAGTTAAGAGGACAGACTGACACAATTTCTGCCACATTTTTGCAACAAGATATCAGTAAAAAGATGGGAGTTTGGAAGATCTGCTTTTCAGGTTTCCTGTTGTAACTTTCAGAAACTTCCAAACCAAAATGTAATATTAGTAAAGCATAGATGAGGAAACCTTGACCTCGCTTGGAAAGCCTTAAGCAAAAATCTCAAATAAGGGAACAGAAGAGAAGATGCACTGGAATAATTAAAAAGCAACCCAAATCCCTCCCATCAATCTTGTAACATATGCCTCTATAGATTCTATTAAATAACTACAGCTAATAAGCAGGTAGGGATTCCGTCATGATTTTAAGAAGACGCCATTCTGATGTGCCAATGGAACTTTCAGACAGACAAACACTATTGACAATGGAAGCAGCAATCTATATTTTATTTCTGACAGGAAAGGAGAGTATTAATCACAAAGAGATCAAGTAGAAAGGGGAAAAAGAAAAGTTTCCTCGCTTTGGAAAAGGGAAAAGGCAAAGCAAACTACATCAAGATATGGAGCCCTTGAGACATCACGGTCATCTTTCAAATAGATGACCTTATATGGAACCCTTGAGACATCACGTCCATCTTTCAAATAGATGACCTTAAGCAGTAGACTCTAAGCTGCATAAATGCAACAGAAAACACCCAAACCGGCATACCCCTCGAATATATTAAGTCATCCCATATTGAATCTGTAATTTTGGCTCTTCCCAGAGTCTATACTACTCTAGTCCAATTTATGTGGCTACCTTACCATTTAGGGAGTCAAAGAGGTTGCTAGCTAAACATGCTTCTCTTAAATGTTTTGAATTATTACTATTATGACTTATAGTATTTTTAATGTAGTTTTCAAATATGCAACTTTAATTCCAAAAATTAATGAATCTATGTTCGAATTAACGCCGAAAATCAATTACTTTGACAATTGTACTCCTAACTTTGCCGCATAAAGTGAAATGGAGGGAGAACTTTATAAAGTATATAAAAAATAATACAATTGAAGACTATACCAACCAAATTGTTTCTTTTAAATTTGATAAAAAGTGAAAATATTAGACAAAATAGATTTTGTATCGATTGGATAGTATTGACCATAGTTCTGTATTAGTCCACCCCAAAGGTTGACAGTTTCCCCAACACATCAAATGTTTACCTCACAATGAACTAGGATGCGGACTTTCTCAACTGGACTTCTCTTTCACACATTACTATAATTTCAAACACTTGTATAGGTAACTCAAAACACTACCATTTTACTTGTTATCCACATATGTCAAGTAAAGATGAGCGGAAAGAGTAAACTTACCCCCATTAACATAAGAGCCTCTGTCTCGCCTCCTCTGTTTGTGGCACATGCATATTCATCTCATCACCATCAAAATCAGCATGATAAGGGTTACATACAGATTCATTAAATCTCAATGTGCGCCATGGCATTATCCTCGCCTGCCAGAAAAAATGAAAAATTATAATTTGAAGACCGAATGATCCAAAGGCTCCAGTACCTGGACATGAGTCAGCAAAATATTCATTCACGCATTTTTTATCAAAATAATAGTCACCCGATGAGACATGATTGACATTCTATGCAGACTTGGCTGTCTGTTAAACAGGATTATATCTCCATCTTCTAGATGTAGATCAACAATATAATCAAATTTCAATTCATCAGCTTGTCGCTTTCTAGAAGAGAACATCAACGATCTGCATTATACAATTAAGATAGACTTTAGAAGATTTAGGCATGTGATTTACAGGAAGGGTTGAAAAAGTACAGGTCTTACATCTCAGTTCCATCAGGATGCCTGATAAACTTCGCACCAGGATACTTGTTTGGTCCATTACGAACACATTGCCTCAACTTCTCTATATTGTGCTGAGAAACTCGCTCAGGATATGTTAAAATTTGAGCCATCAGTATTGGAACAGCAACCTGCATATGTATTTGTGATTCTCCCTTCATAGTGAAATTTAATGATTGATATCGATCAAACACTAGTTCCGTGTCAGACCTCTGTAATTTTCAAATTTGGATCAGGAGATATAACAGTTCGGCCAGTATATTCCACACGCTTTCCTGAGAGATTTCCACGGAATCGTCCCTGCTTTCCTTTAAGACGTTGAGTGAAACCACACTCAACGGTTTAGAAGATTGCATATTATGTAGTGGCACTCCACGAACATCACTGTTTATATATTGTGCGACTTCCATTTGCAGACTAGTCCAAAGATTCTATATCAATGTTGTAACATCGAGTAAGATAAAATAGAGGTCTGAAGTAGCATTAATAGACAGAAAATATCTGGTCAACATGCATCAGCAAATTGACAATAATTGATGCACAAGACGTAAATTTCAAATTCCCTGATGTTTGGAGAAACCCTGCCTTTTACACACCTTGAGTGTGGCCTAAATAGACACTTGCTGACATATATCTCTCACAAGAAAAGCTCGCACTAAACATTCAGTAATTATGTCAAACCAATATCAAAAAGTTCAAGATCATTTTCCAGTGTTTCACCAGGGAACACACAGTTTAGTGGGATTGATATCTAGACTCAAGTGATGGTCGTCGTGTTCAATAAGATCGTGAAGAGAAACAAGCACATATTGCAAAAAGAGATAAATGAATGATGTAGTGCTGAGATTTAGCAGAACTAACAGAACTGCTAGACAAATTGAGTCAAATCGCTATCACAGTAGTTAGATTCAAAATCCACCCTACACTATCCTAGCAATTCAATCTTGAAGAGACAGTAATTTGCAATGGTGTGTCTGCAAATACCAAGATTTAACAGTAGCACAAGCTTTTTTTCCATTTCAACAGTTAAAAAACTATTTGATAAATATTTTACCTAACATAGGTTAAAAATTTACTGTAGTAGCTCTCTCCACAGGTATAATATGGATAAATTCTCCAATTCATATTAAGGAGGTAAGGAGATCAATTTGGATGGGAGAATGTAATCCTTTTTTTATACATAAAAATGGAAGTATGTATTCCTAGTATTAGTACAAAAGGACTAGAATTTTATCTGCTAAACCAGAGAGTACAAAAGGACTAACCCAAAGGTGCAGAAGCACACAATATATGAAAGAATTCCCATCAGTTGTAATGTGCATGCTATTGCATCATGTATCTTAAAGAACGTGTCTAAATTGGAAATAAAGTTATCAACTGGTTCGTTTCTACCGTGGGCAAAAGCTGATGTCAGAAAATAAAACACCGCAATTACAACCTGATAATGAGTTGACAGAAATGGCAAGGCAAAAATGAGGTGACCAGAAGCAGAAACAGAAATTTGCAACCCGCAACTAACAACCTCTGCCACTTGGATGTCCAATACACGAATAAACTTCCCAATTTCTACGCTCTCAAGATTGCATCTTTCTCACTACCTTCCTCTACAACCCCATACCTTGAGATGATCTCCCAGTTACTCCACTATGAGTTACTAAGCAGAGGTATTCTACTGTTCTGATTGTGGTACACCCCCCGGGGCAGCTTTATGCAGTTCAAACATAAACAATAATGCATGTTCCATCAACTTTTTGAAGAGCGTGAATTGCTTCATCTAGTTTGCTAAAGGAGGAATAATTAAACTATTTAGGTAGCCCTGTAACACACCACAAAACATGTGGGTCTAATTCTTTTTCTTGGACCTTGACATGATGTGCTGCTAGCATATGTGTAACACCCCTCAAAATTCTTCCCTAGGATTCGGACCCTTCTTTTTTTCGTGCGGGGTCGAACCCAATTATTTAGAAGTGTGTGCTTGAGTTAAGATGAGTCCCCGAGTAATTGAGGAGTGTTGGAGGTGATGTGGGGTCACAGAGGACCCCTAGGACCGAGCTAAGACCAAAAAGATTCGTCGTGGCTAAGCTTGAGGAGGAGTTCGCATGAGGGGTTGACTTCTAACGACCCTATCTTTTGATATATGACGATCTGGGTGGCCTACGACCTATTAAATTAATGGTCGTCGAGTCTTCTTTCCAACGCCACCAAGAATGTACATTTTGGAGTTTGGAGTCAAAAGATATGACGATCCTAAGATGAATTAGCCCAGCAGAGATTTTCAGGCCTGGGTTGCAATTGATGGAAAACTGGGCTTGGCGCCGCAGTGGCGCGACGCGCCACTATCGCGCCAGAAACATGCCTCAGTAGTTTGGTCTCTAGCGCGGCGCGCCACAAAAAGGTGTGTAGGGTTTTTCAAGCCAATTTCCAGAACCCAGAAAATATTGGCCTTGGCGCTGTAAGGGCGCGACACGCCACTATCGCGCCAAGAATGTGCCTCAGTAGTTTGGTCCTTGGCGCGGCGCGCCACTACGAGGTGTGCAGGTTTTAGGCGTAATCAGCCTGGCGCTGCAATGGCGCGATGCGCCACTATCGCGCTAGGTGCATTTTTGCCTATTTTTCAGAACTTTTGAGAAGGGGCAATTTGGGAATTTACCCAAATTATATATGTATCACCCTAGACTATTTTGAGATCATATTTTCAGCCTCCTCTCTCTCTCTAAAAAGCCCTAGGAGTTCCTCTCTCTCTCTTGTTCTTCCTCTCCAAATCCTCCTCCCACAAGAAGAGTTCCAAGAGCTTCAAGGTTTGAGTTCTCCATTGAAGACCCAACCACAAGGTTTTCTTCAAGTCTTCACTAAGGTATGTAAGGCTATCCAAAACATGGGTTGAGTCCACCCATGTGCCTTACTCTTGCTTTGAGGTTAGATGTTCATGAAAAATGGAGCTTTCTCGGTATGGTTATGTTTGTATGAGCTTTGTCCCCTATTTATTTGACTCTATATGTGTTGATGTTGTTGAGCTAAAAAGTTCTTAAAATGGGCCTTTATGTGAGTATGAGTTGATGAAGACGAGTTGTTAAATATATTTTATTGATCTTCTTAATTATGTAGATTATGATAATAGATGCTAGCTTCTTAAGAATGTTGCCTATTATAAAGTGTCGATTTAAAGTCTTGAAGTTGTGATGAGTCTCAAAGATTTCTCAATGGATGGAGGAAATGATTGGTTATGTCTATATGTTGCTATAAACGTGCATTTAAATTTCTTTGAAAGATATAATTGAGATTGATCGGATAGTATGATTGAGAGAGATTTGATCATGATAGAGTTGATGAGTTGACAAGGTTGAAATGAGACTTGTCGATGTGATTTGATTGAGTTGATTGGATGGAGTTTTATGAGCATTGAGTCTTGGGAGGAGTATCGAGCACCGAATTGGGCAAGAGTATAGTCCATACTCGAACCCAATAACTACGTCGCCAAACGTAGGGGGGATTGAACCGTTAAAGTCGAATGTTTCCCCGAGATGTTTGTCCTGACATTATAGGACTTGGTTGGATTGGATCCATGATTGGTTGATTCGTTCATACCCTGGCAAAGTATGAACGGACGCGGCAACAACGTCGGTTTGTTGTACTTTCACTGGCTCATAAGTGATGGTTGTCGGGTAAGAGAAACTCCCAAATAGGTCTTGATAGTACTCTAAGTCAGATTGAGTTGAGTTGTATGTGATTGGTCCCATCTAAATCATATCCTTGTTTAGACTTAGGACATTTGATTGAGTTGTTATCCCTTTTGAGTTGAGATTCCGAGTTGATTGATTCTTCCTTGATGTTCGTTGCATTCGGCCATTTTACATACTCGTACATTTCATGTACTGACGCCATTTGGCCTGCATCGTTTTAATGATGCAGAGGCAGGTACTAAAGATCATCAACCAGCTCTCCGTTGAAGATCCACATACACTCCCAGCTAGTTGGTGAGTCCTCCTAGTTTCCGGAGGATGTTGAGCTTTCTTGTATAGTATGTTGTCGTTTCCTTTAGTTTGATTATTGGTAGCCATGGACTTGTCATTGACACCTCTTAGACTTTGATAGAGGCTTCATAGACTGGAGTGTGGGGAGGTTGAACTGTTATTTTGAGGAGTCTTATTATATTGTTTTGTTGGGTTGAAAATGCTTGGCCTTCGGCCCCCATATATATATGAACAGTATTTCATTATTTGAGTTTTCCGCTAAGAGAATATGATTGAATGAATGTGTGACTGGACCAGGTGGTTCGCTCGGAGGTCAGAAATGGCCTTCAAGTGCCGGCCACGCCTAGGGTACCCTCCCGGGGCGTGATAATATGACCCCAAGTATTAAGGGTGAAAGAACCGGTACATCCAACCTAAAACCTTAAATCAGGTGAAGTCAACCTAAGACCTATAAAGCCATTTTGGATGCACTTATTTATCAGATGTGAGGCTCTACATACCTCACACAACTCGGTTTTTGAGGTTCACAAGTGGACTTGAATGTGGACCTACAAATGAGAGACATGAATAATGTTAGAGCGTCAACACTAGGTGAGAGAATGTGTCATTGTCTTCATATGATTTTGGACAATTCTCACCTTTGGGGTTGAATCATGCCCAAGCTCCATTTTATTCCCTTGGTATAAAGGTCAGTCCCATCCCTGTGGATGGGTTTCCAATGTTGGGCCCCACATTATTTTATAAACGGCTCAAATGTCCAATCCTGGGCATGCCAGGGGGAGAGGGTGTTAGAGTGCTACACATTTGTAAGAAAAATCGTTGTTTGTCTTCATATATGTGGCATGTACAATCTTCGTTGGATGAATTAGTTTTGGGGGGTTGAACTAGATCCAAGATCAATTTTCTTCACGACCAACAAAGACGGGCTCAGATACCACATTGAAGACCTAAGCATTAACTGAAACCTTCATGCAGAGGGTTAAGTGGCTCATAATCTTCCTCCAGATGTTCTTATACCTAACGCGGCATTTTATACAACTCCAAAACATCAATATGAACTGTGACTAATTGAGATTTCTGTTAACACTCTAAACAATACTAGTTGCAAGAAAAACCAAACACACATAGCCACCCACAATTATGGAAAGGGAGTTACAATTCTCAGTCAACAGAGTCTACAAAAGGGGCCTTCTAGAGATGACAGGAAGAGATAGAGTACCTTGGAAAGCTACTTGGAGAAGCATGGCACCTACTAAGGTAAAATGCTTCTTCTGGCTGGTAGTAAGGAAGGCATGTCTCACCCATGAGGCATTACAGAAAAGGAAATTTCATTTAGCTTCCATATGCCCTCTTTGTATGGAAGCCAATGAAACAAACAACCACCTCTTCCTCCATTGCTAGGTAACTTCCCAAGTCTGGTCCCCATTCATTACCTTGGCTGGGGAAAGCTGGACAATGCCAGAGTACACTGCTGATCTATTGAGCTGCTAGATCAGAAGGGGAGGGAGCAAAAGCTAGAAGAGATGGTGGAAAACTATCCCAGCTTGCATATGGTGGGCCATATGGAAGGAAAGGAATGAGAGAATTTTCAAAGGAAGATCAAACTCCATTCAAAAGATCAAAGGGAAATGCATTTCTACTTTATGTTTTTGGTGTAAAGAGCAATGTATAGTAAATGAAATACCGATAGTGGATTTCCTAGGCTTTTTGTAATTAGCAATCTATGTAAGCACACTTTTGGAGGTGGCCAGCATACCCTTAATGCTGAAGAATACATGTTACCAGTTTTTAAAAAAACTTATATTAGGCTCCTCATCATCACTTTTAAGGAAAATAGACTCCAGATATCAAAATATGCTTAATACTTCTCATCAAGTACACAATTCAACTATAACATAAAAGAAATGCAACACATATTGACTATGAAGTCGAGGAGAAATACGGTAAAAATTCCATCTAATTAACAACAAAAAAAGTTACAAAAAGGTGATAACTGAGAACACTGAATATCATTGACTTTCAAAAAGAGCAGAAAGTTAACCAAAAATTACCAGACTCTTAACAGGAGTGCTATCAGACATCTCTTGATGAAGACTGGCATTTGCTTGAATAATGAACTTAAGCCTCTCCGTGATGTCATTCTCGTTGCTGCAACAGGCAACTAAACAACTTCAGGAAGTTATCAGGAGTATTTGAATCTTAATGTGAGAGATAATAGCACTGCAAATGACAAAGCCAGGCTTCAAGTGGTAATTGAGCATCTATCAGAATATCAATGCGTCAATCATGTAAAGCTACAAAAGAAGAAGAGTATTGGCGACAATCTCAGGGATTGAAGTTCCATAGAAAAAAAAATAACACTGAAAATTGTTGAGCTACATCAGAATGCAATAAAACTATGTGAAGTGTCCAATTAGAACTTATCTAGCCTATGTTTGGTCAACAATGTAACAGTTTGTCACAAGTAGAAACCATATCCAGATTCCTGCCAAATATCCTCCATGTTTTTCATGCTCTTATATCATAGGGGAAACATATGATCACCCAACAACCTACACCTCAAAAAGTTCACATCCCAAAACAAGTAGCACAGCTACCTATGAACCCAAAATTGACAGAAAAGGGAACTTATAAATAACTAAAATGCTTTTTAAGTGTGGAAAAACATTTGTGCAGTAAAATATCTTCTATTGCCAACAAACATTCTAGATCAAAGTAAAAGTTATTAGACAAAAAAGCTGCATATGACCTCTGTGTTCCGCCATCCACAAATACTGAAGGGCGAATAGCTATTGGTGGCACCAGAATACTTGTAATAAGGAGTTTTTCTGGTCTATCACTAAGGTAGAGTAACTCACAATCCTGCATGCAAAACCATGAGAGAACAATGGTAGAAAAGATAATTAAAAAGTAGGACTAGACAACCAAGTGAATTACTTTAGAAGAAGAACTAAAGAGCGTATGAATTAACAAAACATTAAACAATACCTCATCGGACATATTCTTGAAAAGGGAGTAAACTACTTTGGGGTCAATTTCTGGAGGCACACTAACAGATGCCCTGAGCTCTCTCTTGTCAGAGATAGCTACATTGAGCTCATCCAAGATACGATTTCCTTGTTCATGTATGATTTTTAACTGAACCCTTTTCACCATACCTACAATTAACAAAAATAAAAGAATAAGATAAACAATGAGATTGTGAGGGTACTGTGACCATGCAAAGACCATAGAGTAACGCAGCCTCCCCTAATAATCAAAGTCTCACATAAATCATTCGAACTTGTTGAAGACATAATTAAGCAAAAGGAGAGACATTTATACCCTTAAATATATATGTACTTTTTTGGTAGCTTTTGGTGCATACAGGGAGGCCTCACGATTTTGGGTGTTGCAGAAGTATTACGGTCGAGGAGGTCAAGGGTGTTGTTCGTAGGATGCGTTGGGGAAGAGCAACCGGACCTGACGAGGTTCCTGTGGAATTTTGGAAGAGTGCGAGCTCGGCAGATTTAGAGTGGATGACTAGGTTATTTAATGTCATCTTTAAGACGGCAACGATGCCCGAAGAATGGAGGTCGAGCGTAATGATCCCTCTATACAAAAATAAGAGGGATATCTAGAGTTGTGACAACTATAGAGGTATCAAGCTTCTAAGTCATACTATGAAAGTGTGGGAAAGAGTGGTGGAGATGAGGGTAAGAAGAGACGTGTCTATTTAAGAGAACCAATTCGGATTTATGCCGGGACGCTCAACTACAGAAGTCATCCATCTCATGAGGAGACTGGTTGAGCAGTATAGGGAGAGGAAGAGGGACTTGCATATGGTATTCATCGACCTAGAAAAGGCCTACGATAAAGTGCCACGAGAGATACTATGGAGATGTTTGGAAGCTAAAGGTGTACCTATGGTATACATTAGGGTGATCAAGGACATGTATGAGGGTGCCAAAACCAGGGTAAGGACAGTCGGAGGCGACTCAGAGCACTTTCCAGTTGTGATGGGGTTGCATCAAGGATCAGCTCTTAGTCCGTTTTTATTTGCCTTGGTGATGGATGGATTGATGCGACAAATTCAGGGTGAGGTGCCATGGTGTATGCTTTTCGCGGACGACATAGTCTTGATAGATGAGACTCGTAGCGGAGTTAACACTACGCTGGAGGATTGGAGACAGATCTTGGAGTCTAAAGGGTTTAAGCTGAGTAGAACCAAGATTGAGTACTTAGAGTGCAAGTTCAGTGAGACACCTCAGGAGGTTGGCACGAAAGTTAGGCTGGGTGACCAGGCCATCCAAAAGAAAAGTAGTTTCAAGTATCTTTAGTCTATTATGCAAGGTAGCGGGGAGATTGACGATGATGTCACACATCTTATTGGGGCAGGGTGGATGAAATGAAGGCTCACTTCCGGTGTGCTATGTGAGAAGAAGGTGCCTCCACAACTTAAGGGCAAGTTCTACAAAGTGGTGGTTAGACCGGCTATGTTATACGGGGCGGAATGTTGGCCAGTTAAGGTATCTCACGTTTAGAAGATATTATTAGATAATAACATAAATCAGAGTACAAAAAATCATAGTGCGTTAATACGCCTACGAATAAGGGGGAATAAAGCCACTATGTACTAGCCTTCTACCCTAATGTGTGTCCTCCATACCCTCCTATCTAAGGTCATGTCCTCGGTAAGTCGTAAATGCGTCATGTCCTGTCTGATCACCTCTCCCCAATATTTCTTCGGCCTACCCCTACCTGTTCTGAAACCATCCATGGCCAACCTCTCACATCTTCGCACTGGTGCATCTGGGACTCTCCTCTTCACATGTCCAAACCATCTCAGTCGCGTTTCCCGCATCTTGTCTTCCACCGAGGTCACTCCTACCTTGTCTCGAATAGCCTCATTTCTAATCATGTCGCTCCTGGTATGCCCACACATCCATCTCAACATTCTCATCTCGACAACTTTCATCTTTTGCACGTGGGAGACCTTAACTGGCCAACACTCCTTAAACGTGATTGGCTGTGTTAAAGACATAACTAATTAAATAAAAGTTTGTTCTCACTAAAAACTTAAGCTTTTAGTGAGATAGTCACACTGTTCAACAAAATTATATAAAGTTTGATATATTTTTTACGGTAAATAATTTTATTAATAATGGAAAAATCACCCATACACATTGTCTTTACTTCTTAGTATCATTTATAGTGTGTTTATACAGATGTTATAGGATAGAATTTAGCTTATCATATGTGTCATTTGACTAATCTTTAAAAGGTTGTGATAAAAGTATATCACAATAATGGGCTAGGAGGCGATCCTTGTTATTTGCTATCAGGTCAGAGAGAGACCTGGCCCACAAGTTGGCCCCCTTAAACACCTATTTACTTAATAAGGATCTATAATGCACAATAATATTTAACTAAATGATTTTTTTTAACATTTACAAGTTCAAAAAATATCCGATTATTTTATATTTCTCATTAGGTTATTGATACAAAATTTTCATAAAATATTTTCAAATTAATGCTCTTTATAATCACGTGAAATACATGTGGAACACAAATGCATAATGACTAGTCAACAAAAATGTAGATGGAATCTAGACCGAACAAAGGACTACTTTCACCCAAAATGATGGAGATGGAGATGGAGATAGAGAATAATATCAAACCATTCATGTATCCGCATTTGGAACATGTGGCAGCCTTTTGGGAACTTGTCATGGTATTACACCTTGTCACAACCTTTTTAAGTAGCTCACTCTTCTTCAAAAACTCAATTCTTGAATTTCCCATCTTCTTCAAAATGTCTCGACGCTCCTTGTCATCCAGAAGTATCGAGGAGCAGCACTGATCAAGAAAGCAGTTGCACAAGAAAAATTATTAAAGATACCAAGCTCTTGAGCAAGGCCAGTGTAAGGGGAAAAAAGCCAAAGGAAAATAAACTCTAACAAGGCATCATAAACTTCACTGATATTAGTTTTCTATCTCCAAAACATCATGACAAGGGAAAAACAACAACAAACACAGTGTAATCCCACAAGTGAGGTATGGGGTAACAAGGTGAAATTATCATAATCAAATAAATTATTGTCCTGACATGGAATCTTACTAATTGGCTTTTGAAAACTGTTAGGATTGTTCAATTTCAACTTACTTAATCACTATTCATATTTATTTTTATTATTGACATATGATATATCGCAACTGACTAACTTTTGCAATGACAATTCTCCACCAGATGATACTAACTTTACCTTCCATGGATGTAATACATTGCAAATTTTTTTATTCAAGATACAGGCAATTTCATGTTTGCACATACAGAATACGTTTTAAACCTTCACCATAATTAATCTACCTTACCCAACACCAGGCATTCTATACCTTCCCCCAAAATTAATTCACCTTAAAATTCTATGTATACACCAACCCCATCAGAATCCTCTTTTTCGTTGTTCTAAATTCGTTGTTCTCATTTACTTCTTCTATCATGTTAATATAAAATTACTAGTTTTTTACATATTAATTTAAAATTATTGTGTAATAGCAGTCTTACTCCCTTTAAAGATATGACACTTGGGCCTAACTCTACCTCAAAAGCTAGTTCATGGGGGGGGAGATTGTTCAAGTCCATTCCCTAACCAATGTGAGACTTCTACCCACTCTAACACCCTCTTTCATGCCCAGGCTCAATTGGAGCGTGGATCGGGAGCCCAAACGAGGATGGTCTGGCTCTGATACCATGTGAAGATATGGCACATAGGTCTAACTCAACCTCAAAAGCTAGCTCATGAGGGGAGGATTTCCCGAGTCCATATAAACAAGCCACCGATACATTCCCCAAGCAATGTGGGACTTTTACCCGCTCTAACACTCCCCAAACATCCCATTAACTTCTTCTGTCATGTTAATATAAAGTTACTAGTTTTTACATGTTAATTTCAAATTACTACCTTTTTCCCCATTACCTCAAAATCATTCTCAGCTACTTCTGCTTCTTTCTTTGATTCTTCTGTTGGGTGAAACAATTTCATCAATCAAACACCAAGTCAGTGTCATGATGTGTACGAACCTCTGCTTCTTTATCCCGAATTTGTTTCAAAAATGTTTTGTGCCCCCAAACCAGCTTCTACTTTTCAGTGAATTCCCATAACTAAAAATTTGATACCAAAATGACACTTACATTTTGATTTGTATGAGCATTTCTACTTCTTTTTGTCAACCAGAAACGGAAGTGTTCATATGGACCAGACATGCTTTTTTAACCCCATAAGGCCATAATAGACTTAATTTTTTGAAGAAAAAAATGTTTATAATAAGCAAGCATGCTTAATACTCAACCTCACTCTTCACTATTTATTTTGGACCACGACAGAAAGAACTTTATAGTATGTAACAAGCAAACTGAAAAACAAAGAATTAAGGCTATAAAAATCAAGGTCTCTCACTAAAAGAATTATATCTAAAGGCTTTTCCTCCAGAGTTCATAATCGTTAATTAGAAAAATCAGGTTATGTATTAATTTTTGGAGGACATCTGCTCATACCCATGTTTTCTTATCTTTTTCCGTATTGAGAGTGAGTCTTTGCGACAACTGCAATTATCTGAAATATTTATGTCAGATCAATCGGAAAGGCAATCTAATTCTAATAAATGACCTACTACTCTTGTAGGTTCTAAACTGACTATTCTCACTGTAATTTGGCAATTTGCACAAGTATTGTACCAAAGTATTACATCAATTATATAGAGTGTCGATATACTATTTTTTTTCTCTTGAGGATAGTAGGAAAGTAGGTGTTTTTTTCTCATTATGCTAGTTAACGTCTCTGAATACTTTTCACACTTCTAAACTATAATTTAGCATAAAACTATCACAAAATTTAATCATTTAACAACTTAAAATTAAAGTTACCAATGACTCTTTTTTCAACCGAAGTAATTTCTAACAATTTGGGTACTACTTTTTCCTCACTACTACCAATATGATGTGGAAGAAAAATTATATTTCAGCCACTGTGCCAGTCAAATTGCTTTCTAGAAGTTGTAAAAAGTTGACATACCAAAAAAGATTAACTGAAAACTACGAATAGCATTTTCAATCGTTCAGATTTGCTTTACAGATTTGTATATTCACTTTTAAATTTGTATATGAGCCCAGATTTGTATAATAACAAATTTCATTAAACTATAGTCAATTTGTATAATTAATTAAAACTATACACGTATCGTATAATTATAATAGTAAAATTTGTCAATCCACATAATTTTCCCAATTATAAAATCAATATACTATAGCTAACGATGGTAGATTCAACACTTTCAATCAATTTTGGTACAACACAATAGAAGGTATTTTTATAGATTCTTTATAAAGGTCATGTAAGGTTTTTATAAAAACTCATGTATGGATTCTATATAACGTTCGTCTTTCGGTTTTTGATTATTTGTTTTGTAAGTTTATGTATAAAATCTGTATATAAATTGTATAAAATCTAGTAAAATATGCATAAATTCTGATAAAGTATGTATAAATTTTGTATTAAAATTATATATATAAAATAGGGGAATTTTCAGATATGGAAAATCTTTTAAGCATAATTACTCCATATGGGTATAGTTTCCCTAATTACTTATAATGACAAACATAAAATTTTCCATTATACAAATGTCGTAGCGAATTATACAAAAGCTGTAGCGAATTATATAAATGCTATATCCACAAATTATTTGTCTGTTGAAATATACAAATACTGATATACATATTTATTTGTATATCTTGCAAGTGAGATTGAGAGAGACGAGAAGAGAGGCGAGCGAGATCGAGAGAGGGAGGAGAGAGGTAAAAGAGAGGCGAATTGTATATGTATATCTGTCGAATTGTATATGTATATTTTGTTAAAAAAATGTATATATATAACTGGTATACATATTTATTTGTATATCTAGCAGACGAGATTGAGAGAGAGGGGGAGAGAGGCGAGCGAGATTGAGAGAGGGAGGATAGAGACGAGTGATATCGAGAAAGGGAGGAGAAAGGCGAGCGAGAGGCAAATTGTATATGTATATCTGTCGAATTGTATATGTATACCTGTCAGAAAAATTGTATAATAGTAATTGATATACATATATATTTGCCATACCGTGTAAATAGATAGCTATGTTTGTTGTCAGCCATAATTATTTTTGAATTATACCCTAAACGCGTAATATAGTAGTAAGGTTTGTCATACCGCGTAATTTTCCCTATAAATTATGTATCATACATGTATGTATTATTTATAAAATACATATTTTAATTTATGTATATATATATATATATATATATATAATTTTAATACATAATTTATACATATTTTATCAAAATTCAGAGGAAAGAGGCGAGCGAATGAATGTGGAGAGATAGAGAGAGAGGAGAAAGAAAATAACTATAAAATCCTAACAATAGCTACGGATTATTATTCTTTCAAACTATAATGGTTTATAGTAAATATATCAAATGTTTGTCTTACTACATAATTTTTTCTTTAAATTATCAAAAATCCAAATAAAATTTTGAACAAATTAAACAAGTTATATTTAAACTTATTTTGACAACCTATCACAACGGAAAAGTTTGAATTTCCATAGCCCCATCGGCCATCTCCACTTCTCTACCCTCGCTTCATCTCTGGTAATATTTATCTAAAGTGTGGATATATATCTTTTTCTTAAATGATTTTATTTATTTATATATTGACCATGAAAAAAGTAAATAAGAAATCCAGTTATACTTTACCTTTTTTAAGCTGACGTTGATAGAATTTTTGTGCTTTGACGTATTAACTGTGGATCCTTAATTCGACCCACTCAAATAGAGACACAATAAATTCATGGACAAGAACAGAAGCAGAAATAATGATATTGCTGAAATATTTGAAGTCCAACCATTAAACTATGACAACGTCATTTTTTTGGGGGCATGTCATAAATAGTCATTTATTATTTGTCCTTCTTGTATTTATTTGGTATAACACCATTTATTATACCTTTTATTATTATATTAATAATTAAAATAAATGTTCAATTTTATTTATTTAATTTTAAAAATTAGCGGGGAGGATAAAACATGAAAAGAAAATCTGTATTTTTTTGATATGTTAAAAGTGATAAGTCAAAATAAAAATCTATTTTTAGAATATTGGATAAATAAAAATTACTGGAGAGTAATTTTATCACAATTCCTAATTTACTATTATTATTAACTATAGTAATTTTTAAATATTAAATTTATTATATTTAAAAGGTAATATAATAAAATTATCTATTTATTTATTGTTATTTAGAAAATTTGTCAAGGCACTATTATATTGAACCAATAAAAATAAGCGAAGAAAGTATTATTTTATCTTACTGAGTCGCCAATAAGGGAGTTCCTTTAATAAGTCATGTTATCGAAATATATTTTTTATATATTTGGAGGAAAATATATCAATGTACCTTAAAATTAACTGGACAAATCGTATACACATTCCAATTAATCGGATGAACTATTACTTCCCCTTCCTAATTCTTATTTAAAGTGATATTAATATCTTTCTGGGTGATTCTAGTGAGTTCAAATTCTTAAATAGCGTGTCGTGATTCAGATCGTTATGAATTAACCCATATTAATTCTGTGGAAAAATCAACTACCAACCCAAGAATTAACCCATTATAAGCCGTTTAAAGAAAAAACAATCTCATTAATTTAAATCGATGTTCATTAAAACTTAAGAGAAACATGCTGAAATACCCCTCCCTCCTCTCCCCCCCCCCTCCTAGAATTTGAAAGTCGAGGTACCAAAATTGTCATGACCCGAATCCGAATGTGACGACATTCGTCTCAACACCGAGACAAGTAAGCCCAAAACCCAACTAAAGGCGGAATTAAAGGGGAAACAATCTAAAAAAATAGATAAGTATAAAAATGCGGAAGTCTTAGTCATCTACAATACCCAAAAAAATTAATTGTCACATGTACACACATCTAATATAGTTGAAATGAAAATAAGTATAAGTCTTAGTGCGTTTGTCTCTCAAACAAAACAAAGCATGTAAAGAAACAAGAGAGATCGTCGGCATCGATAGCTACCCTCAAGTATCTTAAAAAGCCACGGATGAAGAAGAAAGGAATTTGTATCATGATTCGAGCTCGAAATATACACAGGTGTAGATAGCAAGGGGTGAGTACCAAACAACACAGTATTCAGAAAGTAATGCAATAAACGCATGTAAAGCTAAATAGAACGAGTACTCCCGACACACCATCCGAACCTCCATAACTACAACCTATAAGTAGAATAGCCCAATATAACAATCTTTATATATGTAGATATAGCCCATGTAACAAGTAAGTCAGGTATGTCTCCACAACTTATATAGATAGTATCAACGTCACATGTATTTTAGTCTCAACTGGTTACATAGTAAGGGCAAATACTCAGATAGTCAAGTCAATGTAATATAATGCAATGCAATGAATGTCCAATGTGATGCTAAAATAACAACCACGACGCGTGACACGTTCTACGTATGCCAAAATATAACAATGACACGTCCCTCGATGTAATAATATAATAACCACGATGTTTGGCACGTCCCTCGAATCCTCTTTGTTTTTCTCTTTCATTATCATATAGCCGGAACTATTTCACATCAACGTAAACATCAATTTGAACCTCAATGATATGTTTCAACCCAAATGCGTATGAGAATGTTCATGCAATTGAAGGAAATGAAATGAAGCCCAATACCATATGTAATTTGTATCACACATATCACAATGTAATCTTCACATCGAGTCGATAAAGTCAAATAGTTCAAATAGCTCGATTCATTGGATTAATTCCATTTTGACAACTCCAAATAATAAATCTTAAGAACTTCCATGATTCGTGATCAACCCACACCAAATTCAATCAATTCACATAGCATGTAATTAGAATACAGGTTCTACAAAGCTTATGAAGGTTTAGAGTTTCACTTGCCTTGATATCGCACCCGACTACTTCAGAACTTGAATCTTTCCCTTTATTCGACTCTTCGAATCATAAGAATATAATCAAATATGAATTTTCAATCAAATTACAGAGCTAACGACACTAAAATCATAATATTTGAAATTCAAGCCGAAATCGACCAAAAAATCCAATTTCAAAAACGAAAGCCGTTTGAATTTTTTACATGAAAATGTTCCTTGAAGTATTAGAAATCCATTGTCGCAACCCATCTTGAAAATAGGGTTGAAATCAGTTCACAAACTCGATTTTTTGTAAAAATCTTGGTTCAAGTACAACCCCCAAGATTGAAGTCCCCAAACCATGAATTCAAGGTTAAAATCACCAGATAATAGTTGGGTATTAAAGAACTAAATTCAAAAACACTTACCTAATGAATTCCCAAGAAAAACTCCTCCCTAAATCGTCTCTACTGAGCTTCAATGTTCAAAATGGTTTAAAATAGCATTTTCTCATCTTTTTGAAAAAGACCACTATTCAGGGACAAAAATGCTCTCTGCGAACGCGGACTATTAACTCTGCAAATGGGGAGCCTAGCCAAAAAATACCCTCCGCGAACGCAGAGAAGAGACAATGGCGCTTCCGCGAATGCAGTCTTGTCTTCGCGAACACGGAGGAGGGATTCCATTACCCTCTGCGATTATGGCCAAGGCTCCACGAATGCAGAGAAGAACCCTTTAGGCACCTAAAAACCAGCAAACACACGACACCAACGTTCCCGAATTAACCCTCAGAATTCATTTGGAATCCCATGCACACAAACCTTATATGCATTCCTACGAAATTCGATGTTGCAGACCCAATAGAATCATTAGAATTCAAATTTTAGGTTTCTTTGAAGCGAAACTCGATAATTTGAAATCAAACTAACTTTAAACCTCAAAACACCAAAATGAGATCGGGATCTCCAAAAATTCAACCAAGACCACTCCTAGACCTAAAATTATCTCCCAAATCCGACGGAGTCGTTAGAATTCAATTTCAAGCGTTGGATCTCTAAATATTGACCAAAGTCAATCCTATGATCAAAATTTCAATAATTACCAACTTAACACCCCAAATCTTCGTTATAACTCTAAATATGATTCAGTCAACTCTCCTATACCAAATTTTATATTTTGGAGCTATTGGAATCGACGAATTCCATTTCGAGATTTGTAGCTGCGATTGGTCCAAATACCACTTTTGAACACTTTAAGCCTTTAAAATTCAAAAACTTCCAAAACTTCATTTTTCCAAAACCAACCCCTAACACAGATTAGAAATGACTTGGAACAACTATCGAGAGGAGTAAAATGGTCATTTTGTAAAAATTCCTGAAAATGACCTTCAAGGTCATTACAAAAACTCTAAATAGTAATGACTGGGTCATTACAAAAACTCTAAACTCCAAAACAAGAAAATAATAGTCTAAGAGTCTAAAATGTCTAAGTCTGAACATATGGACTAAAAAGTAAGAGGAATCCATGTTAGCCCGAAAGAAGTAGCTCACCTTGGATTTAGATAGCGCAGGTTTAAAAGCCGAGGTCATGACGCACCTGCCTGAATATGTCATGTACTCAATAAAAAAAATTAAGTGTAGTATCAGCACACAAAATCAATAGTGTATTGGTAGGATCACTGGTTAGTTCCAAAGATACGAATGTAAGCAAGTAATCGAAACATAGTAACACAAGTCAATACGTACATCAACAAGTCATCAATATTAATAAGACTCTCAGTCACCAAACCTGATTTAATACACAGATAAAACATGTTCACATGATCATAAACAAATCCGATTCACTCTCGAAATCAATAACAGATTTCAAAATTTAAAACACGTACATGGCATGGTACTTTAGCCAACCAATGATATTCCGTATTAGACATCGTATCCGAGCCAATCAATAATAGTACCAAGTGTGGTATTCGAGCCAACTGAGAGATATTCCATACTAGGTATGGTACCCATGTCAATCAATAATATGTACTATGCATGGTACCCAAGCCAATGAATAATCACAAACAACATACACAATTACAATCACAATGAAACAACCACACTTATAAACCACATGTAAATTAAACAGGTTCATTGCATGAGATTGACAATATGAAATCATTTCACATTCACCCTTATATTTTTTCCAACATGCATTGCACAAGTAATACTATAAAATAATTAACATGCACATATTACACAAATTGGAAAACAAACAACTATTACCTACCTCAAATCAAGCCTTGGAAGCTCTATTGAGACCGAACATTCCCCTTATTATGAGCCCATTTGGATGGGCTTAAAAAAAGTAACTTTTATGTATGAAGTGCTTTTAGAACTTTAAAGTGCTGAAAGTTATTTTTATAAATAAGCAGTTGAGTGTTTGGATAAAAGTGCTTAAATGAGGAAAATTATGTGAATTTTAGGGTTAAAAGAATAAAAAGGGTAGTTTGGAATTTAGTTAAAATATAAGGGATATAAAAGTAATTTCCATGGTCAAAGAAAATGACTTTAAGCACTTAGAAAAAAAAAAGTTAGGAATCCTAACTTTTCATTTTTGACTGACTTTAAGAACTTTCTGGCTTAAAGTTAGCATTAGACAAACACGTCCAAAAGCTGAAAAGGGGCTTTAAGTTGGTTTTGACCAACTTAAAGCCAATCCAAACGGGCTCTATGAATCCTAACTTGTTATTGGTCTAGAAATAACATAAAAATACAAAAATCAATAAAGATGGCCTAATTATTCCTGAATTACAATTTAATCCTAACCCAGACTAAATTCATGACATTCCCACTCAATCCAGGGCTTTCCCACCATTAATTCACCTAGACCTACCAATTTCATGGTTAGAATAATGAATTATGGTAAATAAAGCTACAACAAGAATAATCATTCTTAAGAACAACTCAAGGTCTTATATCCCAAAATTCGCATTAATCAGTTTCTCTATCTTAGGATGAACCCAAACTCTCCCCTTGGCCACAATTACTATCTCTAAGGCCTAGAAATCAAAGTAACAGATTAAGAGTGTGATTTGCTTACCTTTATGAGTGATTACAATAAATAACAGGTGAAATTCGCCCTAGGCCGCCTTTGCTTTTATGCAAAATGCAATTGTTGAATAATGAACAGTTTTGGGGGATTTTATGCGTTAATTGCGACTTACCCCGTTATAGTGGTCCGATCCGCTATAGCGACATCGCCATAGCGGAATTACCCGCTATTGCGGCATGTCACCTGCTATAGTGTCTTGCACAGGAAAGAAACTTAGAAATTTTCCAAAAAATCTCTTTTCACAACACACCTTCGAACCTTGATGTTCCAAACCAACCCTTTTACGTCAAGTTCGATATCAGGAGTTCTACTCTCCTGAATTTACTTATGAAAATACCTACAAACTCCTTAACATTTTACCTAATGGAAAAACCCACCTACCTGGGAAATTAACCATAATCCTTTTTCGAAATTCCCTAGACTTCACCTTGCTCACAATTTGACTGAAATTTTTAACTTGCAATCACAAAAATTTTCTAGTACAATTTTTTTCATCATAGGCTCCCCCATAACGATAAGAAGGATCGTTATATAGCGTGTGAGATATAGAAACAGTTAAAATCTGGTTAAATTATTTTGGCGTCAAGTTTTAATTGGGAATCATACAATTAATTAGATTTAAACATTAAAAATCTATTTTCTTTTTTTTTCCTCTCTTATTGGCCTCCTCCCCCACGTTCTCTCTCTTTTCTTCGTTCTACCAGACTCATTACATTTGTATTATCCATAATCTCTATTTTTAGGTTGAGAAGCCATAGAAGTAGCAAGAATCAATTTTATTTCTGTTTTTTGTTTTATCAGTACCTAACAAGTTCCCACCATGACCTCCAATTTTTTGGCTGAACATCTCACAGTTCAGGAAAGTACTAAATTTGAGGAAAAATAAAAGTATTAAAGAGAAAATAATCCATCATTAATTTTTACTATTTTTATGGACTATTCCAATAGGATACACCTCGTTATAATAGTGATTCATCATAACAATATTTTGTTATAATATTTTGAATTTTTCTAGAATCAATTTTTCAGATTATATTTTACTTCTCTATAATATATAACATTCTAGATATCACAACATTGAAATTCATTATAAATGTACACTCTTTTAAAATTATCTCTCTGTAAAAATTATACTTAAATATTATGTAATATTACTATTTTGTAAGAAATATATTATGTATAAAAATAAAATATTAAAACATTATGATATTCATCATTAGTATCATGAACATATTAAGTTTCAAGTATGAATATCTAAAAGAAAAAAAATATATTCAAATAGTGCTCATCAGTTATGGACGGTGTTTGCCTCTTTTTACATTCAAACTTTTTCTATTCCTTTTAGGTTAAATTGGTTAACAAATATATTATTCTCCTTGTTACACAAAATCATTGAATTAATTTTTTGAGTACTTTTGCTTATAATAACTAAATGAAATCTAAATTTCAAATATCACTATCATATATAACGATACCTCACTATAGCAATCATGCATGTTTGACAAGATTTGCCGTAATGCTAAAAGTATGAAGAAAGCATCTATCTCATTGATGCATAAGTAAATATACCAATTAATAATGATTAAATTCCTTCTATGATCCACATGAGAAATCAGTACGAATGTAACCTACATGGCCAATTGAAAACTATGAGCTAAAAGTCTTTTTACTTTTGTTTGGGCCATGATGGCCAAGACTACTAAGATTGCAGAAGCAATGCTGTAGAAAAAGAAAATTTATTTCAATGTAGCTTCATAAGAATCATAAATAGAAACACGTGAAATAGTAGCAAAAATAGAGATTTTAGGCACAATAAAAAGAAATGTTGCATGGGGTGGGTGAACCCTCACAGATATCATATGCCCACATAAATAGAATCAAAAGATATACGAACCCCGAAAAGGTAGAGGATTTTCTTCGAGGCTTGGTAGATGGAATAAATAGTGTAACGACCTGTTCCCGTTGTTATGGATAAGCTGATGGGAAAGGAAACTGGGCCAAAAAACTTTTGAGTAGTAACTTGGAAAATCTGAGCCTAGACCAGACTTGGACAAGATCTGAGTTAGGTGAGGTTTGGGGTGATTTGGTAATGGATGGGGGATGTAATTATCGATTGGATAGTTTAAGTTGATATCCAAGACAGCAAGGAGCCCGTACGGCTTTACGAAATTGAATTTGGGCGAGTAAAACTCTCATAATTGATCTTGAAGTGAAGGGTTGAATTTAAAACATCATGGATTGAGGGCATGTTGCAAAACTGTAGCTTGGGACACAAATCTCAATGTTCTTTTCCTGTGCAACCCGCCACAGAGGGATTATTCCTGCTATGGTAAGGACGCCATGGCGGGATAAGTGGTGCTATGATGGGACAGTCACAAGTTTAAATTGGGAATGGTTCCAAAATCTTGCCATGGCGGGACAATCGCGAGTTTAAATGGGAAAAAGTCCCAAAACTGACTTTATTCTTCCCATTTCATTTTTAAGAGACTAAAAGCAACCTAGGGCAATATTTATTTAGTTTTTCATCAATTTTCATGCTAAATATAAGTTAATCGCTCCCCTAACTTGTATTTTGATTCTTAGAATCTAGAATCTATGGTATATAGCTTAGGGGCGGGTTCTTCGCTTGAATTTAATGGTGGAAAATAGCCCTAGATGGGTGATAGGATCCTAAAAATGGCCAAGTTTAAGATTTTGATATAATCTGGATTTTGTAATCCATTATTTTTTGATTCCTTATAATTATTATTTTTTAGACCAAGAACAAGCTAAGAGACTTCAGAAAGGGAAAGCTCCAACTCTTTAGAGTTTTCAACGCTTGATTTCGATGTAGGTGATGGTTTTACATTCCGGTCTATGCTAAATGTGCTTGTTAGTATAATTGATAGTATTTTCTGCATGTGTGAGTCTAGGAAAGATGAAATGAACTTGGTAAAAGGATTAATGTGATCATTTACATGCGATGAACCTGTTATTTGATTGTGCAGATATGTGAATTATTTGTTATGGACTATGATTTATATATTGGATCGGGTGTTACATTCTGACACATATACATATTAGATCGTGTGTCACGTTCTGACATATATATACATATTGGATCAGGTTTCACATTCTGACACACATATATATATATTGGATCGAGAGTCACATTCCGACACACACACATATTAGATCGAGTGTCCCATTCTGATACAAACTAACAGTTTGAGTATGGGTTCATGAGAGGACTACTGTTGTCTGTAGTATTGAGATTGACACTGCGAACTGGAAAATGCTTATGGGTTGTTAATTGGTAATATTTTTCGTATATGATTGTCTTTACTATATTATAATTATTTGCGTATGTTTCACTAACTAGGTTTGCTGTGTGATTCTATCAGTATACCGTTATTTAGGTGTACTGATACTGCATGTTCTCTTTTCTTGTTGAGTACAGGATATTTTTATGTGGCTACTGATCGACCTTAGCTAGGAGACCACTGACTATTCATGATTAAAGGGTGAGCCAGCTCTTTTAGGCTGCCATGGATTCTTCAAGGCTCTCAGTCCAACCTTTCAGACTTATTTTTATGCTATTGTTTTTGGGGTTGCATCCTTTTAGACTTGTTACTTAGTAGTTTTGGGACAATGACTTTCATGTTTTAGGGGGTTGATTTCCGTATGTCTTATTGACTATTTTATGTGTGTGTTGAAATTAATTCTTGAGTTTATGGAAACTCAGTTTAGACTTATGTAAAGATTGTTTCCTCATCCCTACAGCTATTTTGTTAGGATGTTTGTTGGGGGGTAGTTTGGTTCTCCCATTGGAGAATTAGTGTTGGTGCCACTCACGACCTGGTTTGGATCATGAAAAATAGGCCCCATAAATTTGAAATTCGCTCCTAAAAATTCACACAAAAGGAAATGAGAAATTATCAACGAAAAAAAGTAGTTTCTAAACTTGAACATGAAAGTAGTTTTTAATCTGACGTTGTTTCTGTAATTACTTGTTCTGATTCTATATTTTAATTATTTTATACTAAAAGCAATCTTTTGGGTGGAATATTCACATTATGTACAATATTTTCACTCTCAATAGTTATATATAAGTCTATAGAACATAGAAAATACAGAATACACATGGTGTGTATATGTTGGATGAATCAAATCCTCATTGAATATTATTTTACATTACATTAGGATCACACATGTTTTGCAGTACCCCCATGAATACTCCTCCCATATGAAAAGTTTTTAGTATTAATTGAGTACTTGATTCTCCAATCGATTGACCTGTAATAGTACCTACAACTTTCCTCAATTTAATCAGCTCACAATGAGTAGGATTATGGCCATACTATAATCGACTAATTCAAGATGTACTCCTATAAATAAAAGGAGTTTGAATAAATATTGATTATGCCGGAAAGATTATGAATCGATTTAAAAATCCAACGCCAGTGTCTTGATTTTTAGTAGCAATACATCGCGAACCCATGCATTTATCATATGTGAATACATGACAAGTAATGTTTGATTAAAAGTCCTTTCGACTTCATAAAATTCCGAAGGCTCACGAAAGACCTCGGATGGTGCAAAAGTTCGTTCGACATACAAAAATGTGTTGAACTATTTCAATAAGTTTGCGAGTAAGATATCTAGCGTTTGATGTTCGTAGAACAGTATCCACAACTCTTTTACAGATTCCTTAGCAAGAAATATTGTATTTTGTTAAAGAGAATCCCGCACAAATTTTTTTGAACATGTAAATCAATCATTTAACTTTGAGGATCTGACATTAATCCTCTCATACCTACTAATTAATGTACCCGAGATGCATTTTTTCTAGCTCCCAGAAAAAGCATTATATTAACCGGGCGGATTCATTTCTTGAAATAGTATTCTTTTTCTTTGAAAATTAGGGCTAACATTTCATTGTGGGTCATTCTTCTCGTATAACCAGTTCACATTCACTGCGATTAGTATTCAAATTCGGTGCATCTGTGAGAGTAGTGGCATAAGATGGAGAATTATAAGAGGGTTTGCTTACTAGAAGTTTTTGTCTTTAGTGGTCTATGTTCAAAGTAATATGACATATTATCACAAGAGAGGTTCAACATTTCAAGCATTTTCATTTGAGCTTATAACTATATTTTTCTTTTCTAGTTAATTTTAAAATATTTAATCAAAGTCTAATTCATCGTCCTAAATATATATTTAATATGAAATACCTTTTAGGCATAACTCAACTTCAAAAGGTAGCTATTAGGGCGAGGATAGTCCAAAACAATATAAGGAGACCAATTATATATCCATTCCATTTTTGATGTGGAACTCTTAACACTCTCCCGTATGTTCAAACCTCAATAACTAAAACATAAGCAATATAATATGGAAGCTCAACATCGCTGAATAAGGAATTTGGATTAGTTTGACTCTTAACCTTAGTCCTTGTTCAACCTTAAAAACTAGCTCTTAACATGAACTAACTTGAAAAATTAATTACCAAATAATAATATGGTGATTGTTATAAAATAAACTAACTTAACAAATTAAGATGGAAAAGAGAGTAAGAGAAAGAAAGAGGAGCAGAAGATGAAACGTATCTGTATATACTTTTCATTGCTAGAAACTGGCAATTTATAGCCGGAGTAAGAGGACAACGTATGGGGGACAAAGGGGAGTGGAAAGAAAAGTGGGAGGAAAAGCCAAATTCAATTTGCATTTGTGGGTTCCACTTTATAAAGTGGAACATCCACTTGCTATTTCCTAACACTCCTCTTAGATGTCCACGTATAATGTGTCTCATTAAAAACTTTACAAGAAACAATATACATAGTAGTTATTCTGAACCCTTATAGATGTTGTGCCTCGTTAAAACCTTATTAGGAAAAACCCAGTGGGAAAAAGCCTAATGAAGGAAATAGAGTACACACATCTTATACTCCCCATGATGAAGACATCATCTAATATCTCGAAGATGACACATTCCAATCTTGTATCTCAATTTCTCAAAGGTTGAAGTTGGCAATGCCTTGGTGAATGTCTGCTAAATTATCACTTGAACGAACTTGTTGAACTTCTATTTCACCTTTCTTTTGAAGATCATGGGTAAAGAAGAATTTTGGTGAAATATGTTTCGTTCTGTCTTCTTTGATGTATCCTCCCTTTAATTGAGCTATACATTCAACATTGTCTTCATACAATATTGTTGGATTGTCTCTTATCAAATAAAGTCCACATGTTTTTTGAATGTGTTGAGTTATTAATCTTAACCAAATGCATTCTCGACTTGCTTCATGAATGGATATTATTTCTACATGATTTAAAGAAGTGGCAACCATAGTTTGCTTTGTTTAATGCCATGATATAGTTGTACCCCCACATATAAATAAGTAGCCCATCTGCAATTGACCTTTATGGGGATCAAACAAATATCCTACATCTACATAACTAATCAATTTTGATGTGGATTCATTTGAGTAAAACAATCGCATATCTGTGGTCCCTCGGATGTATCTGAATATATGCTTAATTACATTCTAGTATCTTTGCGTTGGGAAAGAATTAAATCTTGCTAACAAGTTTACTGAGAAAACTATATTTGGTCTAGAATTGTTGGCAAGATACATTAATGCACCAATTGCACTAAGGTATAATATTTCAGCACCAACAAGCTCTTCGTCATTTTCATGAGGTCGAAATGGATCTTTATTAATATCAAGAGATCTACAACCATTGGAGTACTTAGTGGATGTGCTTTCTCCATTTAAAATCTCCTTAAAATATTTTCTTTATATGTTGAATGATGGACAAATATCCCATTTGCAAAATGTTCAATTTGTAGACCAAGATAAATTTTTGTCTTTCCGAGGTCTTTCATTTCGAATTTCTTTTTAGACATTTTACTATTTTGAAAGTTCTTCAGGAGTTCCGATGATATTTAAATCATCAATATATACGGCTATTATGAAAAATTCAGATCCAGACCTTTTCATAAAGATACAACGGCAAATTGGATTATTTTTATATCCTTCTTTTAGCAAATATTCGCTAAGACGATTGTACCACATTCACCCTGATTGTTTCTGTCATATAAAGATTTTTGATATTTTATTGAACAAGTTTACCGGAAATCTTTATATATTTCAGGCATTTTAAATCTTTTAGGAATTTTCATAAGAATATCATTATCCAAAGAACCATATAAATAGGTTGTAACGACATCCATCAGATGCATGCCGAGTTTTTCATGAATTGACAGATTTATAAGATAGCTAAAAATTATTGTGCTACAAGTCGTGCTTTATATCCTACGACTTCATTTTTCTCATTTTTTTTCACACAAAGACCCATTTGTACTCCACTGGTTTTATACCTTCAGGTGTTCGGACTATCGGTTCAAAAACTTTGTATTTTTCAAGCGAAGCTAATTCAACTTGAATTGCATTTTTCCATTTTGGCCAATCATTTGTTTGTCTACATTAATCGACAGATTTTGGTTCAAGATCCCCATTTTATTGCATTATTTCAATAGAAATATCATAAGCAAAACTATTGTCGATAATTACATTATTTCGGTTCTATATATTTTCTGATGAGACATAATTTATTAATTTTTTTTTTATCATTTTCAGGCGCCTTAACCCCTTTCAATGTCTTATCAATTGTTATGTCTCCTCGTTCTTCTTGAACAGATTCTTTCATATCATGACCATCTTAATTGTTTGCTTCTTTTCTTTTTCAAAGATTTTTATCTTTGGAACCGATAAGTCTACCACGTTTTAAATGTGGTTTAGACTCATTTGTATTAATTAATTATTCTACTGGGACATCAACTCGAATTGGAGCATTAACAACTGGAATATGAGATTTAGTAACACTTGATTGGTTAGTGAATGTATCTGACAGTTGATTTGCAATATTTTACAAATGAATTATCTTTTGAACTTTCAGTTCATATTTATTTGTACGAGAATCTAAATGAGATAGTGATAATGATTTTAATCTATTTCTTTTTTCAGCTGCTTATTTTCTCCCCCTAATGTTGGGTATACTGATTCATCAAAATGACAATCAATAAATCTTACAGTAAATATATCTCCAGTCATAGGTTCGAAATATTTTATGATAGAAGGAGGTTCATACAACATATATTGCCAATCTTCTTTGGGGTCCAATTTTTGTGCGTTGTGGTGGAGCAATTGGAACATATACTGCACATCTAAATATTCTAAAATGGGAAATGTTCGGCTCTTGGCCAAAAGCCAATTGTAATGGGGCAAATTTATGATAACTTGTGGATCTAATCCGCACAAGACTTGCTGCATGCAAAATAGTATAACCCCATAATTAAATGGAAGTTTTATTCTCATAAGCATTGGTCTAACAATTAATTGGAGACATTTAATTAATGATTCCGCTAGACTATTTTGAGTATGAAAATGAGCAAGCAGATGCTCAACTGTTATTTCAGTGGACAAATAATAATCATTAAATGCTTGAGATGCGAATTCACTAGCATTATCAAGACAAATTGTCTTTATTGCATAATCTGAAAATTATGCTCTTAACTTGATTATTTGAGCAAGTAATCTCGAAAATGCCATATTACGAGTTGATAATAAGAACACATATAACCATCTTGTAGATGCATCTATTAAAACCATATAATATTTAAATGGTTCACATGATGGGTGAATGGGCCCATATATATTACCCTGTATACGTTCCAAAAATACTGGGGATTTATTTCCCACTTTGATTACTGATGGTCTAGTAATCAATTTGTTTTTTGAACATGCAGTACAAGAGAATTCTTTAAATTGAAGAATCTTTTGATTTTTTAAAGAGTGTCCATGTGAACTCTTAATTATTACCGCATCATATTAGAATCGGGATGACCCAATCGGTCATACCAAATAATAAAATTATTTGAGTTAGTCATGTGTTTCAACCATGCTTATACTTTTGATGTATAAGCCGGATGAAAGAGCGAGTAACTTTTCATGTATTAACTTTTTATCCGACGTCATTGTAGTAATGTAAAGATATTCATTTTTTTCATCATTTGTAGTCTCAATATGATAACCATTTTGAAGAATGTTTTTGAAACTTACTACAATATAATGCTTCATTAATTGTTAAATTTGTTCCTCCAACAAGTACAACTTTAGCCTTTTCGGATCCTTAAATTAATCTTGTACTACCAGATATTGTATTAACATTAGCTTCTTTTATAATCAAATAAGAGAAATATTTCTTATCTCTTAAAATAGTGTGTGTTGTGGCACTATCAATAAGACATTTATCATCATAATTATTTTTGAATCCAACTGATGACTGGAAAATTTCCATATTCTGGTATAGAAGTTAATTTGTCTGAAGAAAATTAGAGTTTCATGCTGATAACGTATTATAAAATAAATTAACTTAATAAATTAAGAAGGAAAAGAGAGTAAGAGAAAGAAAGAGGAGTAGAAGATGAAACGTATCTGTATATATTTTTCATTGTCAGAAGCTGGCAATTTGTAGCCAGAGTAAGAGGACAACGTATGGGGGACAAAAGGGAGAGGAAAGAAAAGTGGGAAGAAAAGCCTAATTCAATTTGCATTTGTGGGTCCCACTTTATAAAGTGGAACATCCACTTGCTATTTTCTAACAGTAATATTAATATAAAGTGATTTGAGTTTTCATACATTCTGCAAAAGTACACTCTCTAGTTCAGATATTTATATCTCTTCTTTAAATTTCTATAGGCCCTAATTTATATATATAATTTAATTCCTTCATCAGATAGCGCCACCATTAGATTATTGGACGATCTTAAGCAGTTGTTATATCTCGAATTTTGCATTAGATGCCTGGAGACATGGGATTTTTTATTCAAGGTGATAAAAAAGTTTCAAAACTAAGAAAGAGTGACATAAATCTTAATTATTGAGTAAATGTGATAATTTTAAGATTAGAGTTAATGACACCAATTTTAAAATTCTCAAGTTTTATTATTTATACAAAAACCCTCCCACTCTCCTTCCCACCCCATCCACCCCTCCCCATCTCTACCATACCCCTCCCCCTCCTCTAACACCAACGCCATTCTTACCCCTACTGCCGTCGCCACCGTTGCCATCACCACTATCATCTCCTCTGCTGCTACCATCACCTCCTCCTTCATCGCCATCACGTTTTTCTCCCTCCTCCACTCTCACTATCACCACTTTTTTCTACTTCTCCCCCTCCTTTACCATAGCCAACACGATCGTCACCTCTTCTTCTATCGCCACCACCACTACTATTGGACTTCTCTTCTTGCATAACCACTATCTTATTCATCAGCTCCTCCTACACTTCATTTTCTATTAAAAAACTAACAATTGACAAAGTTGCTGCAGCAACTATGCAGAAGTTGCTATAATAATTCAATAAATTATTGAAGCAACTCAAATAATTGGTAAAGTTTCTGCAGAAAATCAAGCAACTGTTGTAGCAATTGCGATTGTTGTTGCAACAACTATTATAGCAACTATTGTAATTGTTGTAGCAATTATGATAGTTGTTGCAACAACTAATCTCATTTGCTGCAACAACTATCATAGTTGCTTAATTTTCTACAGATTGTTTTTACCAACTTAAATATTTTTCTTGAAATTCTCAAAATTAAAGCAAAACAATCTGTAAAAGTAAAAAGAAAAAATGTTATAAGAAAATGAACGACGACAACAATGATGGTGGTTATGACACCGGTGACAGCAATGACGAATATAAAAAAAAAGAAAAATAAAAAGAAGAAGAAGAAGATGATGAGGGAAGGGAGAAAGAAAGAACAATAAGATGGAGTGAGAGAGAAAAAAATCTGAAAAGAGAGGGAGAAAGAAAGAAAAGGAGAGAGATTGATAGATAATAAAAAAGGGGGAAATTTCAAATAAGAGGGGAGACTTTTTAAAAATTTGAAATTCTAATATGTATCCCAAAATTTTTAATCACTCTGATCAAGTCCGTATTTTATTTATTCTCATTTGACCAAGTCAATATCACCTTTTTTTAATTGAAATTTTTGTGTCATCTATTGCTATATTATCTCTGGAGACATTTACAAAAAAGAGTTTAAAGTTTATGTA
Organism: Solanum dulcamara; assembly: GCF_947179165.1. Lineage (NCBI taxonomy): Eukaryota > Viridiplantae > Streptophyta > Magnoliopsida > Solanales > Solanaceae > Solanum > Solanum dulcamara. The sequence continues at coordinate 56,872,875 of NC_077245.1, forward strand.
CTACGACTATAAAAGGATTAACATAATTAAGTAATTTATAAAGTATTTTTTTCATTTATTTTTTTTACTTATCTAGTATTGACTTGACACGTACACCTTTTAAAGAGCAATAAATAGAATCAATTTTTGTACATTATATTTTAAATATAATAAATTCAATATTTTGGAAAATGCACTAAGAAATGACTATAGTGAATAACAAGGACAAATTAGAAAGTAAGAGATAAATAATCTCTTGATTTCTAAACTGGACATCTATTTAGTGTAGTGAACAAATAAAAGTGGACATCTCTTTATTTTTATTTGTCCAAATTGAAAAATCAAGATATAATTTATTATTATACTTGTTTTATCCTTATTGTTAAATATTATGTGTTTTTTCAAGTCACTTCCCAACATATAATAATTGGAGTACCTGTCATTGATTTACTCCATCCATCTCAAAATACTTGTCGTATTTTTAGTTTACATGCTTCTTACAGAATAGTATTAATTAGGAGGGGTATTTGACTATTTTACCTTTATTTCTGTCTTAAGATACTCCCTCCGTTTAGATTTACTTGTCAAATTTTGATTTGACACACCTATTAATAAAACAATGATTGACATAGTAACTTTACCATTTTACCCCTATTAATTGATATGGTTCCAAGTATATTTACTCACTATATTTTTCAAAGACATTAATTGAATGTAAATAAATTGACGGTATAATAGAAAAAATGGTACTTTCTTGATTAGTCAAAAATGACAAGTAAATGTGAAAATCAAATTATGAAATATTTGACAAGTAAAAATGAACAGAGAGAGTATAATTTTTCTTCATTGAATATCTAGCTCTATTTATGTGCCATAATTGATGAGGTGTTTGTAGTCTTAAAAAATAATTACTACTAAATATAAATGACAAAAATATAAAAATATTTTTTTCTTATTCTTCTAAAATGACATATATTTTGAGAAAATATTTTTAATAAGTACGACAATTTTTTTTTGAGCTAGAAAAAACATAAATCAAGATGAAATTAAATAATTTTCTCTGATTTTACCCTTACTATTAATTGTTCTTCAAAGTAATCAATATTAATCACACAACCTAAGAATTAGTGTAAAATTGAAAAATTCAAACAAAGTGATCATTATTGGTTGATATTATGATTTCAGCTCCCTCTATCTATTTTTTTTATGTAATGATCTATCCTTTTGTTATTAAAAATATTTACGGTAAAGATATACAAATCTCATTTGTCATAATACTAGGATCGATTCCTTGGTATGCGAGTGCATTAGTTGTGAATTAAGGTCGTACAAAGTCCCTATCTCAAAGTTAAGTTGAAAGTGTCTTTTCTATTTAGTTTCGGACTTGAGTTTAAAGTAGGATCAACTTCAAATGACTATAACTATCACCTTATAATGAATTAGGTATCTCACAACCTATCAAATTAAAGTTCTATGAGTCTTCTTTCCAACGCCACCAAGTTTGTCTTATTTGGAGTTCGGAGTAAAAAGTTATGTTCATTTTATTGTGCACTATCAGTGCTGGGCCACTGTGGCAGAAATTAGGCCGCCAGAGCGGGATCTGACGGGACAGAAGCTAAAAAGGGCATATTTTTATTATCTTCTTCTTCCCTTAAGTGCCAAAATAGATGAGGGTTATCCTCGAAACCTCCAAAAAGCAGTTCTAGGCTTGGAAAGAATGGAAGAAGAGATTCCTAGCGCAATGAAGGCTACAACTCACAAATTTCAGGCCCGTCTCCATAGTTTCTCTCTATGGAAGTCAGGTATCGTGCTATAATCCTTTTACAATTTCTTGGTGGCTAGGTAGGCTAGGTTTTCTCAATTGAGTAATTATTAATTCATTCTTATTGCTTAATATAATGCAGATTGATGGGATATTTCAATCCTAGGCCTTCGGGCATGGAGTTTCATAGTCTCTGACTGAAAATGAACTCAGTCTCATAATCTCTAATGAAAATGACCTCGATCCCACAACCTCATCGAAAATGACCTCAGCTATATAAATCCATCAAAAATGACCTCAGCCATATAAATCCATCGAAAATGACCTCGTCCATATAATCTTGCCGGAAATGACCTTGGCAATATCATATCTCTGACCGAAAGTGACCTTGGTCTCACAATCATATGCCTCTCATCATTGTGTTTTTCAGAACCAATGCAAACATCATGTTCACACAAGTAATGAGGAATAATCAATTCAAACAAACCGCAATCATATTAGACTATCAAGTATTTCATCAAATACATATAAATATCGAGATTATGGCATATAACATTCAATTTTTCAATAATACACACATCGTATTTTACTAACCCCATCGATTCTTTTACGCCCTAACACATATACAATGGGATATTCAAGATTCTAAGAGGTTCACGGAGTTCTAAGAGTCCACTTGCCTTAGTCAATATGCGATCAATCAATCCACGTGAGCCTTTCCCTTTCGAATGCACTCCGATTCACCACAATCTATGCAAATTTGAGTCCTTAATCAAAATATGGAACCAACGATACCCAAATCATATTCTTTTGAAAGCCGGGCCGAAATTAACCCAAAATGCTTGAAAAAAAACCGATTTAGAAAACGAGCATAAAATTTCAGAAATTTTACATGAACAACATCCTCAAAGTAATTTGGATTTACTAATGAAAATGGAAGTGAATTCGGACTTAAAACGAGCTCACAATCATCAAAATATTGAAACTATTCATGTTCTTAATAACTCAATTTCTCCAATTCAAAAACCTCACTTTCATGCTAGAAATCTTAAATAATCAAAGGATAATCAAGATTTGAGGTTAGAATCACTTACTCCCAAAGTTTCACCATAAAATTCCTCTATATAATCGCCTCCCCGAGCTCCAAAATCACCAAAAATGGTGAAAACAGACTAAACCCCGACTTAACACTGTTCAGGGGTCATTTGCTCTCCGCGAACGCGGATCACTAACTCTTCGAACGCGGAGGCTAACCAGAAGTCCCTCCGCGAAGGCTGCATAAGCTCCGTGAAAGTAGAAAAGGGACAACTATCCTTCCGTGAATGTAGACAAGCCTCCACGAATGTGGGCAAGTCACCAAAAAACATCTTTACCACCAAATCTCAAAATCTCAAAATCAACCCTCGGGATTCGTTCGGAACCCCGTATAGACAACCCATTTATGCAACTTACTAAACTCAACAATTCGAACTCAACGGAACCATCGAAATTCGATTTCAAGGTCTCCTTGACCTGAAAACTAAAAAGTCGCAACTAAACCAACTTTATGCCTCAAAAGACCAAAATGCTCTTGAATCTTCCCGAAAAATACACATAACCTCTCCCTAGGCCTAAAATCATCCTCTGAATCTAACAGAGTTGTTGAAATTCAATTCTGAGCATTCGATCTCAAATGTTGACCAAAGTCAAACCTATGGCTAAAAATTCATATATTTCTAAAATTCAATACCTTAAATCCATGATATGACCCAAAATACGATTCCGTTAACTCTCCTAGAACAATTTCAATGTTTCAAAATTGATGGAATTGATGGAATTCTGTTTTGAGACTCTAAACTCTGAATGACCTCAAATACTACTTTGAGTCATTCTAAACCTCTAAAACTCAAAAAATTTCAAATAGCTCAACTTTTCAAGAAAATCATGGAATCGACATCAGATATCTACCAAATATGACTCGAAAAAACTATTAGAGGGGGGTATAATGGTCTTTTTATCAAAATTTTCAAAAATGATCTTCAGGGTCATTACATCATCCACTACTAAAAACTATGTTCTTCCTCGAACATAAAGTAAAAGAAAGTACCTAAAGCCTCAAAAAGTTGTGGATATGAGGCCTGCATGTCGTCCTTCAACTCCCAAGTTGCCTCTCCGATTGAGCGATGCCTCCACTATACCTACACTGAAGCTATCTCCTTGGTCCTAAGCTTATGTACCTGTCTATCAAGAATGACTATGGGTTCTTCCTCAAAAGTCAAATCTAGACCCAACTCTACCATTTCTAGGGATAACACATGAGACTCCTCCGACACATACTTCTGAAGCATGGAAAGATGAAACACAGGATGTACTATTGATAAGCTAGGTGGCAAGACAATCTGTAAGTCACCTCTCCCACTCGCCCCAAAATCTCAAATAGGCCAATAAACTGAGGGCTAAACTTGCTCTTCTTTTCGAACTGCATCACGCCCTTCATGGGCGACACTCGGAGCCAAACATGGTCATCCTCCATGAACTCCAATGGTCGAACTCTCCTATTAGCATAGCTCTTTTGCCTACTCTGGGATTTCAAGAGCCTACCTTGGATCATCTGAACCTGCTTTATGGAATCTCTAAGCAAGTCTGTATCTAAAAAGTCCATCTCCACTGAATTAAACCATCCAATAGGAGATCGACATCACCTATGATACAATATCTCAAATTGGGCTATCTGGATGATGGAATTATAACTGTTGTTGTAGGCAAACTCTGCTAAGGGAAAATATTGATCCTACCTAGCACCACAATCAATAACACAAGCTCGGAGTATATCTTCTAATACCTGAACCATCTGCTTGGACTGACCATCAATCTTTGGGTGAAAATTTGTACTCATATCAAGCCTAGTGCCCAGGACCTCCTGTAAAGGCTGTCAAAAGTGCAAAGTAAACACCGAATCCTGATAAAAAATAATAGATATAGGGACTCCATGAAGCTGAACAATATGATTGATATAAAACTAAGCTAGCCTATCAGTCGTGTACTTCACCTTAACTGGAATGAAATGGGAAGACTTGGTAGTCTGTCAACCACTACCCATATATAATCATAACCACCCACGATAGAAGGCAAACCCACAATGAAGTCCATGGTAATTCGCTCCTATTTCCAAGTAGGAATAGGCATCATCTGACTTACACCTCTAGGCCGCTGGTGCTCACACTTTTCCTGTTGACAAGTCAAATACTTGGACACGAACTCTGCTATGTCCCTCTTCATCCTACACCACCAATAGTGCTCACTAAAGTCATGATACATATTTGTTGCACCTGGATGAATATAATATCGAGAATAGTGAGCCTCCTCTAGTATCAATCTAATCAAGTCTCCCACCTTAGGCACACAAATTCGACCCCTAATCCTCAAGACACCCTCAGAATCAAGTCTAGCCTCCTTAGCTTTACCCCTCAACACTTTGTCTCGGATAAGACATAGCCTTTCATCATCAAATTGTCTCTCCTAAATCTGCTCAACTAAGGAAGAGTGAGCCTCGATAGAAGCAATAAATCCTCCACTCTTCTCAGAAATTGGCAATTAAATAAGAAAGCTGGCTAATCTCTAAACATCTCTAGCCAGGGGCCTCCTGTCAACACTAATTGCGGCGAGACTCCCCATACTAGGAGCCTTTCTACCAAAACATCATCCACTATATTGGCCTTCCTCGGGTGGTACAAGATAGTCATATCATAGTCCTTCAGTAGCTCAAGCTATCTATGTTGTCTCAAATTCAGATCCCTCTGACTGAAGATGTACTGAAGACTCCGGTGATCAGTAAATACCTCATAATCACCATAGTTTCAACACAAATACCACCGCTCTAACTATAAATCATGGGTAGGGTAATTTTTCTCATGAGCCTTTAACTATCTAGATGTATAGGCAACCACCTTTTCTTTCTGCATCAAAACTCCACCCAAACCAACACCAAAAGCATCACAATACACGGTGAAGTCTACACCCTTCTCAGGTAAGGTAAAAAAAGGAGCTGAAGTCAACTAGGTCTTGAGCTTTTGAAAGTTCTCCTCACACTTATTGGACCAATGAAAGTTTACCACCTTCTGAGTCAAACCTAAAAAAACTCTGAATCTCGATGGGGGAAGTAAGCCTGGTCCAGCCTCTAACTACCTTAATCTTGGCCGGATCCACCCTATTATCCACAATGGATAACACGTGCCCTAGAAATGCCACAGAATCAAGCTAAAACTCACATTTGGAGAACTTAGCATATACCTTTTGCTCCCTAAATTTCTGAAGCACCAACCTTAAATGACAAACATGATCCTCCTCTAGCTTGGAGTACACCAAGATATTGTCAATGAAAATAATCGCTAAGGAGTCTAGATACAGCCTAAACACCCCATTCATCAACTCTATGAACACTGTTGGGTGTTAGTCAGCACAAAAGACATAATCAGGAAATAGCCATATTGAGTCTGAAAATCTATCTTGGGAATATTAAATTGCCTAATCCTCAGCTGATGGTACCCAGATCTCAAATCGATCTTGAAGAACAAGGTCTCTCTCTGAAGCTGATCAAACAAATCATCAATATGAGGAAGAGGATATTTTTTCTTGAATGTTACCTTGTTCAATTGCCTATAGTAAATGCACATCCTCATAGACACATCCATTTTCTTCACAAATAAAATTGGTGCACCCCACGGTGACACACTAGGGCAAATAAATCCCTTAGTCAACAGATCCTACAATTGGTCCTTCAATTCTTTCAATTCTGCTTGAGCCATGCGATAAGGTGGAGTGGAAATAGGCTTAGTGCCCAGTTTCAAGTCAATAGCAAATTTAATATTTCTATTCAGAGGAACTCCCAGAAGACCAGTAGGAAACACATCGATGAAATCCTTAACCACGGGAATAGACTCAATTGGAGGTGACTCAGTAGTAGTATCCCGAATAAGCCAAATAGGACATACACCCCCAATCAATTAATCTCTGAGCATGCATATAGGACATGACCTTACTAGGATAAGAACCGCTAGTGCCCTTTCACTTGATCCTCAGAACACTCGGTATCGCTAGAGTCCCAATCTTAGTATAACAATCAAGAACAACATGATAAGGAGAAAGTCAATCCATACCCAATATCACACCAAGTCTACTATCCCAAGTATAATCATGTCTACCTAAGTATCATACTCGACTAAAGAAACAAGACAGGATCGATACACTCGATCCACCACTAACCCATGGGTGTAGAGACCTTAACAGGCACGGGCATGCGATTACAAGTCAAATCAAATTCAGATGCAAAATAGGTAGATACATAGAAGAATTTAGATCCAGGATCAAATAACATAGATGCAGGTCGATGGAAAACTGGGATGATACCTATAATAACTGCATCAGAAGCCTCAGCCTCGGGTCTCCACAAAAAAGCATAGCACTGAGCTCCTCTACCACCACCCACCTGAATCGTACCCCTACCTAGAAGAACCAAAGCACCACCACCAGAGGATCTACTACCTCTACCTGTATGAGCTCTACCCCGACCCCTAGTTGGGGATACTGAATCTCTCTCTAGAGCCGCAGAATAAGTGCGTTGGGCCCTAAATGAGTCTATAGTGGGCTTTGATGCATCAAATGACCCAGATCTCCAAAACTAAAATACGACCTCAGAATAAAAGACTACTGCAACAACATTGATGGAATAACATAACCACCTCGGCCTGAACTCTGAGACCCTCGAATTTATTGCCCACTATCGATTGCTGGCATAGAAGCATGAACAGATCTCTAGCGCTGAAACTAATTGCCACCTTTATGTGAACCTCTACCTCTATACAAGGTACCCGATAACTAACCACTAGCACAGGTCCTCTTGGGGTCCCCAATCTTCTCTTTGACCATCAATTCTGCCTCCTTGGGGGTGCTCATAATAGACTGAAAGGAAGCCCCCTCACGGGATGATCTTAACATATAAGATCGAATAAAAAAGGTCAAGCCTTTACGAACCTGCAGAATCTCTCTGCCTTATCTAGGATCAATGTTGTTGCATGCATCTATAGCTGGCAAAAATAGGCCTCATATTTGACAACCGACATGCCACCCTGAGTCAAACTCTCAAATATCAATCTACTCTCTTCCCGTTCGCTCCATGGGATGAAGCAATCTCTAAAAGTATTAGTAAAAACTCCCTACTCAATTGGAGGGTATCCAACTAGTCTGGACCTCATGAATGTCCTTCCACACTCTTTAGCCGACCTACAGAGCTGGAAGGCAACAAATCAAACACCCCGGGCATCAGCCATGCTCACTGCCTCTAATATCTCATGGCACAATAACAAAAACTCATTGGCATCCTCACTCTTACCACCCTGGAACTAGGTGGTTTTATCTTCTGAAATATCTCATAGAACTACTGATCTGCTATAGTCATAACCATAGCTGAAAAATTTTGGTGGCTAGCCCACCTGATCCTAAACCATTGGGATATAATGATGCTCTGGAGTTTGTACATCGATTCTAGTCTGTGAACCTTGTGGCGTGCCTGCAGCATCCTGAGTGAAACTCTCTAATATACGCAGCATCCTCAATAAGGTCTCCTGAAGCAACGGTGGTGCGGTCTCTAAAGAAACCTAGTCCTCAGCAATCTCAACCTGTGGCTCTAGGGAGGCCTCTCTAGCACGACTTTAAGTAGGTGCCGCTCCTTTGGCAAGGCCTCTACAGAGAACAACTCCACGGCCTCGACCTCTTACTCTACCCCTAGCTGGGTATCACGACTCAACCCCGTAGGTCACAACTGGGGTCTGACCTGGACCCCTGTATATTATATATTAGTAGGGTTGGGCATAAAATACCAAAAACTGAATTACCGAACCGAACTGGCTATTTCAGTTCGGTATTCGGTACCAAAATTCATATTTCGGTTCGGTATTCAGTACCAAAATTCATATTTTGGTATTTTGGTTTCGGTATTCAGTATTTATAATTTTACCATTCGGTATTTGGTAAATACCGAATACCGAAGTTTAATGAGTAAATTAGTCTAATTCTGCACTCTGTAGGCTGCAGTCCATTATATTTTGTTGGACTAAAGGAGTGTAGAAAAGGCCCATTGTCAAGAAATGTTTAGGTCCAGCCCAAATGAAATCCCTAAGTAACCCTAAGTTAACTCTTAGTCTCTTATAGTGTTATTCACAATTCACAAATAGAGAGGCAGGTAGCGTCTTCAGTGCTTCACTCCTTCACACTTCATAGAGGTAGCGTCTTCAGTGCTTCAAGTCTTCACTCCTTGGTCTCCTTCACAGCTTTTAGCGTTTTAGTGGTTTACTAGTTCATTCCTTCATAGCTTTAGTGATTTACTCCTTTACTGCTCTATTTCTCTGGTCGGCACTAGTGGGGCATAATTTCCAGTTTTCAAAATAATAAAAAACAAAAAAATCAAGATCGGCACTTTCACTATCTATGCTAAAGTTGAACAAAACTATTCTTCCTCCTCTTCAGGTTTTGTTTTCTGAACTTTTTATGCCATGAAACTGTTAAAATATCACATTTTTTTGATGGGTATTGTTCTTTTTTGTTAGTTTAGTAAGTGTTTGGCTTCTATTGAAGGTGACAGACTCTTCAGGTTTTGTTTTTCTGAATTTTATGCTGTGGAACTGTTAAAAGATCATATTTGTTAGATGGGTATTGTTCTTTTTGTTAGTTTAATACTTTAATATGTATTTGGCTTATATTGAGGTTGAACAAACTCTTCGGGGGTTGTTTTCGGATATTTATGTTGTGGAGTTGTTTAAAGATCAAATTTTGTTAGATGGGTGTTGTTCTTAATAGTTAGTTTAGTAAGTATTTGGCTTATATTGAAGTTGAACAAACTCTTCAGGTTTTGTTTTCTGATTTTTATGCTATGAAACTGTTTAAAGATCACATTTTGGAAGATGGGTATTGTTCTTTTTGTTAGTTTAGTAAGTATTTGGCTTATATTGAAGGCGAACAAAACTCTTCAAGATTTATTTTTTGTTCTACACTTCCAATTTATGTCTTATAATATTTGTAATATCTTTTATGTTTAGATGGAAGATGAAACAAGTCGAACAACTAAAGTCGCACCTCTGGCTCTTACTGAGTCTCTTGGTTCAACACTGGAAGTTGAACAACATTCAGTGACTGTGAAGAGGAAAGCTATAAAATCAAGATCTGCTGTTTGGCCGCATTATGATAAACTCATAGAAGATGGAATTAATAAAGCAAAGTGCAAGCATTGTGGTAAAGTTCTCTTAGCTGATTCAACTAAAAATGGAACAAGTGGACTGAATAAACATTTGAAAACTTGTCCTAAAAATCCAAATAAGGTTTCTTTAGCTGTACATTGGAAGTGATTTCACTTAGGCCTCAATCAGTTCTCTAATTGGTTTGCTGTTTATGTTAGCTGATGGGATATCAGTGAATTCCGAGAGTATAGCCCTGAAACTGATATTCTTGTATTTTATCATGCAAGCGATATCTCTTTTCTTGAATATACTTTTAATCTTTTTTCTCTGTTACTTCCTTTTCCCATTTGCACCTTGTTACTATTTTGCTTTCATAGTGAGGTGAGAAAAGAATGTTTTCTTTTGGACATACTGCTATTTGTTTGAGTATCTTACACCTCTCTTTGCAGATTCTTTTTCGAGTTCATGAATGAGAGGAAGAGGAGGAGGATTAAATCGATTGGTGGAGCAGGGCCTCGCTAAATGCTAACACAGGATACTTTGTGCACCATGCTGGCTGCTGCCCATGGAATTTGTTAGTCATACTTAACTAAGAAACTCCAACTAGTGGAGGTTGAGAAACCTTGGAACTTACTGACACAAACTCAGTTTGTTATTAAAAATCTTTACATCTTTTATTGTTGCTATTGTGAATATGATGTACTAAAATATTTCGTGTGGACTTCGACTTCAATATGGTATTACCGAATACCGTACCGAACCAAACTTTGATTTACCGATTACTGAATTACCAAACCGAAGTTTGAAAGTTTGGTATTTGGTATATACTTTAAATTATCGATTACTGAATTATCGAACTCAAATTTTGAAAATACCGAACCAAATACCAAACGCCCACTCTTATCTATCAGCTGTGGTCAAGTCAAATTGGAACCCAAGTGGGGTATAACATTTTCATACACATATATCTTCTTTTATCATAATATGGAAGGGCACATAAGCCGATAAGGCTGCCATACATATAAGCCTTTACAATATAAACTCCAAATGACTCGCTCAAAACTACGATACCAAAATAGGGTTTTTAACCTTTATTTCATAAAATCTTTAATTGTACGAAACGGAGGGTCGTGTGGCTGCAACCAGAAGCTCCCATGCCCTAATTAAACCATATTCCAACACCTTCACACACCACCACATGACTAGCAGCCACACACTACTAACACAACGCACTATCCGACTTTAATTTAGCTACGCCGACTTTAATTTAGATTGTTTCGAACGTCGGGCATTTCCATGGATTGTTTTATACTTCCAGCCATATATAAGTGTATAAAACACTTCATAACAGCCCCATAAAGTCCAAATTGAAAGGATAAACCTTACCTTACTCGAAATTGGCTAAAACTTGACAAAATTGTGCCTCAGAACTTCTCTAGCGCAATTTAAACGCCGTGGCTGCTTGCTGTCCGATTTGTGCTGCACCAAGCCATGATTTTATACTACTAATACCTCCATATCATCGTGGTATATGCTATATAATTAATTTATGAAATAAAATTAGGACTTACCTTGTTTTCTCCCTAAGCCATCATATTTTTCTCTCTAGGTGAGGGTTTGTTTTCCTTGGCTTTTGCTGAAGTTTAAGGATATGAACTAAAGTATATGTTACATATACATATATATGGGTGGTCCTAGGAGGTTACACATGTCAGCTCCTATTGGGCCACCATATCCATGCACTCAAGGAGAGGCTACCACGTGGCAGTGGGGCCCACCTCCCCCTAAGCAGGTGGGTCACCTACTTGACCCCAAAAAGGTGGGTCACCTGCTTGCTTGAGGTGTTGCCATGTGTCACTCCTTCATTGGCTGCCATGTGTCATCTTTTTCCCTTCCTCATGGGTTTGTAATCTCATCTTATTTTAAGAGCCTATGTGATCCATGCTACGCAAGCTTGGTATATCCTCAAGTAGCTTAAGTAGGTAAGGCTTCTAAGTTAGTAGTTTACGTAGGTAAATCGATTCCTACGACTCATTACTGGGCTCCAACTTTTTTTGGATTCTTATAATTCTATTTCCAACCTTCTCTACCATGGGGTGTCGCCTTATTCTTTTCTTAGGGTTGTTTGATGTGTGTGGATAGGAGAGGTCTCATGGACACTTTCAAGAAGGTTAGGAACACGTTTCAAGGTTAAAAAGTGTTGGGTGTAACATCCTTCCCCCTTTTAGAACATTCATCCTCGAATGTTAACTCGGCTTATAGGGTTTTACGAGGATTTTGGGGGTTCTGTATAATCTTCATCTCCCAATTCAGTTAGGAGGTTAGATTACCTTTGGTATATGGTGAACAAGGGCGGATATTTTCTTTCTACCTCCTTTTTGACTTCTCAGGTCATGTTCTTCCTAGTTTTTGTTTGCCATAATATTTTAACGAAAGTCATGTCTTAATTCACAGTCGTCTAATCTATTGATCCAGGATAGCGATAGGTTGCTCTTCGCAGGATAAATCCTTTATTATGTTGATTTTATCTATGGAGAATATTCTGGATGGGTTCACTTATATAGTTATGGGACATTGACGGGTGGAAGACTAGGGGTACTATTTTTAAATCAGATAGTAGGGTCACTTCATAGGTAACTTTATCTATTCCACACATGGTCTGGTAAAGACCAATGTATCTCGGGCTTAACTTCTTCCTCCCTGCCGAACCTCATTTCTTCTTTCATGGGCGACACCTACAAAGACACCCAATTACTCACTTAAATTTCCAAAGAGCGATGCTGATTGTCTGTATATAGCTTCTGTCGACTTTGAGCGGTTAATAACTTTCCCTGAGTAGGCTTTACCTTTTGTACCGCTTAGTGAACCATGTCTGGGCTTACTAGTCGTGCTTTACTAATATTAAACCAACCAATTAGCGACCTACACTATCTGCCACACAAAGTCTCGTATTGTGGAATCTTCGACCTCGTGTATTAGTTTCTGCCTTCTTTAAATGGCATCAACCGTTACCCTTACCTTTTGGGTTTTTCTTTTTTTGCCCCTCAGAGGTGGTTGCCAAGTGGTGTCAAAATTCCCTTGCCCATTGGCCCATATAGCCGTTCCATGGTTTGCCTATCATTAACTGGTGCTACATTGAAAAACTGTGGCATACAAGTGCATCATCGGTTAGTAATCAGCTAATCCTGCTTGTGTTGCTCAAGCCCTTTTTGCAATTCCCTTAACATAACTTATAATACTCTAGGTACATAATCTCATGTCGTTCCTCTGCCGCTAGTTCAGATTCTTCCATCTCGCGCGATCATACCAGTACTGACGCACTAAGGTTCATCAGAATTTTGAAGTTAAGCATGCTTGGGCGAGAGTAATACTGGAATGGGTGACCTCCTTAGAAAGTCTTCGTGTCATGTTTCATTGCAATCCTTGCAATAATGTGTGAGGCACTCAACTTAGTCCAAGATTTACCTTAGCGTCGTCTCGCTAGTCTTCATGTTTCACCCTTCCCTTTTCCCTGTTATCTTGCAACAGGTATAGGGGTAGATCTTTAGTTCCACCATGACCATGTCCCTTTTTGTTCATTTGATTTAACTTCTCTTATTGTATTCACTCCTTTTCGTATACACCCATTTATTAGCGTCTCTACTAATGGTTTCCCATACGATCTTAAATATCATGGCTTCTATCCATTATGGCTGGCTTTTAGATCTTTCTAGCTCGTCCCAGTATGGGATTCCTTTGAAGTTTTAAGTGTTCACATTAACACGTTGTAGTATCGGTTGGTTTTACCTCATGCTTGTATGTCTCATATCCACTTCCCCCCTTTAAGGTATAGCCATGCCATTATATGTTTACTTTCATCCTTCCAAGTACATATGAATCTTTTCCAACACATTTAATATACTTCACCATACCTATACCTTAGGTTACCTACATACGAGACTTTAACACAATCAGAAGGTGCTTATCATCGTTTCAAATTTCCCCTTATGGGGCACTTATATTCTGATGACACATGTTTCAAACTTGGTCATATTACTATCTTAATCCCAAAGGGATACCATTTATTCTCCTAATAACTTCGCAGTGCAGCGGTTGTTCTACAACCCTACATTCCTTATCCATGAAGGATCTCACTATTCTCTTAGATGGCGTCACATATACACAATCCTTCTTTATGCCTCAAGAGCTTTCACCCTTGTCATGCACCCGATGCTTGACTTCTCAGCAATATATCAAGTTTACCTAACAGTAGGTCCATCCTATCGCCATGTCGTTACACTTATACCTTTAAATTTACAACTATACATTCTTCTCTCGCTCCGCTCTCATATTCAATTACTTATGTTTATCTTGGGTGACTCCGTTAGAATTTCCTTACCATCTCCCCTTCAAGCCAACCCAGGTATGATAACTATCTATTCTCACCTTGCTTTTCTACAATAAAGTCTCCTATTGGTGTTGTTAGCTTAAACAAGTCCATTAATTCGGGTTTCATTCCGGCCCTACCAGCAACAAAAAGAGATGCATATACGATAAAGTGGAATCTAGGTTTATTAATGCACATATATCCTAGAAGAAGATTTGTAATATACCTGTAGCCATATTTGGTGGCACCTCCTGGTCTTGTCTGCTAGCTAAAGCATGAATACGACTCGAAGGACCGCTAAAACTAGAAGGTCCACCACGGTCTCTACCACGGCCTACTGATATATAAGTACCCCGCCCACAGGGCGCGTAGCCACTAAAGAAGAAGAACCCGCATTTATTCCCATAAGAGGAGCTGTGCTACTAAACATACTTCTAAATTGACAAGTTTTCGTGAAATGGCCTTGACGGCCACATGTAAAACAAGCACCTATCCCAAAATAGCATTTCCCAAGATGAGTCCTATTACAATGAGGATACTCAGGAAAAGGTATCCTTGACTGACACAAACTATTACCCATTTGTGGACCTGGCACCCTGGAATTATGACCGACTCCTGGATATCCCATACTATCGAGTCTCCAACCTAGGAACTGAGGGGGTGCACTCCAGGTTGGTTGGGAGGGGTATCCACTATACCGCTGAGGGTGTCTTCCTTGGAATTCCCCCAAATCACCAGCCAACCTAGCTTTCTTATATTGGCCTCCGTTATAACCTCTATCGAGCTGTTGCCCTCTGTATTGCCCCTTTCTCCTTCTCCCATGCCTTCGAGCCTACCTTCCACTAATCTAGTCAGCAATAAAACTGCATCTCTCATCGCCTTATCCTCTGGCCCTGGCTGTGGTGCTAAAGGTTCAAATACTAGGGCCTCAGGCTCTGCGACTACTGCTTTCCTAGCCCTTCTGGAAGTGGCGGCATAATAGAGCTTGCTGACCGGAACACAATTCCCACCATAGACCATGCACGAGTCCTAGTAACCTTTGGGGCCTGACCCATTTCTTCTACTATTGACTTGCCTTTCTAGGCGGTTGTTGCTTTTCTTGGAAACATCGCTGCAAATATAATGGTTTGTTAGGGAGAAATTATCCTAACTGCTATTACCATTAATTCAACAATTCAATCATTTCTCAGTGTCAGCTACACTCGTAGGTTCATCAACTTTTATCGTTACGATGGGCACTACCTTTCAAGGCCTATTTCAATCCTATACCTCCTTCTTCTTTTTATTTCTAAGAAAAAATTGGGCAGAGTTTTTTCTATATTTCTTACTATCCCAATCTGCACGCAGAAAATGCCAACAATGCCATACAGGGCCAACATATATATACATCCGTATCGCATCCACATGGGGTGCCCAATATTAACGGCAATATGAAATGATGGACTTACCTCATATGTCCAACTCGAACTGCTCCGTCTACTTTTCTATGTCAATCGCACTTCAATGTCTTACCTAACACATATCTTTCATGCCTTTACTTATCTGTGTGCTATGTAACTCTCAATATCGTCAATTACTTTCTTTTATAGATGTTGTTCTTCAGCTGAAATCACTGGTTAGTATGAGGAATTTCATTTCCTATGACTCATCTCTATCGCACGATCTTAGATATGAAAGAAAGGAAACATCCTAAATGCCCTGTAGCTTCCTCTCTATAGATGTGGAGCACAACACATCAATACATAAGACTCTACTAGACACGGTCTGTAGACATACCAATGATGAACTGCTCTGATACCACTTCTATCAAGACCCAACCCCATAGGCCGCGACTGGGGTCCGACCTGGGCCTCGTATACATATCTATCAGCTGTGGTCAAGTCAAATTGGAACCCCAATGGGGTATAACATTTTCATACACATATATCTTCTTTCATCATAACATGGAAGGTAACATAATCCAATAAGGCTTCCATACATATAAACCTTTACAACATAAACTCCAAACGACTCGCTCGAAGCTACGATACCAAAATAGGGGTTTTAACCTTTATTTTGTGAAATCTTTAA
Source organism: Solanum dulcamara (assembly GCF_947179165.1). Classification (NCBI taxonomy): domain Eukaryota; kingdom Viridiplantae; phylum Streptophyta; class Magnoliopsida; order Solanales; family Solanaceae; genus Solanum; species Solanum dulcamara. The sequence goes on from NC_077245.1 coordinate 56,889,259, forward strand.
TTGTACGAAATGGAGGGTCGTGTGGCTGCAACCAGAAGCTACCACTCCCTAATTAAACCATATTCCATCACCTTCACAAACCACCACACGACCAGCATCCACACACCACAAACACAACGCACTATCTGACTTCAATTTAGCTACGACAACTTCAATTTAGATTGTTTTGAACGTCGGGCATTTCCCCGGATTCTTTTATACTTACAGCCATGTATAAGGTGTATAATACACTTCATAACAACCCCATAAAGTCCAAATTGAAATGAAAAACCTTACCTTATCCGAAATTGGCTAAAACTTGCCAAAATTGCACCTCGAAACTTCTCTAGCATGATTTAAACGCCGTGGCTTCTTGCTGTCCGATTTTTGCTGCACCAAGCCATGATTTTATACTACTAATACCTCCATATTATCGTGGTATATGCTAGATAATTAATTTATGAAATGAAATTGGGACTTACCTTGTTTTCTCCCTAAGCCGTCATGTTTTTCTCTCTAGGTAAGGGTTTGTTTTCCTTCGCTTTTGCTGAAGTTTAAGGATATGAACTAAAGTATATGTTATATATACATATATATGGGTGGTCCTAGGAGGTGACACATGTCATCACCTAAGGAAGACACATGTCCAGCCCTTATTGGGCCACTGTATCCATGCACTCAAGGAGAGGCTGCCATGTGGCAGTGGAGCCCACCTCCCCCCAAGCAGGTGGGTCACCTACTTGACCCCAAGTAGGTGGGTTACCTGCTTACTTGAGGTACTGCCATGTGTCACTCCTTCATTGGCTGCCATGTGTTATCTTTTCCCCTTCCTCATGGGTTCGTAATCTCGTTTTATTTTAAGAGCCTATGTAATCCGTGCTACGCAAGCTTGGTATATCCTTAAGTAGCTTAAGTAGGTAAGGCTTCTATGTTAGTAGCTTACGTAGGTAAATCGAGTCTTACAACTCATTACTGGGCCTCCAACTCTTTTCAGATTCTTATAACTCTATTTCCAACCTTCTCTACTGTGGGATGTCGCCTTCTTCTTTCCTTAGGGTTGTTTGATGTGTGTGGATAGTAGAGGTCTCATGGACACTTTCAAGAAGGTTAGGAACACGTTTCAAGGTTCAAAAGTGCGGGGTGTAACACTGGGGTTTCAACAGCTACCTTAGGGACTGCCTTCCCTCTACCAATAGACGTAGATCTAGTCCTCGACATCTACCAAAATAACATCGATACTTAGCACTATGATAATGACTTGGAATGATAAAAAGGAATGAATAAAGGAAGTTTTCTAACAGTCTTTGAAGCCTCTCGAAGATAAGTACAGATGTCTCCGTACCGAACCTAGAGACTCTACTTGGTCTTGGCTTATACACGTGAGACCTATGAACCTGGGTTCTGATACTAATTTTTTATGATCCGAATCTGGGTATGATGACACCTATCCTTCCCTACCGAACAAGTCAGCCTAAAACCCAATATTTTGGTAAATAAAGCACAAACAATCTAAATAAGAAAAGAATAACAAAAGCAAAAGTATGTCAACTTAAATACCCCCAAAGATTGGTTGTCACATGTACAAGCCGTTAAAGAAAATAAATCTAAAATTAAATACAGGTCTCAATATGTCTTTAACTCTCTAATAGAGTTAAGCATAAAAGTACAGGAAAATCTTAGAGTACGTTGGATATCAATAGCTACCTCTCCCAAACTCCTCGAAGCCTTGGATGATCAGAAAGGGGCGATGATCAAAGTCCAGGCTCAAAACCTACACAAGTGTGGAAGTAAGGGTGAGTACCAAACAACACAGTACTCAGCAAGACAACTAGAAAAACTAAGTAAATCTAATAAAATTCATGAATTCCTTTCTAACCCAACCGAACCTCCGTAACTACAACCTATACAGAAACCAGCACAACCAAATAGTTCATACTAAAAAGTTCAATAAGGTTCAGATCTCAGCTCAATATCATAAGATATATCGTACAAATAATCATAAGTCACAAATAGACATCAAAACTTTCACACAGAGATATGCAGAATATATATATGCACACTCAATGATCATACACGTGTGCAATTGCCTACAAAAACCTCGGCATAATAAAATCTGACCAAAAATGATCTCGGTCTCATAATCTCTGACCAAAAATGACCTCGTTCTCATGATCTATGATCGAAAATGACCTTGGTCCCACAACCTCATCAAAAATGACCTTGGTCATATAACCCCACTAAAAATGACCTCGATAATATAATCCCTCTGAAAATGACTCGGCAATATAATCCCACCATAAATAACCTCGGTACTATCATATCTCTGATCGAAAGTGACCTCGGTCTCACAATCATATGCCTCTCATCACCATATTTTTCGGAATCATTGCCAACAACTTGCTCATACAAGTAATGAGGAATAATCAATTCAAACAAACCACAATCATATTAGACTATCAAGCATTTTATCAAATACACATAAATATCTAGATTACGACATGTAATATTCAAATTTTCAACAATAACACACATCACATTTTATTAACCCCATTGATTCTTTTAGATAGTTAATTTCACAACAAAACCTGTAACCATATCCCCATATACCCCAACACATATACAATGGAATATTCAGGATTGTAAGAGGTTCACGGAGTTTTAAGAGTATTTGCCTTAGCCAATATGCGATCGATCAATCCAAGTGAGCCTTTCCCTTCTGAATGCACTCTGATTGACCACAATCTATGCAAATTCTAGTCCTTAATCAAAATACAGAACCAATGAGACCCAAATCATATTGTTTTGAAAATCAGATTGAAACTGATTCTAAATGCTCGAAAAAAACCTAATTTCAAAAACGAGTAGAAAATTTCAGAAATTTTTACGTGAACAACATCCTCAAAGTAATTGAGATTTACTAATGGAAACAGAAATGGATTCAGACTTAAAAAAAGCTCACAATCATCAAAACATTGAAACGATTCAAATTCTTGAAAACCCCAATTTCTCCAATTCAAAACCTCAATTTCATGCTAGAAACCTTAAATAATCAATGGGTAATCAAGATTTGAGGTTAGAATCACTTGCCCCTAAAGTTTCCCAGCAAAATTCCTCTGAAATATCGCCTACCTGAGCTCCAAAATCACCAAAAATGGTGAAAATAGGCTAAACCTCGACTTTATGTTGTTTAGGGGTTATTTGCTCTCTGCGAATGCGGATCACTAATTCTTTGAATGTGGAGGCTAACCAGAAGTCCCTTCGCGAATGCGGCATAAGCTCCGTGAATGCGGAGAAGGGACAATTGTCCTTCCACGAACGCGGCCAAGTCTTTGCAAACGCAGAGAAGTACTTTCAGGCACCAGAAACCAGCAACTCCACCAAATCCCAAAATCTCAAAATCAACTATCGAGATTCGTTTAGAAGTCCGTACAGACAATCAATATATGCAACCCCACTAAACTTGATGTTTTGGACTTAACAAAACTATCAGAATTCAATTTCAAGTTCTCATTGATCCAAAAATAAAAAAATCGCAATTAAATTAACTTTATGCCTCAAAAGACTAAAACGCCCTTGAAACTTCCCAAAAAATACACAAGATCTCTCCTCAGGCCTAAAATTACCCTCTGAATCTAACAGAGTTGTCAGAATTCAATTCTAAACATCCGATCTCCAAATATTGGCCAAAGTCAAACCTTCCAACTCAACACCTCAAATTCATGATATGATCCCAAATACGATTCTGTCAACTCTCCTAGACCAATTTCAACGTTCCAAAACTGATGGAATCAACGAAATTCTATTTTGAGACTCGTAACTCTGAATGACCTCAAATACCACTTTTGAGTCATTCTAAACCTCTAAACCTCAAAGTTTACCAAAAATCTTAATTTTTGAAGAAAATCACAGAATCGACATCAGATATCAACCAAATATGACTTGGTAAAACTACTAAGAGGGGTAAAATGGTCTTTTTATAAAAATTTCTAAAAATGACCTTCAGGGTCATTACAGAATGCATGTAGTGGTTCATGATTATTATGTGACTAGTGATAAAGGTCCAATCCTTGAATGTTAATCTTAGTGAAACTATTTAGAAGGCCAATGATTCTTATGAGATTAAGTGTAGATAATTGCTGGGTTATAATGAAATCTTGAGACTTAGGGATTATAGGCTATTGACGTATATAGAGGGATGTGTTTATACAAATAACTATGTGTGTTTATGTCGATTATTCTCTGTGAATTACTTGACTAATGTGAATTATAAAATAAAGGGTGAATGTGAATGACTTAATGTTGATAGATCTCTTGCCATGAACCTATTTGATTACATGTTGCTGTAAGTTATGGTTTAGTTTATATTATAAAGAGACTCTTAATAATGATTGAATAATGTTTTGATGTTTACCAAGCATTTAAGTATTATGGTTGAGTGATTAATATATTGTTGTGATTGGTCTACAATTTTAAGACCATAAAATTTATAATCTTAAATTTGCTTTATTAAAAGTGATGCATTGAATAAAGAAGGTTTGATGAAATATTGTTAATGAAGAAAAAGATAAAATGAAACCAATGAAATGACTATTTGTGAATAATTGCATGCAATGAACCTGTTACTTGATTGTGCAAGCATGTGAACTATTTATTATGTACTGTGATTATGGTTGTGATTGTGATATTGGATTAGGTGTCATATTCTAATATATATATTTAATTGAGTGTCACATTTCGATACATATATTGAATAGGATGTCATAGTATGACATATATATAGGATCGATTGTCACGTTCTGACACATATATTGGATTGGATGTCATATGCTGACACATATATAGTTTGGGTATGGGTTCCATGAGAGAACCATTGTGTGGATATTATCTGTGAATTGATCTTGACTATATATGTGGTGATAGAGAAACTTACCCGAATATAATTAAGCATGTCCATCTTGTATAATAATTGATATAACAGGACCGAAGGTCCAAGTATTACCATGTTGACTGTTGTATTTGAGATTTACCTTGTGAAACTATATAATGCTGTTGAAATGGTAAATTAATAATGTATTCATGTATATGCATGTTTGGATTATGTTATGGGTGCTAGATGCGTCTGCATCATAGGTATGAGGTCATGGATAAACAAGTGGAAAAACATCGATGCGTTGTTAAGTGAGATTAGTGACTTAAAGTCAGGTATTGCTGATGTCCTGTGGACACATGTGTTAAAGGAGAGAGTTGGAGAGAATTCAGAGATTCTGTCTCCGGGCAAGCCGCCCTGGCGTGAAGAATCCCATTGTGGAGAGGCCGTTAAAGTGGGATAGGTCTTGCCATGGTAGGCCAGTATGATCATAAGAGGAGACTTAGTCTACCTAAATATTTTCCTCTTTCAAGTGAGATGTTAATTATTTTAGGTTCAGCTGTTGGTATAAAAGCTAAAGATAATAGATTGGTTAGACAAAGTTAGTAGTGACCCGTAGTTCGGAAACTCCTCTGTATGATAAAAGGGCTAGGCTTTGATCTGATTTAGAGTTGGCAGTGGACCAACTAGAAGGGATGAGAGTTAGACTTGAACTACTTTAATGAGGTTATGGGAATGATGTCGAGTATATTTCCTTAAGAGCATGCTTTCTTCTTGTTGATTTCTTTATATTATGCAGTGGGTATCAGATTGACCGATGATGCCTATCAGTACGTGTTATTTGTACCGATACTATTCTTGTTATGCCATTTGGCATAGTCTGATTGCACGGGTCAGTGATGTTTTTTAGGTGAAGACGAAGATGATTCTCCAAGAGCTTCTACTCTTTCTTCCTTATAGTTGGAGCTATGTCATTACTCTATTTGTACTCTGTATCATTGAAAGCTCTTATACCTATTTAGACTAGTATCCTTGGGGTGTTAGAATGTTTCTCGTAATAAACCTTAACATTTTGATAATTCAATTATAGTGTATTCTTGACTTTTTCAGGCTGTTATTTTGGTATTTATTAGACTTTCGCATGATATTCTGTAAGGATTCTCCTATCTAGGTGTTAGATTAGGTGCTCGCACAGCCCGGTGGGTTGGATTGTGACGATTTATCCAGTTTGAAAAAATTAAGAAATAATTTATTACTTAATTTCTAATTTACTCTTCTTATTAACTATAGTCATTCTCAATGTATTTTCCAAACTATTGAATTTATTGTACCTAAAGTGTGATATATTAGTTTTTTAATTCTAGTTATTACTCTTTAAAATATTTGTTAAGTCAATACTGGACAAGTTAAAATGAATTGAGGGAGTACCAAGAAGAGAAGAGTTCAAACAAGTCATGATTAGTTAATTTTTTGATTTTTCAAATATCAATAAATAAAGGAGTGTGCAGTCGCAAAACATGATAATTAATAAAGAACGAAAGAATAATTTCTTAAACACAGTGCATATTTATTGAAGAGAGAAAAGAATAAACTAATACCCTCATCGTACATTTTTATTTATTCAATATTGTCACGATCTTGACCCATCGTGAGTAGCACCCACACTAATCCTCCGGTGGGAGAATCATTAATAACCCAACTAATAATTCAAAATCACACATTTAAATAAGTGAAAGCAGTTAAAACAAGTAAAAGCTGAGTTCCTATAAACTCAAATAAGTTTATCAAAATATGCAGAATTATACTCTCTAGAACCTAAAAGTTATTGTACCAAGACTCTATCGAAAGTCTAGAATATGGGGATGCAACCCAAAAACAATAAACATAAACTAAAGAATCTAAGATTGTCTGAGTCCGAAAAGAAAGGACTAAGAACCAAGAGAAATTCATGGCATCTTGAAAGAACTGACTTACCCTTGAGTTTGAACGATTAAGTATCTCTCAACTGAAGTTTCTCAATGGTAGTCTGAAGTACAAGGAAAAGACAAGTGCAGTATCAGTACACAACTACAGTTTACTGGTAAGCTCACACGACTAGTTCCAGTAAATTAACATATGAACAAGAAACCACAACTTAGTAAAGTAGATAATACACAATCACATCACAGTTATAACAACACCGGACTTCCACTCCTTACATTCAAATTATTATGCACAATGAGTATGATCAATTATAATACAACAATTAAATTCGGTCTTCTCATGAAACCCATACCCAAACTGTTAATGTACTGGCGTGGTGCCCGTTCTCATAGTTAGTGGAACGGTGTGGTACTCGTTCCAAGTGTACCAGCATGGTACCCGATCCAAATATACCAGCGTAGTTACCTTTTCAAATATATCTGTGTGGTACTCAATCCAACAGAAAATCACATATCGCAATTACAACCATAATGAATAGCAATCACACTTGTACAGCCAATTAACATATTCATTGCATGCAATTTAATCAAAAATATCATTTCAATTCACGTTCTTTCCTTTTTCCTACTCATATATCATGCATGCAATACTAACAAATTACTTAACATGCACATATAACATAAACGAAAAAAACAAAATCATCACCTACCTAGTAATAAGCGTGAATGCTCTAAAGAACCTAAGTTTTTTCCTTTTTAAGTGCCTTGTCTTGTTTTTGTTTAAAACAAACAAAAAATATAGAAAATCAATGAACAATGACCTAAATTATACTCAAATTCTAACCCTTGGCCAATTTCATGATCATGCCACCCAGCTAGGACTTTTTCCACCATTAATTTCAGGTCAAGGGCCCTCCCTTAAGATAATTCACATGGATTCTAAGGTCTAAAAATTAAAATACAAGTTAGGGGTGTAATTAACTTACCTTTAGCTCAAAAATTGGTGGAAAACTGAAGGAAATAGCCACAAGTTGCCTCTTGCTCTTCCAAGAATGAAATTGCAGAAATAATATCATTTTTGGGAGTTTTTCCTAGTAATTCCACGATTGGTCCTCTATAGCGGCAACAATTCCGCTATAGAAAATTTTCACCCGCTATGGCGACTTGCAACCTCGAAATTCTTTCCCCAAGCCCTCATTTAGCAACATAGCTTCAAAAATTGACGTTCGAAAATAACTCTTTCACGCCAAGTTTGATTTCGAAAGTTCTACTCACCCGAATTTATTTTTGAAAAGCCCTACAAATTCCTTAATGTCTTAGCTATCATAAAATCAAATCCAAACTTATAGCCTGTTTGGATTGACTTATTTTTAAGCAGCTTATAAGTTGAAAACTACTTTTTTTTTTACGGGAACAGACCCTACACGAGGCTCCCACCTCTCATGCACAGCCAGGGGTTGAGCCGCACACCCCTAAGCCTTATTATACATAAAACAGAAAAATACACGGAGGGGGACATAAACCTAACCTCCAATCCTATGGTGGTTCATAAGTCGGCCATCCTACTAAGGTCAGCCAACTCATCCCCGATACAAGCACACGAAAAGGAAACCTAGAAACTATGCATCTAAAGAAGAGGACTCCTCTCGATACAAAGAAACTAGAAAAGCATAAATAAGGGAGACTCGCCCTTTACATAAAATAAAGGAAAAATCTAAATAAAACTGGGGATGAATCCTCATAAAAGCTATATACAACAAAATTTTAGCGTCAATGAGGATCATCAAATAACATGGCTAAAAATATAACATGGAGACAAACACTGCAATTGGGCGCTCAATCCAATGCTGCAACACTAGTAGTAGATCATGCAGGCTTCTTAATCCTTTTGGTCTTCCTCCGTCTAAAGCTAGGTAGGCCGGCTCTATCTAGCATGTAGTATCCTCGTGTACCCCGAGGTAGCTGCTGGAGGGTGGTGTAGTGGCCTGGAGTGGTAAGAGTGTGACTGTGCTTGGAGAGAGCATCTGCAGTGAAGTTTGCCTCCCTGTATACATGCCTGCAAGAAAAGAAAACAAGTTGAAAACTACTTATAAGTTTTAAAAAAAGTAGGTGCTGGCCAACTTTTTTTTTTGACTTATAAGCTATTTTCAACTTATAAACTGCTTAAAATAAGTTCATCCAAATAAATTCAATTATTTATTGAGGCTTATTTTAAACACAAAATGACTTTAAGTTGGCCAGTCATACACTCAAAAAAGCTGAAAACAACTTATAAGCAGCTTATAAGTCAATTCAAACAACCTCTTAGTCATTAACCCCAATCCATTCCCAGATCTCCGTACACCTCACCTCACTCAGATTTTGTCTGAGATTTGCCTAGCTTGAAATTTGTAAACTACTATTCAAAAGTTTTTCTGGTCCAAATCTTTCACTATTGGTTTTCTCATAACGATCGGAACGGATCGTTACAAATATTTCAAAAAATAAATTTTTACTTTTACCTACCATTTTTAACATATAATTTTTTTATCCATAATATTAATTATTTATTTTTCAAGATTTAAAATTATAGATCAATTACTATAAAATATTATAATAAAATATTTATAATTTTTAAAGAGTCTCGCCAAATTCCAAATGAACATAACTTAAATTCTTTATGCATACTGGTGATGAATTAAAAAGGTTACTTACGCATGTTGTTCTGCAATGAATGCAAGGTAGTATTGAAATTAATGAAGAGCTTTATCTGTCGGAAAGAGGAGTTACGCGCCGAGATTAACATATAACAACGCACATTATTTAGCCGCCTTAAATTAATCGGCTCATTCCACCTAAAGATTGCGGAATTCGTTGATAATTAGAATAGATTCGTAGATTAGGTGGACGGGCTCCTCTTCGTTGGAGAGAAGAATAGAGAATTATGAAAGGCACTTTAATCAATCGATATTTTGCATACAAAGCAGAGGTGTGAAGCGAAGGTGCGGTCCAGCTGCAGGAAAGACCAATCGCAGAGACGAAAAAAAGGAGGCTGTATGTTTGATTTTTTGTGCAATAACTTATGTAGAAAATTATAATAGGATCTCATTTAATGCAATTAAACCAACTTATTTAGTTGATGAACTAATTTGGCTAACAATAACGGTTTAAGTTTTTTGATCACGACATGATCACATACTTAAATATGATATTAGAGCTAGCTTGCTGATGTTTTGGATAGAATCTCATCGTCATTTATTATAATTTTTTTTTAAAAAAGCCAGATCCACATGTGAGGAAGGTGTATTAAGAATATCATTAACTAATAAATAAAAATATATTTTTTTCACAATTTAAATATTTAGATCAGACAATCACACATTTCAGCACAAAGTTTATAAGGGATTAATTAGAAAATATTTGACATTTGTTGCATATATATATGTAATCTAATGTAAATTTAGTTACTTATGATTTTATTTATGTGTATTAGAGTAACTAAACATGAGATTTAGAAAAACAAAAAAGAATTTTAAATTTTGTAGTTTATATTAAAAATGTATATTGTATCAAAGTGTTACTTGAATCTTATTACTAATAAAAGAGTTACTAAATTCTTAAAACATATTTCTTCTGTCCTTTTTTACTTGTTCACTATACTAAAAATAGATGTCAAATTCTATTTGTCCAGTTTAAAAAATGAAGCGATAATTTACTATTTAATACCTATTTTATCTTTATTATTAAGTAGGGCTAACCCATCGGTGGCCCCTTAAAGTTGACACCAATTTAGACACCTAATGTAAGGGTCTGATGTGTCATTTTGACACTTTTTACACAGCTGGCACCTCGCATGTTTGTCAATTACCTGAGGCGCGTAGAAGCTGTTTTTTTAATTTTTTTTTGTTCTTCTTCTTCATTTAGCTTTGGCTGCAATTTTATTATAGTTGTAATGGTAAATTCAAGCCAAGGTGTAAACAATATCATCCTTAACTCTGATTTTTCGAAGACTTCTCTGCGATTGCTGCCGCCTGATCGAATCTCCTCGCACATCCGTTTCAACTCTATATTTTTAGTTTCTTATTCTTGTTCTTCTTTTCCGGCGACTTCTTTGCGATTTCGGCGACTTCTCCGGCATATTTGTTTGGAGAAGATAGGTTGTTTCTGACGGTTAATATTCTTATAATTGAAAGATTCTTATATGGGAATTTGAAGATATATTTTTTGATTTTTGATTACCATGGCGATGTATTTACTTTAATACTATGGCATTTAAGAAATGAAGGTTCTTAGGCTACTCCAATTGTTAACACTGAAGGTGTGTATATATTAAAAAAAAAAGTTTGTGGCTCTCTAAATATCGTCAGTAAATCATATATGGCGACTTTAGCTTGATTTATTATTGGTTGCACTTAGGTGGGGTGGGGGAGTGGTTGGGGTGGGTGGGGTTGGAGAAGATGATGGCGGGGTGGGTGAGGGGTTGGGGTTGGGGTGGGTGGGGTTGAAGAAGATGACGGCGGGGGTAGGTGGGGGTTAATAATTGTTAATTTTTATTTTTTAAAAAATTATTATTTGGATTTTAAAAATGTCACGTGTCATCAAATTATTGGTCAATAAAAGTTATTATTTGATAATTATTTTTGATATATATATATATATATATATATGCCACGTGTCTTTATTTAATTTGTTGTTTTTGACACGTCAGGCGAGTGCATTACACACACTTAATATATTTTGGTGATTGTCAAAAAAGTGTCAAAATGACACATTCGACCCTTACTTGAGGTGTCTAAAATGAACATCTCCTGGTTTAGGTATCTAAGTGAAAGTTGGTGCCAACTTTAGGGGGCCACCGATGGATTTGGCCTATTAAGTATAAATTATTTTCAATTTATTTTTCAATGAGTGAGATGACTTATAATAATTAGAGGTGATATAGTAAAATTATCAATTTATTATTATTTCTTAAAAAATGTGTTAAGTTAAATATAAAGAAGTAAAATATGAACGGAGGAAATACTAAAAAGAAAAATAAGATATATAAATTAAAACATTTAGATTATTTCTTTGTTAAGTAGATTCTTGTTTAATTTGGTAGAATTATTAACAGAGCACATAATAAATCCGTAGAATTGATTTGGTAGGCGAATTTACATTTTTTTTCCAATTTTATAACTATCTTACAAAAGATCTTTATTCTTTCACATAAAATATTTAATTTTTTTCTATTCAATTCGTAAATAATAAAATAATTTCATTTTCTCAATTATACACGCGCTGTCCTATCATACAAAGGACAATAAATTATTTAATTAAATATGATTATTCCTAGGTACTCTGGGTAGGTGTAAGTATTACTTTCTGATTAATAATTATGGGGAGGGGGGGGGGGGGTATTCAACAGTGACTATGATGGCAAAAACTCAACGCGTAATTAAAGCCTTTTGTGATCAGCTCCAACTAAGGACTTGTGGTCCAATTGAAATTATGATTTGTTTTAATTGAACATATAAATAAAAATATAGTATTTTTATTAGATAATTTGACTCATATATATATATATATATATATATATATATATATATATATATATATATATATATATATATATATATATATATATATATATGTGTGTGTGTGTGATGTAGTTTGCATGTATCTGAAATATCATATATATATATATATATAAGAGAGTGGCAACCGAAATTGTCTACATATGATCCAAATACATGTGAATTCACTTGGATACAGTGTATCTAAAATAAATTACACCTAATTTTACCTCATGTATCTCGATATACATGTATTTTGACAAACCAAAATCTAATAAGATTCGTAATATTGAAAACTAAAATGTATTTAAATAATTAATTTCTAGACTAGTGAATATTTTGTATTATTTAAGCAGTATCTTGACTCAGGTCTTAGTAGTTTCAAACTGACAAATCATATATATATTAGAGGCTTACTTATAAGTATTCTTTAACTTATCTGATAGTATATTTAAAAAAAATATATTATTTGTGTATATAACTTAAAAACTTTTAAAAAAAAAAATAATAAAACTTACCACAATCTGCAGGTCAAGTCTAACGGTGAGTTTTGACGGTATATATGAGTTAGAGCTTAGATGATCTATTGTGAGTAAAAATTCAGGGAGGAATGCAATTTAACTTTCTACTATAGGAAGGTTTTGTCTTAGTTTGAGTACTTCCTCCATTTTATTTTATTTGATTTTTATATAAAAATAAATATTTTATTTAATTCTTTTTGTTCAGTATATTAAAAATAGAATTTTACTATACTTGTTTAGTTTAAAAAATTAAGAAATAATTTATCACTTAATTCATAATTTAGCATTATTATTAATTATCATTATTTTTTAAAAATGTTAAATTTATTATATTCAAAGAGTGATATAGTAAAATTATTATTCTATTTGTTACTCCATAAGGATTGTGTCAAGTATATATATTGTGTACAAGTAAAAAAGGACGGAGGGAGTGCTTGTCCATTTTAGCAAATCAAGGATTTTTTTCCCTCATTTATTCTTAGTTTTTTATAACTACATAAAGTTGTCAAATTTAGCATACCAAAACATCATTCAATAAAATTAATTTAGTAAAATACACCTCTAATTAACGTTTTCTAAAAAAATGTATTTGGTCAACAACCGAAACAATAATACTTTTTTCATTCCTATTTATATGTCATCATTTTAGATTTTACGTCTATTACAAAACTAGATAATTTTACCATTATACTCTTATTTAGTGTTCTCTTGAAGATAGTTTCAATAAAATGAACATAAATTAATTTTTTTAATTAAAAAATTAACCAATAAACATGAATTAATCATTTAATTTTCACATATTGGTTAAATTTATACTTTCAAGGCTTATAATTCTCAAGGATAAAATAGGAATAAGTGTTATTTATGTATTGGTTTTGTGAAATGATAAATATTAATGAACATATATTTTTAATAAGAGCGACATATAAATAAGAATGGAGGAGCATAAAAACGAGGGAGTACTAAAAATTGAGTTGACTGTCTGAGCTCCAAAACCTATTTAACCCTCAAGCATATGTACCAAACAACCAATAATTACTAATCTAAAAGTTCTAAGACTACCTAATTAATTGTAATTTGTTAAGTGGAATGTCCAATACATAATATATTAAAGTGGGGCCCACTAAAAGTGGGCAGCCCACTAATCATCTTCTAACACTAATTTTTCTATATATATTACCATGAATTGGCAATGAAAGAATGTGAAGAATAGAAATACATATACGCAATTCCTCTCTTTCTCTCTTGTGTTCTCTTTCCCTCAATATCTCCCTTTCAATAATTTTACTTAATTTTGCCAAGCTAGTTATTTTTATAACACGTTATCAGCACGAGCCTCCGGCTAATTTTTCAAGGTAACAAAAGTGGTAAGAGTTTTATTTAATTTTATTTTTATAAAATGGCAAATATTTCCAAAATTGAATTTACTGCTCTTGATATTTCTGGAAAAGACTACTACTCATGGGCACTAGATGCCGAAATTCATCTTGAATCGATGGGTCTGGCAGACACCATCAAAGATGATAACCAGGCATCTAGTCAAGACCGTGCAAAAGCTATGATTTTCCTCCGCCACCATCTTGACGAGAGTCTTAAATTACAATATCTTACATTAAAAGATCCCTTGAAATTGTGGAAAAATTTAAAAGAAAGGTATGACCACCTGAAGTTGGTCATGCTTCCACAAGCACGTCATGACTGGTTAAATCTGAGACTAATGGAATTTAAAAATATAACTGAATATAATTCTGCTTTATTTCGAATTATAGCTCAGTTAACTTTATGCGAAGATGAAATCACGGAACAAGATAAACTTGAAAAAACATACTCCACATTTCCACCCGCGAATATGCTCCTGCAGCAGCAATATTGCGAAAAAGGCTTTACAAAATATTCTGAATTATTATCTCACTTACTTATTGCTGAACGCCATAATGAATTATTAATGAAAAATCATGATAGTCGGCCCGTTGGTTCTTTGCCACTCCCTAAAGTGAATCAGGAAAATTCTAACCAACGAGAAAGAGGCCATGGCCCCAGTCGTGGTCGTGGTCGTGGTCGTAGTCAAAGAAGAAATTTTAATCATGATGCTCGACTGACACTGAGAAATAATCAGCAATATAAAAGGCAGGGTAAAAAGCCAGAAGCTTTACCGAAGAATAATTCAAAAACAATATGTCATAGATGTGGAGGTGTGGGGCACTGGTCGCGAATTTGCCGGTCATCAAAGCGCCTTGTTCAACTATATCAGGCATATCTGAAAAGGGCAGAAAATAATCCAGAGACAAATTTTATCTCTGAAGATAATATTGAGCCCATGCATTTGGATGTAACTGATTTCTTTAATTTTCCAGAAGTAAATATGAATGTTGATAAGCCCGATAATATTTAAACAATTCTCTTTGTTGTTGTATGTATTAAATATTATGTTTGTATTTTTCTAGATCCATGTAATAAAATAAAATTTTGTATAATAAATTATGTATTAATTATAATATTTACTTTCTTTCTTTGTGAAGAAAATATGGAAATGCCTCAAATCTTATTTGGATCAATGATAAATCACGAGGATATTTGTGTAATTGATAGTGGAACAACCCATGCTATATTTAAAGATGAGAAATATTTTTCCAATTTACTTAGAAGAAAAGCTAATGTTACTACAATTTCTGGTAATTCAAAAATGATAGAAGGCTCCGGAAGAGCTACTATAATTCTGCCTAAGGAAACAAAAATTGTTATAGAAGATGCACTATTTTCTTCTAAATCCCCAAGAAACTTGTTAAATTTTAAAGATATCCGCAGAAATGGATATCATGTTGATACATTAAATGAAATGAATATTGAATATCTTGGTATAACCAAGAGTGTCTCAGGCCAAAAATATATTTTGGAAAAATTACCAACTCTGTCATCTGGCCTATATTATGCAAAAATTAATGCAATTGAAGCAAATATGATCGTAAACCAGAAGTTTACTGATCCAAATATATTTGTGCTATGGCATGATCGAATAGGTCATCCTGGATCAATAATGATGAGATGAATTCTTGAAAATTCAACTGGACATTCGTTAAAGAACCAGAAGATTCTTACAAATGATGAATTTTCATGTGCTGCTTGTTATCAAGGCAAATTAATTGCCAGACCATCGACCCTGAAGGTTGGCATCGAATCTCCTGGATTTTTAGAGCGTATACATGGAGATATATGTGGACCTATTCATCCACCTAGTGGATTGTTTAGATATTTTATGGTCCTAATAGATGCATCATCTAGATGGTCTCATGTATGCTTGTTATCATCTCGCAACCTGGCATTTGCGAAGTTGTTAGCACAAATAATAAGATTGAGAGCGCAATTTTCAGATTATCCAATTAAGGCCATTCGCCTTGATAATGCTGGAGAATTTACATCCCAAGCATTTAATGATTATTGCTTATCAATTGGGATAAAAATTGAACATCCTGTTGCTCATGTTCATACTCAAAATGGCCTTGCAGAGTCATTTATAAAGTGCCTACAATTGATAGCAAGACCTTTACTAATGAAAATAAAATTGCCAATTACTATTTGGGGTCATGCTATCTTACATGCAGCAGCACTTGTACGTCTCAAACGGACACATTATAATAAATACTCTCCGTCACAATTAATATTTAGTCATGAACCAAATATAGCCCATTTAAGAATTTTTGGTTGTGCGGTATACGTGCCTGTAGCACCACCACAACGTACAAAAATGGGCCCTCAACGAAGATTGGGCATATATGTCGGGTTTGACTAACCTTCCATAATTAGATACCTTGAACCATTGACTGGAGACTTATTTACTGCTCGATTTGCAGATTGTCGGTTTGATGAAACAATTTTCCCACCATTAGGGGGAGAGAAAAAGGAACCCGAAAAAGAAAAAGAAATTGCATGAAAAGTTTCATCACTATCACATTTTGATCCACGTACCCGCACATGTGAACAAGAGGTCCAGAAGATCATCCACTTGTAGAAAATAGCAAATCGAATGCCAGATGTATTTACTGATTTGAAACGGATAACTAAGTCACATATTCCTACAGTGAATGTACCTATCTGGATTGATGTCCCAAAAGGACCATCTACAGGTATCATAGCTTCTGAATCCCAAACACGCCAGAAGCGTGGTAGACCGTTGGGTTCAAAGGATAAAAATCCTAGAAAAAGAAGCGTGAGAAACAATAAAGATGATACTACAATAGAACCTCCTAAAGAAGGTCAAGATTTGAGTAATCCTGATATTTCTGAAGAAATTAGTGAACCCGAGACTCAAGTGAATGAAGAACTTTCAATAAGTTCTTTCGGTGATGAGATAAAATTAGATCGATCTAAAATCACGGTTGATAATATTTTTGCATATAATGTTGCACTTAACCTCATGCAAGATAGTGAAAGTCTTGAGCCTAAATCCATCGAAGAATGTCGACATAGATGTGATTGGCCAGAATGGCAAAAGGCAATTCAATCAGAATTAGACTCACTTGCTAAACGTGAGGTTTTTGGACCAGTAGTCCAAACCCCTGAAGGTATAAAACCAGTTGGCTATAAATGGTTTTTTGTTAGAAAACGAAATGAGAGAAATGAAATTGTAAGATATAAGGCACGCCTTGTTGCACAAGGATTTTCTCAAAGACCCGGAGTCAACTATGAAGAAACATATTCACCAGTTATGGATGGAATAACATTTCGATATCTCATCAGTTTAGTTGTATATAAAAATCTTGAAATACACCTAATGGATGTGGTTACAGCTTACCTTTATGGTTCACTTGATAATGAAATTTACATGAAAATCCCAAAAGGATTAAAATTGCCTGAAGCATGTAAAAAGTCTCGGGAAGTATACTCAATAAAACTCCAAAGATCATTATATGGTCTGAAACAATCAGGGCGCATGTGGTATAATCGCCTAAGTGAGTACTTAATAAATGAAGGCTATATTAATGATGTTATTTGTCCATGTATTTTTATTAAGAAAACAGAATCAGAGTTTGTTATACTCGCCGTCTATGTTGATGACATAAATCTCATTGGAACCCCTGAAGAGGTCCAAAAGGCAATTGAATATCTAAAGAAAGAATTTGAAATGAAAGACCTTGGAAAGACAAAACTTTGTCTAGGTCTGCAAATTGAACATTCAGCAGACGGAGTTTTTGTCCATCAATCTGCCTACACTGAGAAAATCTTAAAAAGATTTTATATGGACAAAGCACATCCATTAAGTACTCCAATGGTTGTTCGATCACTTGAAGTGGAAAAAGATCAATTTCGACCTCCAGGAGAAGATGAAGAAATTCTTGGTCCTGAAGTACCATATCTTAGTGCTATTGGTGCACTTATGTATCTTGCTAACGCAACTAGGCCTGATATAACATTTCTGTTAATTTGCTAGCAAGGTATAGTTCTTCCCCAACGCGAAGGCATTGGAACGGTATCAAACATATTTTGCGATACCTGAAGGGTACGATTGATATGGGTTTGTTTTATACTAACAAAGGTTGCGCAAACCTTATTGGGTTTTATACTAACAAAGGTTGCGCAGACCTTATTGGTTATGCAGATGTAGGTTATTTATCAGACCCATATAAAACTCGATCTCAGACAGGTTATCTGTTTACACACGGAGGGACTGCTATATCATGGCGATCTACAAAATAGTCCATTGTTGCTACTTCTTCAAATCATGCTGAAATAATAGCAATTCATGAAGCAAGTAGAGAATGTGTGTGGTTGAGATCGATGATATAGTTCATCAAAGAAAGATGTGGTCTGGAAAATAATGTTAAAATACCCACAATTATATTCGAAGACAATGCCGCGTGCATAACTCAATTGAAAGGTGGCTTCATAAAAGGAGACAGAACGAAACACATTTCACCAAAATTATTCTTCACACATGATCTTCAGAAGAATGGTGAAATTGATGTACAACAAGTTCGTTCAAGTGATAATCTTGCAGATTTATTCACAAAGGCATTACCAACATCAACTTTTGAGAAGTTAAGGCATAAGGTTGGAATGCGCCGTCTCCAAAATATTAAATGAAGTTTTTATCTGGGGGAGTAAAATACGCGCTGCACTCTTTTTCCCTTAACCACGGTTTTGTCCCACTGAGTTTTCCTGGCAAGGTTTTTAATGAGGCAGCAATCAAGGCGTATTACCAGATTTGTGTACTCTTTTTCCTTCATTAGGCTTTTCCCACTGGGTTTTTTCCTAGTAAGGTTTTAACGAGGCACAACATCAGAATAACTTAGTATATTATTTCTTGAAAAGTGTTTTTATGTAAACACATTACACGTGGACATCCAAGGGGGAGTGTTAAGTGGAATGTCCACATATTAAGTGGAATGTCCACTACATAATATATTAAAGTGGGTCTCACTAAAAGTGGGCAGCCCACTAATCATCTTCTAACACTAATTTTTCTATATATATTGCCATGAATTGGCAATGAAAGAATGTGAAGAATAGAAATACATATACGCAATTCCTCTCTTTCTCTCTTGTGTTCTGTTTTCCTCAATATCTCTCTTTCAATAATTTTACTTAATTTTGCCAAGCTAGTTATTTTTATAACATAATTAACTTTTGAGGAGAAATTATAGTGCTATAATGAGTACCAAGCTAGACGACATTGACCAAAAGTCTACGCAGTCCAAATGCCTTGATTTTAGAGTTTAACTTCTATCCTTAAAAATACTTTTTCCGTCCCATTTTTATTGTCATAATAAAATTTTACACAATTTTAAAAAAAGATTAATTAGAAGTATTATTTGACTAATATAACTTTTATTAATTCTTTGATTTTTATCTATTTATGTGCATCTTAATTCTAGAACAATTAATGTTAAGAATAAAATTAAAAAAATATAATTAATTCTCTTTTGATTATTTAAATTAATAACTATTTTATGAAAATCATTTTTAGTATACATGACAACGAAGTATGATATCATAACATACAAGAATTCAGTGTTTGAATTCTACCGCCAATCATTATTAAAAGTTCAAAAGAATTTAAACGTGTTTGGTATAAAAGTCATAATTGATTCAAAAGTAAGAGTGTGGTTAACAGGTCAATAAAATAGATTAAAAATCATTAAATTTTAAATTTAAATTTTCACAAAGACAAAAATACTAAATAATTTTATATTTTTCATTCAAGTTTGATATCCACCTGTAGAGTAGACTTCACATTAAACACAGGGTACGTACTATTGATCTTAATAAAAAGTAAGATCTTTTTCCTTACTACCATAATTCTCCATTGCTGTATTTTTCCATAATTCACTGTCAGTCGAGTAAATATAGGGACGATGATGACGAAATCAACAACTAACCTAGTAAATGAGCCTTGTTCTAATATCATACTTCCTCTCCCTCCCGACGAATATTTTTTAATCAATCTCAAAAGAAAATTATATTGAGTAATAATTTAATTTTAAAATGTTCACTTTATTCTTAATAAGATGATTCACAGTTGCACAAACATCTACGATATTATTTTACATCATAAGTTTTAAAAATAATAAATTTTTTAATTAAATTTAGTGTCAAGTCAAATAATATAGATAATTGAGATGAATGGATCAAGAATCATTTAATTCATTAAAGTACTTTATATAGCTACATCAGCATGACAACCTCATTATTAAATTTTTTGTCGTCTATTTATACATACCCTTTATAGAAACAAAAAAACACAAATATTACCTAAAAGAAAACAAAACAAAAATTGAAACTTCATCTTGAATATGCCTAGACCAAGATGGAGTCCAACACCACAACAACTTATGATTCTACAAGATTTGTATAGAAAAGGGTTGAGAAATCCAACATCAAGTCAAGTACAAAAGATCACAACTCATCTTTCTTTTTATGGAAAGATTCAATGCAAGAATGTATTTTATTGGTTTCAAAACCACAAAGCTAGGGACAGACAAAAGCTCAGAAAAGAAGTGATGATGCTTCACAAAATGCAGAAAAACTCTAGTGATGATGCTCCTCAATTTCATACCACTCCCACCAACAATAGCAATATTCTTGACTACATGAATTTCCCTCCTAGTACTTTTCATACACTTTACCCTCACTCTCCTCCCATATTGTTTCATCAGGTACATATATATATATATATATATGTATATATATATATTTATCTATGCATTACTTCTAGATAGATAATCCTAGAATATTTTAATTGACTCTTATATTAAAAATAGACGTTTCATTTTATTTGTCGATTTTAGCAAATTAAGAGAGAGTTTTATTACTTTCTTCTCATACTACTCTTTGTACTCCTTTCGTTCAGTTTTACTTATTCACTTTGGACTTTGTACTCCACTTAAGAAAAAATGATTAATATGATTATTTTATCATAACACCTTTATTAATTGATGTTTAGTATTAGGTCTTGAAAAATGATTTGCTAAGAGTCTGTTTGGATTGACTTTTGACTTATAAGCTAAAAGACATAAGTTAGAAATTCTATCTTATGATTTTTGGCTTATATTTTTTTATTTTAGCTTAAAACAAAGTGCTTTTAAACACTTTTTTAATTACTGAAACACTCCAAAAGTACTTAAAAGCACTTAAATAAGCCAATCCAAATGGAAAACATGGAATATGTTAAAAGTGACAAGTAAAAATTAAAATCTATTTGTGAAATAGCGAACAAGTAAAAGTGAACTGATGGATTATTAAATAATTACATAAGTAGTAGTAGTTTTCTTAAGGGGTATGTCAGGTCAATAGAGGCGAAGTTGTATGAAACGGAGGGAGTACTTTCTTTCCATACTATCCTTAGTATTAAATAACAATATAAAATAGTAGTAATCAATTTAGAGTTTCAAAATATTATTAATAAGGTCAGTTTAGTAAAACTAAATACATCTCAAATAAAACTTGCTTAAGGAGTGGACAAGTCAACACGGATTAAGTAATATGAAACGGAGGGAGTACACTATTACTTATCCACTATATTAAAAATACGTCTCCACTTTTACTTATCAATTTTAGCATATCAAGACAAATACATATTTTATTTTCATATTTTACCCTTAACACTAATTACTTATTCCAAAATTATTTTCAAGATCTAAGACTCTACATCAATTAATATGAATAATGTGGTAAAATATTCATATTAATTATTATTTTTAAGGGACATGCAAAATTCAAAGTGGACAAATAAAAGTAAACAAAGGGAGTACTATCTTATCCCTTGTTTGGTTAATAATGATATACGTTATGCCATGATTAGTAACTAATATTGAGATTAGTTATTCTTGCCACTAGAGGATGGAATAACAGTACCGATATTAGTTATCCCGGGGTAATATAATGAAATGACAAAAATATCCATGAGACCCTTTTACTTGACACTTTTCCTTTTTAGTTAGTCCAAAAAAATGATATCTTTTATATTTAGTAATAGATTAATTTTAAAATACCCATTTTATCCTTAATATATCTATGGCTTATGTTAGATCATAATTTTTTTTAAATCCGTGTCTAATCAAACACAGTCACATAAATTAAAACAGATAGAGTATAAAATATACTCTCTCTATTCCAATTTATGTGACACATTTTTCTTTTTAGTCCGATCAAAAAAGAATGTTACTTTTTTATAATTGAAAATAATTTAACTTTATAATTCCTTATTTACTCATGATGAGATGATTTATATCCACACAAATAGTTAAGAGTGCTTTAGACCATAAATTTTGAAAGTCTTCTTTTCTTTATTAGACTTTACGCCAAGTCAAACAATGCCACATAACTGGTACCCTTCCTCATTTCGCTGTATTGTCTCCTTTTGTAGGCTGAAGGAAAAGACACATCATCATCAGCTCATCAAATGATGAACAACATGGGGAATGTGGATTTTCCAAAGCAATGTGCTATAGAGAATGGCATGATAAGAACAAATGTTCAAGGTTGGATCCTGATGATGACAGACATGTGTCCTAATTCTATTCCCTCTTTCAGCAACAAGCCTCTTGAAACCCTAGAACTTTTCCCTATCAAAGCTACAGGCATTAAGGAGTAGGGATCCCAAAATAATATATATTGTTTCTTGCTGAAATGCATGTATAATACCATTGGATGAGGTCACTTCGTTCCTCAACTTAAGTATATCTAAATAAAATTTTAAATTCAAATCAATATGATTCCAAATCGGTGATTATAAATCTGTCATGTCTAAAGTCCAAACACCGTAAATATGCTAAAATCGTGGAAATTATGGCAAAGCAATGCATCCATGCATGTGTGCTTGTCAGATAGTAATAGGTGACAGTGATTTGTGAAGTCATTGTTGAACAACTCAAGTGTCTCTTTCAACGTGCATATGATTGAAGTTCTTCCAAAATTTTGAAGTAATTAGAATATAAAGCAATTAATTTAAGCAACATACATGGAGTGTAAAGAAAAAGGAGTTGAAGTTTGAAATTGAAAATAAAAATTTATTCTGATATTTCTTCTATACAGCCAATTTAATCAACTTTATGGTACTCACAAGCAGGGGCGGAGCTAATTCAGGGTTCATCCGAACCCCCTTCGATGGAGAATTATACTATTTATACATGGTTAAAATTTTTGCTTCTTATATCCAGTGTTGTGGATGCATGTCATGTGTGTTGACATTAATTTAGTCGTGACATAAGTGTTGTGTAATTTTCCTTTTTACCATTTAGCACACCAACATTGCCAAAGAAAAACAAATTAAATACGAGAAAATTAAAAGATGGAAAGGAGATATAAGTACTCAAAAGTGATACAAGATCTTTTGTTGTTACTATTATAATTTTATCACAATTTAAAAGGTGGTTAGATGTGAGCTGTTAATTAGTACTTGACAAATGATAACCATGCAAATTCCTACTTAAATTCTACATAAGTAATACTATATTTGGTTTCTGATTATGAGGTAAATTATTCATATATATAATTAAAATGGTGTTTGATTTGTAATTTAAAAATTCACATAACTAATATATGTATAAGTTATGAGAAAATTCTACGTGTTATTTTATGTAAGATAAAATATAAAATAACTAATATCTAAATAACTACTCTCTGCATAACTAATACATATATAAAATAATACATATATTCGTTCATAACTAATTTTTACATTATTAATACCCATCTGACTCTAATCATCTATCAAATGATCCCAATAAAAACAAGAGGACGCGGCAGAATAATTTGTTGCTCCCTTTTTTGTATCATTCAAATCTTGAATACATGACGAGACAAGGACGGCTTTTCGTGGTTTAAAAAGGAACACATTTCAACGGATAGGTTATCTAGCAATTGTATGAAATAATATGGCAATATAATGTCAGTAGCTTCAACAAGCCCAGTAAATTCAAGAAGTGATAAACTATTAAGTGATGTTGGACATATTTGAAGAAGAGGACATGAGGAAATATTTCAGGTTACTTCAGTCGAGCAATTTGTCTTTTTTTTTAATATTAATTCATACATTTGTAAAAGAAAGTTTAAAATTGATAACTCAACTTTCTTCTAGACTTTCATATTCTTGCATTATTTAAGCATCTCCACTTGTAATATCATCATAGAGTATATTGATGATCATATGATATGTAGTTCACTTTAACTCTTATTTTTTTATGCTTGTTAATTAGTAGAGGTTTGTTACCATATTAGGATTGGTAAGGTAAGATCTAACCCCTTACTTATACTTATCCTATTAATTTTTTTTTATAATAAAATTCGCTAAATACTTTGTCTAGTGATATAAATATATCAAACATAAGAGATTTTGGTTCCAAAACTCACCTGAATTGAACCCCTCAAGACCTAAAATGAGAGTTATAACTTATAATTAAAAGTCGGGTTATTGCAATTACTTTTGAGTCTAACTTTCGTATATTGTCAGAAGGGGTACATATGCCGAAGTCAGGACTAGTGACTGGAGTGAAGTCGTAAAAGGTAGTCGTGTATAAAGTCTTTACACTATCATGTTATATTTAATTATAGCTAGATAAATTTTCATAAAAATCATATATGATAGTCTAAAAAATAAAAATAAAAACCTGTTATGATCAATTCAATTGACCTAATGATGGAAAACTACTTTAGAATGTCAGTTTATATAACATAAATTAGAAAAATTACTTAATTGAATGTGTTTTAAAAAATATTTACCATTTTAAAACATAATTTTATTTTATTACCATTTTTAATAATTACTAACAATACTTTAATTAAATAAGACATTATATACACCTTTTTATTTGGGAAAAAGGAAAAGAACGTCATTATCTCTCTCTTTCTTTTAGGGCTTTTTCTTCATTTTTCTAGCTCTCTCTCTTTCTCTTCTCTTAGGGTTTCTTCATTCTTTCCTTATTCCTTCATCTTTTTATTTATTTCAGACAAAATTCGTAGGTTTTAGGTGCACAATTGTAATGGAAGGTGAGAAATCTCCTAGAAGAAGCCTACGAATTCGAATTGTTGATTCAATCGGTGGTGGTGAAGTGAATGCCGGTCCTACTTTTAGTTTGCGAATTTCTGCAAATCAATCTCCAGAAGAAGTTGGTGGTGAGGTTAATCAAAATTTTCAAGCAATGCATGTGAAGAAAAAAGGGGGTAGAAGTAAGAAAAAAACCACTAAGTTGAGTTCTAAATCTAAATCGAAAAGAAAATGAGTTGATGTTGCATCAACATCTAAGAAAGTTGTTGACAGTGATGATGATTTTGAGGATTTACCTTCTCAATTTCAGTCAAAGAAAGTTAGACTTACTGTTGCTCAGGAGAAGAATCCAAAAACTCGAAATCGATTCTGTAAAAATACGATTCTGCCGGAGAGTCTATATCCGGTATGTCATTCTACCAACACATTATTTAACTGATAGCATTTTCAATTTGTTTATGTGTATTTTCTTAGTTTGTTGTTGTTTCGAACTTATGCGCTAAATGTTAATTTTTTTTTGTGTATTTGATACTTTTATTATAGTCTAAATTTATTTGCTCAACTTTATTATATCAGTGATTGTTGGGAGTTTTGCCAGGAATTGTTAGATCTTTTGTATTGCAATTTGTTTATTTTTTAAAATAAATAAATATAAATGAATTAAACTTTGAACTAAAATGTATTACACATACATTAAAGTTGAATTAAAAGAGAAAATGAAATCTGTTGTTATTTTAAAAAAGTTTTTTCAGTGATCTGTACACCACAAAAATAAATTAAACTTTGAGCTAAAATATGTATTACACACACATTAAAGTTGAATTAGAAGAGAATTAGAGATGAATGAAACCTATAGCTGATGAAAAAAGTCTTCAGTGATCTGTACACCACAAAAATGAATTAAACTTTGAACTAAAATGTGTATTACACACACATTAAAATTGAATTAGAAGAGAATTAGAGACATTGATCTGTAAAGAACAAAAGTGAAATTTTTTGTGTATTTTATACTTTCATTATAGTGTATTTTGTTTTAATTTGTGTATTATACTTATGTAGTCTTGACTGTATAGGCATTTGTTCTGCATTAAATAAATCCTAACTATCTTGCTGTTTTGAAATTAGGTTGCTGTATCTTCCTACATTTTCCTGTGTACCAATTGCTATCTTTTCTATGTTATGATACAATCACTAAATTCTAACAAATATTAAGATAATTTCTGGATAAGCTCTGTCTTATCCTTGATTGATGAATGCTAATATTATCATTTGGTTGTTTACTTGGTGAGATTTGTATGAAGCTGGATAGTAATTACCTGTTTCTCTGGCTGAATGTGCTTAGTTTCTTGGTTAAAGGCAAATTTGTTCTTTATTATCATTTTTTTCCATAAAATGATTGGGTTGAATATTTTCGTTTTGATAGATATATTGGTAGGTTAGATTAGAACCAGATTAGAGGCATGTCCAGGACAGAACTTTATAACATGTCTATACTTTTATTGAACTAATCAAGAAACAATATTCTAAACTTCAGTTAAGAGTGTAAGGAAGAAACCAAGGAAGAGTAAGAAAGATTTAGGGCCAATAGGCCAGTCTAGAATAGATTTCCAGCGATCTTCAAGTCAACAACAGAGGCAAAAATTTGCTCTTCTTCATAGTCATAGTTGGGTAACCTTCAAAGTGAAGACGAAAGACCACATAAATAAATAAATATAGTTATATTAGTTAAAATATCTATGAAAATTATGTTGTCTAAAAACAGTTTATAACTGATGTATTAGTTAGGTTTTGAAGATTGTTTTCAGTAGTATCTTTTTAAAGATGATTTTTGTTTATGTAAAATACACTTTTAATATAGTTTTTTGTTCATGTAAAATATATCTTTTTTTTTTATAATGCAATACATAGCTACGTTAATGTTAACGTGTTTCAGTAGTGTTATCAAACTGAAACCTGCATTATGAATTAAACTTGAATGAAAAATGAATAAAACTTGAATGAAAAATGACTTACATACATATTAAAGTTTATAATGCAATACATAACTATCTTTTTTAAGATGATTTTTGTTCATGTAAAATACATTTTTAATATAATTTTTTGTTCATGAAAAATGAATTAAACTTGAATGTAAAATACACTTTTGTTCATGTAAAATATATCTTTTTTTATTTTATAATGCAATACATAGCTACGTTAATGTTAAAGTATTTCAGTAGTGTTATCAAACTGAAACCTGCATTATGAATTAAACTTGAATGAAAAATAAATTAAACTTGAATGAAAAATGACTTACATACATATTAAAGTTTATAATGCAATACATAACTATCTTTTTTAAGATGATTTTTGTTCATGTAAAATACAATTTTAATATAGTTTTTTATTCATGTAAAATATATCTTTTTCTTTTTTATAATGCAATACATACCTACGTTAATGTTAAAGTATTTCAGTAGTGTTATCAAACTGAAACCTGCATTATGAATTAAACTTGAATGAAAAATGAATTAAATTTGAATGAAAAATGAATTATATACATATTAAAGTTGAATTAGAAGAGAATTTGACATGAATGAAAAGTGTAGCTAATGAAAAAGCCTTCAGTGATTTATAAAAACACAAAATTGAATTAAACTTGAACTAAAAATGAATTACATATACACTAAAGTTGAATTAGAAGAGAATTAGACACGAATGAAAAATGTAGCTATTGAAAAAGCCTCCAGTAATCCATAGAACACAAAAATGAATTAGACTTGAACTAAAAATGAATTACATACACACTAAAATTGAATTAGAAGAGAATTAGCTATTGAAAAAGCCTCCAGTATTCCAAGTGCTTTCATCTGGAGGGGATTCAAGTGAAACTGGTTTGCAATCTAATTCAAATCTTCAAACCTTCAAACAATTAAACATTCAACCATTCAAACCTTTAAGTAATCACAGATCTCTACTCAAAAATCACAATATTCTTCAATTGATTCAAATCTGCATTCACCTAAATTTTGTCATTCTTCTGCAATAACCACCGAATACACATCACTTAATTCCAAAATTGGAGTATTAATATTGTAGAAAGTCGTTGTTGAGAAGCTATGAAGGTAAGGATTGCCCTAATTTTGGAGAAAATTATGGGTGAGAAGATTGGGGAGAATCTTGGTGTAGCAAATTTGGAGAGAAACAAGGGAAGAGAAAATAGCGGGTGAGAGTTTTAGAAGAATAAGGACCGTACTTAATTTAATTCAAATAATTTGCTATATATGGTTAAAATAATTATGTTGCTCTATGTGATTTTTTGAATATTGTACATTTAGGTGATTTCCCCACATTAATTTATGTTAGAAAATGTGCGGAAGGTCAACAAGTAAAGCAATATTTGGGCCGATATAAAATGTCCGAAAATTCATCAGTCTCTTCCTGGGCTTAAAATAAATATGGCCCAAAATCTATTTTTGATTTACCCGTTTGATATATATATACAAAAAAAATTATCATGTATTTTTTTTCAACAATCTAACATGAAATTTCTACGAAATTCATATAGTTAGATAATTATTATATACAGAAATAAGATGACATTTATACATGAAGTTGTGAGCAAGATTTGAAGCCATAAGCGAGAGCATGATTTTGTATACGTTTTAAAAAAAATACATGCTAATTTGATAAATTAAAAAACCCTTGCTATGTTTGATAATACCATGTCTTATTTTGTATATATAAAAATAATTTTTCTTCCAATTTCAACTTAAAATGTTACTTGCAAGACTTTCAAATATTTTATATACCACCTTAATCAAATATTGTACAAATACCTCGTTGCAAGAAATTAAATAGGAAATAAGATGCTTGGACGCCTATATGATCTGCAAGTGTGGGTTTTTGTGCTAGTATTATACAAATAGTTATTGAATTGCCATAATAACGTAGGTCAGTGTCTTATAGTTATAGTTATAGTTATGTATTTATACGATATCTATTATATAGAATAAAAGCTTTTGTCCATATTACATAAAAAATTTGGTCCATATTATATATAATAAAGTCCTATTTGGACAGAAGATAACATTCCAGTGGTCCTCATCTATGTATTAATTTTGTATTCGAAGACTGAAATTAACTTTTTTGGCATATTAAAAAATGTCGTTCCTTTCGTTTCAATTTGTTTGTCCTGTTTTGACTTGGCATGAATTTTAAGACAGTAAAAATATCTTTTGAAACTTTAAATCATAAATTAAAGATATGTAGAATGTAACAAAATGTCTTTTAATATTGTGGTCTTAAACATGCTCTATGAAAAGTTAAAATAAAAAAGTTGCCCAAAAAAAAACATTCTTTTATAAATCAACTAAAAATAAAAATAAGAAGAATAAATAAAAATAGAAAAGTAAATAGAAATACTAAAATCTCCGATAAGCTACATCATTTAAATTTGTTTAAAACAACTAATTTGCATATTATGTTTATGTATGTGACCTTCTTTTACCAAAAAATTCGCATATTTATTCACTTAACTCCGGATGTTTCAATATTTATCTTAATGACATCAGGTAAATATTTATAATCTTTGATAATAATTTTAAAAAGAATGATATTCCATGTCATCATCATTGATAACATATAATATAACTAATTAGTTACTTAAAATATCAGCAGCTTGAGATATATAATATTTGAAAGTAGAGCTTTTATTGAAAAGATAGTAATAACTCGTGACACATTAATTATTATTAAAAGTGATATATAACCATGAATAATATATCGGAAATTTCATTGATCAAATTATAATAAGTTTTATATGGTCCACACGGGCTTTTGCCGCTTATTTTTTAGGGTTTGCTATTGATACAACTCAAAATATTTCTAAAAAATATATTTAAATTGCTAGATTATTTTTTTTTTCAAATAGAGAAACTTAATTTCTCTAATCTACCTGACAATTGGTCCAAATAATATTTAATTTGAATTAATTAAATTACTCAACCCATAATATTCGAAATTAAGTAGATATATTCTCCGTTAATAGTTAGCTTATTTTATGTATTTATCGCTCAATAATTGATCCAAATATGTCCTTAATTCAATAGAAGCCCCCAAATAGTCTAATTAGCTGATTAATACCGAAAAGGAGTGACATGTGCTCTTAAAGTATGCAAAATTGAGCAAATATGCCCTTCCTTAATAAGATAATCAAATCCATCTTTTCAGATAATCAAGTTTCATCATTATTATTGAACACCCGATTGACGGTCCTCCATATTTCATGAGCTAATTTACATATTATAATATGATCAAATAAATTGTGGAGATAAACCTTTTTGGGATGAACTCCACCTTGACATTAATCCGATTTCACTGATCTTGAGTGTGTTGCTATTTTCAAGATCGTCGTCAGTTAAACTTGTGTTAGTCCCATTAATAATATCTCATAAATCTTCTCCAATAAATTAAGATTTCATAAAGGTCTTCAATATCTTGTGGTTGGGCATGTTCAATAATTTAATTCTCTAGTCCATTGGCACGACCACCTAAGTCCATTTTGAGAAACCAATTAATTGAATCTACTACCAATTCTATTTTGAACAAAATTCAGAAGCCAACGTATATATGACTATGTCTTTGATATTATGTAGAGAATACCAAAAGAAGAATAAAATTGGAGAGATCAATCGTCTTCCGCTGGCTCAAAATTATTAACTAAGGTTGGAAGATTCTACTAAAGAACACTAGTGAAAAATAAAAATTAGTGATGGACAAATTCTATAACTAAACAGCAAAATCCATCGTTAACCCTAAAACGAGACCAAAGTATATAAAAGATATTTCCAAGTTGATTTCTGTAAATAAATCCTTGATAATTAAGTAATACAAACAAGATTTTTATTTGAACAAAGGTGTTCATAACGGAGGAGCAATGACTATAAGGGAATTCAACTAAATTAAAATGAAGTGTTGAGAGTTCACATGATATAAAGGCAAAATTACAAGCAACTAAGTAAAGCAATGCATTTGGGCAACTTAGGCCTGAACCCTATCGACCGGTAATTAGGCTTCTACCATCACTTTGTTTTTGGCCCATTTTCGCTCTGTATATCAGCATGTGTATCAGTGGTATATCATTTGTATATCAACTTCCTTTTCATGTATATTAGCTCCCTTTCCTGATAAATTAGTTTCCAATCCTTCATACCAATGAGATTGACTCAAGAGATGATCGAGCCTAACTTTCAATAGGCATCTGGGATCCCAACCTCGATTTGGGACTCGACTTTTGACTCTGAACCGAAAACCAACCTAATACCTAATTTGAAACCTGACTCCCAACCCAAAACCCTAAATTGTGATCCAATTTTTGACTCTGATCTGAGACTTAACTTCGGAACTGATTCCCACTCTGGTCCCTCCCTCAAACAAGGAACCTAGAGACTCGAGACCCGACTCTTGACCGCGAACCTAGCCCTTAACTATAAACGCCAAATCCGACCCTTGTTCGATACTCGACTCTCGATCCTCATCATTGTTCGAGCCCGACTCCTGACCTTAACCAAATACATGAACCAAGACCTGACCCAAAACTCAAACCCCACCATTGTCTTAGGTATCAACCTTGAATGCTTCAAAAGTATTTCTTTTGACCCGAGGATTTATCCGTCTTTCCCACAAAATAGGAGTAGAAGATTTGCTTACATTTTGCCCTTTCACCACATTTATGAGATTAAGTTAAATATATTGTTGTTATTAATGATTTAAATATAGATTGTTGATGTATTAAATTGTAGTATCGCCTCCAAATTTGCATGTACCTTATTTTTGATTAGTTTGATATAAAGGAAATTAAATCAATTTATATTAAATAGTAATTTAGGTTAAATTACACAGAATATATCTATATGACTCATTTGACTCCCTTACATATACATTCCTCATATTTGTAAATCAAACATGCATACATGCACCCGCATACTATGGAAATTTTGTAGAAATAAATTGAAGCCATCCCAATTTTTATTAAACACATCTAAATCACTTATAAAATAACAATCCTACCTAACGTAACGTTCATCAAATAACTATGTAAATTTAAGATGATTTGAAGCAAAATAATAAATAAAAAACTAAGTTAAATGAGAAATTTATAGAATTTTTAAAAATACAAAATAAATTTCATGTTTAAAACACAACAAAGGTCTTTTGGAATCCTGACCTAACGGCATAACTTAATTTAATCGAACTTTTGAACAAAAAATCTTATAGTTTTTCAAAATAAATTTATACATTCAAAAATTACAAAAAGGTACTATACATTATAATAATTAATAATTTGAATTTTTTAAAGGCATACAAATAATTATGATCAAATAATAATTCATTTAACTCAAAATTCGCACGTCATCACATAGATTGAGATAAAGGTGTAATACTCCATCCATTTCATATTACTTATCTACTTTTCCTTTCACCTTTAAAAAACCATAAATAAGAAGAGTATTTTTATTAATTTACTTAACTCTTTCTAATACACTTTATTTATGTGTCTTATTTCATCAATACCAAGATAAACATTGGGGGAACTTTCTTTAAACTTTACAATATTTTCTCTCCCTCCATTAACTATTACTTGTACACTATTTATAAAAACAAGTTTTTATTTTTACTTGTCATTCAACATAAGATAATAATTTCTTTCCTATTTTACCCTAACTATTGATGACTTTTTCCACAAATCATTTTCTAAGACATGAGACTATATTTTTCAAAGTTGACAAATAAAAACGAATAAAGGGAATACTTTCAAATGAATTATATTTTAGAGAAAATGGAAAATTTTAATTAATTTGATTTTAATTTTATAATTCAATAAAAAATTTAAAATAAATATTTTTAATAACGTGGACAAGTAACACGAGACACAGGAGAATAATTGGAGAGACAATGGATCTTTCTATCAATTAATTCATCTCAATAAAAAGCTAGGATGGATCAAACTGTTTCTTTCATTGATGATCTAAACTTATGGAAAATAGTTAATATACTGACGTCACTAGTGTATCAATTGCGTCACATACAACGTATCAAATGATTGTGAGATAACAATCACTTCTTTTAATTAAATTCCTCAGCCCCACCCTCACCAAAAAATATATATATATTTTGTATCGATTTTGATATATTCGAATGTGATCTTAAATATATGAAACTTATATTATAATAAAATAAGAGGCAATAAGATGTAAAGAGATTTTATTTTTCACGAGCAAACTAAATTGATGCTAATTTTTATTTAGAATCCATGTTAGAATGTCATTTGATAATTGATATAATTATCACGGTAATAATTATATAGCTTAGTAAATATATAATATTGTATTTGTGATGATCTATTTATTTGTCATAATTATAATTACAAGCATATTATTTGATTGCACAATTTAATTACACAGTTAATATTTGATAAATATGTGCATTTTAAAAATGATATTGTAATTCATATTGTAAAAAATAATTGATTGGAGAGTTAATTACCCCTCTAAGTTACACCAAAATCTCTATTAACTAAGTAATTATTTGACCAAATAATTAAACAGGATCAAATTGTGTAATTACATTCAATATACTTAAATTTAATTTTCATAGTGATTTTTATACAACCTCTTATAGAAGAAAGAAAGTTGCCGCGAGACAATAAAGTTCAAGGTCACGATTACTTTTGCACACCTCACAGTTATTTTTCAACAGTATCTTCTTCTACCCTCTTTTTAATAACTCTACACATACAATAAAATTTCTTAGAAATATAAAACAACACCTATTACAATCAATTAGAAGTATAATCAATATACTATCTTGGAACCACATAAAGAAACTAGCAATTATAATTAATTCAAGAACTATATAGATATATCTTGATAAGATCGGATTTCTTGGTTGCAACAGTTGCTTCTTCTTTTAAGCCTCTTTATTAGAACTCTTCTTGCTTTGAATGTGGTTAAGAACCAACAATTTTAACGTAATGTATTTATATGTGACAACCTTCTATTTCTTTGATACTATCCAGAATTGGTTATGTCTTACCATGAATCTAATTATAATTTGACTTACTTTGCTTCTTTTCTTCATGCGTATAACCTCTTCTTTTTTCTAACTCCAAGCTAATTTCATGTGCATGAATTATGAATTTTTTACTGTTATGAATTTCAGTTCTTTGTTGAGTTGAAATAAAATCAATTACAAGTGGAACAACTTCATCAAAAAGTCTCTAATATTGTTAGAGGAATACAGGTTCTCTGATGAGTTCCCTACAGTATTGATAACTTCTCCACTTTCTTTGAAAATTTGTTGAAACTGATTCTTGTACTTTTGTACATAGATTTTCTCTTCATCCCCCCTTTTTGATGATCATGAAAAACTCATATCATCTTAATAATTTTTCATATTTCCTTGATAACTTCATCAATCTTTTATATGTTATTAGATGTGCATCTTCCCCGTTAATCGTAATCTTTAAATTAATAATTTGATTCCTAAAAATCAGCTACATGTTATTCAACACGTACAACATGTTGATACAATTAAGGCTGACAAAGCAAGATGTTAAGCTTGTATTAGTTTACCCTCAATTGTAGCAAAGTTTGTAAGCTTCCTAAATTTGTTAGGATTTAACAACTTCAAATTTATATAGGGACTAACCTTTCATTTATTTCAATCCAGTAAATGAAAATAAATTTTATATGATGCATGCGCTCCACTTAATAAGAATTATCCCTCCGTCATTAGGTTTACTAGTACTAGCTATCAGGATTGCCGCTAGTGAGTATTGATAAAAACAAATATTGTTTTTCTAGGTATAACGTCATATTTCGTCATTACTCGAAAGACACAATCGTTGTGGGTTATAAAAATTATTGAGATTGCACCTTTAAATTTAATTAGGAATGACACCATGAAAATTTAAAATTTGAAATGATTCGGGCTGACATCATCCGCGAAATTTTTTCCATTATGGTGCCGCCACTGTAACGACCTGACAGTCGCTTTAGCAGGGCAGACAAGATCAAAACCTAGAAAACATGAGATTTTATAATTGCTTTCCACTTTTTAATTGAAAAAGGGTTGGAAGTTACTCCAAAAATCCTCCTAGGCTGCTCCAAGCTTGAAAATCATGGAGAGGGACGATTCTTGCGCAAAGAGGGTGAAAACCCATGAATTTTAGGCCTTATTTCGTTAGAATTTATCTTCACGAAGTTAGAAACTCCCGTCTAGACTTCTGCAATAGTTGTTTGAAATCAAGTAGGCTAAGCTTAACTGAGTAGTTTCACTACAAGACAAATGATTTTTAATGATGGAAAATTTGATCGTTAAAAGTCCAAATCCGATCGATATTAATAAATTACGATCGAAAAAATTACGGTCATCACCGATCATTAAAAGCTCCATCGTTAAAAGTTTTACGACCAGATTGCTATTCGGTCGTTAAAATCATTTAACGACAATAAAAAACCAGCCGTTGTGCCTCTTTTAGAGATAAATTTTCCCTTCACTAATACTCTTGTCGATCGTTATAAGTGTTTTTAAAAATTCCTTTCGTAAATTGTATGACACCCAGGTGTATTTTACTAAACTATTATTATTAATAATATTTTGAAACCTTAAATTTGACTATTATCACTACAAGAAATATACTGTATTGTGGCGCCATATGTCGCTACAAAATGCTCCATAGTCGCCGCTAAAGGTATATAGCAGCGGCAATTGCTCTGTTCGTAGTAGTTCCATAATTAAAGGTTATTTGTGACGATTAAATAATGTCTCCACAATAAGAAGTCATCTATGGCGATATAATTCGTCACAATATATTAACAAATATGCCACCAAAAATAATAATGTACAACACAAATATTTGGAAAGTCACTCCTAAAATAAGACCTTTAGTGGAGACATATGGCACCACAATTCGTTTATAAGTTTTTGTGGCAACTTTTATGTCGCCACTAAATATTGTTACTTTAGTGGCAACAAAGTAGCCACAAAAATTTATAAACTAACTGTGACAACTTTAATGTCGCTAATAAATATTGATATTAGTAGCATCTTCTATCGCTGCAAAAAAAGTATAAACTATTAGCATCAACTTTGATGTCGCTGCTACATAATCAATAGTAGCGACTTCTTCTATGTGGTGCTACTATACTTAATTAATTAACAGTGACTCTTCCGCTGCAAAATCCACTAAATATCAGTGGCAACTTTTATGTCATTGCAAAAGGTAATATTCATCTCGTTACTAAAGAACAATATTTAGTGTTTTAAAATCAAATTCTCTAAAATTAGTATATAGATATTAAAAACATCTAATAGTATTTCATAAAATTAGAACAAAAGCATTTCCGAGTCAAATATTATAAATACTTCCAGTACTAGAAATTCAACTTAATATTAGCTAGTACTTCAGTTATCATTGTATCTATATACATATGATAACAAGAAATAATTTCATGTATGTATATAAATATGATCGAAAAGCAAAAACTTCCATTGCACGCCTTCAAACTACTTCTTGATTGGGCCCCATTGCCTAAGAACCCTGTTCTTGAAAATAGAAAAACACACAATCAATTTCTTATTCGCATAATCCAATTAAATTACTTGAATGAAATTGGTACTTTAAAGTTATTTTCAGGGGACGAGACAATTCATATACCAAATTTGACGATGATGTGGTCGAGCAAACTCAATTGGGGACACAAATCAGTACAATAGCCATAGATATTAATGAAGAGGAATCCATCAAAATCAATACCCAAAAAATTGAGCAAACACAAAAAATTTCAACAATCTTCCAACTTTCAATGTAACTATTTTCTACACTAAGGTAACAATTTATTATATTCCAAAGGAGCAAGAGAAAGTACCTGCTGTATTCTAGTCATAATAGCAGCCATTTGTTCTTGGAACATCTTGTCTACTTCGCCTTTCATGTGTTCACGCTCCTCTTCCAATATTTTCTGCAAATCTTTTTTCATATTCTTTTTTAAATCAACATTCATTCGTTCACGTTCTTCTTGTAACTTTCAATCCATATCAGCTTGCATCTCTTGACGAATACTTTCCATCGCCGAAGATACACTTGCCTCTATGTCTTCCTGATGTAATTGAGTCTTTTTAGGAGGCTTCTTTCCATATTCTTTTTTCCGAACATAGCCTGATCTCTCACTAAGAACCGATGATAAAATCTCATCCCTAGTCATGGGATGCTCGATCTCTTTAGATTGTTGTTCAACAACAAGTTGTTGAAGTTGACCCTAAAATAATGTCACACCCCGGGAGGGTACCTAAACGTAACCGGCACTCAGAAACCATTTTTGGCTCCCAAGCGAACCACATAGCCTGATCAGACATCCGTTCATCCATTCAATCAGTGGAAGACTTAAAATAAAAAGAATATTTGGCGGGCAACTCAAATCGTCAATCTAACTCAAAGAATAAAGGCCATGAGCTAATAAATCAACTCCGATATTTGTCAATTAAAAATAGTTTGACAAGAATAATTCAAGGAACGAAATACTCAATCGACCCATCACTATCTAGTCTATGAAGCCTCTATCACTACTATCTAATTGGTGCCAATGACATGTTCATGGCTACCTCAAATCAAAATGAAAAGGGCTAACTCGATGCAAGAATGATATAAGCGGTGTCCTCCGAATGTAGAGAAGGAATCACCAATACGCTGAGTGTGTATAGATCCTCAATGGTGCTTCTATTGATGATCTCTTAAACCTGTATCTGCATCATGAAATGATGCAGGTCCAAATGGACGTCAGTACATGGAATGTACGAGCATGTAATATGACAGAATGAAACATACCTCAAGAAATAATAACATTGGTTCAAATATCTCAAAATCAGAAAGATAAGAGAGACTCAATCAAAGTATCATAAGTCTAAAGTAAGAACATAGTTAGGTAGAGACCAATCATAAATCATCCAATCCAGTCTAATCATGTACGATACAATTCAATTAAATCATTCAATCCAATTCAATCATATATCATCAACTCAACAATCAACTCAAAGGACTCAACTCAATAAATATGCAAATTAAACTATGCAATGTTTTACAATTCAACTCAATCATCTACAATCATAATCAAGCCAATCATATCAAGCACAATCCATTCAATTGAGAGTTTCTCTAACCGATAACTATCGCCATATGAGCAAGCGATAGTACAACAATCCAACGTTGTTTCCACATCCGTCCATACTTTGCCAGGGTATGAACGATCAATCAATCATGGATCCAATCCAACCAAGTCCTATAATGTCAGGACAATAAAAGGGGAAACATCCGACTTTAACAGTTCGATCCTATGAGAAGCATCCGACTTTAACGGTTCCATCCCTCGGGAAACATCCGACTTTAACGGTTCTATCCCCTCGTACATTTGGTGACGTAGTTTATTGGTTCGAGTATGGACTATACTCTTACCCAATTCAGTGCTCGATACTCCTCCCAAGACTCAATATGCTCATATCTATCGAGTGAGTAAGATACTCAAAATACTCATTTAGTCTCATTGGACTCTTTTTAAAACTCAACTCAAATCTGGCCTCATTAGAGCTTCTTTTAAATCGGCTCATCTCAAATCATCAAACCCTTCTCTTTAAAATTTATACAATCTCGACTCAATCTCAAAAATTGACATTTTTAAAATAGAAATGCTCAACTCATTTATACTCAAAATACTCGTGTTCAAAAATAATTAAAAGACTTCTCAAACTCAACTCATGCTTAAACTCTTTTTAAATCATAGATGAAAATAATCATTCTTTAGACTCAAAATAGTATATAAATAGTTTATGCAAAAAGGTTTACACATTCTTTATTTAAAGCTCCTTCTCAAAAGATCATTTATTTTCAAAATATTCATAAGACTCGAATCAACTCAAATTATGCAAATCACATACCACATAATCAGATTAGACTCCAATCCACTTCATCACACAATATCCTCATCAACATAACCTCTTCATTCACATCATCGTCAAATATCATTATTCACATCATTATCAAATATCATCATCACATCATCATCATCATCATAAAAAATTATCATCACATCATTGTCAAATATCATCATAACATCAATCGTCAAACATCTACTCCAAAAATCCTTATTTTAGTCCTATGTTCAATTTATAGAAGCAAAAGGACATTCTTAACTATCCAATTCATTCTTTTTATTCCAATCAATACACATATACACAAAACCATCCCTCTCAACCTCAAGACAATTATGACAAAGAAATCTTATCTTGGGTTCATGTGAATGAAGCATGAATCCATACTCCCAACAAAACTCAACTCAAAAATACCGTTAATACCTATAAATCTATATCCAAAGATCCATTTGTAGTCAATAATATGAAAGATAACTATTTAGTAACTCAAGTCATTAAAATCATCAATCAATCAATAGTATCTATAAACATTCTATAGTTTAGAAAAACTTTCAAGAAAACCATCCTAGAAGGTTCAACTCTTTCACAACTCCTACCCAACACATCTATGGGCATATGGAAGAACTCAATCCATATTTTAGGTTAGCCTTACATACCTTGTGAAGACTTTGAAGAGACATTGATGTTAGGCCTTCAATGGAAGGCTTGAATCCTTGAAACTCTTGAAGGCACCCTTTGTTAGAGAAGGATTTGGAGAAGAAGAAGAAGAAGAAGAGAGGGAAAATATTAAGGCTTTTAGAGAGAGAGAGAGAGGGACTGAAAAATAGTCCC
The DNA here is from genome assembly GCF_947179165.1 of Solanum dulcamara. Taxonomy (NCBI): domain Eukaryota; kingdom Viridiplantae; phylum Streptophyta; class Magnoliopsida; order Solanales; family Solanaceae; genus Solanum; species Solanum dulcamara. The sequence goes on from NC_077245.1 coordinate 56,929,356, forward strand.
AAAATTATCCAAGGATAGTGTATGTATAATTTGGGGAATTACCCAAATTGCCCTTTCTCAAAAATCTGGAAAATAGGCTAAAACGCTCCTGGCGTGATAGTGGCGCGTTGCGCCACTACGACGCTAAGTCGAATTTAGGCTTTAAAACCTGTACATCTGATAGTGGTGCATCGTGCCAAGGACCAAACTACTAAGGCTGTTTGATAGCGCGATAGTAACGCGTCGCGCCCTTATAGCGCCAAGCCCAAGTTTTCTGAGTTCTGGAAAATAGGCTTGAAAACCCTCCACATCTCGTAGTGGCATGCCACGCCAGGGACCAAACTACTGAGGCTTGTTCCTGGTGCGATAGTGGCGCATCGCGCCACTACGGCGCCAAACCCAGTTTCCTACAGTTACAACCCAGGCCTGAAGTTCCTACAGTACCCGTCCGTCTTAGGATCGTCATATTTTTTGACTTCGAACTCCAAAAATTACACTTTTGGTGGCATTGGAAAGAAGACTCGACGACCTTTAATTTAATAGGTCGTGGACCACCCAGATCGTCATATTTCAAATGATATTATCGTTAGAAGTCGACCCTTATACAAACTCCTTCGACAACTTACCCAAGACGATTTCGTTTGGACTTAGCTTGGTTCTAAGGATCCCTTATGACCCCACATCACCTCTAACACTCTTAAATTACTTAGAAACTCATCCTAACTCATGTGTACGCTTCACAATAATTGAATTCGACCCTACACGACTATAAAAAAGGTCCAAATCTTAGGGAAGTTTTTTGGGAGGTGCTACAAATAATATGTAATTATTTCACCAAAACATAGCGTACATATTGAAAGTAACTTTGGACTTTCTTTGGTCCAACTTTTGGACTTCTTCCATTGCAAACATGTATTCATAGAAGCAAACTTCCCTGCAGATACATTGTCCAAATGCAGTCATATACTTAAACATACACAACATTTTTATAATTTTCAACAACTACCACAAGAAACTAAGGGCTACATCAAGTTGGACAAGCTAGGGATGGCAAGTTTTAGAAGAAGAAAACTAAAGAGGATCAAACAACCTCCTTGAACTCTTCTTACAACTTTAGTGTTCTAACTTCTTCTTCTTCAATTTGGATATCTCTATTTCATAGTTATATCTACTTTGAAGATTTAATAGTTAGGACCTTTGTAAAGGAGAGAGTCTTTCTCATTTATAGCTTTCCTATACTAAATAACTTATCATTAGAGATAAGGACTAGAGTAGGTATTTCTTCATTGTTTCTGCTGTGCAGGTACATTGCAGACCTGCAACACTTGATCCAGCACTTGAAATTCTTCTCTTGTTTGCTTCCATTGTGCAGGTACATTAAAGTGTTGCAGCACTTGATGACTTTGTTGTGGAATTGCAGCATACATCTAGAACCTGCAGGTTGATTTAGCATGGTGAAATAGAGTGGATTACTACATCAACATCTAAGTTTACTGAGCTGCAACATCCAACAACAAATACCTCAACTACACAACCATCTCACATCTACAATACAACCATCCTTGGAACCTTCAGCATCCAACAACCTGCAACTCTTTATAACAGTCATCCTCATCTTCACCTTCAGAACCTACAGAAACATGGGGCAAAACCTGCAGCTGCAGTTAAGTCCTCAATGATATTCTCATTTCCATGTCTTCAAGGGTGTTCATATACATAGACAAAGAAACTTTACAACTTATGTTTTGCCCAAACACAGTCACAAATCCAAAGAAGAAAGATTACATATTGAAGTAGACAAGGTGAAAATGACTATCTTGAGAAGAAGTTGTCTCCAACCTATAGAGTTCTTGATATGCTTGGTCACACACAAGCAAAGATATATTGTGAGTTCTTATATTAAGTGCATAGTCTAAGTTTGCTCCTTTGTTGTAATTGGGGATAAGTCGGTGACCTTAGTAGGCTACTCGACTTATGAACCATCTTAGTTTCGGGGCAAGATCCGTTTCTCATAAAAAAAAGTAACTTGTAGTAGATCAAAAAGATAATAAGGTAATGACTTTAGGGAATTACATGAATCTGTTGGGATTGCGGATCCAACCATACATATTCTCCATTGATATTTTTACGTGTATGCTAAATCTCCCAGACTTTATTTGGTGTGTCTTTTTCTCCTGATTCAGGATTTCTCTACAATATAGTTTAATAAGAAAAAAAATATATAAGCAAATAATTATATAAATAACAAGAAGTATATGTAATTATAGAAGAACAAATGTATTTTCACTGTAGATTCCTCTGCTTCTGCAAATGATCGTGTCCCACAAGAATGCTTAGTTATCTATTTTTTTCTATTTTTTTGTTTCTCTCACTGACAACATGTACTAAGTCAAAAGATCAGAGAATATTTATGCTAGTGTAGATAGCTACTGAAAGATGGCATGTTGTCCATGTAAGCATATGTCTAAGATTATAAAACCTCTAGTCAATTAAAACTTATAATTTTTCTAATAGTATTGAAGTGAAGTGAACCAAAAAGAGAACAAAAGAACACATGATAAGTATAGGCAACTAAAATTGGATTCAGATGACTATAACAGTTCTAGAGGGCAAAAAGTTGAAACACAAAAATAGAGTGGGCAATAATGTTTTGGTTATAAGGAAGTTACCTTGAATTTCTCACTGCCAAAATACTTAACTAGGTATTTCCATTCCTTCAACTCAACATCCTCAGGTCGATGAGACAATCTTTCTTCATCAGTATCATAGGCAGAGTAAGAATTATGCAATCTAGCTTTCCATGCCCTAAAAAGTCTTTGCATAGTGCTTACCACAAAGCCTTGTAACTTATGTTCTCGCAGTCCACTACAAACTTCAAATTTGTCCTGAACACATCATAATATTAAATTTAATAAATTAAGTAATTTAAAGGCAATACAAAATGGAAAGTAATTTATTACCTTAACCTTATACCACATTGCTTCTCCATATTTTAAAACAATCTTCTGTCAATTTCCATCCCGAAATGAGATACAACTCCTCATGATCAAGCCACAGTAATTAACAATATCTCTAGCACCAGAACCCACAGCTTTATCAATGTCATCTGGAATAATTATATTGATTTTTCCTCCATACTTGGGTTTAATATCAACCGTCTTAGATTTATATTTTCCTCTTCCTCTCTTTTTATTGATGCGAGAAACTGTAAAGCAATAATATTGTTTAAAGCACAACATTGTGTTCTGAAAAAAATATTCAGATGGTGATCTTGAGAACTATATGCAATCATGGCATCTTATCATCTCCAATAAAAGCTTACAGATTTAGGATTTTTTTGTCCACATCTTTCACAATGAGCATTGAATCTAGTTACAACTTTCTTTGGTGCTCATTTGTATGTGGGAGACTAGTACCTGAGAGTCATACTTAATCTGTTTTACTACTGTTATCCTCTAACGAGTAGCTACCAGATAGAACAATAGCCAATTATTAACCCTACTAGCTAGGGACGTGGACTAACCTGCATCAGTTTCAACCTCCGGGGAGGGGCGTATACTTTCTTCTAGATTTCTGGATGATTGTGTCTCTGGAGATGTTCTTTGGATAGGGTCACTTGATATTTGTCCTATCTGCTGAGGTCCTTGCCTTGGGTTAGATGATTGTTCTATCTCTAATGATATTTTGGTAACTCTTATTAGTTGTATTTGTTGTTGAGATGCAGTTCTAAGACTTTCTCGTCCTTGAAAATTTCCACTTCCAATTCTTATACCGCCTCTTCCATTTTTACCTCGTCTAGTTCCTTTCATTTTCTGCAATATATGATTAAAAAGGAGAAGCATAAGATTCAGAAATTAAAGATGATAAAACATATGTCTACCAGCTAAAGAAAACATCAATTCATAAAATAACATATTAGATCAATAAATTAAAAAAATGTGCGACATTTTGCTAACAACTATAGTTTCATTGATGCAAATGTAACACATTGATTCAACTTAAAACGCTAATTCTATTTATAAAGTTACAGCTACAAGCGTTCTGAATTAATTTCATGTCAACCTAGTCAAAATAAAATACAGAAAACTTATCAAAACAAGATGTAGACAGATATCCAGTTGTATCTGTTAAGCAATCTTCAAAAGGATGTATCACTGTCCTCTCTATCATTATCATCAATTAACTCTTCTTCTCTTTCTTTATTTTTGGATACATCTATATTATTGTCATTAATAAAATCATTCTCCTGATTTTCTTCATTATTGGTACGCAAAATAGTTTGTGGTTCAATATCATTCCTATGTAAAAACACCTCAATATCAATTTCTTGGTCATTGGTACGAAAGATATTATATTCCACTTCCTTTTGTTGATAAACTTCTTCATTTATTAATTCTTCTTCAACTTCAGGCATATTGAAAAGGTCACAAGGATTTGTCTTTAAAACAACGAGCCAATCTTTATCAATCGTGTCATTCAAGTAAAAAACTTGTTCAGCTTGAGATGCCAGCACAAATGGCTCATTTGTATTCAAAGCACAATGAGTATTCACACTTGTAAACCCATAACTGTCAATCTTATATCCTGTTCCTAAGCAAGCCACACCCCACTAATGACACTTGAATAGATAAACTTTTCTGTTTTCCACATAACGCAACTCATAAACGTCCTCCAATACATCATAATACTCCTTATTAGAGTCTGCATCATCTCCCCTAACAAGTACTCCACTATTTTGTGTTTTTCTCACAAGCTCTTTTATTTAAAACCTAAATCCATTCATCATAAATATTGAATATCGATGCACCAATGGTTCTGGACTGACGGCTAAGCTTATGAGCTCATCTGTTGCGCGTCCTTGTGAAGATAGTACAAATATCTATAAAAATAAATAAGATTTGTTCATATTGACATGCCAACACTAATAGTAAAGTGTTGTTTTAGTGAACACTTACATGTGCACGAAACCAATCAATAAACTCATTATTATGCATCCCATGAGATCTCGTTGAACCTTGTATTTCACTTTCTCTCATGTATTCCCTACATTTTGTGTTAGTTAAGATTACTTAAATTATCTTAATGTGAAATTATATTTGAATTAATAAGAGACTTACTCCATGAATTTTGAAACCTCTTCACAATTTTGAAGAACATACATACATGCTTGGTTGAACTCATAATGAGGTAGTTTTTTTCACACTGAAGCCCCTTTTGTTTGCCCACTTATTTTAAATATAGATATTCCACCATGTAACTCAAATCTATCATCATTTCTTGTTGGTTTATTAAACTTGGGATATTTTTTAAATATCGTGAGTAAAACCTAAGGTTTTCCCTTGACATATGACCTTCAGCAATTGAACCTTCTGGACGACTTGAGTTGCAAACATCTCCCTTAAGTGTTCGCAAATACCTATATATAGATTTCTCATCAATAGAGTTATAGAATATGACAGTTTAAAAATATTGGTTTTGAATATATAGAACAATATGTTACCTCTCAATAGGGTACATTCCCGATATTGAACTGGTCCACCAAGTTTTGCCTCTCTTGCCAAGTGTATTGGCAAATGAATCATGACATCAAAAAATGTCGGAGGAAAAACTATTTGAAGTTTGCATAATATGATAGGAGTTTTAGATTCTAGGATATCAAGATCTTCAATTGTCAGGCACTTAGAGTATAGATTCTTGAAAAATTTACCTAAGGCTATAATTGGTTCAATACTTCCTTAGGTAACAAACCACGTATAGCTACGGATAAAATATCTTGTAATAATACATGATGATGATGACACTTCAATCCATGTATTTTTTAAGTACATTAACACACCTTGAAATATTTGATGAAAAGGCATCTGGAACCTTGAAATTAGCTAAGAAATCGCATAACTTCAACTTCTCTTGAGAGGACAATGCATAGCAAGCTGCCGACAACAAAATATTATCCTCATCATCAATTGGATGCAATCCTTTCCTAATACCAAGGTCCACCAAATCATATCTACTTTTTAATGTATCCTTTGTCTTACCAACCATACTCATCACAGTTGATAAAATATTGTCGGACACATTTCTTTCTATGTGCATCACATCAAGGTTATGTCTTAACTTAAGACTCTTCCAATAAGGCAATTGAAAAAAGATATTTTTCTTCTTCCAATTATAAGCATTGTTAGAAGCATTACGCTTTCGCTTTTTCACTTTACCAAAACTCAAATTGCCCAACTCTTATAATTGCATAAGGGCTTCATCACCTGTTAAAGGGCTAGGTGCGATCCCCATTTTCACTTTTCCATCAAATAACATGCTATTTTTACGTCATGGATAGTTCATGGGAAGGAAGCAACGATGATCCATATAACACAATTTGTTGCGTAAGAAAATTGATTGTGTGTCTTTATAGCAACAGGGGAATGCAAGCTTGCCTTTGATTGACCATCCTGAAAGGTTTTTATATACTGAAAACTCATTAATCGTCCATAGGAGTGCCACACGCATAAGAAAATTAGATTTTGAGTATGCATCATAAGTCTCCACCCCATCCCATAATTCTTTCAATTCATCAATCATTGGTTGTAAATATACATCAATATCATTCTTTGGAGACTTAGGTCCTGAAATAAGAAGTGTCATCATGAAATATGGATCTTTCATGCAATTCCATGGTGGCAAATTATATGTAACTAGAACGATAGGCCATATACTATGATTGGAACTCATATTCTCAAAAGGTTGAAACCCATCACTTGCTAAACCTAATCACACATTTCTTAACTCAGCTAAAAAGGTAGGATGACGCTCATTGAAAGATTTTCATTCTATTGAGTCAGATGGATAACGCATGACACCGTCATCAATATTCTCCTTCTTGTACCACCTCATCTTCTTTGATGTCTCTTTTGCCATGTATAATCTTTGAAGCCTTGGTTTATTGGAAAATATTGCAACACTTTATGAGCTACTTTCTTGCCTTTGGGTTTTACTGACTTCCATCTAGACTTGCCACACTTAGTACATGTGTCACGCCCCGAGAGGGTACCCTAGGCGTGGCCGGCACTCAGAAACCATTTTTGGCTTCCGAGAGAATACAATGAAGCGATGTTGTTGCCACATCCATCCAATACCTTGCCAGGGTAAAGGACATCACCATCTTGGATCCACTCATCAAAGTCCTCTTTTTGGGACTTAAGAGGCATAGCCTCCATCCTACGCTGGCTACGTAGTTCTGGGGTTTGAGTCAATTAAACTCTTACCCAACTCGGTGCTCAATACTACTCCCAAAATATGTGCTCATATTAAACTCATCATCTAGTCTCATTGGACTTTAATTTAAATCATCAAACTCATCTCATTTCATGTTCATCAATCATTATATTTCCAAAAATATCATTTACATCTCATCAAAACATCTTGCTCAAAATATCATTTGCTCAAATTCATTCAAATTCAACTCTTTTGCTCTTTCAAAACTCAATAAAATACATATATAGTATTAATTCATATAACTTTCTTTTTATCAATAAAAATAATAAAAAGCCAACATCTTTACTCAAAACATGTGTAAAAATATTCATGAACATCAAATCAATTAGGATTCATGGGAAAGTAGCCATGAACAATAATTCCAATAATATGAGAGATAACAATAATAATAATATTAATGCATAAATATATCAAACTCAATAGAAGAAGAATTAATTTATTTAGAATTCAAGATTTGGATAAAACTCAACTATAACTCAATTATAATGAATTTAAATATTGGGCGCATGGACGAACTCAATCCAATGCTATGAAAGCCTTACATACCTTAAATCCGAAGGTTTACTCCGAATTGGAACACTCTTGGACCCCTAGCCTTTTCTTCTCGCCGAAGCGTTTTGTGTACTACCCGGATTATAAGAATCACTGGAGTAGTATTTTTATACTACTAAAACTAAAACTATATTTGAGAAGAAGTATATAGAGAGAAGAAATGCTTAAGAAAGCTTGATGAATAAAATGAGGAAACAAGGTGGTATTTATAGGTGGAAAAGAGGGACCTAACAATAAATAAAATAATTATAAAGAAAATCTGAAAATTTAATGGAATATATTGATATCATGGATGATGTTAAATGGAGGACAATTTATGTCATGAATGATGTCAAATGTATCTAGATCTTTCCAAGGTAGGTAAGATGAGTTCTTTTTAACAGAATACTCTTTTTCGGAGCTGCGTTTGAATAAGATAAATTCCTTATTAGGATTTGGTGTCTTTATAAGAATTGTAGATATGGAAGTCTAGTTTCATATCGTTCAAGAATCAACCAATTTGGAGTAACCTACAGTGAGATATGAATTTTCTTCTATAAACACTCAATTCCATCACAACACTATATCTTGCAAAGATTAATTTATTTGATCTACTTATACTCCGAATCTTAAGATATGTGCTTCATGAAAGTTGTAGGTAATGATGTTTTGGTTACTTAAAAATTTGAATCACCTAATTTTGACCAACCTATGAAAAGTTATGCACAAAATACAGAAGCTATATTATTTTCGTCGAGAATTGAAATACCGACATACAATATTTTAGGGGTTGTTACAACATGATTGAGCATTGACATAATCGCTCCAATATAAAATACAATCATTCTAGCATGCATCTATTTTGGTATATCCCAAGCCTAGATCACGAAGAACTTTCTTTGCTTCATAGAAAGAACTAGGTACAAATGATCCCTCAGGAAGAACTTCTTTAAAGAACCTTAATAACTCATCCATCGATTTGTTTCTCCAATGCTTAAGTATATTCAAGTGAAGTAATTTAACAACAAAAGACAGCTTTGAGACTTTTGTGCAATCAGGATAAAGTTCTGGCTTACCATTTTCTAACAATTTGTAGAACTTTGTAGCATGCATATTTGGCTCTTCATTTCCCTCCGAATAAGTAGCATTATTATCCAAATTCATATATCCACAAGCATCGTGGATCATTTAAGTAATGTCATCCTCTTTAGCGCTATCAACTTCTACTTCATCATTAAGTGCGACATTATAATTTTCAACTCTAACTAACACTTCTCCATGCAAGTCTCACACCTTATAAGAATCCCAGAATCCCTTCTTCAATAAGTCTACTCTTATATCAATTCTTAGCTTGAACACAGTGTTCATACATTCTTTACAATGACATCAAATCAGTGTTCACCTTGGGTTGACTGAATGCCCAATTAAGAAAACCTTCTACTCCGTCTCTATATTTTTGCTCAACTCTATTCCTGATATTCAACCGACTTTTATCCATTCCTATTTCAATAAAAAAACAATAAGTTAATTAATTCAATTATTCATAATGATCAATATTGGACAGAGAAGTACTGAGAAATAACTTTACAGGAAAATATCAATAATGAGGTTGTGACTAGAGTTGGAAATTCTCACAATCAAATGCTAATAATAAAAAGGGAGCGTAGAACACATATGACTGTTATTGCTTGAGACAAAGTCATATATGGGCTCGGAATCAAGACGGGTTAATTGATGAGATAATAACTATTACTTAAGTAACCATATAAGAAATCAACTCTCTTAATTATATTCATTTTAGATGTTGGTTAATTAGTTACATATGAAAGTTAGCTTGTAAAGTGTGCAAAGTGTAGGATGAGTAGTTGTGGGCTGCGCAACCAGGTGGAGCCAATTTTCAATATGTTAATTTATGGGGGTTTGATTCACCAAAGAGATGGAGAAAATTTCTCAATATGTGACTAGCACAACTTTATTGTATTTACAGTGATTATCTAGCAAAGTACAAGTAAACATTCAACTGTGGTAATAAAAAGTTCAACTATGATGATCTCATGGCCTTTTCTAAGAAATAGGTAGTGAATTTGTTCATATTAGTAGCACTTTTCTGATGCACTCACAGTTTACGTAGTTATTTTAATCAAAAACGCAGATGGACTGTCTACTAGGAAAAAAGTTTTTTCACAAAATAGACCAATCTATAATTTATAATCTTCTCTTTTTCACATTCTAATAGCACCAAATTCTCAATTTATCAACTATCTACTGCACAATAATGTCAATCTTAAGTTCTGTGGCCTTTTGTATTAGAAATGCAGTAGGTGATCTCCAATATGCAGCGACAAGAAGGATACCAGATGGTTCAAATTTGATAGCAGAAGCAAGAAACTACATGAGGGTCTTGAATACTGTGTTACACATAATATGCTACGAGTGGTATTGTAAACAGATTCATTGACTATGAAAATGATCTTAACTAGGCAGTGGGAGACTCCAAGGAGCATATCAATGATCATAAATGATATCTTAAGGCTGATGAGGGATAAAGAAGTTAGGGTGAAGCATGTTTTGAGAGAAGAAAATGAACTGGATGATTTTTTTAACTAACTATGCTTTTGATTTTGCAGGTGATCATCATTTTCAGAATTTTACTTCACTTCCTGTGAAAGCAAGAAAAATACTAAATATAGAAAAGTCACATTTACCAAACATGAGGATTAGACCAGCTAAAGATCATCACATACCTGGAGATTAATAACAATCTAGAGAGCAGCAGCAACAACAAGTTTGCATCTCAACAAGCCATGAATAGCATATGGAACTTCAATTTGAGACAATGACAAACAATGCTCAACATCAAGGCAAGGAGATAACAGATACATCTGAAGCAACATGGAAGATTTCTACTCCATCCTAGAAGCCTAAATATGTATTCATTTGACTTTGAACTATAGCACCTGGTGAGAGCTTGTAGGTGTCTGAAATGGTATCAAGGCAAGGCTAGAGGATCTACACCAGATTAGGCTCCATACTATTTTGGATGTAGTTCATACTTCAGCATTTTGTTTAGTTTAGGATAGTTTCTATGGCTTTCTTTTCTTTTGTTTCCTTACACTTGTGTATTGAAAACTTAATTTTTTAAAATAAAATACTGCCAAACTTGGTTTGGTGGCTTTCAAGCAAAAAACAAATACTAATGTCAATCTCAGATCTCTCTTCCAAATTATATAATTATATGGTTATTGTTATACCTATAATTTTTAAGTATTATCATATCTTTTTGTAGCTCACGAAAGATAAGGACAGATACTAGATGTCTAATTCTTCATACATTCTTCGGATATTATAGTGAGTCTTATCAACTTTACACATCTCCAGAAAATGAAACATCAAATAAAGAGAAGCAATTGATCAGCTAACTAGACAGAACTGCACAAAGTATAAAAAATAAATCTCTATAAAAAAATTGTGAATACTTCTTTCTCCAACAAAGGTGTCAATTCTTTAACTAGTCAAAACCACAAATATAAGAAGAGATAAAGATGTAAACAACGAAGAGACTCCCGATTTCAAGATAGATTTTCCAATGTGCAATTCAAATGCAGAATTTCCATCAAACAAACATAGAAACACCCACACAGAGGAGATAATGCTCAAATGAAGAAAAACAAGGATCCTAAGAAGAATATTATCAAACACACCACATCTAGCCATTAAAGTAGAATACATGTTAAAAACTTTCAGCTATAATTCAAAATACAACTTTCACCTTACCAAGAGAAAGAGATAAGCCAGAGATGAATTTCAAGATCGAGAATAAAAAATGCAAAAATGCCTTAGAACTTTCAGCTTCTAGTTTACCTCGTAAGATCAAGAATACAAAATACAAAAAATCTTTAGAACTTTCATCTTTTAACTTACCTCGAACTGATTTTCAAAACTTCAAATAGGCAAACTGGTTCAGTCCTTTAGAACTTTGAACTTTTTACGCTCACACTGATTTTCAAACTAGGAACTCTCTTCCTTTCCCTTCGACTTTAGAGAACCCCATTCCTACAAAATTTCAAGTGGGTTATAAAAATTACATGGGAAATCTTAAAATACATAAACCCAGAAAGGGATTTGAGCACATACCTGATGAAACACATACTTTAGATAATCCTATTAGTCAAAAATTAAAGAATATTCAGCAAAAACGAACTCTATTCATATATTTTTCACCAACAGACACTACTTGTTCCTATAAATCGAGCAAAGAGGAACCCATATACAACATAGAAAAGAGAATCCTCTTTTGTCTTTGTTTTTCTTCCTCCCTTTTCCCAGATCTATATAATAACCATTTTGTTTCTTCAGCTTTGTGCAAGAGAACGTACAACTATAGGCAAAGAGAAATGGCGGCCTTTTATTTAGCCGACCTAAGAGAATGGTCTTTTGTTTCTCTAAGCTTTGGTTTTATTTTCCAAATTTTTACTTTATTTTTCTTTTAAATTTAATTTAGTTGGATTAACATTAGCGGTGACTAGGTCGCTACAATATTATATTTTGAGGCGACATTTCATAAGTTCCTACTAAATATTTGGCGCCAAAATTTTATTTTAGCGGGACTTTATAATTTGAGAATCAGTGACAGATATTAGCAGCGACACAAAATAACTCGCCACTGAAACTAAATATTTTGGAACAACCATAAATGTCGCTACTGAATATGAAGCTTTTGTAGCAACAAGTAGGATCGCCACTAAATCTCGCCACAATAAGTCTTATTTCTTGTAGTGCTACTACTTTATGCAGTTATTTAATACTAAAGATAGAAATAAAAAGAGATTAAAATTTTCTTAAATTTTATAAATTGGACAAGTAAATTAAAATAACTATTTTTAAAATGAGAGTCAACTTTTGATTGACATTGATGGAGTATTACATAAATTATAATCTAAAATAATTTAAAAATCTAAATAATACAATGTTTTAAAAAATTCTTTAATTAAATTAATTATTTGTATTTCCTATATTGAAATATATTTTTATAGTTATTATTCTCTGTTATTTTCACTTTTATAAATAAATATTTTGATTATTATTAGTAAAATTAATTTTCTCATTATGCTAATTTAATTCATTATAGAATATCATTAACTTATATACTTAATTAGTATTTTTTACTTTTTTGTCCAAAAAATAATTTATGCTTTTATGAAAATTTTGGTACATTAAATTAAAAAAATGAAAATATCATGATTTTTAAAGAAGTTAAAAAAATTGATAATGAAATGGTATAATAGGCATTTTAAAATTTTAATTAGGATAAAGAGGGAAGTTTGATTATTGTTCAAAGTTGAGGGGGGAGTTTGACTTTAAAAGCAAAGTTGGGGTGAAAATGGTTTTCACCCTTTAAAAATTAATGTCAACAAGTTTTGGTTGACTATCAAAATGTCATTAGTGTCACATAAATTGAGACAGATGGGATAACATATATATAGATATTATTTGAAAATTGTGTAAAATGTATTAGAAATCACAATAATTAACAACTAAAAATATTTAAAGAACATATAAAATTTTTGTAAGTATTCTCAAAATTCTATTAGAGTCACATAAATTGAGACAGAGGAAGTAACATATATTATTTGAAAATTACGTAAAAAGTACTATAAATCACAATAATTAATAACTTAAAATACTTCAAAACATAATAAAAAAAATTGATCGACTCTCCAAATTTTATCTCCATAACATAAAATTAGGACAAAAAAGTAACATCTATTGAACCTATGGAGGCGCGCGTGTATATATATATATATATATGAGATTCATAATTTTTGCAAATAAGATAAGTTACATGTTATCAAGAGTAGACCTAGCCTTAAATATAAGAATGCAGAATTCAATAATTTAGATTAAAATTTTATATTTATATTAAAAATTTCATCTAGCATGCATTAATAATTTATATAAAATCTAACAAGTTAAAAGCTAGTATGACACAAAATTCATACATGTAAATATAATATGGTGATATCAAAATTTCGACACCAAATTTAAAACTCTTTTAATTATAACAACCACCATTAAAATAAAGGTAAAGGAGAAAACAAATGTCATTGAATCCATTTAACGCTATTTAAAATGTATGAATGAGCCTATATAGACACACAAGGACACACAAGTTAATGGGGTTTCCGAGTGAATTAATTTTTCTTTTGAATAGTGTACTTTTTAAAATGTACAAATTAGCTTTCATTTTGTTTTGATTTTTTGAATGCCTATTCACTTTTCCTGTTAGATGAAAGTTTTATAATATAATGTTGTGATTTGTCAACTAGTAGTACAATTGTAGGTATTTTTTTAAAAGAAGTGCAACAGAAATATTTATGAGTCCGTATCTTTTTCACCAAAATATGTACACACCAAAGTTAAAGGGGTTTAGGAGGAAATTCCTTTTAAATTGTTGGCTTGTGTTTGAGGATAGATTAAAAAACTGATTATTTGAATTAGTAAGATGAATAGAATTAAATTGGCTTAAAGTTTTGTGTTATTGGTGAGAATTTTTTTAGAAAAGGAAAAAAAGAAAAAGATCTCTAATTAGTGTTTTGGGAATAGATTCAAAATGATTTTTTTAAATATATTTGTTGAGCAATTTTTTCCTTTTAAATTTTCAAAAGTCAGACTTTTCGTCTTGATTAAATATTTAACAAATATTGTTTTTCATATTTAACAAGAACTGAAAAATTAACCATAACCACTAAGAGTTCCATCAAATTTCAAAAATCACAATAATAAAAAATATTTATTGAGAACTAATTTATAAAGTTGAAGTTAAAGATAACTTGTATTTTATTATACTTTTTGTTTTTGCAAAGAAAAAAAATAAAAGAACACTTAGTTTGAAATTTATGAAGATACAGTATGAAAACATATTTGAATTACTTTTTCAAATTTAAAATCCAACTTCAAATTGAATATGGAAATTTTATAACCAAACACTAATTTTAAAATAAAGTAAAAAATTAATCAAAAAAAAATTGAACTCATCGCCAAACCGCTCCTAAGGATAAAATGAACTCTCACATTTTTTAAAACTATTTAATTTGATCTTTCTTATCAGATAAAAGTTAATAAATTTACTCCTACACCAAAGTCAGGTTGAAAAATTTTAATAGCTCAGTTGGTTGATTATCTGAAATATTTATTTTATTGGTGAGAGTTGTGATTCTCCTCCTTTGTAATTACTTCTTTTACCCCCGTCAATATGGATTGTGATGCAGTGACGGACTGCTGCACCCTTAACCAGAGGTCTCAAGTTCGAACACCGGGTATGAACAAAATTCTGTTGAAAGCGCCACTTCCGAATGGGCCCCTGCAGTGCATGATCCGATTTAGTTGGGGCTCCACGCAGTCCAGACACCGAATGAAAAACAAAAAATACTTCTCTTATCCCCCAGTGTATTTTTTTTTTTTTTTTTAAAATCTTACAAAAAACTTAATCTTTTAGGTCCCTTCGTTAACAATTAGAATATGAACAATTAATGAGTCCACCATATCTTTTCCACTACTAGTGAATAAAACTATATTCTTCATCCTCCCTTAAGCAATCACAATACAAAACTGTCAAAATATGTCAAATGATAACTTTTTTGTTTTTTTCCCCTTTTAGGTAATACGTACCTATAAAGAAATTAATTAATGGTCCTAACTTTTTTTTTTGTGTGTAATTTGGTGCTCATTTTATTCAATTCAGCCCCACAATAAATGTTATTATGATTAATTCCAAACTACCCTCAATATCTTCTCCATCTTAATTCCTCAACTATAACATTTTTTTTCTATATATACCTATTAAAACCTTACTTCTCCATATAGTCCAATAAGTTGAGTTTAATTTAGTCCCCCCAAAAGAAAAAAAACATTATGCAACTTTTGAAAAGAGAAAAAATGGCAAGGCCAACAAGATGGAGTCCAACACCAAAACAACTTATGTTCTTAGAAGAAATGTATAGGAAAGGTTTAAGAAATCCAAATGCTATACAAATACAAAGTATCACTTCCCATTTATCTTCTTTTGGGAAAATTGAAGGGAAAAATGTGTTTTATTGGTTTCAAAACCATAAAGCTAGGGATAGACAAAAGCTTAAGAAAAAACTTCTTGCACAAATGAACCAACAACAAATATTAGCTCAATATCCTATTGATGCTCATAGTACCACTACCACTAGCAACTCCAATAATAACACATACACAAATACCCTCTTTCATTGCCCTACTGATCAATACCAAATTTGCCCTTTAACATCTACTGGACTTCTTCAAGAGGTATACAAATAGACAAAAATAGTGTATATTTTTTTTTTTTGTTTTTTTTTGCATGAGGAAACTATTTCATAAGTTTTTTCTATAGTCTGGTAAATGTCCTTTTCATTTTTAGGAAGTGAACAAAAAGAGAAAAAACAAGATCTTGTCTGCCCCCTCCCCCCCCCCCCCTACATACACACACACAAAAAAATAAGTGTTTGATTTTGTTACAGAATATAGTCGTCCTAATTCTTTGATTGTTTAAGAAATTTAAATAGGGTTTATGATGTCTTGGATGACTATATAAATAAAGTGATAAGATTTTGGATTGAATGAGTAGATTCTTTTATATGATATGATGTTAGCACTATATTTTGGTAAAGTTCATTTTCATTATCATTTTTCTTTCAAGCTCTTGGTTTTAAATCTTACTTTTTCTCACTTCATTTTTTTTCTTTTTGTGTTATATAGGGTGGAATCAAAGAAGCATCATCTCAAGTAATGACTTATTTATATCCAATGGATCTCTCAAGACCAGCTGATGAGAATATGGAAAATTGCATGATAAGACCCTATGGAAAAGATTGGATCTTGATGATGAATGTAACTCCTAATAATTTACCATGTTATGTCAATAGACCCCTCAAAACCCTACCACTTTTTCCCATAACTACAACCGATGGCCTCAAAGACCAAACAACATCCTCCACTAGTTATTATAACTACAAACGATGACGTTTGGACAACTAATTATTATAATACGGAAAAAAGAAGAAAACAGAAAGTCTTTTTTTTCCAAAGGGTCATACACCAACATTTGGTGAATATTTAGATAATGGATGGAAATCATCAGGTGGCACTGTGCTATCTCTTCATATTCTTCTTGGTTTGGCTCAAAATTTCTCCCAAGTTGATGATTTTCTGGAAAATGAACAAGACCTTATATACTATTCCTCCCTTATAATCTGACTTTGCAACGACCTTGGGACTTCAACCGTAAGTCATTATCTTTTAGATGACCTGATATTGTGAAAAGATTACTTACATGATCGATTAGTACTGTATTTATAGATATTGAATTCGATCTCACATTCGTGTACAGGCTGAACTGGAAAGAGGTGATGTGTCTTCATCTATCTTGTGTTAAATGAGAAAATCAAATGTAAAGGAAGATGTAGCAAGGGATCATATCAAAGAGATGGTGATGGAAACATGGAAGAAAATGAACAAACATTGTTTAGAGAATTCATCACCATTAATAAAGTATTTTCAGTTCCTAGGTATTTTTCGCATGTTTTGGGTTGTTGACTAGACTTTTGCTGGGTTTATGGGGACTCAACCCTATTTTTCTTCAATTAAGCTACTTTCACATCTTTACACTTCCGTATCTAGTGAATGTTGATAGTTGGGCTGTATAAATGGTTCTCCCACCGAAGGGTTAGTGTGGGTCCAGTCACATCGGTCGGGTCATGACATGATCGAACTTACCCTTAATGAAATAATACCTATTTAATCATAGTTTTTTGATTATATAAGAACTCACTATCTAAATATACGGAAATTTTAAAGAGAACATTTAATTAGTGGTTGTAAACATTAAAATTATATTGGATTTAAATCCGTAAATTAATTTGGACTATATTAAATTCAAGAAAATAGTCCAAATGATGTGGCAATCCAAGTAAAATAAATGATCCACTAAAAGCACACCATGTGTCAAAGTTATGTGGCAATCCAAGTCAAATTAAATGAGCCACTAAAATCACACCACATGTCAAAGTTATATGGCAATCCAAGTCAAATTAAATGAGCCATTAGAATCATGCCATGAGACAAAATAATGTGGCAATTCAAGTCAAATTAAATAAACCACTAAAATCATGCCATGTGTCAAAGTTATGTGGCAATCTAAGTCAAATTAAATGAGCCACTAGAATAATGCCACGTGTATATATGACATGTTCTGACCAATCAAATTAAAGCTCTTCACCAAAGAAATCTGACTGGTCAGTTCAAACCAACCAATCAAATCACACCCTCATACCACTCCCTACAACTATAAATAGGGGTCCTTATTATTCTCAGAGGGTGGTGGAAAAAAGAACAAGAAGCAAGAAGAGAGCTCGTGGATTAAAGACTACAAATTTTCTACAAAGCTACAAAGTTCAAGTAATCAAATTCAAGTTCAAGTTCAAGATCAAGAACAAAGGCAAATATCAAAAAGTTCGAGATCAAGTTACTTGTTCATATTTGTTATTCGTCATAACCATACAAGTGTTCGTGATGAATAATTCAAATTCAAATTTGAAGACGAAGATTCAAGATCAAGATATTCAAGCCCTTGACTCTAAATCAAATTCAAGTTCAACATATTCCATATTATTTGAAGAATCAGGGGATTATCATAGAGATTGTAACACGCACTATATTTTGAAATCAAATATTACTCTTTGTTACTTCAATTTTCTGGTCTAGATTATTTATTTTTCTCAGCTCAAAAATTTGTTGTTTACAAATTTTGGCACGCCCAATGGGACAATCTCTACCTATCATCTCTTTACATCGATCATCAAACCTCAAGAATATTTAAATGACATCTAAGACGTTTGACTCCAGAACTATTGTTGCTAAGGCTACTGATTCCAAGTTTTCCTCTGAGGTGGAGAACATACTGGATGCTACTATGGGAAGTCTGGACCCATCACAAGGAACAAAACAAACTTGCTAGGATAACAAGCACTTTAAGTGTCATCCGCATCAGTTTCTATTTTTGATCTTCCATCATCAAAGGAGGCAAGATTCTTTCCGAATAAATTGGAAGAAGGAGAAAATATAACTGATATTGTTGAAAAGACGTTGGCTCGACTTAGTCCTTTTAACACAAGGAATTACACTATTCAAGATGAAGATGATGTCTTGATCACTAGATCTACCCCAGTCACTCCACGTAACTTATTTCAAACAAATTTTAATTTAAGGGAAAATTCGTGCTTTACTCCATCATCCATAATGGCTATCCAAGCGACGATGACTAATGTCTCAACTGTTGAAGAACAACTGGTGAGTTTGACAAAGGCAATTGAAGGTCTAACAAAATATGTGTAAGATCAGAATAATTGAATTGTCAAATTAACGGATAGAGTTGAAAATTTTATGGAGGGGGACTCAATTCATGCACCTGGAATACATCCCATGATACAAGAAAAGGGAGATTTAGTTACAAAGCAAATAAATGTAGGTGATGAGCTGCAAGTGTTACACCCCACCCTTTTTAAACTCAGAATGTCTCATAAGTTCCTTGGACATTATCATGTGAGCCGGATACGCTACGACACTATCAAACGGCTCTAAGGAAGGGAGAATGGGATACCCCATAGTAGAGAAGGTTAGAAATAGAGTCATAAGAATTCGAAAGGAATTAGAGGCCAAGTAATGAGTCGTAGGACTCGATTTACCTACGTAAGCTAATAACTTGGAAGTCATACATACTTAAGCTATTGGAGTACGTACCAAGCTTGCATAGTATGGATTACATAGGCTCTTAAAATAAGATGAGATTACAAACCCATGAGGGAGAAGAAAAAATGACACGTGGCAGCCAATGGAGGAGTGCCACGTGGCAGCACCTCAAGCAAGCAGGTGACCCACCTGCTTGGGGTCAAGTAGGTGACCCACCTTCTTGGGGGAGGTGGGCCACACTGCCATGTGGCAGCCCCTAACTAGTTGTATAGATATGGTGGCCCAATTACGGCTAGACACGTGTCACCCTAAGGGGATGACACGTGTCACCCTCATAGACACCCTATATATATGTGTATTGTAACTAATTAGTTTATTCTTAGCCAGAAAATCAGTCCAAAACATGGAGAGAAAACGTGAGAGAGAGGCAGCCATGGCGCTGGAAGCTTAAAGGTGAGTTTTCCAATTTTCCTCCGTGAATTAATTATATACGGTGTTCCTTAAGCACGTGAATATGTATATATGTATATTATGATGTCTACGAAACCAAAACTTCAGCTTTACAATTAGAAATTTGGAAGAAAAAGAAGAGAAAAACGTTAAAGGGGCAAAGAAGGGAGGCTACGAGTTTGGCTATTGGAGGTAAGCCTCCGAGTTTCGTTTGGTGAATTAATTAATTATGGTATCCCGTGGTTATATGATGCTGTCTAATAATGAGAAAATCCAATTTGGGTCAGCGAGGAAGTCGCACAAACAGCCCGCTCAATTTCAGCGCGTTTGAAGAAGTTCCGAGTTGTGATTTGACAATTTTGGCCAATTTCGGGTAAGGTAAGGTTTCTTATTTTAATTTTGAATTTATGGAATTGTTATAAAGTGTGTTACACGCCCTATAGGTGTCTGGAAATATGAAAATGGCATAGAAATACTTGGCGTTCGGAATAAACTAGATTGTAGTCATTATAGTCGAATTGTCGTCGAAGTAAGGCATTGTTCTTTTGAGTTGCTGCTGCAGGGGTGTGGTGTGTTGTTGCAGGGGCTAAATGTGTTCTAATGTGGGTTAGGGTGCTGCTGGTTTAAGTCACATGATTCCCCCGTTGCATATAATTAAAGGCGTTACAAAATAAAGGCTAGACGCCCTATTGTGATATCGTAGTTTTGAATAAGTCGTTTGGAGTTTATGTTGTATATTGTTGGTATGAATTGATACAGGTTGTTGTTGTTGGTTGGCTATAGGTCTTAGGGACCTAATTGGAAATTCAGATAGGGCACATTATAGGGGAGGTGCTGCCCAATTTTCGTTAACACCTTAACAAACTAAAGAACTAGTCGAGGAAACGACTAAGGAAATAGATTCCCTTAATATTAAGGCATAACCTAAGATGCTGGAAAGTTAAGAGTAGTTGATATTCATGTTACTTTCACATTGAATAGGTTCAGAAGAAGACGATACGAGCAGGATAAAGGGTAACTCCCAAGAGGTATGTAAAGCTTTCTCTTGGCATGTTTTGGTATAAGTTCGTACAACTATTTTTCTTTCCTTTTGGCAATGTTTAGCCTTAAGTGAATTGTATATGAAGTGTGGGGATAATTCCATTCCCAGGATTCCAAGTACGCCTCATAACCCCTATCCACTGTTCAGTATTAGAATTCCTGTGAAGATTAAGTATTGCCTAGTAGGGCTTCTATGTGTCAGAATGTAATGTATGGGAAGCTATCTCTCATTTCCATTGAGAGGTATTCGATACAAAAATGAGATTACGATGCCACAGTGGTTCATCGATCCCCATAAAGGGCCGGCTACGAAATATGTATATGAAGATCACCTGAAGAAAAGTACAGACTAGATAGAGCTTATTCTCTTTCTTCTTTTGGGGCATATCCTTGTCTTAGTTGTAAGTTGAATCTGATCTGAACTCCGAGGTAACTCCATTCTTAAACATCTCTTAATTACTTTTGAATATCGAACTCTAATAGTAGTTGAACTATTTCCCTGGAAACTTTTATATGTTAAAGAGGTAACAAATGTACAGGCTCCAAGTCTTACAGACTATATGTTAACAAATATTTCTGGTTCCATAAGCGATTTGGCTTTATCTTAGTACATGTATAGGAGCCCCGAGATTATAATTAATATTGCCCATAATGGCATTTAGAAGTCACTCGAGATGACTACACTACTACTCGAGTCCTCCGACAAAATTTTAATCTTCTTATACGGTCAAGTCTCTAATAATGATTTAAATTGCATATAGTTACTCACTACTCTATTCATGTATATTGTAACACTTATTTCCCTGAGTCCCGGGCCAGGATATGTTCTCGTGCACAGTTCACTGCATTATTCCCTGAGTCTCTCAATAGAGGGCCAGGATACGTGTATAGATATATGATGATGTGTTGTAATAAGGTGGTGATGGCGCCGGGCCTATGATGGTCCTATAGATGTGATTCACCGGACCCCTAAAAGGGCCGGCTATATTGTATAAATTGAGCATGCATGCTTTTGTGATTCACAAAGTACAGGTACATGACTTCGATTTAATAATTTGTTCCCCTGCTTCTCTATTTCGAATATACCTCTAGTGTATTATGTTACATTTTACATACTCAGTACATATGTCGTACTGACCCCCTTTCCTGGGGGGCTGCGTTTATGTCCGCAGGTACAGATACAGATTTTGGGAGTCCGTCATCTTAGGATTCCATGCAGTTCAGCTGGAATAGGCTCCATTGTATTGGGGCCTAGTTTTGATACTGTCTACGGATGTATAGAAATTGTTTTATCCATTCAGGGGTACGACGGGGTCCCTGTCCCGCCATATATTGTCATTTATATGTTTAGAGGTCTGCAGACATGTATATGTGGGTTGTATATGTTAGTTTGGTTCAGCTGGGTCTATATGATATATTGTACATGTTGTTATGTTATAAAAGCCTTGTCGGCTTGCGTTCCCTGTCATGTTGTGATATAACCAAAAAGGGCTATAGGTCTATGTAAATATTATCGCCCAGTGGGGCTCTATTACATGATATTGTTTTATTTACAGTTCAATGTGACCACAGCTGATAGATATGTGTACGGGGGGTCCAGGTCGGACCCCAGTCGTGACCTACGGGGTTGGGTCGTGACAGCAAGTATTCGCTGAAGGAGGAATTCACATTCATCAACTAAAGGACTTCATTATAGTAACTATCAAAGATAAGTATGACGTGTCTTCAAAGTCATAATTTATGTATGTAAAGCCATACACTTTAAGAATCGATGTTTTGAAGATGCCTGCAGGTTATCAACCTCCAAAATTTCAATAATTTAACGGAAAGGGAAAACCAAAGCAACACATTGCCTATTTTATTGAAACTTGCAATAATGCTAGAACATATGGAGATTATCTGGTCAAATAACTTGTGCCCTCCTTACAAGGAAATGCCTTTGACTGGTATACGGATCTCGAGTCTAAGCTCTATTGATAGTTGGGAATAACTTGAACATGAATTTCTCAATCATTTTTATAGAACAAGGCGTATTATGAGCAGGGTTGAACTCACAAATATACGTCAATGAGAAGATGAACATATCACCTAGTTCATCAACCGATGGAAAAATACAAGCCTCAATTGTAAGGATAGGCTTAGTGAAACTTCCAGAATAGAAATGTGTATTCAAGGAATACATTGGGGACATCGCTATATCCTATAGGGTATTAAACCCAAATCATTTGGGGAACTAGCCACATGTGCTCATGATATAGAGTTGAGCATGTCTGTAAGTGGAATTGAAGGACCACGTATTTATGAGTCTCGCAATAGAAAAGTCAAAATAGAGGTAAATAAAGAAGGAAAATCGACACTCAAGTTTGGAAATAAGGAGTCGATGAATGTTAATACCGTACCTTTAAAAGTGGATACGAATCTAAGCAAGAATCAAAGGGTGAAAACCACGACTTTTCAGAATAACATTGGTAGAAAGCTGACTTTGAAGGAAATGCAGGCAAAAGAGTATCCTTTCTTGGACTCAGATGTCCCAGCAATTTTTGAAGAGCTTCTGACATTAAAATTCTTTGAGCTACCTGAAATAAAACATCTAGATGAGGCTGGGAGGATTAATGATTCAAATTACTGCAACTATCACTATTTGATGGGCCATCTTATTGAAAAATGTTTTATCTTTAAGGAAAAGATCATGGACTTAGCCCGTGAAGGAAAGATATTGCTTGAAGACGAGAAGGACAATTCAAATCAAGTCTCTATCACTTTTGGTTCACTCAAACCCATAGTTCTTTGTAAATTTGTTGAAATACATGATGGTGGTGATGTCCTAGCCACATCACCACCAAAAATGATTAAATTTGGTGACTTCAAACCGATAGATGTTAATGCATCATCGCTCGTTCCTCTGATAAATAAAGTAATAGAAGAAGATAAACCTCTAGAGGAAAACCAATCTTGCGATGCTTATATTGATAATGAAGGATGGATTTTAGTGACACGATAAAGACGTTGTAAAATGAGCTTACAAAAAGAGCCAAGTAAGCAAGTGACAAGAGCAAAGATGAAGAAACTACCTAAAACTCAAAGGGTAAAGACGAATGTGAAGAATTCAAGAGTTGGGGGGAATTACTATCAAAAGCAACGTTCTCCGGTGACATTAGAGGAATTCTTGCCAAGTTGGTTCCGTGAAAAGATTTCGCATTGTGACACCAAGGCCTCGTGTTGTAACATTAATAAAGAAGAGACAATGGGAGAAGGCTCATCACCATCATTCCTTCCATCACATAAAGGCCCTATCCAGTCTTACTCTGAAGAAGTGGACACTTGTGATGCAAAGTTTACATTCACTAATGATGATCTTTTATTAGGTGAGGTGTTGCATAATCGTCCTTTATATATGATAGGTTTTGTGCATGGACATAAAGTATATAGGATCATGGTGGATGATGGATATGGGGTCAATATTCTCCCTATTCGTACTATAAAGGAACTTGGAATCTGGATAAATGAACTGTCTGAAAGTCGTTTGATGATTTAATGATTTAACCAAGGGGGCAGAGAGCCATTGGTGCTGTCAAATTATATATAACGATGGAAGATATGCGTTCGAGTCATGGATGCATGTTATTGACTCAAAGACGTCGTATAATATCTTGTTAGAAAGGTCATGGATACATGAGAATAGAGTGGTACCGTCCACCTACCATTAATATTTCAAATACTTTGAAGATGGGTTTAAAAGAAGGTAGTTGATGATGATGAATCTTTCACCGAGATAAAAACATACTTTACTGATGCAAAATTCTACTTAAAGAATCATGTTTCAAAAGAAGTCAAAGTTGATAATGCGATACCCGCTGATGTCAGTAAAAAGGTTGATATAGCACCTGATAATGCGAGGGTCATGATTGAAAAGAATAAAATACTTTCAGATATGAGTAAAGTACCTAAGACAAGTGAGGCATCTTCAAGTAAGAGAATGATTCCTATTTCTCACTATGTCCCAAAGACAAACAAGGTCAAGATCCCCCCTCTGAGTTACAGAGTAGCAAGTTGACATTTCTTATCAAGAAAGTTGATGCAATCAAATCACCTTCAAAAATGATAGAAGGATTTGTCAGACCATCGAATTATAATTCATATGAATCACTTCCTAAAAAGCGTACAAATGAGGGTTTTGACCCAAATGCATATAAGTTGTAGTTGAAAGTAGGATACAATCCCAATGAAGCTTTTAAAGTAGGGAAGCTTCCAAATAAAGTTATTGAAAAGGAAAATCATGGCCTAAATCCAACTCAAAGGATGATGATAGAGAGAGGGTATGTTGTCAAGCAATTGTGCAAAGACTTGGGTTACAAACAATCATCACCAGTTCGAATCTTTATAAAAAGATGAGAATCAACTACATTACCCCTGTGGAAGAACCTATGATGTTCAACAAGAAGCCTTCTGTGTTTGATCGACTTAGTGGCATGACTCCTAATATTTCTGCATTTGATCGGCTAATAGAATCAACTCCAAAAACTTCAGTGTTTGATTGGTTGGGACCAATGAAGAAGAAATAAAAGCGCCAAGGAAATTATAAAACAATGAAAGAACAAGTACATGCTCGAGAACATAATTCACCCAATAATTACCCCAGTTTGATTCCTTCTAGAATGAGGCGAGAAACAAAACTTGTAGTTTCATGTAGAGATGTCCTGAGAGTAAGAACTCATACCATAGTTCACACTAGAGAGCAAGATGAAGATGAAGAAATTGTGGAATCATCAAATCACATCACAATTTGTGATGAGGAAAGTACTTCACTATATGCAAAAATTAAGGATGGGTTTGTTGATATTCATGCATGCCATCACATATCTTTTAATGATGGTGATCTTTAAGAAGATGAGGATGCTGAAGATGTGCCACCTGAACTCGAGGAAGGGATAAAGAATAATGTTGATGTATTGAATGAAGTAAATCTTGGGGTTGATGATGATATAAGGCCTACATATGTAAGTGCTTCACTGGATGACGATGAAGAGAAGAAATATATTAAGCTGCTTATGGAATTTAGGGATGTATTTGCTTGGAGTTATAAAGAGATGCCAGAATTAGACCCTAAAGTTGAAGTTTATCATCTTGCTATGAAATGAGGTACTTGTCTTGCTATAAAATGAGGTAGTCGTCTTGTTAAACAAGCTCAATGTCGTTTTAGACCTGAACTAGTTCCTTTGATCAAAACTGAAGTTAACAAGCTCATTAAAGCAGGTTTCATTCGTGAAAGCACTCTTACTTGGGCTTGAAATGGCCGTTGATATAAAACAATTGCAACTAAAAGTTTTTTGGGAAATATCCTACATGGATTTCAAGCATTGTACCTATAAAAAAGAAGAAAGGCCAAATACAAGTTTGTGTTGACTTTAGAGATCTTAATAATGCATGTCCTAAGGATGAATTTCCTCTTCCAATCCCTGAGCTTATGATTGATGCCACAACTAGATACGAGACAATGTCTTTCATGGATAGTTCATTTGGATATAATCAAATTCGCATGGCACCAAGGGATGAAGAACTTACTGTATTTCACACTCCTAAAGGTATATATTGCTACAAAGTAATACTTTTTGGTTTAAAAAATGCTAGGGCTACTTATCAATGAGCCATGTAGAATATTTTTGATGACATGCTTCATAAAACTATTGAGTGTTATGTTGATGACTTAGTGGTGAAATCAAGGAAGAGTGATGACCACTTGCAAGATTTGAGAATGGTGTTTGAACGACTTCGAAGATACCAACTCAAAATAAACCCTTTAAAGTGTGCCTTTGGAGTTACTTCGGGAAAGTTTCTCGGTTTTATTGTTCGACATCGAGGAATTGATTGACCAAGAAAAGATAGATGCTATTTTGAAGATGCCTGAGCCAAAAAATATTCATGAGTTAAAAATCTTACAGGGTAAATTAGCATATCTTAGGAGGTTTTTCTCAAATCTGCCCGGAAGATGTCAACCATTCAGTCGCCTTATGAAGAAAGATGTTCCTTTTGAATAGGACCAAGCTTGTACCAATTCTTTCGAGAACATAAAGTCTTATGATGAAGCCTCCAGTACTTGTAGCTCTTATACCTGAAAAATCATTGATTTTATATATTGCAGCACAAAAAAGGTCAGTAGGAGCACTTCTCACACAAGAAAATAATGAAGGGAAAGAAAATGCCCTGTATTACTTGATTAGGATGATGACACAAAACGAGATCAAGTATTCACCTATTGAGAAGTTATGTTTGGCACTCGTATTCTCGATTCAGAAGAAGAAGCATTACTTTCAAGCTCATATTGTACAACTTGTCTCTAAAGCAAATCCTATCAAGTTTGTCATGTCTAAGCCTGTCTTAAGTGATCAACTAGCAAGGTGGTACCTCCAATTTCAATAATTTAAAATTGTGTATATATCTCAGACGACAATAAAAGGACAAGTGCTAGAAGATTTTTTGGCAATTCATCCAATTCCGAATGATTGGGAGTTATCTGATGAATTGCCTGACGAAGACACAATGCTAGTAGAAATTCAGCCACCTTGGAAGATGTATTTTGATGGTGCTGCACATCATGAAGGAGCCGGCACTGGAGTGGTATTTGTCACTTCCCATGGAGAAGTTTTGTCATACTCCTTCACTCTAACACAACTCTGCTCCAATAATGTTTTGGGTAATTATGAAGTAAAGAAGCCTGAGTTACTCCCATACTGCAATTATGCTCAAAAGATGATAGGATAGCTTGGAGAGGTGACTATTCAACATGTCCCTAGAAAGGAAAATAAGAAGGCTGATACGTTGGCAGCTTTAGCTTCTACATTAGTATCTCCTGATGAAATGCAAGTTGTGGTTTGCCAAAGATGGATAATTCCGCCTCTAGATGAGTATGAAGAAGAATTTCTTCAAGTTATCGCCACTTCGGAGGCTGAAAATAAAGATTGGCGACAACCAATAATAGATTACTTATGTTATGGAATATTACCAAAAAATCTTCGAAGAAGGACAGAAATCCAATGACGAGCCTCTCGTTTTCTTTACTATAAAAATACACTTTACAGGTGGTCGTTCGATGGAGTTATTTTATGATGTTTGGGGGCAGATGAATCTACTCAAGCTATGCAAGAAACACATTCCGGAGAATGTTGAGCGCATCAATCTAGGCCAAAACTTCATTTTCACCTAAAAAAGATTTATTTAATTAAAATGAGGTTTGACTTTTGCTTAGTTGGGTTTGGCCTGCCTACTTGGGGGTTATAGTAGGTGCCATCATAGCTCAGATTCGGGTCATGACAGAGTGTTATCAGAGCTTAGGTCCGGTCTTACCATTATAAGAGCAAGTGTCTAGTAGAGTTTTGCGGATTGGTATGATGGCGTCCGTATCCAATCTTTGGGAGGCTATAGGACATTGTTAGGAATTAAGCCACTATACTTATTTATGATCATGCGCTAATGATGATGAACACCTCTAAATCCTAATTGTTTAACTCTTTCTCAGATGCCGAGGCAAGATCTACTCAGGGTAGACATGGAAACATGTGCCTACAAAGAGAGCCCCAACTCGGGGTAGAGGTAGAGACCGACATAGTGGCAAAGGTAGATCTTAGCCCATAGCTTCAATGTTAGAGCCAGACATTAAGGATGAGTAGTTCGAGCATAGCCAACGGAGGAGGATCCAACCCATCCCCAACCTAAATTCATGGCTGTACCAATATTACAGGATACTCTGGCCCGAAACCTCAACTTTATAGAGGGTATGTCCTGAGCAGGGACCCTGCCTAACGCATTAGTTGGACCTCAGGGCTGAGAGGAGGCACAGACTTCAAGCCAGAATGAGGCACTGTATGATCAAACCCATTTCTACAGCCTACTACTACAACCTCTAGTCTAGTGGTTCAGCCTATTCTTACGGTTGTTCAGCACATGACAACTAGGCCGGTTATGACTGCGGATGAGTAAAAAATATTAGGCAAGTTTATCAGATTGTCCCCTTACTGGTTCTTAGATGCTTCGGGTGAGGATGTGTATGAGTGTTTGGTTAGTTGCTATGAGAGGTTACATAACCTCACATTGGTGTAGTTCAACAGGGTTGATTACACTATTTTCTAGCTGGATAGACCAGCTAAGCAGTGGTGGAGGTCCTAACTTAGGTGCAGACCTGTGGGATTACCAACGATGACATTGACCCAGTTCTCCGAGGCTTTCTTAGAGAAGTATATGCCTTGCAGTTTGAGAGAGATACTGAGGGATGCGTTTACAATGCTAGTGCAAGGGTCGATAACGGTCATAGAGTATGAGTTTCGATTCCATGAGCTCTCTAGACACGCCACCATGATTATACTAACATAGTAGGAGAGGGTGTACCGGTTTGTTAGAGGGTTATTTATTCTTTTGAGGTTGGATACAGAGTAAATAGTTGCATCGGGATATTTATTCTTGCAAATAATAGATCATGCTCATACTATTAAGGCTATACATCACGAGGCCTATGAAAGTAGCGACATGAGGCCTCACCGCTAGGGTAGTTTAAGTGGATGCGAGTCACATGGCAGGGGTTCTTTTGGTAGGGGCCATCCATAATTGTATCTACCTAATAGACTGATTTAGGTATCCTTACAACTTACCAACGGTAGATCAACAGGTGCCGACGGTCAAAGTGGCCAGAATTTGGGTCAATCTTCTTGGGGTCAGACTTCTGGGTATTCATGACGTGGTATCCATTTAGGTTTTATTGGGATATCTCAAAGAGGTTTATTAATAGAGCCATGCTATGAGTGTGGTGTGATAGGCCGCTTTTACAGGAAGTGTTATACTATCGGCCATCACAGACACTAGAGTCAGTAGGATCCATAGGGTCAGTAGGTTCAGGCCCCCACAGCCCTAGTTTAATCACCCAGAGAGAGTATACAGGGGGGTAGAGGTGAGTCTCAAGGTACCAGGGGTGGTCCCCAAGCAGGCTGGATGGGTGGTAGAGATAGACACAGTCATGTGTATGCTGTTCCGTGTAGGTCAGAGGCAGAGACATCGAATACCATCATCATAGGTACAATCTCTATCTTTCAAAATATTACCTATGTTTTATTTGATCCGGGGTCCACTTACTCATATGTGTCTACTCGTTATGCTACTCGATGAATATTTTATATGAGCCATTGCTTGTGCCTTTGTATATAGCTACCCCCGTAGGTAATTCTTTAGTAGTGGATCGAGTGTATCAATCCTATATGGTAACTATCATGGGGTATGATACTAGAGTGGACCTGATTGTGCTAGATATGGTAGAATTTGACTTGATTCTAGGAATGGATTGGTTTTATACTCATCATGCAGGTTTGGATTGCTTTTCCAAGACCATTACCTTGTGTATGCCTGCTATTCCTCCCATCGTGTAGGCAGGCGTTGTTAGTCATGTACTGTGTGGTGTGATATCCTTCTTCAAGGCTCAACAATTAGTGGGAAAATGGTATCTAGCCTATCTTTCTTATGTCCGTGACACTAGTGCTGACACTCCTTCTATTGATTCTATTCTAGTGGTATGAGAGTTCCTTGATGTATTTCCCATTTATCTACCTGGTCTTTCTCCTGAGCATTATATTGAATTCAGCATTAATATTGACCCGAGTACACAACTGGTCTCTATTCCGCCATATCGGATGGCTCCAGTTGAGTTGAGGGAGCTTAAGGTACAGCTCCAGGATCTCTTGAGTAAGGGGTTTATCAGGCCTAGTGTGTCTCCCTTGGGTGCTCCTATTCTATTTGTGAAAAAGAAGGATGGTACTTTGCGTATGTCTATTAAATACAAACAACTAAATAAGGTGACCATCAAGAATAGTTACCCAATGCCACAGATTGATGACTTATTTGACCTGCTCCAGGGTGAAGCAGTGTTCTCTAAGATAGAATTGAGGTCAGGGCGCATCGGTTGCAGATTAGGGACTCAGATATCCCTAAGAGTGCTTTTAGCACTCGATACGGGCACTATGAGTTCTTAATCATGTATTTTGGGTTGACTAATGCCCCCGAAGCATTTATGGATTTGATGAACCATGTGTTCAATCCCTTCTTGGAATCCTTTGTCATTGTATTCATTAAACAAATTCTAGTCTACTAGTCTAATCCAGGAACAGAGAGTAGCATGAGCAGCGCCTGAGGATAGGTCTTCTTTGATGGAGTAGATTTGGGCATAGTAGTTTAAGGACCCACAACTGAGGGTGATTCATGATAAGGTACTTAGTGGGTATGCTAGGAAGGCAACCTTAGATCCGGAGGCCATCTTGAGGGTTGAGGGTCGTATCTGTGTTCCTAGAGTTGGAGCTAGATAGGCTTATCCTTAAGGAGGCCTTATCATTCTAGATATTCCATTCATCCCGGTGCGAAGAAGATGTATCGCAACCTACGACAGCATTACTGGTGGTGTGGGATGAAGTGGGACATTGCAGCTTTTTTGGCTAGTGCTTGAATTTTTAGCAGGTCAAGTTCGAGCATTAGAGGCCAGGTGGTTTTACCCAATGACTACCCATTCTAGAGTGGAAGTCGAAGTGGATAGCTATGGACTTTGGAGTGGGTTTACCACATACCTCTCGAGGTTTTGATTTTATTTTGGTCATCGTAGATCGATTGACCAAGTCTGCTCACTTGTTACTCATCCAAACTACCTACACTTCACAGAAGTTGGCTTAGATTTACATCCGAGAGGTGGTCCGATTGCATGGGGTGACAAGATATATCATTTCAGATCATGGTACTTAGTTTAGTTTTTATTTCTCAGGGTCTATACAGAGAGAGTTGGGTGATCAAGTCGAGCTCAGCACAACTTTCCACCCTCATACCGATGGTCAGTCAAAGAGAACCATTCAGGTCTTGGAGAATATGCTATAGGCCTGTGTTTTTGATTTTGGGGGTCAGTGGGATTAGTCCTTGCCTTTGGCAGAGTTCACATATAATAATAGCTACCATTCGAGCTTTGAGATGACACCTTTTGAGGCATTGTATGGTAGGAGATGTCGTTCCCCAGTGGTTTGGTTTGATGCCTTTGAGGTTAGGCCTTGGGGCACCGATTTGCTGTGTGAGTTGATGGATAGAGTTCGTCTAATTCAGGAGAGTCTCTGGATTGCCTAGACTAGGCAAAAAAGTTATGCTAATTGGAAGGTGCGACCTTTGGAGTTTATGGTTGGATACCAAGTATTCCTGCGAGTGCCGCTCATAAAGGGCGTGATGAGATTTGGAAGGAGGGGTAGGCTTAGCCCCAGGTTTATTATCCCTTTTGAGATCTTAAGACAGGGAGAGGAGGTAGATTATAAGTTGGCCTTTTCCCCAACACTTTCAGGTGTTTACCTTATGTTTTATGTTTCTATGTTGCGGCGGTACATCCCAGATGATTCTCACATGCTTCAATTGGATTCAGTTCTGTTTGATGAGTCCTTGTCCTTTGAGGAGGAGCTTGTAGTTATTTTGGATAGTCAAGGTAGGAAGTTGAGGTCTAAGGAGATTCCATCGGTGAAAGTCTAGTGGAGGCATCATTCGGTCGAGGAGGCTACTTGGGAGACCGAGCAAGACATGCTGACCCAATACCCTCATCTTTTTGAGCCACCAGGTACCTTTCTTCCCTGACTTTTGAGGAAGAAAGTCCTTTTAATAGTGGATGTTGTAATGACCTCCAATGTCATTTTCATACTTTTGTGTGGTTTTACTATTTTACCCCATTTACATAGCTTCATTATAACTCTTATGTGGTGTTGGGATGGGTGGCACGCTCCCTAAGGTATTTGGTTGAGTTTTGAGATGGTTTGACCATTTTTGAGGTTTAAGGTTTGAAAGAGTTGACCTTATTCAACATCCAGAGATTTGGGCATCGTATGACAATTCGACGGTTCCATCAACTCTGAAAGGTCCATTTTTGTCTAGAAGGAAGGTTGGTTTGGGTTTTGGAGTCTTTGTTTTGAGTTTGTGTGATTTGTCTTTTAACTTTATAGTTTTAGCAGAGTTTGACTTCTGTCAACATGTTTAGTAAATGAACTTGGATAAAATTTTTGTCAGTGAGGTTAGCTCCGCAACACCAAGTTTGATTTAGAATGACCTTTGGTTCGTTTCTTGAGGTTCTCAAAATAGTTTTAGGCTCGTTTTCCTATTTTGGAACCTTTATAACTTAAAAAGATGACTTCGGTCACAACTTATGATAAAGGACCTCAGAATAAAGTTCTAACGGTTCCATCAGCTCTGAGGCAGTCAAATTAGGCTAGTAGCATGGTCAGCATGGGTATCAAGGTAATTGGTACGAGTTTGGAGCCATTTGGCACTTTTGACTTTGAAAATTAGTCTATGATTAAATTTGGTCAATGTTCTTGGAAATCGCGCCTAGGCATAAATTCTGATAGCACGATTAGTTCCAGAATATTGAGTTTGGTCTAAAATGACCTTTTATTTGCTTTTCGAGGATCCCAATCTAATCCAAAAACCCATTGTGCAAAATGGCATTTGGGTGTGGGACTCTTTTTTTCGTAAAAAGACCTTGTATGGGAATTTTGAATGAGTCGTTGAGTCCGAAATGCCTAATTTAGTTGGGTAGCATATCTCATTTGCATATAGGGGTTCCGAACGAATTTGGAACACCCCATCGGAGAATTTTGCATGTCAAGTCCTTTTTGCACCAGTAGGCATCTGGTGCCGTCTCTAAAGCGACTACTGGTCGCTAAAGTTTGTACCGCTGTAGTCGCTAAAGTGACTAGGCACTTGGGCTGGGTGTCGCTGAAGCGATGTCCACCTCTTTGAGGTGGTCGTTTAAGCGAACACCGGGGGTTCACTTAAGCGACATCAGGGGCTTGTTTTTGGTCTCTTTTTTAGATTTGAGCCCTATCTTCCAAACTCGATTTTTCTCTCTACATTTGGACGATTTGGGTGATTGAAAAGGCTAAATTGCATGGATTTTTAGGGGAATCCATTGAGACATTCATAATTAGGAGCAATGGCTTCCTTTGCGGTAAATTTCCTTTTTCCTTGCATTTTTGGCTATTTTAGGGCTTGAAATTAGTTAGGTTATTTGAGCTCTTCTTGTGCTCGGGATGTGCCCATTTTGGGGTACAAGTTCCTTGAGTTATTTTGGGATCTTGTGATGGAGTTGGTTTTTAAATTATGTGCGCGGGTCCCAATGTCAAATTTTGATCCAATTTTAGTTCCATTTTAATTATAATAATATGGTTATCATTGGCCTTATTTTGATGTGTTCTTCGATAATTTGATAGAGTGGCATCGTCTGGAGGCGACTCGAAAGGGAAAAGCTCGAGCTTAGCGATTCGTGTGTGGTTTTAGCTTTGAGGTAGGTTATGGCTTTTTTTTGTTAGACTTGGCTTGGTTGGAATTGAAATATTTTGAGTGGTAACGAATGATTAGGTTGGTGATTTAGGGTTGTTATCCTATTTGGCATTTGGAGTCGATGATTATCGTTAGTATCAAGTTTTGTGATATTAGCTATTGGAGCCTTAGTCTAGGTGTTAGCTTGGCTTGTTTACATTGTCTAGAATCCTTAGAATTTTCTCCCAGGTGATTCGAACTTACGATGCCGCTTGTTTAACTTGCTTGGCTTTGGTTGGTCACTTGTTATGATTCTGACTTATACTTGTGCCTTGTTTGCTCATGATATTGAAATATTGGGCCCGAGGCTGTGCTTTCGCTATACCAAAGTATCAAGTGAGTGATATATGATATTTGACATTTTACTTGCCTCAATTACCCTATTGGTGTTAAAAAAAATCTTTTTAAAAGGACGAATAAATGATGAGTTTAAGACCTCCGGTGGATGAATAAATATGCTGAATTTAGGGAAATATGGAGATATCTATTTCATGCATTTCATGGTTGATGAGACTGAGGTATAATTATGGGCGACCCTTTTACTGACTTTGGCTACACTTTATTTTATTTGATAAGCTCGAGGTGTGAATTTTGGGTGGTCCGTGATACATATTCTGGGTTATTATTTTGATGTTGATGAGATCGAGGCATGATTCTGGGCGGCTCTTTTATTGATGAGCTCAATGGTTATTCCAGGCGTTTCATAACTACGAGTTTACATTTGTGCATTCTTTCAGTATTTTGTAAGTTGAGATTTTCGACGTGATGACATGATTTGTAGGATTTACTTGATTATTATATGATCTTCTCGTACCCCTTTTTCTCCAGATCATAGTTTTATGCTTATTCCCTGTTATCATTAGTATCATCGTGGTACTTATTATATATTTATTCTTTCTAAGCTCTTTCGGCCTATGATGCCTATTGACTAACCCGTGTTTTGGTACTCATACTATACTTCTGCTTTTTTTATGCAGCTCCCAGATCGAGCCACCCTCAGTGCACGCCTGATCATCTGTAGCTGTGTCAGATTTGGATTGTGATGAGCTCCCGGTGTTCCGAGACTTGCTACATTCCCTCTTTTGCTCTAACTTGTATTTTGTATTTTGGACAGTCAGTTCTACATTGTATATTTGTATATATTGTCAATATTTGTACTTAGTAGCTCCTGTATAGGTGACACCAGATCTGGATTTGGTCTAGTGTCAGTTCGTCATTTTTGGTCACTATCGGGCCTTTTGTATATTTGTATCATATTTATATTTTTATACCCTGACCCGACTTTTCTTTGGTTATATTCTCTTTGCTTCCGCCTTCTTATGCTATTTATTATTTAATTATATTTAGGTTTGACTTCCACTTGGTTAGGTTTGGCTTGCCTACTCGGGGTTATAGTAGGCGCCATCATGGTTCAAATTCGTGTTGTGACACGTTCGATCTTGTATTGTATGAGTGAGACGCCAATTTAACCTCAAACCAACCAACCAACTTTTAAGTTAACTATGTGCATGGACAATGAAACTTGTTAGGATTAGACATTCTTTAGTTATAACCACATATTGCACTTCATGCATACAAATGTCTTTTTATTTATAGAAGGAGCTTAGACAACTAGATGTTTAATCTCGACTTGCTCAACTGCATCCATTTTTTTATTTATTTAATTTAAAAAAAAATAATTTGAAAATGCATTGATCGAACTTGCTTGACATTCCCTACGTATTCATGCTTACGAACATGAATAAGATCTTTACGTGGTTCGATAGTTTCAAAATAAAGTAACAAACACAACTCTTTTTTATTATTTTCTTTTTGAACTTTGAAAGAAAAGTAATTATGAAAGACTATAAAAATAATCTTCTTTTTTTTTTCTTTCTTAAGGATAAGTATTTTTTTTAATTAATTTTTTTTGAGTTTGAACTTACAAGAAAAAAAAATTACAAATAGCAATTAATTTTTTTTTGTTTCAAGTGATCTTTAAAAGAGTGTTGGCTACAAAATATTTTTTTTTCTTTAATTTTTGAAAAATGAAAGACAAAACTCTCTGTTTTTTGTTTTTTGAATTTTTGGAATAATGACTAACTTTTTTTTCTATAAATTTTCGAATAAGGACCAAAATTTAAATTTTAAATAGGGATCACCGAACTCGAGGAGGATTGCCTACGTATCTAATTGAAGAAGGATAATTTTTTTTTGTACAAGAGTGAACAAACTTTTCATTTTTTTTATTCTGAATGAGGATTAAAAACTTTTTTTTTGAATTTTTTGAACTTATATCATCGAACCCGTGGAAGGATATCTATATGTATCATCAAGTTGAGAAACAGGTGTGCGTAGTTCATTAAGTTTCAAACATGAAGTAAGAAAATATCTTTTTATTTTTTATTTTTGACGAAGGATAAAAGCTTTTTTAAAATTATTTTTTGAACTTATATCATCGAACCAGTGGAGGGATGCCTACGTATCTTATCAAGATGAGAATGAGGTGTGGATAATTCATTCAGATTGGACAGCTAAAAAAAACTTTTAGATATTTAAACTTGACTTGACAAATGCAATATTTTTTCGAAGTATTATGAAATCAAAATATTTTGAATTTTCATCTTACGAACTATACAAAAAAAACTAACAGAAAAATCTTCTTGTGATTTTTATTACGAAGTAAAAAATATTTTTTTTTTTGAAATTTCCATTCATAAGAAATTTATAAGAACTTCCAAAATAAGAAATCCTTTTTTTTGTTTTTTCTCACTCTATTTTACTCTTTTTCTCATTTTGTTGATCACTCTAAAACTTGGCAACAAAAGACCTTACAAATAAAATGATCTAGGTAATCAAATAAAAAAGGGATATTTATCCTAGATGGATCCGAACCCTGTGCCGAATTCAACTATATCAAATGCAAATGACGCAAATAAGCAGAGTCTATTAAGAAAATTCATTTCCATTATGTTTTTATAGGTTCAAACCTAAAGGAGATAGGTGTAGAGAGTGGCTTATCCGAGAGGACACTCAAGCCAGGGAGGGGCAACTTGTCAATAGCAGCGCTATTTCGACTTCATTGCTGGTCCAACCCTACCTAATATGTGTAACTAAAAAAATCCTTCACTGGGTGTCAAAGCACTCCAGCTTTATGTCAACAAAAATTAGGGTGCATAACTGCATTCCTTGCTACTCTACTTTTCAGAGACTCAGACGAGATGTGAGTGAGGAGA
The DNA here is from genome assembly GCF_947179165.1 of Solanum dulcamara. Classification (NCBI taxonomy): domain Eukaryota; kingdom Viridiplantae; phylum Streptophyta; class Magnoliopsida; order Solanales; family Solanaceae; genus Solanum; species Solanum dulcamara. Next base: position 56,966,954 of record NC_077245.1, read on the forward strand.
CAATTTACTGCAATTCAACAATATCAAAGTGATAAATAAGAAACAAGTAGCATCCATCATACACAAATATATTTAAAAAATAATAAAATAAAGTTAAAGTCAATATAACAAAGCTCGAATTCTGGTTATTCCTCAACAGAGTCGTCATAGATGTCACACCCCTTTTTTGTTCGGGTTTTTTCAATTGAAGTGGAGGTATTAAAAAAAGATTACTTTTTATTTGTTTAGAGTCGCCACTTGGAATTGATTATGGTGTTCAAAATCACCTTATTTAAATTCCTAATTAAAAGAAAGTTGACTATTTATTTTATTGATCTGCAAACTAGAAATTCGAGTAAAGAATTCTATTGATCGAGGGAAAGGTATTAGGCATCCCTCGAGTCCCATGGTTCTATCACGGTTTCTTTTATTAACTTATACTTATTTTATACTATGTGGATATATTATTTTATACTATTTGTATATATTATTTTATACTTTTTGGTTTCGACATACAATAGCTTAAAAGCATAATTGTTTTCTTCTCTCGATTGCATTACCTAACATTCTCTATGTGTCTTGATTAAATTGATGAAAGTTAATATTTTAAATAATTTGGTCAAAGTACGTCACCGCATCCTTGAATTTCTTTTAAGTGTCTCAAAAAAGATATGCAACTACATTCTTAATCGACACAAATATTTTTAATATGCCTAAAAGTTCGTCTAACAATGAAAATATTTGTTTCTTATAAAGAAATAAAATAAAATAAATATAAACTTCTAGGATACAATACAATTTTTTTAGGATCATTTCCAATATCTTTTTATTTTATTACTCTTGAATTTAACATCAAGATTAAGCATACACATATTGCAACTTTTTCTAACATGCTAAAATAAATCTCGCTTTTTTGTTTGATAAAATAAAAACGACAATAATTTTTTGAGCCTAATAATCCCTACTCTATCATTATTGGCATCTAAATCAAGACAAGAACACCACCATGGACCATTCATTTTTAAGAGATAATAACTAATGAGTAAAAATAAATAAACAAAAATAATCACCCATTAAAGCAATCTTCATTCATTAAATAAAAATATAACACATAACTCAATATTCATTTTTATCAAATTATGAATAAAATTAAAACTAATAATTACATCAAACTCCATAAATATTTTAAGAATAAAAGGTAAAGTTGAACCTCAAATGAAGAAACTAAGTACCACGAAATTCTGACCAAAGCTCGATTAGAATACCCACAAATATTTTGTAGGTTGTATGTGGTGGTATATGTATAATGTTTCTATGGAAATAATGAGACAAGAAGAAAATATATGAATATATAGTTCCTTTTTTTCTTTCTCCTTTCTTTTCTTTTCTTTTTTCGTGTGTGTTGGGCTTTTTTTTCCCTCTTCTGTGCATATTATTTGTAAGGATCCTCTTTTCTCTCCTTTTGTGTGTGGGTGTGTTTATTTATAGTATATAGGTGTAGGAGTGGGAGAGTATGTGAGGGTGAGAGTGGATGATTGTGGAGTGTATTTAGTGGTAATGGGGTGAGGTGAGTATTAGTGGGAAGGAGTTAAGATTAATTATTTTTTTTAATCTGGTTTTATTTTGAAAGAAAAAATAAAAATAAAATATAATGATAGAAATATTAGGAAACTATTTTGAACTTAATAAAAAAATTTAAAAAAGAAGCTAAATAGCTAATCTAAAAATTTACTCAAGAAACACTAGTTTATTTATAAAACTCTAACTTAAAAGAAAACATATATATTTTTTTTATAAATTTTCTTTTCTTTTAAATTAAATTGGAAAACAAAACTTACTCTAAAATATGAGTCTATTTTCGTAGTTTTTAAATTTTTAAAATAAGCTTACTAAAAATAAGATAAAATTAAAATATTTATGCACTTAAATGGTGTACAATCTCAGGTTTGGGTTCGATAAAATATTACGTGTCTACAGACATCCTTAACCCTCACAATGTGGTAGATGCAACTCTTAGCAATCAACTATCGGGCCTTAAGATAAAAAATGAACCTACCCTTCACTACTGAATCATGACCCTTCCATTCAAGAATAGACTCATTTGGGAATTGAAACTTGACTATATGAGTTCTACAATCTATAAAGAAATAAGATGCATGTAACCAATCCATCCCAAGAATGACATTAAAGTCTACCATGTCAAGTTCGATGATATCACAAGAAATGACTTTATGCAAGATAGACATGGGACTAATCTTATAAACCTTTCTAGCAACAATTGACTCATCAACGGGGGTAGATACCAAATAAGACTCTATTATCATTTTGGGTAACACATCAAACTTATTCGCAAGGAATGGAGTAACAAACGAAAAATTGACACTCGAATCTAATAATGCATACACATCAAAAGCAAAGACCTTTAACATACCAGTAACAATATTTGGTGCTTCCTCAACTTCTTGTCTCCCATGTAAGACATATAAGCGGTTGGTACGTTGGCCACCTCCTTGAGCTTGTTGACCATGCGAAATTTGACCTTGAGGCCTACCACCACCACCTCTACAATCCCTAGCATGATGACCCAGTTTGCCACACTTGAAGCATGCATTGGAGCCGACTAAGCATTCCCCTTTGTGAGTCCTTCCACACTTCTTGCAAGTGGAATAAAAGGGAAAGGGAAAGGGAATAAGGGAGAAAATTATAGAATAAGAGCCAACAACAATCTCAGATCATTTACATTTACGTCCAAATACACCTCTACTAATAGATTTGACGGGGACTAAGACATGTCCCTAGCTCACCCTCAACATAAGTGTCAAAAGTACCAAAAAGGTAACCAAAAGTCTATACATATCATAAGCTAGAAAAGATAGGAATATTGTTCCCAAAACATAGGAAATCACCAACAATAGTAGTCTTCAACGAATCCAACTAGCCATGTGGAGCAACGCCGGTCTCTACATGGTGATATCATGTAGGTAAAAGAGTATGCGTTAGTACTTTGAATGTACTTAATATGTGATCATGCAATGTAATGAAAAACATTAAGACATTTATAAGTAAAGTACATAAGTGAATGCATGCATGAATAACCAAGTAATGAACATTTGGAACATTCATTTGTGGGAAGATAATCGTAACCGACATTTAAGACCATACGAGTTATTACATGAAATCCAAATAACCCCCTATGTTGATACGGGGAGACTACTTGCCAGGTAGAACTCCGTCAACTTCATTCATTTATTTAATATTTAGGGATATTTGTGTATCCACTAGCCTAAGCCTACAAGGGCTCCTATGTTGGCGCATAGTTAATGAGACAAGGGGTTGCTAATAGGATTCCCTTACCGAAACTCGCCTCAATTCCCCATTCGGTGCTAAGTCAATCCCACAAAATAGTTTAATATAAATAAAAACATAGTCATTTACATAGCTTTAAATCATCAAGCATCAGTAGGAGGAATAGATCATTAAAACTCTTCTTTGATCCACACAACTGAGAATTGGCCTTTCACAAGTGGAATGCATCATTTCATCATTCTTTCAATTCATAAGACTCCTTTTGATCATAAAGATTTGCTTTCATAAACATTCATTTTTGAAGTCAAGCTTTCAGTTCAACTTCAATGTAACATAGTGAAACTAGGTGGGCTCTATTCAATCAACTTTCAAATCATTCAAATCCTTGATAGCATGCATGAGAGTAATGTAATGCATTAATTTAAAACATCTTTGAAGCAACCCACCAATACACTGTAAAACTCCTTTTCATACCTTCATATAAGGACCTTTGATAAATCAACCATTTTATAAAATTAAGATTCAATATAAGCCAATATAGGTAAATAAAATCCAAATAGATAATAATCTTTGCAATTGGAATCATGCTATAAAAACCCATGAGATTTCACCATTTGAAATTGAATAAGTTTAGAAAATACTTGGGATCCATGGATTTAAGAACCCATTAATGAAACCCACATATCTTGGGGAAATAACTCCCTAATGTAAGCTTGAAAATAGTGGATGGTTGATCTTTCTTGAGAAAACCCTAGGGCCTTGCTTGAGAATAGATGAGACGTTGAGAGAGAGGGTTTTTGTTTGAAGGAGTTAATGTGAGGAATGAGGGATTTGGAAGGTTTAGGGTCTTTATATAGGTTATATCCAATCCCCAAAATGACCTCATTTCAATATTAAAATATAGAAAAAGACCAAAATACCCCCTTTAAACCTTGCTAGACTCAGCTTCACGGAGGACAGACCCATCATGGTCCGTGGTGCTCACCACGACACGTAGTGGTGTCCTATGATAATTTTCTTGGTGGAATTTTTTTTGGGGGTTTGCAAGGGAAGGTCTCAGTACTTCTTTCACAGAGACTTTCATGGTCCATGGAGGGCATCACGATCCGTGAACCATAGCCGTGGTGCCGGACCTACAGGGGTGACCACCACGGAGCACAGTACAGTCTATGAAGAGCTTCACGTCCTGTGTTGATAACTCGTGGTTCTTGCCTTAGAAAGTTTTCTAAGGCTTTAGGGGAGGGTTTACCATTGAAGGCACTACAGTCCGTGGTGCTCACCACAATCTGTGGTCCCTCATTGTGGTCCCTTCCCTACAGGGTTGGGTTTCTGAACTACCACCATGGTGGCTCACCACGAAGAGTTGTGCATAACATGGCCATGATGGCCTTCCGTGGTTATCACTTGGTAGTTATTCTACATTTCTCTAGAATTTTATTATTTTTTCCTTATTGTAAGAATTTCCAACTTTCGGGGTATCACACCAATATCTTTAAAACATATGTAAAGTAATGAAAACATTAAAACATTTACCTCATTGGTCAATGCATCAAAAGAATCTCATAAAAAATCATAACTCAACTAAAACTATATGGGATAGGACCTTTAACTGACATATAAGACCATACGAACTAATACATGGAATTCGATGACTCCTGCATCGAGACAGGGTGTAAGACTCCGAAATATGGAAAGTTAGAATAAAAAGGAAAACTCAAGAAAAGTCTACTGATTCCAAGTCTACAAATTGGTCTACGACTCATAGAAACTTTTATGGGTCATAGAGTGAAATCGTAGACATGAGTCTAGGGCTAGAAAATTTAAAAGAAACAGTGGGGTTGATCAGTCACTTGATGACTCATAGGAATAAAGACGACTCATAAAAATGAGTCGTGGTGAAACTTCAGAGACCTTCAACTTGTAGGTTTCTCAGGCTTGCAAGAAGAGTGGTTCTCACGACTTATAAGGAAGACTAAGAGTCTTAACCATGAGTCGTAACAAAACATTAGAGGCCCTTCTTTCAGGGTTCCATCAGACCTGCAAGACGAGTCCAAAAGACAACTCGTAGAAGTGAAAATGCGTCATAGAAATGAATCATATAGAAAGTTTAGAGACTTGTTTTTGAAGTCTTTCTCAAGTCCTGCAGGATGAGTCATTCCTATGACTTGTCACTACTTCTACGATTCGTAGAACACATTCCTAGAGTTTCCCTACTTGTAATTTAATGAGGGGTAGTTTGGTATTTTTCGTACATTCTAATAATGTATGTGGACATTTATAAGGACTAGATTCATTAACTATTGTGTCCTAAATACTTCTAAGAACTTTTATTCTCTTATTATTTCCCCAAACAAATTCTAGACTTCTCTCCTAAGGTTCCTCAAGAGTTCATCAAGCTTTGGTTAGGGTTTCTTTAAGATCAAGCCTTCTTCCTCAAATTTAGGTCCAATTTCAATCAAGGTATGTGTAGATTGATTCATGAGTTCCTTCCATTCATGGACACTAAGTTTTACTTCAAAAATCTCACGAAATCTTATTACTTTTAAACTTCATTTTTATGAATTGAGTTGGGCTATTTCAATTATATTTTTAATCATTACTAATGATCATTACAAGTATTTTTCTACGTAAATTACATAATTTCAAGTTGAATTATGAATGTACATGCATAAAGCTATTTTCTATGATGAATTACGTGAAGTATGAGTTCAAATTTCAATGATTTCAAAGTATTCTATTGTTCTCAATCAAATTGATTCTGCATTCAAGTTTTAACTTAAATTCAAGTATGAATTATGATTAGGGATTTCAATTATGAACAAATTATGGATTTCATGTAAGATATTGAAGATTGGTGACTTAGGGCCCTATGTAGTGACCTAGGAACCTCATGATAAGAATTATGCAAATATGATTTGTAAAATGAAAGGCCAATTATCACATCACAGTTATGTTATGAATGAGCTACTCTATGGATTTTAAACCTATGATTATGTCTATGATATATGTTCATTATGATTTCTATGTTATGTATGTATTCTGGGGGATTTGACCTACCACCGAGTGGACTTGAGGTGAGGGCCCTACCAAAAGCCTTAGTAGTAGCCTCAAGTCTCTTAAACTATATGCCATTGTAGGTTGCCTTCATGCCTTAGCTAGTAGCGTATGTATATGACCCGCCTAACGAGGTAGAGTCTTCATTGGCAAGTAGATTCCCCTTTTACTTCGTTGTATAGGGAGACAAGGGGATTCCATGTTATGGCTTGTATGGTCTTATTGTTGGTTATGGTTCCTATCCCACATATGTATATGCTTATCATGTTATTTTATGATTTTCAACTAAATCCTTAAAATGCTTTAATCATCATGTTGTCCTCATGACTTTACTGATCTTCTTTATTATGTACATTCTTGATCATTGTATCTTATAATTTATATTGCATGTCATTTCCATATACTTAGTACATTCAAATGTAGTAACACATATTTATTGCCTACATTATCTCATAATGTAGGGGTGGAGGTCGAGGATCATATTCATTCACATGGCTAATGAGCGTCCATTCCAGTAAACTTTTAGTGAGTCTTTATCTATTGAGGACCTGATATTGATTTGGCTATAGCTTTCAAAGTATTCATTATATTTTGATTTCAGGGTGAGCTAGCGACATGTCTTAGCCCCCGTCCATGCTCATGAGTAGAGGCATTAATTGGACAAATATTTTTGAGTCTATGTTGTCAAGTTACATTCTCTTCTTTTATGATTCATGGTTTATACCCTCTGATGTTATTTAAATATTTACTTTACCTTATGTATGCTTTATGATATGTCAAGAGACTTGGTTGGAGCCCTTCAGGGTTTCGATCACCGTGTTATGAGTAGGCCCTAGGTTGGGTCGTGACAAACTTGGTATCAGAGCACAATGTTTAAGATATCCTAGGGTGTCCAATATAATGCATCACGTAGAGTCTTATTATTGAATGTGAAGTGCACCGTATCTATGAATAATAGGCTATAAGACATTTTAGGAATACTCACTTTTTTCATGATCTATGTCGTGCGATAGAGTGTGTTCTAAAACTTCCTTTCCCTAATGCTTGTCCTTTGTGATTTTAAGGAAAACATGCCTCCAAGAAGACCATCGTTGCCGAGGGGGAACAATTCTAACAAAGTCCAAGATCCTCTGACTCCTCAAGGCAATAGCCCTTTGCCTGAGCAAGTGACACATGAGGAGTTCCAAACCGCTTTTACCATGCTAGTCCAGGTACTGGCCAACAAAGGGGTTATGGCTCCTCCTAATGTTCTTACTCCATCCTCAAGAGTGAGGGATTTTGCAAGAATGAACCCTCCCAAATTCCATGGTTCAAAAGTCAATGAGGACCCCCAAAATTTTATTGATGAGGTCTATAAAATAGTGAGTATCATGGGGGTGACTTCAGAGGAGAAAGTAGAGGAAGCAAACTACCAAATCGAGGGTGTTTCTCAGTTTTGGTACACTCAATAAAAGTTGGAGAGGGTAGACGAAGGTCTGATTAAATGGGAAGCCTTCAAGCTTTCCTTCCTCGATCTCTTTTTCCTTCTTGAGCTAAGGGAAGCTAAGGTGTTAGAGTTCATTATTCTTCAACAAGGCAATATGGGAATGAGGGACTATGCCCTCAATTTTACTAAGCTATCCAAGTATGCTCCTTCATTGGTTGCCAATCCACGTGCCCAAATGAGTCAATTCATATCGGGAATGTCCGACTTGGTTACTAAGAAATGTCGTACCTCTATTCTTATTAAGGATATGGACATATCTCGGCTTATGACTTTTGCCAAACAAATTGAAGGAGAAAATCTCAAGGAGATAAGGATGAGGGATTCTAAGAGAGCTCGGTATGAAGATGGGTTCTCCAATGCTAGGAACGATGGTGGTAGTAGTGGCCACTCTCAACAAGGTCAAGGTTCGAAAGAACTTTTGTAATAATATGGTGCCATACCCTAAAACTCAAAGAGGAGAAGGTGTGAATGCTAGTAGCCCTTCTTTTCCTAAGTGTGCAAAGTGTGGAAAGAATCATGGAGGAAAATGTTTGATGAGAAAGGGTGCTTGCTATGGATATGGCAAGATGGACCATAAGCAATCCAAGTGCCCTTATATTGCCAACAAGGGTGGAGAAGGTCGTCCTCGAGGAGGTCAAGTGCAACAAGGAGCCCAAGCACAACCTAGGGGTGGCCAAACTAAAAATCTATTCTATGTTCTTCATGCTAGGGAATATAAGGATGAGACTCCCGATGTGGTCATGGGTATGTTGCAGGTTTTTAACTTTGATGTTTATGCATTTCTTGATCCGAATGCCAACTTGTCTTTTGTTACTCCTTACTTTGCTATGAGATTTGATGTAGGCCCTGAAGTGTTGTTAGAACCTTTTTTGGTTTATACTACCATTGGTGATTCGGTATTAGCCAAGAGAGTGTATAGAAATTGTCCTGTGTCGGTCTTGCACAAAGGTATTCCATGTGATCTTGTTAAACTTGACATGACCCATTTTGATATCATTCTTGGTATGGATTGGTTACATGCCTCTTATGCATCTATATGTTGCAGGACCCATGTGGTTAAGTTATACTTTCCTAATAAGACTATTCTTGAATGGAAGGGTAACAATTCGATGGTTCAGGGTTGATTCATCTCATGTATTAAGGCCCAAAAAATAATTTCAAAGAGTGCATATATCATATTGTGAGAGTTAGGGATATTGATTCCAAAACTCCTAATCTTGAGTCTATCCCTATAGTTAATGAATTTCCCAATGTTTTTCTTGATGACTTGCCCGATTTTCCTCCCGAAAGAGAAACCGACTTTGGCATAGATCTCCTTCCAGATACTCAACCTATTTCTATTCCTTCTTACCGTATGGATCCGACAGAACTTAAAGAGTTAAAAGAATAATTGAAGGATTTGTTGGATAAGGGTTTTATAAGGCCAAGAGTTTCACCATGGGGTACACCCGTGTTGTTTGTTAGGAAGAAGAATGGGTCACTTTGAATGTGTATAGATTATCGATAATTGAATAAGGTTATTGTAAAGAACAAGTATCCAATTCCAAGGATAGATGACGTGTTTGACCAATTGCAAGGGGCAAGTTACTTCTTGAAGATTGATCCCAATTCCGATTATCACCAATTAAGGGTAAGGGAGTGTGATATTCCCAAGATGACATTTCAAACAAGGTATGATCATTTTGAATTTGCAGTAATGTCATTTGGTTTGACTAATGCTCTCGCTATCTTCATGGATTTGATTAATCATATTGTCAAGCCACATTTGGACATGTTTGTGGTGGTGTTTATTGATGACATTTTGATTTATTCTTGAAATAAGGAGGACCATATGGGTTACTTGAGAATTATGTTGCCAACATTGAGGAATAAGCAACTATTTGCTAAGTTTAGTAAATGTGAGTTTTAGCTAAGGGAAGTTGCATTTCTTGGTCATGTGGTGTCAAGTGATGGGATTAAGGTTGATCCAAAGAAAATAGAGGCAGTAAAAAATTGGCCTAGACCATTATCCCCTGCAAACATTAGAAGCTTTTTTGGCTTGTCTGGATACTATAGGAGGTGTGTTGAAGGGTTTTTGTCTATTGCTTCACCTTTACTAAGTTGACTCAAAAGAAGGTGAAATTTAAATGGTTGAAAAAATGTGAGAAGAGTTTTCAAATATTGAAGGATCATCTTACTTCGGCCCCTATTTTGACATTGCCCAAAGATTCAGATGGTTTGTTGTTTATTATGATGCCTCACATGTTTATTTGGGTTGTGCTTTGATGCAATATGGTAAGTCTATAGCTTATGCTTCTAGGCAACTTAAAGTGCATGAAAGAAATTACCCAACCCATGATCTGAACTTACGGCGGTTGTGTTTGCTTTGAAAATATGGCGTCATTATCTTTATGGGGTGCATGTTGATGTGTTTACTTACCATAAAAGCTTGCAATATGTGTTTAGCCAAAAGGACTTGAACCTTAGGAAAATGAGATGGCTTGAACCTCTAAAGGATTATGACATGAGTGTATTGTACCATCCGAGTAAGGAAAATATGGTAGTTGATGCCCTTAGTCGGTTGTCCATGGATAGTGTTGCATATGTTGATGAAGGTAAGAGGGAGTTGGTCAAAGATGTCCATAGATTGGCATGTTTAGGTGTGTGATTGGTTGACTCCAATGATGGAGGTGTTCTTGTACATAATGGCTCAGAATCGTCTCTTGTGGCGGATGTTAAGGCCAAACATGACAATGATCCGGTGTTGGTTGACTTAAAGAAGTTGGTTGCCGAAAAAGACGTTAAGGCTCTTTCCCAAAGGGGATATGGGGTACTATGTTACAAGGTCTCTTGTGTGTTCCTAATGTTGATTGGTTTAAGGAATTGATATTGAATGAGGCCCATAGTTCTTGGTATTCAATTCATCCGGGATCCACCGTGATGTATCGTGATTTGAGGGAAGTGTATAGGTGGAATGGGATGAATAAGGACATAGAAGAGTTCGTGGCTATATCCTAATTGTCAACAAGTGAAAGTTGAGCATTAAAAATCGAGAGGTTTAGCTCAAGATATTGAAATTCCTACTTGGAAGTAGGAAGATGTGAATGTGGACTTTGTAATGGGTTTGCCTCGTACTAGAAAATAACATGATTCTATTTGGGTTGTTGTAAACTAAATCACAAAGTCGGCACACTTCCTACAGGTTAAGACTTTCTATGGTGCTGAACATTATGGTATGTTGTACATTTGTGAACTTGTGAAACTTTATGGTGTTTCTTTGTCTATTATATCGGATAGAGGTATCCAATTTTCTTCACATTTTTGGAAGTCGTTTCAAAAAGGTCTTCGTACTAGAGTTAAGCTAAGTACCGTTTTTCATCCTCAAACCAATAGACAAGCCGAAAGAACAATCCAAACATTGTAGGATATATTAAGAGCGTGTGTGATTGATCTTAAAGGAAGTTAGGATGAGCATTTGCCATTGATTGAGTTTGCCTATAATAATAATTATAACTCTAGCATCCTAATGGCTCCTTTAGAAGACTTGTATGGAAGATGATGTAAATCCTCGATGGGATGGTTTGAAGTGGGTGAGATGGCGTTGATTGGTCCTGATTTGGTAGTTGATGCAATGGAGAAAGTAAGGCTCATAATAGAGAGATTGAAGACGGCTCAAAGTCATCAAAAGTCCTATTCGGACATTAGAAGAAGAGAGCTTGAATTTAATATGGATGATTGGGTATATTTGAAGGTGTCACCTATTATGGGTGTAATGCATTTTGGCAAGAAGGGAAAATTGAATTATAGATATGTAGAACCTTATAGAATAATGAAGCGTATTGGTAAAGTGTCATATGAGTTAGAATTGCCATTTTTATGTTGGCTATGGTTCATTCGGTATTTCATGTATCGATGTTTAGAAAATCTATGGGTGATCCAAACTCTATTGTGCTATTGGAAAGTGTGAATGTTAAAGAGAATTCAACTTATGAGGAGGTTCTGATGGAAATCTTAGACTGAAAAGTGAAGAGTCTAAGGAACAAAGATGTTATATTTGTCAAGGTATTGTGGAGAAATCAACAAGTAGAGAGTGCTACATGGGAAGCGGAAGCGGACATGATAAAACGTTATCCATATCTTTTTCCTTCCACTCAAGCCTAAGGTACTAAGTTTTTCATGATCGAATCGATTAAACTCCTACATATTCAGTTCCATACGTCATTCATATGAGTACTTGTTCATGAGAGTTAATTTTCAAAGCCATGTTTTATGTAAGTCTGAAGTTTTCCTATTCTATGCATTTTAAGGTGTCCTCACATTCATGTTGGGTTGCTAGTCCTCTTTCCATGTCTTACCTACGCTAGTTGACCTTTATTTGATGATGAATGTTCCCAAGGAGGAGATATTGTAAGACCATGAAAGCCAGAAAGTTAGAATAAAAAGGAAATTTCGAGAGAAGTCTATTGACCCTAAGTCTATGAGTTGGTCTATGCCTCATAGGAACTTTTACGGGTCATGGAGATGAGTCATAGACACTAGTCTAGGGCTGGAAAATTTACTAAGGCAAAGTGGGTTGACGACTCGTAGGAACGAAGATGACTCATAATAATGAGTCGTGGTGAAACTTCAGATACCTTGAACTTGCAGGTTTCTCAGGCCTGCAAGATGATTGGTTCTTACGACTTGTAAGGAATACTACTAGTTGTAACCATGAGTCGTAACAAAAGATTAGAGGCCCTTATTTTTGTGTTCCATCAGACCTGCAAGACGAGTCACTCGTAGAAGTAAAAATGAGTCATATCTATGACTCATATAGAAAGTTCAGAGACTAGTTTTTCAAGTCTTTCTCAAGGCCTACAGGACGATTCGTTTCTACAACTTGTTACTGCTTCTATGATTCGTAGAACACGGTCGTAGAGTTTCCCGACTTGGAATTTAATAAGGGGTAGTTTGGTATTTTTTCTACATTCTAATAATGTATGTGGATATTTTTAAGGACTAGATTCATTAAGTATTATGTCTAAAATACTCCTAAGCCCTTTTATTCCCTCATTATTTCCCCAAACAAATTCTATACTTCTCTCCCAAGGTTCCTCAAGAGTTTATCAAGCTTTGGTTAGGGTTTCTTCAAGATCAAGCCTTCTTCCTCAAATTTAAGCTCAATTTCAATCAAGGTATGTTTGGATTGATTCATGAGTTTCTTCCACTTATGGAGTCCAAGGTTTACTTCAAAAATCTCATGAAGTCTCATTACTTTTAAACTTCAATTTTAATAAATTGTGTTGGGCTATTTCAATTACATTTTAAGCATTACTAATGATAATTATAAGTATGTTTCTACATAAATTATATGATTTCATGTTGAATTATGAATGCCCATGTATAAAGATATTTTCTATAATGAATTACGTGAAGTATGAGTATGAAGTTCAATGATTTCAAAAGTATTATAAGGTTTTCAATCAAATTGATTATGTATTCAACTTTTACCCTAAATTCAAGTATGAATTATGATAACGGATTTCAATTATGAAAATATTATGGATTTCATGCAAGATATGGAAGATAGGTAACTTAGGTCCCTATGTGGTGACCTAGAAAATTCATGATAAAAATTATGCAAGTATGATTTGTAATGATGAAAGGCCAATTTTCACATTGCAATTATGTTATGAATGATCTACTCTATGGATTTCAAACCCATGATCATGACTAGATATATGTTCATTATGATTTTTATGCTATGAATATATTCCATGGGATTTGACTTAGCACCGAGTGGACTTGAGGTGAGGGCCCTACCAAAAGACCTATAGCAGCCTCAAGTCTCTTAAACTACGTGCCACAGTAGGGTGCCTTCATGGCTTCGCTAGTGGATTGACATATAGCGTATGTACATGACCCTCCTAGTGGGGTAGAGTCTACCTTGGCAAGTAGATTCCCATTTTCCTTCGTTGTATGGGAAGACAATGGGATTCTATGTTATAACTCGCATGGTCTTATTGTCGGTTATGGTTCCTATTCCACATATGTATATGCTTATTATGTTATTTTATGATTTTTAACTAAGTCTTTAAAATGCTTTGATCATCATGTTATCCTCATGACTTTACAAATCTTCTTTATTATGTACATTCTTAATCATTGTATCTTATTGACTACAGGAAACTAAATATAGTCACTATTAAAATAAATATCCTCTTCCATGGATTGATGATTTGTTTGACTAGTTACATGGTGCCAAATGTTTTTCAAAGATCAACTTGCAATTTTGTTATCATCAGCTGCGGGTCAGGGATATTGATATCCCCAAAACAACATTTAGAATGAGGTATGACCATTTTGAACTCCTTTTATGTATTTCAGACTTACAAATGCCCTTTCGGCCTTTATGGATCTTATGAATCGGGTATTCAAACCATTCTTGGATGAATTTGTGATTGTGCTTATTGACGACATCCTGATATATTCATGATTGCAAGCCGAGCATGCGGCCTACTTGCGAGTTGTATTGTAGACTCTCCAGGACTACAAGTTATATACAAAATTCTCTAAATATGAATTTTTGCTAACTTTTGTAGTTTTTCTTGGCCATGTAATTATTGGCGATGGTGTTAAGGTTGATGGCCAAAACATTGAAGCTGTGGCAACTTGGTTGAGGCCCTTGAATCCGATAGATGTTCATAGCTTTTTAGGCTTAGCAGGGTATTACCGAAGGTTTGTAGAGAGATTCTCCTCTATCACTGCACCACTGAGGAAACTGACACATAAGACAGTTAAGTTTCAATGGACTGAGGCATGTAAATAGAGTTTTTAAGAGCTAAAGAAAAGGCTTACCATGGCACCTATTTTGAATCTTTCGGATGGAATCAAGGGTTATGATGTATATTGTGGTGCCTCGAGAATCGTCCTAGGTTGTTTTCTTGTGCAATATGGTAAGGTTATCGCATACGCCTCCAGATAATTGCGGAAAGATGAACAGAGCTATCCTATGCATGATCTTGAGTTAACTGCAGTTGTCTTTGCCCTAATGATTTGGCAGCATTATATATATAAGTTGCGTATTGATGTTTGTATTGACAACCAGAGTCTTCAGTATTTATTTAAGCAGAGGGAGAACCTATGACAAAGAAGGTGGCTAGTATTACTAAAGGAATATGATATTGATATTTTATATCATCCCGGCAAAGATAATGTTATTGCTGATGTACTTAGCTGGAATTCCATGGGTATTCTAAGCTATGTAGAAGTTGATAAGGTCAAAATGACCAAAGATCTATGCGATTGGTAGATGTAGATCTTAGAGGTATTATCGTTCAGAATATAGCAGAATCCTCCGTTGTTACTAAAAATGAAAGAGTGACAACATAAGGATCCTTAGATTATGAAACTGATGGAAAGTATTTCACAGCAATGACAACCTTTATTTGAGCTAACAGGAGATAGAGTTCGTAGATACCAGGGTCGATTATGTGTACTGACTCAGAGAGCTTTGTGCCAAGATTCTGTCAGAGGCCCATTATTCTAGATATGCAGCTCACCCTGGAGGGACGAAGATGTACCAGGACCTTTGATAGATCTATTGGTGGAATGGAATGAAAAAGATATCGCGTAGATGGTAGCCTAATGTTCCAAACTACCAGTAAGTTAAAGAAGAACATCAGAGGCCTGGGGGCCTAACTCAGTATATTGAGCTTACATTATGGAAATGGGACATGATAAATATGGAATTCATCACTGGTTTGCCTTGTACACTATGAAGATATGATTCTATTTGGGTAATTGTTGATAGGCTGAAAAAATCTACTCATTTCTTGCCATTCAGGACAACATATTCAATCGATGATTAAGCCAAAATCTATATTCGAGTGATTATGCGCCTTCACAAAGTTCTATTATCTATTATCTCTGATTGAAGGGCTCAATTTACAACATATTTTGAGATCTTTTAAGAAGGGTCTAGGCACTTAACTAAATCTTAGCACTAGTTTAATCGACAAGCAGATGGACAGGTAGAGCGTACTATTCAGACCGTTGAGGATATGTTACATGCCTGCGTGTTGGATTTTAAAGAGAGTGGGGATGATCATCTACCTTATTGAATTTGCTTATAATAACAATTTCCAAGTTGAGTATTCAGATATCCCCTTACAAAGTACTATAGGGGCAGAAGTGTAGGTCACCACTCAGTTGGTTCAAGGCCGGGTAAGTAGAGTTTCTAGGTACTAATCTAGTCCAACAAGCAATTGAAAAAGTAAAGCTTATTAGAGACCGGCTTCATACAACACAGAGCCGGTAATAGACTTATACATATGTTCGATGAGACTTAGAGTTTAATGTAGAAGATCGAATTTTCTTGAAATTATCGCTTATGAAGGGTGTCATGCGATTGGAAAGAAAGTGAAGCTCAGTCCCAAGTATGTTGGACTATACAAGATCATTCGAATGTTTGGAAAGGTGGTGTACGAGCTTGATTTTCCTTCAGAATTAGAAACACTCTATCCTGTGTTTCATGTATCTATTTTATGGAAGTATATTTGGAGATCATTCGCATATTATGACCGTTAAGGATATTTGCATAGCTGAAGACTTGTCTTATGCGGAGGTACAAGTAACTATTTTAAATCGACAGGTAAGAAGGCTTCGAACAAAACAAGTGTCTTTCATGAAAGGATTATGGAGAAATAACAACATCTAGTAAATGACTTGGGAAATTAAGTAGGAAATGATGGAGAAATACCCCCATCTATTTACGACTTAAGGTGAGTTGAATTTCAATAGTGTGCACTTATTTCTTTACAACAACTTAATTGGATTTAAAATTAATTGAAAGTGCAATTTATATGTCTTATTGCAAGATAGCTATACGAAACCTAGAAGTTGGAATTTATAGAATTTGATTTAGGCTTTGCAAATGTAACAAATATAGCCTCGCCAATAATGTACTAACGGGAAAAATATTCAACCAAGGAATTGCCTCAATCTATTCGTGGAAGAATGTTCTTAAGAGCTGGAGGGATAATGTGAAACTCCATATGTTTTTCTCGCATAATACATGTAGCATGACATGGTTATATAAGGTGTAAATGACTTGGTACATTACATCAAGAGAATAATACTGCAAATTTTTGATAATATGAAGAAACTAAACTATAGTTTTAGGTCAAAGGAATTTCTTAAACAATGGTTCGTGGTTAAAGATATGGTTCGGGTAGCACCCCGTCCATCTAGAAGGAATAAATTAACTTGAACCTTCAAGATAAGACTAAGAGTGTCTATCAGTCAAAGAATAATGATCTATGAGGTATTATAAGATTAAAATGGTCTTATGTTAAGTTTTGAAGTCAAGCAAGTTGCAAAATAAAGGTTGGCAAAAGTTATCTTAAGTTTCTCTAATAATTATTCTAAACATAGAGTCAAATGTCTCATATCATTTTTCCTAGTATATAAAGATTTATGAGGTCCACGACCTACCAAATCAAAGGTCCATAAGTCTAGTTTGCAAATAAAAAATCACACGTCAAACCAATATTAGAGTAAAAAGTTATGACAATTTTAATGCGGACTATTTGATCTGAAACCGAGTCGAGAACCAAGTCGGGTAAAAAATTTGGTTAAGTCAGCATTTCAATGTTTTAAGCCATAAAAACATTTCATTTTAGCTCATAAATTGTGAGAAAGCTAAAGAAAAGGTTCCATGGTGTTCTTGAGTGAGTACGGTGCATTTTTAACGAATTCTATCATTAAAGTTTTCCCCCATGCCTAGAAACACAATCTCTATACCTGACAATCGTTTTCCCTTTCTATTAGCTGCATTTGAAGCTATTTTTGGAGGATAGGACGTTGTATTTTGTGGAATTTCTTCAAGATTTACACGTGGTTTCCTAAGATAATTATCTCGTGACTCTTTTATGAACGTTTTTACCAAGTTCTACAGATATTTTTTCAAGTTAGGATCCTATGGAAAATCTGCCAATTTAAGCTCAATTATAAATTGTTCATAGCTGTGTATAAGTTGTGTATATATAGTGTTTGTGAAGGTTAGGATGTAAGGAACAACTTCTGTGAAGGAACTACAGACATTCAGATGTGTTTTTGAAAGGTATGTTAAGGTTAAGCTTCGTCCTTCCTTTCAGCACAAATCTTGGGAAATTCCTAAAATGTCAAATGAGATATTTTACTATTCTATTGCTAGAAAGGCCTTCTGTGAAAAGCATTGGGATCATAGATGAATTGTTTTCATGATGATATTATGTTGATATTACACTCGTTTGGTTAAATAGAGTATTCGACATCAATATGTCATTTTATCGATTTTCTTGACTATATGTTCATCTGTATGAATTCTTATTCTTCTTTGGGTGGTGTAACTTAAAAAAATTATGAAAAATAATTGGTATTTATAATCATTCCTCATTCCTTGCTAAAGTGTATTTTGAAATACTTCAAAGTAACACGTCGATTCCCAAAAATCTCAAAATATAATTCATATGTTTAAACTACTAAAACACTTTATTTTTGAAATACATTATTGTTACAAATTATCAAGGAATTGGGTATAGGAACTAAGTGAAGCACATTAAGATTTTTATGAAGATCTTTAGGGTTAAGTTATCCTTCCAAAAGTCGAGTTAAGTTCTCAAGCTTATTCAGAAAACATATGAGGTTCCACGAGGTATTTTCATGTTATACGGAAGTGATTATGAGAATATGAAAATAAGAGTACCAATGAGCAAAGATTGTCTAAATATTTGTTATGGCCTACTATGTGCATTAAAATTTCAGATCATATATGCCATGTTATGCATGGACTCCAAGCTATAATCATAGGGAATGAGGCTTATTTGACCAGAAGACTATATATATTGTACAAATGGCCACAGGTTGGTAATATGATATTGGTTAGCTGCCGAAAAAGACCGCCATTGTCAGCATTTGGTTTGGCATGTCATCCATTTGCACGATATATATATTGTAAGAACCCGTAAGTTGAATTGAAACGAAGGAACAATTTTGAAATATGGACTGAAATCAATTCTACGACTCACTATACGAGTCATATAAGATCCTATGAGTCGTATGGCTGACTCATAGGACTCACTATGAGGCCTGAAAATTTGACTATAATGACTCATAGAAGTTTAGATGAGTTGTAGAAACAACTTGTCAAGAAACTTTAGAGACTCTAAACTATAGGTTTTCCAAACCCTATAGGATGACTCGAGTCAACGACTCGTCATCAAGTTACGACTCATAGAAATGAGTCTTTGAGAAACTTTTGAGGGTCAGTCCTTTGGGTCTTCCTCAGACCCCGTAGGACGAGCCCATTCTATAACTCGTACACGAGTCGTAGAAGAAGTCTTGAGAGTCAGTTCTCAAGGTCTTTCTCATACCCTTCAGGACGAGTCGTTCCTATGACTCGTTGACCCGCTTACTATTCGTAGGGATGACTCATAGGGTCAATCTGGTCAATTTTTAAAAAGGGGCATTTTAGTCTTCTCCCAAGTTTTATCATCAAAGTATGGTCATTTTGGGTATGAAATTACCCTATCTAAAGTCCTAAACTATCCCAAACTCCTTATTCTCACACTTAAACTCAAAAACAAAATTCTCTCCTCTCAAGTCTCCCTAGGGTTTCATCTTCAAGTCTAGGATTCCACTTCAAGACCTTTAGGTCTCCATTTTCAAAGTTGGATTAGGGCTTTGTTCCCCAAGGTATGTGGGTTTGATTCATGCGTTCTTCCACCCATGGAGCCCAAGTGTTTTCCTAAACTCAATTGTTCAAATTCAAGTGATGAATTTTATGGGTTTTCATATGTTGATTTTAAATATATATATATATTATTGAGTACTTGAAGTTTATTTATCTATCTTAGTTTATATCGACTCTAGATTTCATGAGATGGTTAGTTTATTAAAGGTTCTTGTATAAAAGTATGAAAGGAGTTTTAAATTGTATCGGTGGTTTTTTTTAAACATGTCTCAATTTATGCATTCCATTACTCTCATGCATGCTAGCATTGTTTTAAATGATTTGAAGGTTGATTGAATAGAATCCACCTAGTTTTCACTATGTTTCAATGAAGCTTGAATTGAAAGTTTTGACTCCTTAATGAATGTTTATGAAAGCACATGTCTATGATCAAAGGGAGTCTTATGCAATAAAATGATGATGAAATGATGCATTCCACTTGTGAAAGGCAAACTCTCACATATGTGGATCAAAAAAGTATTTTAATTAGCTATTTTACCTAATGAAGCTTTGATGATTTAAAGGCATATAAATGCTTATGTTCTTATGTAATCGAACTATTCTGTGGGATTTGACTTAGCACCGAATGAGGCATTGAGGTGGGATTCGGTAAGAGAATCCTAGTAGAAACCCTTGTCTTATTAACTATGTACCAATATAGAAGGCCTTGTAGGCTTACGCTAGTGGATCTACAGAAGCCCTTAAAGTTAAAGTTAAAGAATAAATGAAGTTGACGAAGTTCTACCCGGCAAGTAGACTCTCTGTGCCAACGTAGGGGGTTATGTTGGGTTCCATGTAATAGCTCGCATGGTCTTAAATATTGATTATGCACGCATCTACTTACGTACTTTATTGCATAATGCTTTAATGTATCATTGAATTGCATGCCTACATACTTAAAACATTCAAAGTACTAACGCATACTCTTTTGCCTACATGATATCACTATGTAGGGACCGGCGTACATGGCTAGTTGATTTGCTGATGGCTACCTATTTGGTGAGTTCCCATGTTTTGGGAATGATATTCCTTTCTTGTCTAGCTTTAATATGAAGTCTCTTGATTTTATTTCTCGGTACTTATTTCTATTTTCTTGAGGGTGAACTAGGGACATGTCTTAGCCCCTGCCAAGTCTATGATGTAGAAGGTATTGTTGGACATAGATGTATGATGGTTTGAGGTTGAAAACGACCCTTATTCTATGATGTTCTCCCTTAGTCCCATTTCCCTTTTTATTTCCGATTATTGTTAAATGTCTTTACCTATGAAAATCTATATGAATGCTAAAAGGCTTGGGTGAAGTACCTCTGGACCCCTCATTTGCGGTGTCATATCTAGCCCTAGTCTTGGGTCGTGACATATATATACACAATATACGATCACACGAGCATATCATGCAAATTTTATTACTATGATGTCGAATGTCGGCCGTGGATGCTACCAATTTTTTAGTTTTAGGTGGTATCTCTATTACCCTTTTTACAACAACTATTTATTATTCTACTTTCTGCCTTACATACCCATAGATTTTTATTCATATTGACGTCCCGTTGCCTGGGGATGTTGTATTTTGTTTCATGTGTGCAGGTCTAGGTAGGGATTATGATCAACCCCTTCTCTAGGATTTTGGGGCTCAGCTATGAGTTGGCAAAATCCACCTATTCCTGGAGCTCTCATAATATCTTTGTTTTGTTGTACAATTTAGGTATAATCGGGGCCTTGTCTTGACAATGCATATGACATTCTCAGAGGCTATTGTGAACATAATATTCTAGGTTTGTTTTTGTAGCTTTCAGTCTTTAGCCCATAGGCTTGGCATGTATATATATATGTGTGTATGCATGTATATCTTTAGTTGTAGATTCATCGGCTAGCTAGGACTTTGATATTTTGGCTTGTCTACCTTGTTTATAAGACTTATTATTATTATTATTCAGGTCATGACCTTAACGGTCTAGGCTTAGTATTTCAAATGTTGTGTTGCCTAGTCTTTTGGGCCCACAGTCTAGTTAGCTAGTATGTTTCAGTGGCTAACTCGATCAAATATAACATCGAGTACCTGTCATACCTCCCCTATAGGTGTGGAAAGTAGGGTCATCAAGCGAAGAATTGTAGAAGTGATGCTAGACCCCAGGCTATAGGCCGTTCGAATCAACGTGGAAATACATTGGGTGGCAGTCAATGCCAAAATAGATTCGATGCCCTTCAGACTCATCAGAAGTTAGGATTCGCCCGACGTGGTGACTGGTATGTTGAAATCTTTGACTATTATGTTTATGTACTGTTAGATCTGAGTGGTACTCTATCATTTGTTACTCCTTACCTTGCTATGAAATTCATTGCTAGTCCCGAGATCTTTTATGAGCCTTTTTCACTCTATACTCATGTTGGTGATTCAGTTGTGGCTAAGAGAGTCTATAGAAATTGCCTAGTTTCATTTTTCCACAAAATCACCCCATATTATCTTGTAGAGCTTGATATGAACGATTTTGATGTTATTCTCGGTATAAATTGGCTTCATGCATGTTATGCTTCTATAGCTTACAGGACCCGTGTGGTCAAGTTTTAGTTACGTAATGAGTCTGTCCTAGAATGGAAAGGTAGTAATTTCATGTAAAGAATAATTTATCTCATACCTTAAAGCTCAAAAAATGATTTCCAAGGGTTGAATTTATCAGCTAGTCTGGGTTAGGGATACAAATTCTGAAGCTCTCACTCTTGAGTTAGTTTCGATTATTGACGACTTTTTAGAAGTTTTTCCTAATGATCTCCCAAGTATCTCTCTCGAAAGGGAGATAGACTTTGATATTGATCTTCTATTCGATACCCAACCTATCTCTATTCCTCCTTATTGAATGACCTCAAAAAAATTAAAAGAGTTAAAGGACTAGTTGAAGGATATAAGGGTTTCATAAGACCGAGTATCTCTCAATGGGGTGCTCCAGTTCTCTTTGTAAGAAAGAAGGATTCCCTTGAAATAAGTATTGATTACCGACAAATGAACAAGGTCATGATTAAGAATAAGTATTCAATTCCAAGGATTAATTACTTGTTCGATCAACTTCAAGGAGCAAGATACTTCGCAAAGATTGATCTTCAATCGGGTTATCATCAACTCCGAGTAAGGGAATGTGAAATTTCAAAGACAGCTTTCAGAACTCGGTATAGTCGCTTTGAATTCTTGGTTATGTCTTTTCGACTAAAGAATGCACTTGCAACTTTTATGGATTTGATGAACAGGGTGTTCAAGCAATATCTAGATATCTTAGTTATTATGTTCATTGGTGATATTTTGGTTTACTCTCTAAGTGAAGAGCAACATGCCGATCATTTGAGAATTGTGTTGCAAGTCCTCAAGGACCGTAAGTTGTTTGCTATGTTTAGCAAATGTGATTTTTGGGTGAGGTCTGTTTCTTTCCTTGGCCATATTGTATCCGTTGAAGGAATTATGGTTGATGCTTAAAGAATGAAATGGTAAAGAATTGGCCTAGAACTTTGTCTCCTTCTGATATTCGGAGGTTTTTGGGCTTAGATAGTTATTATAGATGGCTTGTGGAAGATTTATCTTCCATTGCATCTCCCTTGACTACTTTGACTTAAAAAAAGTGAAATTTCAATGGTCCAAGGCATGTGAGAAAAGCTTCCAAAAATTGAAAGATAGGCTTACATCTTCTCTGGTGTTAACTTTGTCGGGAGGATCCGATTGGATTTTTGTTTATTGTAATGCTTCAAGAGTTAGCCTTGGTTGCATTTTGATGCAAAATGGTAATGTGATAGCCTATGCTTCTAGGAAACTCAAGGTGCACGAAAAGAACTATCCAACTAATGACCTGGAGTTAGCGGCGATGGTGTTTTCTTTGAATATTTGGGAGCAATATTTATATGGTGTCCATGTTGATGTATTCACCAATCATAAGAGTTTTCAAGATGTTTTCAGCCAAAAGGATTTGAATTTTTGGAAAAGGAAATGGCTTGAATTGTTGAAGGGCTATGATATGAGTGTGTTGTACCATCTGGGTAAAGAAAATGTGGTTGCCAATGCTCTTAGTAGATTTTTCATGAGTAGTGTTTCCCATGTTGAGGATGCAAAGAAGGAGTTAGTTCATGATGTTCATAGGTTAGCTCGTTTGGGTGTACGATTGATTGATTTTGTGGATGGTGGTGTTGTTATTCAAAATGGTTTTGAATTGTCTCTTATGGAAGATGTTAAGTCCAAGCAAGATAATGATCCTAATTTGATTGAGTTGAGGAAAATGGTTGCCGAAAAAGCTATTGAGGATTTATCCCAAAGAGGATATGGTGTATTGAGATATCAAGACCGATTGTGTGTTTCTGTTATTGACGCCTTAAGGGAAATGATATTTTTTGAAGCTCATAGTTTATGATATTCTATTCATCCGGGTTCTATAAAGATGTATCATAATTTGAGGAAAGTGTATTGGTAGAATGACATGAAGAGAGATATTGCTGAGTTTGTGGCTAAATGTACTAATTGTCAACAAGTGAAGGTTGACTTCATTACAGTCTTGCATCATACCCATAGGCAACACGATTTTATTTAGGTGATTGTTGACTGAATGACCAAGTCGATTCATATTCTTTCCATTAAGACTTCCTATTCAGCTGAGGACTATGCTAGATTCTATATCTGAGAGTTGGTTAAGCTTCATGGTGTTCCATTGTCTATTATTTCAGAGTAAGGTATTCAGTTTACATCTCAATTTCGGACATCTTTCTAAAAAGGTATTGGTACTCTAGTTAAGCTTAGTACAATTTTTCACCCTCAGACGGATGGTCAAGCCGAGCGTACCATTCAAACCTTAGAGGAAATGTTGAGGGACTATGTCATCAATTTCAAGGGAAATTGGGATATTCATTTGCCATTGATAGAGTTTTCTTATACTAATAGTTGCTATTCCAGCATTCAGATTGCTCCATTTGAGGCCTTATATGGTAGGAGGTGTAGGTCTCCTATTGGTTTGTTTGAAGTTGGAGAAGTTTCCTTCATAATACCCGAGTTGGTACATGAGGCTATGGAAAAGGTTAGATTGATTAGAGAAAGATTGAAGATTGCACACAATCGACAAAAGTCCTACTCGGATGTGAGGACAAAGGAATTTGAATTTAAGGTTGGCAATTGGGTTTACTTAAAAATTTCACCCATGAAGGTTATGATGCATTTTGGCAAGAAAGGGAAGCTTAGTCCCCACTATGTGGGTCCATATCAGATTTTGAGGCAGATTGGCAAGGTGGCATATGAGTTGGATTTTCCTTCTCAGTTGGCATCAGTGTATCTGGTGTTTTATGTGTTTTTGTGGAAAAAGTTTTTTGGTGATCCTAGTACTATTGTGCCTTTTGACAGCATCGGTGTAAAAGACAGTCTATCATATGAGGAGTTTCTAGTTGAGATTCTAGACCAGCAAGTTAAAAGATTGAGGAACAAGGAAATTACTTCAGTTAAGGTGTTATGGAGGAATCAAGAGGTTGAAGATGCTATGTGGGAAGCCGAAGCTGATATGATGTCACGATATCCTCATCTCTTTCCTTCCATTCCTGGTTGAGGTATTGAATTCCTTCATGATCCACTCCATCGAATCTACATGTTTCAGTCATTCTCATGTTTTCATATGCATTCATGTTTATGAAATGAGTTTTAAAGTCATGTTTTAGCTTGAGATCGAGTATTTCATGTTTCTATGTATTTTTGCATTCATGTTGGCTTGCTATATCTCGATCCTATTCTATTTATGCTAGTTGATTCCCATTCGAGGACGAATGTTCCCAAAGGGGGACATATTTTAAGACCCCAAAAGTTGGAAATTTGAAAAATGAGGTTTAAAGGAAGTTTCACAAAAAATTTGCACCAGATGAGGACTACGAGACCCTTCATAGGCCGTACTCAGCTTCACCACTCATGGAAAGGGTCCGTGTTGGTGCCAAGGATTAAGGGAGTAAAGTGGAAGGGTCTACGGGGGGCTATACGACATGTGGTGACTATCATGGATTGTGAAGCCGTCTGTGAACTTGACCCTTAAGACTCTTGAGTTAGGGTGAGGACCACGATAGGAAACACGACCCATCATGAGCACCATGAGCCGTGGTGTCCTTCATGGAAGACATCCTTCTTGACCCAGTCCATCTCTCAAGATCACGATTATCACCACGACCCGTGGTGAGCTTCACAGGTTGTGGTTGCCCTACCGTACAGGTGCCCTGATTCAATTAAGTTAGGGGTGGTTTGGTCTTTTCCCTATTGTCTCATTAATGTATGTGGATGGTTTTAGGGGATTTATTTTATCCTATTAACTACCCTAAGCCCTCCTAACTCTCTCATTCTCACCCTAACACCCAAAGTCGTAAAATCTTCACTCTAAAGTTCTCTTTCAAGGGTCTTCTTCTTATTCAAGCAAATTCAAAGAGAAATCAATGTCAAGACTACAATTTCATTGCAATTTAGGACTGCTAAGGTTTAAGGTATGTGGGAATTCATCCATGGATCCTTCCATCCATGGAGTCCCAAGGTTTTCTCAAATTGTCTTTTGTGAATTCTTCTTCCAAGTCCTAGTTTTCATGAATTTGCATTGGTTCTTCTTAATTATGATTTATCTTAAGATAATTGATCAAATTATACATAATTCGCATCACATTGCATGATTTCAAGTTGACTTTTATTGACCCATGATATTTTCTACTTCAAGTATGCTTTCAAGGTTTTATGATCATGATTTACAAAGGATTTCAATAAATGATTTATGAATGATTATCAAGGCTTATGAATGACTCATGAAAAGTAATGAATGATGTTTCAAGCAAGTATTTATAGTGTGAAAGCTAATTCTCACACAATCATGTTAATGAGCTACTCTTATGATTACTTTATGATAAGGATTGATATCTTTTATTGGTTTCCTAATTATGATTAATGACCATGATTTATGACTTTCCGTTGGGATAATAACTAAGCACCAAGAGTACTTTAAGGTGGGATTCGGTCTGTTATCCAAAGTAGCTACCCAAGGAAATCCTAGTAGCAACCCTTAGTCCCTAATTACGTAGCCCGTATAGGTTTATGATTCCAATATGGACTAGTTATTGGATCCACGTATAGCTCATGATTTTATGATATTCTCACAGAGTCTACCTTGGCAAAGTAGCCTCTCCCTTCTCGATGTGGGAGTTACATAAGATTCCACATTATAACTCGCATGGTCTTATATGTTGGTTAATGGTCCTATCCCACACCAAGGTATATGACAAAGGTACAAGTTCTCATCATGATGTTTTGATGTATTGTCCATATTATTATGATGTTCAAATATTTTCAAGGTTTTACTCATGTTTTAAGATATTGGTCATGCATCTTATGTTCATAATTATTATTCATATTTTCATTGTTCATGCATACTTCTCACATACCTAGTGCATTTCATGTACTAACACATATTTTTTCCTAAATTGTATCATTATGCAGGATTCGACTATCACGCTCATCCTCCCGTTCGTGGCTAGAGCTTAATATTATTCACATTGTGATGAGTCCTCATGATTCGAGGAAAATACTTTATAGTTCATTGTTCCTTATGATTTCATCATCTATTCTAGTGTGTGATCTAGGAGATTGTCTTATTCCCCCCTCTAGATTAGTAGAGGCATGTTGGATGTCATGGATTATATGTTGTCGCATTCTTTGATGTTGTTTTCTCTTTATTGAGACTATGCTTGTTGAGAATTTATTTCCGCATCTATGTCTTAGCGGTATTGCTTTAAATACCTTATGTATGCTCATGTATGATATGCTAAGAGGCTTAGTTGGAGTCCCTCAGGAATCTAATCTCCATGTCGAACCTAGGATCTAGCTTGGGTTGTGACAATATTGTTCCCTACTCTTCGAATAAATCAGGATATCATCAATAAACACAATCACAAAGGAGTCCAGAAATGGTTTGAACACCCTATTCATCAATTCCATGTAGATTGCATGTGCATTAATCAATCCAAACAACATTATTAAGAACTCATAATGCCCATATAGTGTTGTGAATGTCGTTTTAGGTACATCCTCAGGTCTAATCTTTAGCTGATGGTAGATCGACCTTAGATCAATTTTCAAGTAGACTGAAGTACCCTGCAACTGGTTAGTAATAAATCATCTAAATGAGGCATAAGATACTTATTCTGGATAGTGACCCTATTTAACTACTGATAATCTATACACATTCTATTGCTACCATCCTTTTTCTTCACAAATAAAATCAAAGAACCCCAAGGTAAAACACTAGGATGAATAAAAACCTTTGTCAAGGAGCTCCTAGATCTAAGTCTTAAGTTCCCATAACTTTATCGGAGCCATGCGAATAAGGAGGAATAGAGATAAGGAGAGTACCCGACTCCAAATCAATACAGAAATCTATATCCCTATCCAAAGGCATACTAGGCAATTAGTAGGAAACACATCCTTAAATTTTGAAATTACAGGAATAGACTCATTGGAGGGGGACTCTGTATCAACATCCCGAATATGAGCCAAGTAGGCCAAACAACCCTTACCCACTAGCTTCCTACTCGGATGAAGAATATGATCTTGGTACCCTTCCCACTCTAACCTTTCCCATCCTAGGATATCTAGAGTTATGGCGTCACGACCTAAGCTAGACCCTAAATGTGACACGATGATTAGAATCTCAAGGGATTCCAACCAAGCCTCTTAGCATACATAGCATGATATACAAAGCATGAAAATTAAAAAAGAAAATCTTAAATGCAGAAGATAGTCTCAAACATAGAAAACTCGATATCAGAGAAATCAAAACATATCATTCGAAATGAGTGAAACATACTGTTGTAGTATGGCAATGCCTCTAATACTAATATAGACGGAGGCGAGAACCAGCCCTAGCTCACCCAAATGATAAGAAAGTACAAAAGTCTGTAAGTAATGAAAGATATGATGGGTTCTCCCTCAATCCATGAGGACTTACAAATTAATTTCAAGCTCTTAGTAGAATCTTGAACTAGCCATGAGAATGGATAGGAGCGTCGGGACCTATATTATAAAATAATATAGGCAAAAGTAAGCGTTAGTACATATTATGTACTAATTATATGAGAAACATATACAACGTGAATAAAAGGACATAATAAGC
Source organism: Solanum dulcamara (assembly GCF_947179165.1). NCBI lineage: Eukaryota > Viridiplantae > Streptophyta > Magnoliopsida > Solanales > Solanaceae > Solanum > Solanum dulcamara. The sequence goes on from NC_077245.1 coordinate 56,995,653, forward strand.
ATGATAAGTATGAACATGAGATGCATGACCAAAATCACTGAATATGTGAAATAAATCATAAATCGTAAAAGACATCATTTAATACCTTGTAAGAAAACATGGTCATTTTGTGGGATATCGACCGTAACCGATGCTAAGAACAAGTGAGCTATAACATGTCCGATGTAACTCCTACACTGAAAAAAGTAGAGGCTGCTTGCCAAGGTAGACTCTGTATCATTTATCGTGAGCTATTTGTGGATCCACTAGCTAAGACATTTAAGAATACATACGGGGCACGTACTTTGGGACTAGAGGTTGCTACTAGAGACTTTACCAAGCCTCTGCTTCAAGCCCTCTCGGTGCTTAGTCAAATCCCAATGAAATAGATAAAATTAATTATCAATCATATCATTAGGAAAGGAATTAATCATACACCAATCCACATCATAAAATCATATAAGAGTAGCTCCTTAAAATCATGATTCATAACATCATTTATATACACACTTAACATTATAAGCATCTAAATCATGACTTCATTCATATTGTGAGAAACCCTTTCACAATTCATTAATACGTGCTTGAAAACATTTTCGAAATGTAATTCGTCACTTTCATAGAACATTTGTAAATATTTCATAAGTTCATGATCATCGTTCATAGTTCATAAATTTAAATCATAAGCATAATGCTTGGGTCCATGTGAAATCAATTGAAAATCATGTATCATAGTAAATTCATACATAATAAGATAGAATAATATCAATTGAATTGAAATAGAAAAGACCCACGAAGAATTGACATGAAACCCTCATTGAGTTGGATGAAATTAAACATGAAAGGTGAGATTCTTTTGGGACCCAATAAATGAATGGAATTCATTTTTGAATTCCCACAATAGAGACTTGATCTTGGCTTGAAACCCTAGCCATAACTTGGAGAAGAAACCTTGGGAGAGAATTTGAGTGCCTTGGATGAAATTTTAGGTGAATGAGAGGGAATGGGGTTAGTTTGAAGGGTTAGGGTAGTTATAGAATATCCAAAATTACATTGTTTAGGAGTTAAACGAAGAAAAAAAGTCCAAAATATCCCTGACTTAAAACTATCGGAGTGACCTACGGATGGGGCCTACGGTCTGTAGGTCCTCCTAGACTCGTCAAATGCCCTTTGTAGAACCTATGCCCCCAATACTGAAATCACTCTTAAGTCCTACGATCACCATCCTACAGGTCGTAGGACCCATCCGTAGAAGTTGTGCGCCAAAATAGTAGCTACTGAAAATTGCACATTGTCCTTACGATCTTGGTCTACGAATTGTAAACATCTTTACGGGTCGTCAAGTCGATCGTAGAATCCGACATAAATCCCAAGTTTCTAAAATTTCCCTAAGGATCATCCCTATGGAACGTAGAACTTTCTACTGTCCATAGGACCCTTTCGTCAAGTGACCTCATACTTGGTGAATTTCCCAAACTCTCAGGACCTTCCTACGACCCCCTTCTACAGACAGTAGGACCTTGTACGGTCCGTAGAAGCCATCCGTAACATGAACTCACAACTTGGTAAAATTTTCCAAGATTTAATACCCTTACTACGAGACCTTCCTATGGTACTTAGGACTTTCTACAACCCATAGGCCATCTCGTGGAAACTGGCACCAAATACTATTTATGCAACTTTTCCCTCCGATTCGACTTTCCAACTTCTGGGGTCTTGCAGGGAGAACATTTATCCTCGAATGTGACTCAAGCTAGCATAAGTAAAGTAGAAAAAGAGATCTACCAACCCAACATGAATGCAACAACACATAAAAAATGTATAAACCAAGGAGTAATTAACCCCAAACTAAAAAATGATTTTAAAACTCATTTCATGAACATGCATGCATACTAAAATATGAGAATGATTGAAACGCATGGATTCAAAAGAGTGAAAATAAGGAAACATAATACCTCAAGCTGAAACAGAGGGAAAGAAATGAGGATAACGAGACATCATATCGGTTTCGGCCTCCCATGTAGCACCCTCAACTAGTTGGCTCCTTTAAAGAACTTTCATGGATGCAACTTCTTTCTTTCTCAACTTTCGGACTTGACGATCTAAAATCTCAAATGGAACCTCCTCATAAGATAAGCTCTCTTTCACATCAACACTGTCCAATGGCACATCTTCAAGAAAGATACATGAAACACCAAATCCACCGATGCCAACTCTAAAGGCAAATCCAACTCATAAGTTACCTTGTTATAGCTCCTCAAAATCTAATATGGGCCAACATAACGGGGACTAAGCTTCCCTTTCTTACCAAAACGTATCACGTCGTTCATTGGTGAGACTTTCAAGTAAATCCAATCATCGATATCAAACTCAAGCTCTCTTCTCCTTACATCTGAATAAGACTTTTTGTCGGCTTTGGGCAGTCTTCAACCTCTCCGTAATAAGTCAAACCTTTTCCATAAATTCACAAACCAACTCAGGCCCTATCAAAGCGATCTCACCAACCTCGAACTATCTAATAGGAGATCTACACCTCCTACCATACAAGGCCTCAAATGTAGCCATTTGGATACTCGAATGATAATTGTTGTTATAGACAAACTCAATCAATGGAAAATGGTCATCCCAATTTCCTTTGAAGTCAATTACACAAGCTCTCAACATATCCTCCAAGGCCTGAATAGTCTGCTCGGCTTGACTATCGGTATGAGGGTGAAAAGTTGTGCTAAGCTTAACAAGAGTACCAAGACCCCTTGGAAACGATCTCCAAAACTAAGAAGTAAACTGAGTACCTCAGTCCAAAATAATAGACAACGAAACACCATGCAACTTCACCAACTCCCGAATGTAAAATCTAGCATAATCCTCGGTTGAATAAGAAGTCTTAACGGGAAGAAAATGCATTGACTTAGTCATTCAGTCCACAATAAACCAAATAGAATCATATTGCCTACGAGTACAAACCAAACCCGTAATGAATTCCATATTCAAGTCTTCCCACTTTCAAGTAGGAATCTCAATGTCTTGAGCTAAACCTCCTGATTTTTTATGCTCAACCTTCACTTGTTAACTATTAGGACACTTAGCCACAAATTTCGCAATGTCCTTCGTTGTGTCATTCCACCAATACACTTCCCTCAAATCATGATACATTTTGGTGAATCTCGACCAAATATAATATCGGAAACTATGAGCCTCGGACAATATCATTTCCCTCAAACCATCAACATTGGGAATACATAAACGACCATGATAACGAAGCACACCATCTCTCCCTTGGAAGAAACCCTCAAGGACTTTTTCGAAAATCATTTTCTTCAACTCAACCAAAATCGGATCATTATCTTGCTTTGTCTTGACATACGCCACAAGCGAACCATTTTGAACAACCACACCATCATCCTCGAAATCAACCAAGTGAACATCCAAACGAGCTAGTCTATGCACATCATGAACTAACTCTTTCTTTTCATCCTCAATGTGGGCAACACTACTCATAGGCAGGCTACTAAGAGCATCGACAACCACATTTGCCTTTTTCGGATGGTACAACACACATGTCATAATCTTTCAACAACTCAAGCCATCTCCTTTGTTGAATGTTCATCCTTTTTCTTGACCACATATTGCAAACTATTATGATATGTGAACACATCAACATGAACACCATAAAGATAGTGTCTCTATATCTTCAAAGAAAACACAACCGCCGCTAACTCGAAATCATGAGTCAAATAGTTCTTTTCATGCATTTTAAGTTGCCTAGAAGCATAGTCTATCACCTTACCATTTTACATTAAGACACAACCAAGACAGTTCTCGAAGCATCACAATACACAACAAAACCATCGGGTCCTTCTGGTAAATTCAACACTGGGTTGAAGTAAGTCGGTCTTTCAACTCTTGAAAGCTCTTTTTACATGCTTTGAACCATTGTAGTTTCATCTTCTTTTGACTCAAAGTAGTCAAAGACAAAGCAATAGAGGAAAACTCTTCCATAAACTGTCTATAATAACCGAAAAGGCCTAAGAAACTCCAAATATTTGAAGGAGAAAGAGGTTTAGGCCAATTCTTCACCGCATCAACTTGAATACCATCACCAGAAACAATATGGACAAGGAACGCTACCGACCTCAACCAAAACTCGCATTTCCTAAACTTAGCAAACAACTGACGATCCTTGAGAACTTTCAAGATAATCCTCAAATGATCAGCATGCTCATCCTCACTCTGAGAATAATCAAATATATCATCAATCAATACAATGAAAAATATATCCAAGCATTGTGTGAACACCTGTTCATCAAATCTATAAAAGTTGTAGGAGCATTTGTTAGTCCAAAAGACAACTAAAAATTCAAAGTGACCATACCGAGTTCTAAAAGTTGTCTTCGGAATGTCACATTCTCTCACTCGAAGTTGATGAAAACCTGATCTAAGATCGATCTTTGAGAAACAACTAACTCCTTGAAGTTGATTGAAAAAGTCATTAATCATTGAAATGGGATGCTTATTATTGATTGTGACCATGCTCAATTTTCGATAATCAATCCACATACGAAGGGAACCATCCTTCTTTCGAACAAAGAGAACCAGAGCACCCATGGAGAGATACTCGTTCTTATGAACCCTTATCCAACAAATCCTTTAACTCTTTAAGTTCCGCATGAGCCATTCTGCAAGGAGGGACATAAATAGGCAGGGTATCACAAAGAAGATCAATACCAAAGTCTATCTCCCTTTCGAGAGGGATACCCGAAAGATCATCAGGAAAAATTTTCAAAAACTCGTTAACAACCGAAATTGACTCAAGGATAGGGGCTTCAGAATTCGTACCCCTAACTCGTACTAAATGATAGATACAACATTTAAAAATAATTTTTCGAGTTTTGAGGCAAGAGATGAATTAACCCTTAAACATGGAACTGCTACCCTTCCATTTTAGGACTAGCTTATTAGAAAATTGAAACTTAACCACTAATGTTATATAATCAATAGAGATGTAATGCGCATGAAGTCAATCCATACCAAGAATAACATCAAAATTCGTCATATCAAATTCTACTAGATCAACTGAGGTGCCTTTATGAAAAACTAAGACCGGACAATCTCTATAGACTCATTTACCAAAACTGAATCATCAACCGGAGTATGGACTGAAAAAGACACTAACAAAATTTTGTGACTCATATGAAATTTCATTACAAGATAAGAAGTAACAAAAGATAGAGTCGCCCCCAGATCTAACAAAGCATAAACATCAAATAGAGAGACTCGTAATATATCAGTCTCCACATCAGGAGAATCCTCCAAATCCTGACAAGTTTGAAGGGAATAGAATCTGCTCTAGCGCTAACCACCTCCAGAACCCGATGTAGTACCATGCTGAGCCGGATGACCGAAAGTAGTAGTCTGAGTCTGAGGACGACTACCTCCACCTTTGTCACAACCCAAGCTAGACCCTAGATATGACATGGCGATTAGAATTTCGAGGGACTCCAACCAAGCCTCTTAGCATACATAGCATGACATACATAGCATGAAAATTAAAGAAAACCTTAAATGCAGAAGATAGTCTCAAACATAGAAGTCTCGATAAAAGAGAAATCAAAAATACTATTCGAAATGAATGAAACATAATCTTTTAGTCTGACAATGCCTCTACTACTAATATAGACGGGGGCATAGAACAAGCCCTAGCTAACCCAAACCATAACAAAGTATGAAAGTCTGTAAGTAATGAAAGACATGACGGGTTCGTCCTCGAACCGTGAGAACTTCTCTTGACATGGTTGATAGATCTCTTGAGGCAAGAGAAGCCATTATTGCTTTACCCAGTTTCCATTTTTCCAGAGCTCAGGATGAGAGACATGGCTACTAAAGATAAGTCTGATAGGCAATTCAATGAGGGTGATTGGGTATATTTGAAGTTGAAACCATACAGACAGATCTCAGTAGCTTCTAGGCCATTCAACAAGTTGGCTGCAAGGTACTTTGGTCCCTACTTGGTGGTTTCTAGGATTGGAGCAGTAGCCTACATGTTGCTCCTTCCTACTGATGTACTTAATCATCATGTGTTCCATGTGTCTCAACTTTAGAAATGTTATGTGGTTCCCAGTGTTATTAATCACCCTCCAATGCTCCATCTATCTAGTCCATACTGTCATGTGCCTGAATCAATTCTTGAGATAAGAATGGTCAAAAGAGGTAATAAGGTTGTGTGTCAAAGCTAGATCAAATGGCCTCATCTTGTAGCTGCTCAAGCTACTTGGGAGTATTTGTCTAAGTTCCTGCATAGGTTCCCAACTTTCACCCGTGAGGACAAGGGTGGTTTTGTTAAGGGGGTATTGTTACAATGTTGAGGAGGAGATGTAATCAATCGAGAGGAAGCAGAATTTAAAATGTGGTTATTACTGTTCAACTTGTTAGTTAATATTGTTCACAGTAGGCAATTAAATATTTAGGAATTTACTGTTCAGCTCCAATCAGTTAATCACTCCAGTGATTGTAAGGATGAGATATAAATAGATTTGTAATGCTACAGTTGGGATTCACGAATGGAAATACAAAGATCTTTTCTCTTTCGTACAATTTCTCTCAACTAAAATCTCAAATTCCCCTGATTAAGTTACCATCTTCCTCAAGAGCTTTTATCCTAGATTAACCCAATTCCCTGCGGTTTCTTCTCCATGCATCAACAAGGTGACTCCTAAGACAAATTGCTTGGTATTCTCACTTTAGTTATAACTTCTAAGCTAAATTGGTTGCTATGTGGGTAAAAATTTACCGGTGCGTGGAAGAGCATAAAAACTCAAAAGGCTGTCATGAGAAAGAGAACAAATGAATTGATGCAATATATCTTGCAATTACACGGCTTACAAACTTATTCAATCTGCAGATCTTAAATTGTTATCATTCTGCATTAGAAACGTCACTGCTAGTATACCCAAAACTCGATCTAACATAGAATACAATGTCACAACAGACATTTGGGAAAAAGAGAACAAAGGAAACCATTTCACACAGTTATCTCAAAAGCAAACGTGAGGGGGAATAAGCTTGCCGGGGTTCATGATATTGTTGGGATCTAAAGCATCCTTTATCCTTTTCATCGTCCTCAAGTTCTCAATCCCGAGTTCTTTTTCAAGATACTGAAAATACAGTGCAATAAAAGTCAGTTAATAACACTTTTAGTAAACTAGGACACCAGAAATTAGTTTGAGTATACAAGAAACAAGACATACAAATTGAATCCAACACCAACTTAATCAAAGATGAAGTCAGACAAACTTAATATATTCAAGAACAAAACCTTTCATTTTCTTGTTTTTATTTTTTATTTAAAAAATTTTTATAACCGGGAAATTATAAATTGTTATAAATTTCACTGGAAAATACTATTTTCTAGTGAATGTCGGAAAATAAAATTGATTCTTCTTGTTTGAGAAAAAGTTCCCTCTTATTGCATTGAATTAAAAAATCGATCCAATTTAGCCCTGATATTCCTGAGTTCAGTGGCCTTTCTCCCTTTTCTTCCCCTTTTTGAGGTCTAATAATGTCGTGATCATCAAATATCAACAGAATTTGCTTCTGTATCATAAACTCATGCTGTGTTTTTCTGGTGTACCTTGTGGACAGTGTAAGGTTAACCGACATTCATCACTAATCATGTTTATGCGAACAATTACATCATCCCATTTGTAACACATCAAAAAGACAAAAAGTGTTTGAACATTTTACCTTCATTTTCCCAGTACCAACACCATGTTCTCCAGTACAGGTGCCTGTTCAGCAAAAGAATGAAAATGGTAAAAGACCAGCCACATGACTTTGATGAAATAGTACTTTAATTCGTGAAAAGAGTCTAGATATAGAACCACATGAACAGCAACAGAAAGACTTTCAGGCGAATTATGAATGGCCAGAACTACAAAAGTTGCTAAAAAAAGCACACATGTTCAATGTTCGCATACAAATAACTTGAATATGACAATTGTATTGAAAGGTTTTGGGACAGATCCAGGAAAACATATCAGAGGTTGAGACAAATCCACCAGCTGCTCATTGTCCTAGTGGCTAAGGTTGTCTTTTCTAGCTGCTAGGTCAAGGGTTCAAGGCTGGTATAAAGAGAAGAAAATCGAGAGGTGGAGACAAATCCAGGAATCAAAGTCAGATGACATAGAGGCAGAAGATCCTTAATATTGAAAAGAAGGAAACAAAGAAGTGTGGTAGCTAAGCTTTCTCACCCCATTGGATCACGTCAGTCAAACAACTTTTCTTGGAGATGCAGATTACTAGCAAGCAGAACAAGTAAGATCAAAAATCACGCATCAGACTATGCACCTCCTGTATTAGCTATATGTATCCTTCTGCTCGTGCTTTCACATGGATTGAAACTTCGGGAAAGGGTCGATATACCGCTGATCCCTCTACTATTTTCTATTATTTGAACCAGTCCCCCATTATACTTTCCGTTCACATATACCCCTACTGTCCATCAAAGCTCAAATTTCTAAATATGCCCCTATTTTAATAGGAGTGACACATGGCATCCTCTAATCAAAAGACCCAACCCACAAGGTAAATAACCCAGTTCATTTGGATAATCCATAACCCAGTCGGACCTCCACTGAGATTGGACTCAAACCTTCCAGTAACCTTCAATGTGGTTCTAACTTTCTTCTTCAAGTACTGCCTCAAAATCGTTTGATACTCGTGTTTCAAGATCTAAACATCAATTTTCCGACAGAATTAAGCAATATTTGGTCTCCATTTGAAGATCAAAACCACCAAATTGAAACTTCGAAGAACTTCCAATGGAGTCTTTAGCTCCCTTTTCAGTTCCAAGATATCCCTAGTAGCTACAGAGGCGAACCCACATGGAAGGAAGGGGTGTCACGTGCACCCATTGAGATTGGTACTTTTTGTGTATATATATGTGTATACCTTAAAAGGTAGATATATAACTAGGCACCCACATACACAAGGCTTCATTGGGGGCACTGGTGTAGCTGCCGCTTTGCTTTGCTCTTTGACTATTGTACGAGTTTGAGTCCTAATACCAGCAAACATGTCCTTGTTGTTTTCCAATTTTAGTTGATTGTATTTTCTACCACTTTTCCGTCCCCCCCCCCCCTCTTTTTTCATTTAGTTTCAGCCCAATCCCCCCTTCCTTCCCCTCCACCACGTTTTTTAAAAAATAAATTAAACCCACTTTTTCTTCACCTGTTATTTTTCTTCTCTTTTCCCTGGTTACTCTATCCAAAGACTGCACCTTATCCTCTTTTATTTTTTATTTGTTCCCTTGTTGTTCTACTCTAGTTGTTCTTTTTAACTTTTCTTTGTCTATTTTTCATTTTATTTGAAACAAGCATGTTATGTTCTTGAGAATTACAAGTAATTGCTAGATAACATCTAAGATTCAGATATATGAAATGCATTGTTCTCATTATGTCACTTTTCAATTAATTTATCCAAGGCATGTAGCTTAAACTTGCCATTTACATTACTTAAAATATAAATAATTCTTCTTTTTAAAAGATTATCTTCGCTTGTATTACTAGTGGGCATGATTTTCCTATTGAAAATTATATCGATGCTTGAATGGTGTGATTTTTTTGTTGAAAAACTCAACCCCTAAAGCAAGCTCATGAATCATGAGGGGGGATTGCCCAAGTCCATATAAGCAAACCACTAGCCCATTCCCCAACCAATAAGGGACTCTAACCAACTCTAACACCCAAACCCAACTAGAGTGTGGACCAGAAGTCCAAACGGGATGGACTTGGCTCTGATACCATGTAAAGATAGGGTACCTAGGCCTAACTCAACCCCAAAAGCAAGCTCGCGAGTGGAGGATTACTCAAGTCCATATAAGCAGACCACCAGTCCATTCCCCAACCAATGTAGGACTCCAACTCAATCTGACATCTCTGATTAAAAGTGTTGTTTTACTAAGTGAAGTATTTTTAATTAACAAAACAGTGCAATTACCTCATTGGAAATGTTTTTTTGCTTTATCCTTGTCGATAAAAGAAAGTAATTTCTATATAGAACATATCAAAAACCTATAAAATTGAAAGAAAGTAATTTCTCTATAGAACATATCAAAAACCTATCAAATTGAATAGAATTAACTAATAATAGATCAAGTTGAATTAATGTGTATCAAATACACACTCTGATCATACTCCATGCATGTCTCGTGTAACATGTAGCCGAGGCACCCATTATCTTGAAATCATGGGTCTGCCTTTGAGTAGCTAATCACAATTTTATAACTGAAGGTGCTAAATTCAATCCCCAACAAGAAACAACTCCAATTATTTTTTAAAAAAAAATCTATTTTTAAACAAAACGAACCCAGGTAATGTTGTTCTTCAAAATTTCTATTCCAGATCTTTGTAATTTTCAGCTCCACAAACACACAATAACAACTGAATTTAATCACCAATAAACAGCGTGAAGATAGGGCACCTGAACCTAACTCTACCTGAAAAGCTAGATCATGAGGGGAGGATGTCCAAGTCCGTATAAGCAAACCACTTGTCCATTCCCCCTACCAATGTGAAACTCTAACCCACTCTAATTTCCCCAAGCCCAATTGGAGCATGGACTGGGAGCCCAAACGAGGATAGACTCAACTTAGATACCATATGAAGATATGATACCTGGACCTAACTAAACCCCAAAAGCTAGCTCATGAGGGGAGGATTGTCCAAGTTCATATTAGTAAACTACCAGTTCATTCCCCAACCAATGTGGGACTCCCCTCTCTAACAAACAACAAATATTTTTAGCCCTTACTCTTGAAAAAAACACTTCAACGCAGCCATCAAACATGACGTCTTTTAATGACATTTTTATAATCCTTCAATCACGTTTTTTCTCAGTGAAATGGGAGGGAGTTCGAAATCGAGCAATGATGTATACCGCTTTCTCATTTGCTGAAATTGGAGGGAGAAGTGTAATGAGACAATTTTTGTTTATTAGGTTTTAGGGATTCTAATTGGAAGTGGGTTAAATTAATGGGTCGCAGCCTCGCAGGTTATCCATGGTCGAACAGGTGTATTTTAATTTGGGTTGGGCCTTCCATCTTCGAGCCTCCACGTGTCCAGTCCGTCAAGTTAGGGTTAGATATGAATCTTTGGTTGACAGTAAGGGCTCATATAGCCAAATAGTGTAATGGGTAACTGGTTTAAATAATAGAAAATAGAAGAGGGGTATATCCGACTCTTTCCCGTTGAAACATCACAGCCTAAATGAAGCTAGACTAAATCCTTCCTTTTTATATTTCCTTTTTCTTTGACAAGGTGTTGAATGGAAATTGTAGAGGAAAAAAGAGGATCACTAAGTCCCAGAAAAATGCATCTTGTACCTTCCATTGATAAAGCGATATGGACCATGAAGTGGTTTAACCTCTCAGCTTCTCGTCGTTGTTCCTCTTTGGTAGGATCAAATAGAACTACTACGTGGAAATTTCCATCACCAGCATGAGCAATGACGGTGCTGTTAAAAAAAGAGAGGCAATGAGCATTATCTATTGTACAAACTCGTATTCTTAAGGTTCATAATGCCCAATGCATTGAGTCCAATAATTGTATGCATACAATACATACCACGTTAAAGGAGAAGAATCCAGCTCCTGTTTTGATCTTGAAATTAGTTCAGCAAGGTGTGATAAGGGTACACACACGTCCTGCAACAAAACCAAGTGTGTATTAAGATAATTAAAATGAAATAAAACAAAAAAGAGAAAATGTTAACAGGTTAAGAAGCATATAGAAATTAAAATCTTCGCATAAATGACAAAATAGCCAATATATCATCTCCTATTGGAACCACCTTATTAAAAGTGCTTATGAGTTGGGAATTTAACTGAAATAAAAATAAGAATCTTTGCAGAAATGAGAAAATAATATATCGTCTTCTATTTTAAGTGTTTCTGGGTTGGGGTTTAAGTGAATGAAACAACACAACAGAATGCTAGACTCTCAATTATTTATTGCTTAAATCAATATCCATTAGCAGCATCCTAGCATGGTTCAAGGAACTCATTTTCAGTCCAAATGATCAATGTACATGAGCCAACCTCCATCACTCCAATCCTGCGTTTAATTATCGACCCAGCACTCAAAGCAATAAAGAATTTAAAAGCGAGAAACATGGATGCAGAATGACCAATGGACAATTAGGTTCCAAGAGAATAGAAGCTTTGGTGCTCTGCTACAGAATGATAGAAATCCTTGAAAATGAAGCTATATATCTAACCACGCTCTGAGATACTATGGGCAGAATGCTTTTCCAAATATTTATGGGCTCCACGGTGCCACCCTAGTTCTGCTAGGGAATTTTCCCAAGTCCAGGAACATCTATTTCTTTTCTTTTTTGATTACCGAGAAATCTGAGGCAAGTACACAGTGCAAAACTAGGTGGTAATACACCCCCCACCTCCCACCCCGGCCACAACCAATACCTTTCTCCACTTAAATACCAAGCTTTTGTTGCACCTGAGTTAGCGATGTGCTCTTACTACTAGACCAAAGCTCTCGGGGCTTCCACAAACATTTAATTATAAAATGTCATCTAAAATTAGCTCAATTTATGACTAAAGGGTGAGTATCAATTACGAATCTAGAGGTAGCAATAGCACCAAGCTTATAATTGTCCTATATTCAGCAATACTCGTCTGTTTTCCCTCAATTTTGGGCAGAGATGGAAAGATTGGGGGGGGGGGGGGGGGGGACTAATAATTTTAATGTAAATATATACATATGAATTAGAGATAAGCTTTAATAAATGGAAGCAAGAAAGGAAACTTAAACACATAAGTAATGTAGATGGAACATATAAAATGAACCTGATATCTAAATGAAAATTTCCAAACGTAGTCTTTTATACCAAGAAAAATAGTAACTCATGAGTTTCCAACAATGCCAACTCATTTTAGTCTAATGTCGCAGTAGAAACAAACCGTTATCATTGCCTCAAAATTAGGTTTCATTGCAAAACAAGCCCAAAGTGCCTCCTTTCTTATCTACACAAAAAAGAAACCAATCGATTAGCAAACATTGTAGAAGGACCAGTTACTAACTATTCAAAAGTTGGCTTCCTTACCACATGGAATCACATTTTCACGGAAGTCACTTAGTTTCTATGAGGCTCCATAACATAAAAATCAAGTCAAACGGGATTTGAAGAGAAATTTCTCAACATAGACAAGATGATGGTTGCATTTTTAAGAAGTTTCTCCTCACCTTTAGAGATAAATATCTAATGAGTAAGATGTGAAATCACATTAAGCAATAGGATACTTTTTATATTGGAACATATATTTCAAAAATTAATTTTGGTTCAGTTGTTTCAGAGTTCCCTGTCACGAGGTGTTTACGTAGGAATTGAAGTCTTGATCATGCTGATGGCAGCCAAAGGAAGGAAGGCTTTCAAGAGTAAGACCGAGCTTAACAAAGGTACTTCCTAAAAATTTTCGACAGATATGATCACAATTTTATCTATCAACAATTGATGGAATTTGGAAGGCACCAGGCATACCTTATTTTGAAGACTTAGCTGCAGTAAAAATGTATCAAGTCAAATTAAGCAATTATTCTAACTACAGTTCTCCACGACTCCTACTAAAAAGATTGAACATCTTCCTTTGCAGAAACTTACATGGAAATTTCTTGCACAGAGAAGGACATATAACTACTACTCAAAGTGCATCTTTTTTAGATTCTGGAAAAAGGGTGATCAATCAAAAATATTGCTCCTCCTTATTCAAATTACCAAAGGGGTGATATTACCATGTTGCATGAAGCTATTATGGGGAACTCATAATTCATAAAGACATATATGAGCAGTACTGAGTATAAGGGAAATAGTTATTCACCTTTCGCCATTGGCTACTCTAACCTTCCCGACCACGATTTTTTCTTTTTTTTTTTAGGTATTTCACTGCGAAATAAGACATTTCAATTGTAAACGAAATCAATTAAGGCATTCTATTTTCCTATTTCACATTCCCTTATCTCTTTTTGTCAATACTATCTTCCCTATTTCCTATTTCTTTTTTTCTCATTTTCAATTAATTGAAATAGAAAATTACAGTAGTACAGTTGTATTGAGTAGTAAGTATTTCTCCTCATTTCATGGTTCTATTTTTGTCAAATATAAGTTGGTGCTGAAAAACATATAGGAATAAAATTACGAACTGCAATTACTGAGAGGTATGCAATCACTTTGGTATTTTGCTGCAAATTTTGCATGCTCCATCTACGAGAAGCCTCGTCATTGTTTAAAGGTTCCCATCTTACCAGCTAAAAGTTGGAAAAACTTTTTGTTCCGAGCGAAAAGGGGAAAATATACCCCTCAACATTGTGATTTAGAGCGGATACACCCCTCGTTAAAAAAAATGGTGTATATATACCTTCGCCATCTAACAAATGGATCATATTTACCCTTTACAGACTGAATTCTAAAAAAAATCTAAAACTGATTTTTTAATTTCAAAAATGTCATGCAACTTTAAAAGATTATCTCACTCATTTTCTTTTCCCCTCTAGACTCAATCCAGACCCAACCCAACTAAAAAACAAACTCAATCTCTCTTATTCAGACCCGACTCAAACCCATTTTATGATTGAGTAGAAGGAGGATGGGATTCTTTCCATTATTTGGGTCGGGTTTGGAGGGGTTAAAAAAATGGGTGATGTAATTTTTTGAAGCACACGTTATTTTTGGAATTAAAAACCTGTTTTAGGATTAATTTTATTTGATTCAGTAAATATAGGTTTGTTAATGCAAAGGGTAAAAATGCATCATTTGTTAGATAACGGGGGTATATATGCACCACTATTTTACGAGGGGTATATTTGCTCTAAATCGCAAAGTTGATAAGTATATTTTCCCCTTTTCCCTATTTCCTATAATGAGAAAATTATGCTAAAATCATTGCTTAGTTACTAAAGTAGTAAACAAGCTCTCCTTGTGCTAGTATATTTTCTTTTATACAACACAGCATGAGACTAGAAATCTGAAAAGGTTTCCCTATTCTTTTCTCATTTTTTGGCACTCGAGGAGGATTAGAGTTTTTATAGAAGTTACAATTGTTAGCTACAATGTACTTGATGTATCATAAAATACATTGATGTTAATGCAAACACTAAAAAGTTACTACCCCCTCATTTTATAAGATCCAGTTAGACAGAACTAAAGCCTGAAGAAAAGGCAGTCTTATGAAGAAATATTGAATAGAAACATAACCAAGAAAAGATAATATTGAACAAACAGAACTTAGATAATAGAGTACCTTCCAGAGTTCCTTTTTCTCTTCAGGTTCTTCAGCGAAAACAAAATCAGAACCATTGTGCTCAGAAGCTATCTTCCGAACAATTTGTGTTTGCTCACGCGCATATGCCTCTGATAGATAACGGCACAGAAGTGAGGATATAGCCAGTTAAACAATAGAGCCTCAGTATATTTAATGTTGATTTTATTCCTTCCCTAAATAAACACCACGCCACCCAAGAAAAACATCATTTAGGTTCAATCATGAGTTCTCAGAGCGCATATCTTAGTAAGCTTATGAAGCACACATGAAAAGGACCAGCTGGAAGCTCAACACTCTGTGGCTGAGTTATAATCCCTGTCCCATCTCAAGACAAAAATAAAATAAGTCAACCATCCCAATCTACGGATAGGAACTTTTTTTCAAAACTATGGTTAATCCATATGCACTCCTATATTCAAAGTTATCTGAATTGTTCTTCTGACTTACTATTCTAGGAAAGGGGCTTGATTTTTCACCTGTAATGGTCATCTATTGAAACCTTTCTGTCACATTATCAGAAACTGTACAAAGAACTTGTTCGACTGGATTTATAAATCAACAAACTTCAAATTGTTCATAATTGAATTGCAAATCACTTGTTTGAATTATCAAGTATAATTAGTGAGTACCTAGAAATAATTATACAAATCTGATTCCATCAAAATAAGATCTCCAAACAGTAATAAATATATTTTCAAAAAACACATGATAAGAGAAACCAAAAAGCACACATGTCGTTAAAGCTTTTTGTATCAACTATTAGTCTCATTAGTACATAAATCTGGCTTTAGGAAACTCAAGATAGTATAATAGGCAGAAAGGCAAGTGTTATTCTAAAAGCGCAAGCGCGAGAGAGAGAGAGAGAGAGGAGGAGGAGGAGGAGGAGCAGATGAGCAGTGGAGGAGAGCCCGGAATGGAAATGAAAGAGAGAATAGGAGAGAAAGAGATATCTCAAGGACCATGTTGGAGAGAGAGAGAGAGAGAGAGAGAGAGAGAGAGAGAGAGAGAGAGAGAGAGAGAGAGAGAGAGAGAGAGGATATAAGTGGTTTGACAAGGGAGCTTCCATCATCATGGCCAAAAGGAGACTGAACAAAAGGGCTATTAAATGACACCTCCTGGTGCATCATTATAGATGTGCTAAATGCATGACCATCATCATTTGGACTTGGATTTGAAATAGAAATTCAATGATTCGGTTGCCTAGCCAAACAAGTAGGAGTAATTTGGACTTAAGGATGTGTAACCCAGATGGCCAAATCCTTCCTTCAAAAATGGTACCCATTCGTATTTCATTATAAAAATAATCAATAGAACTATAGATGCAAGCAAATTCTCATTTATGAAGAATAAAAAGAAAAAAGAATAAAGGTAAATATTTGCCCTTAAAGTATGTGAAATTCACCATATTTTCCCTCAGTTAATAGTTTGGCCCAATTATGCCCGTCACTACTTTATTGGGCCAAAAATGCCCTTATTCACACAGAATTTAATCAAGAGCATATTTGGACCTACATGCATGCTATAACGGGTTCAAGCCTTGGAAACAGTCTCTGACAGAAATGCAAGGTAAGACTGCGTACAAAAGACCCTTGTGGTGGGGCCCTTCTCCGGACCCTACGCATAGCGGGAGCTTTAGTGCACCGGGTTGCCCTTTATGCATGCTATAACGGCATATTTGGTCCAATTTAGTTCATACCAGCAATTATGAAACAACTTGTAAAGTTTCATTTGGGAAGAAACTTGATTGAATTGTAATGAATTTTTCACCAATTGAGGCATCACATAGAGCACATTCTGAGCCATTTTAAAGCAACTTAACATGTCATTCTGTACAACTTAAATTAAAGGTTCAACGTAAAGATACAATGACCATAATGTCACAAAAGAAGAAAATTAATTGCATTGATTCAAACTGCAAAATATCTTTACCTGTGCCTACGAATTCAAACATCAAAGTTGGAATCTCTGGCAAATTTTTTTCATTTGCAAGATTGATTGCTCTAATTTGAACTTCATCCAAGAGCTCCACTCTTGACACCTAATGTGCATATGAACAAAATAATTAAGCTGGAAAATTATGGTTTCTGCTTTGAATTTCCAACAAGTAAATTGAGAGCCCCTCATTTTCCCCATTGCTGACTTAAGCAATAAAAAATGAGCTCGTACACAAGCTCACCAAGTCAAATTATCAGTTCAAGCACATAGATGCATGAAAGAAAATAAAGATTCAAACATCATTAACTTATTTGGTATCCTCTTGAGATGTGAATGAGCAGTTGTTCTTACACACAGACGATAATTAGGGACTGAGATGTGAATGAACAGAGTTCTTACACAGACGATAATTAGGGACATTTTACACTATTAAGCACTGGCTCCATCTGTTCATGTAATGAAAGAACAATGTACTATATAGCAGGAATTAAAGGATGCATGCATAACCAGTATACACAAAATACTTTGAGAAAGCAACACTAAGCTATAAAAACTTATTTATAGATAAAGAACCTTACTAAAATCATTAATGAAAAAGAGTCCCATAAAATTTAATGACCCAAAGGAAATTCTGAAGGTGGTGACTAAAAACCTAGCGATGAAGGTTTTCAAAATCTAAATACTGACCAAGAACCTAGTAATGAAAGAACACAATGAAATACCCACTTACCAGGCAGAACAACCAGGGTGTATATCAGGTCCACGGAAACAGATCTGGAAGTACAAAATCCCAACCAAGGTAAAGTGTTTCACCTAATTGGTGGCCAGAAGAGCATATCTCACATATGAAAAGTTATAAAGGAGAGGCTTCCAGATTGCTTCTAGATGTTTTCTTTGCAATGAAGATGAGGAAACCAACAGTCACCTATTTTTACATTGCAAAGTTACATCATGCCTTATTTCTTAGCACCTGCTGGGCTTAAGGGAGTCCACTCAGGTTTTACTTAACCTATGGGCTTATGAGGACCAAGTTGGGTTTAGTAGCTGCATATTCTTCCCTTTTTTTTTCCCTAGTACACTTGTGTGCATTCCTGTTAGTTTTCTGTTTCTTCGACCTCTGTTGTGTTTAAATTCTAGCATTTCATATTACTTTTATAATTCTTGCTCAGTCGGCCTATGATGCCTACTGAGTACGTGTTGTTTTGGTACTCATACTACACTCTGCATCTATTTTCGTGATGCAGGTCCGAGCACCCGCTAACAGCGTTGAGATCGAGCCAACAACTGTCATATTCGGAGGCCATCATACTTGTATCCTTCTGTATATATTTGACTAGCCTTTTGCATTTTGAGACAAGTCTTTATTTGTGGTCCACTTTTGGGACTTGTACTCGTTTTGTAATAGCTCTGTACATGTGACTTCAAGGTTTTGGGAGGGATCTTTTATTGTATATATGTTTTGGTTTGCTTCTGCCTTGAATCTTCTATTCATTCTATAAATTGTTTATTCTTGTTTAGTTTCTACCCTTAATCCCATTACTTGTAGTTTCGGGATATGGGTTGGCTTACCTACTGGTGGGTTATAATAGGTGTCATCATGACTCAAGGGATTGGGTCATGACACCCAATTACCAGGCAGAAGAAATATGTCCCTTAAGCATCATACTCCTTAAGAAAAAAAGATATTGCACCTTACCTTTGCCTTTGAAGGTCTATCTATTTGGAACAAAATGTCTCAACAATAGTTATGCTAATCAGTTTATATACATGCATCTATACTTCACAACTAAACATGACCAAATAAAGGCTCTTATGCATGAACCTAGTCTATATCTACTAGTATCGTTAGGCCCTAGTGGTATAACCTAGATCATAGATGACTCAGAGAAAACATACCGGGTTTTTTTTGTTTAAAAAGGTAACATATTTGTATATTAATATATAGACTACACAAAATCTGTGGAGTCACCCATAATTATAGAGGAATGCAGAAGAAACACTTAATCCTTTGTTCTCTGAAAAGGATTCTAAAGCATCAAAATAAATTCATGATCGTGTAATACTTTTCTTTGCACCAATATAGGAAAGTACTACCACTTCATTTTCCTCTTCTGGATATGACAGGATTTATCTTCAAGACATCTTTGATTTTTCTCTTCCAAAACTGTCTACCAAATGCAACCTGGGACAATCCTCCATCTCTCTAATTAAATTACCGTCTCTATTCCAACATGCTAGAACTTCAGGTATTCTTCTTGGCATAGTCCACATAATATCCCTTAAGTTGATGAAGACCTTCAATAACTGCAGAGTCAATTTACAGTGCAACGAGAGATGATTAATTGTTTGTCTCTGCCTCTTCTCCATACAAGTAGCATCTAGAATAGTTGTTACCCTCTTTAAGTTAAGATTATCTTGTGTCAAAACTGCCTCTTTATCCAATATCCATGTAAAGCAGGAAATTTTATAAGGAATTTTAACTTTCCAAATCAACTTCAAAGCCAACATGCAATCTGGTTAAGTTTGAAAGGTTGAATTCCTTATATGTTGATTTAACAAAAAACTTTCCTTGCTTATTCCCTTGCCAAGTCGTACAGTGTACAAAAGTTGAAGCCCTCTTAAATTGTTAAAACTCTGTTAGGTCAATCTCCCAATCATTTAATAATCTTCTCAAGGTAAGGTTCCATCATTGATTATTCCATACCTCTCCTATTGTTGCTTCTTGTAGCTGAGTCAGATTGTGAATGTCTAGAAAATTTCATTTTGGAGGTCCTTGGCTAAGCCAATTATCCTCCCAAAAGGATATTTCATGCTATTTCCTACTCTGAAATTTGACCTATTCATGAACTAAGGCCACAAATTCCTGATTGACTTCCAACGACCAACTCCATAAGGACCATTCACAGTTTTGGTTGTCCATTTTCCTTCCATGCCACACTTCTCCCTAATCACCTATCTCCATAATGATTGTTCTTCTGCACCAAATCTCTATAACCACTTCATCATTGAACTTTGATTATGAGTACTCAACTTCTTGATTCCCAGTCCCCCCTCCTCCTTACTAGTTGTAAGGGAATTCAATTTAACCAAATGGATATTTTTCTTGTCACAGTTTCCTTCCCACAAGAATTCTTTTATAGAGCATCTATTCACTCCAATACATTTACAGGTATTGGAAATAATGACATCATGCAGGTAGGCATAGCATTCAGTACAGAATTAGTAGCACATTAATCTACCTTGCGTATGATTTGTACTAGTCGACAATCGACAAACATTGCCCAGCTTTGCACAACTATCTCTCTCTTTTCTCTAGAAATTTTACAGGACAATTCCGTACAAATCTAGTTCGCTTTTCTATTAACCCATATAAATTTAAGCAGGCATAATTAGATTTACATGCAACAAACAAAGATGTCAATGCACTTAATGGAGCCATACAGAAAACATTATCATGAATATACATTAGGAGACTGGTCCAACAAACTTCATAAAATTTAATGATCATTATTCTAACATATATTAGCTGTAGAGTTCTAACCTGTATACCAGAATGCATTGTGGCTATAGCAACATCCGCTGCATCTTTAATTGTAGGAAAGTTGCACATAGCAACCTGTGCCAATATCATGTAAAAGAAGAGTTCAACCAAAAGCTTTTTACAGTACAATATAAGAAGGCAGAACTCTCTCTACAATGGGGGTACATAGACCTCCCTAATAGTAAGACAAACATGAAAAATATGAGTAAGTTCTAACTTAATGCATATGGAACAAATTTATTGCATTAATTTCTGAAGGGCATTACATAGATCAAAAGCAGCACCTTCAAAATTTATCATTGAAGAGATCACATAAATGAGGCCTAGTTTCTCTGACAAGCCTGACGCCACAAGAACCTCAAGTTCTTTCAAGGCTCCATAGGAACAGGGTAGTATGGATCTTATCAAGTTCTTTTATGTCTCAACAGCATCGGGGCGTATGTAATTGAAGATTTCAAGGAGAACAGAGTCTTCTTTGTATTTCTGGATGATTTTACATCCCATGAGAATGGGTACTTACACAATAAGTCCTATGACTACATAAGAAAAGAAAATAATGCATAATCATTTTCAATTAATACTATATCAATATAGAATCAATCTCTATCAATTTACTCCTATAGTTATGCTAGGAAATCAATATCAATCAACACTCCCCCTTAGGTTGGTGCAAAGATGTCACACATTCCCAATATGCAAACTAGACTATGGACCATGGGAAGTCCGTTTATTGAGGCCTTTGGTAAACACATCAACTAGCTTCTTTTCTGATGACACATGGAACAAACTCAAGACACCACTTGTAATTTTTTCTTTGATAAAGTGTCGATCAATTTCAACATGCTTTGTTGGGTGATGCTAGACTGGATTATGTGTAACGCCCCTAATTATTTAAGCTAATTTTTGCATTAAAGTGGTTATTTCTTGATGATATGATCAACTGCTACTGACTCGAATTTTGTTACGGAAAAAAAAAATGTTTTTGTTTAGCTACATTTTCGGGTGATCAGACTTAGGAAGGCCATAAACCCATTAGAATTTGGAAATTTGGGAAAACTCATAAAATGAAAGTTGTAGATAATTGAAATACCTTTCCAACCATAGGTCGTGGGCTTATAGGCGACATCAGAATAAAAAGTTATGGACGTTTTAACGCAGAAGGGTCAAGCAGGGTGATGATTTTGGGCCCAACCCGAATTCAAGTCGGGTCAGGCCCATTTTCTTTGACTTTTAAAGGATAAGTTCAGCTGATCTCTTCCATTTTTAGACCATAAGTTTCTAGAACATCATAGAGAAAGAGAGAAAAAGAGATCTTCTAGGCTAAGAAGCAATTTTTGACCCAAATCCGAGTCCCGAATGCCGAAACTCGTGAAGAAAAAGGTGTTGCACGTTACGTTGTCTTCACTTTGAGCTAAAAATCAGCTAGTAAGGAGTGTGTTGTCGTATTTGCTGCACACCTAAGGTAAGATTGATGTTCTTTTTCTTGTTAACAAGCTTGTTTAGAGATTTAACGGTTTAAAACGGAGGAAGTAAGCGTTGTAAACTTGTTGTTTGCTTTGTTGAGACTTATGGATTTGGGGCTGTTTTGGTTGGATTAAATGGGTGAAATTAGTTAAGTTATGATGTAGAATGATTGTTGATAATGTTGTTGATGTTGTTGATAAGTTGTTGTTGTCGAAATTGGGGGACTAAACTTTGTTTGCAAACCCGTTTTTGAGATGGTACTGCTGTTAGTGCGTTGATGATATCTTTTTGTACAAAATGAGTTTTGTGTTGATTTCTTTTTGATTGGAAACTTAAGACATAGATCTAAATGTTTTGTGAAGGGAATAAAGTTCAGTTTTGCTGTTTTCAGGTTGCAAACTTAGATACAATCGGATAAGTGTGGCTGTCCAGATTCTCGTTTTTAAGTAGCTGTTAGTATTTGGATGATATCGTTTTGTACAAAATGAATTTTTAGTTGATTTCTTTTGGGTTGCAAACTTAAGAAGTATATCTAAAAGTTTCATGAAGGGGATAAAGTCCAGTTTTGCTGTTTTGAGTTTCGAAATTTAGATTCAAGCTGTGGTACTTGACTTTCTGAATTTACTGTTTTAGTAACATAATTCGGGTCGAAATATTCTAGGCTTATTTGCAATAATAAATCTTGTTTTATGTCAATATTATGGATATTATGGAAAGTTAAATAAGTCATTTAATGGTATTTTCAAGGTTGCTTATATCGTGTGCAAGTTGAGGAACTTGAGACATTTGATGGCCTACGGTTTGAACTTTTGAAGTCGTGTTGGATTGTTGTATGCTAAAAGGCTGAGGTTTGTGTATAAACTCTTGTTACCTACTAATATATTGAAAGCCTATCTTGGTATGGTTGCTATTGTCTTGAAATATGTCTTGTCATATTGGTATCTTGGGAAATTTGCAAGACACTTGCTTAACTCGCCCACTTGTACGGATTGCTCGATCACTTGACATTCTTGTGGACCTTGTCCTTCTTGTGGCTGTGACTTTGTCACTATTGGCATGTCTCTTGTTTCGGACCCTTTGCCATCTTGATTATGGATTTTTAGCTCGTCTTAAGTATGGAAGTTGTCCATTTTAAGTACGAATTAGGAAGCCATTTTTAATATGGTTCTTGGTTCTCTTGATTATTGGGTCTTTACCCTTCTTGATACAGGGCTCCGGTCCTTCTTGATACTTAATCATGTTGGTGTGACGGCATGACGTACATATTGGGCGAAACTTGGTGCTAAATCTTGTAAATGTACTTCTATGAATTATTTACACTTAAGCTTTTACATTTAGAACTTGATACTCGTGATATAGTTGTTGCCTTGTTTTAATTATTATTGTACATTGGTGCGGCTCATGACTTGAAAAGACTATGGTGGAAACCCAAAGGCTTCAAACTTGTAGTTTTGCACCACTAAGCTTTGTGCTTAGCGATAGTTGTTTCTATCATAGGAAATGTCTGAGAAGAGGCTTGAGGTTGGCCATTGGAGATGAAGTTTTGGGAGCTTAAATGAAGATCACATTTGCATATAGGCATCTATATTTTACAGTATTTTGGGACGTGTATATGATTTATGGGTTGCTTGTATATTTGTATTTATGTACGTATTTCTGAGGGTT
The DNA here is from genome assembly GCF_947179165.1 of Solanum dulcamara. Lineage (NCBI taxonomy): Eukaryota > Viridiplantae > Streptophyta > Magnoliopsida > Solanales > Solanaceae > Solanum > Solanum dulcamara. The sequence goes on from NC_077245.1 coordinate 57,019,565, forward strand.
GTAACTTAAGGATGGTTGTTTGTTTTGTAAATTTTGGGGTATGTACATTTCTAAGTTTTATGAAGCACTAAATTTTCCCTTTGGAGTTGGAATATTTGAATGAAGCATAAATTATCGTAATACATGAATGTCTCGGAAGCTATTTTTTTTAAAACTATTTTGAGAAGTCGCCTGTCCTAAATTGGAATTCTTATTTGATTTAATTGAGATGAAAAAAAAAATTTAGTTGGCGAACAACTTACACCTTTCACTATTTTTTTGGATTATATAAATAGGCCTTACCCAAACTCTTACACATATAACACCAATTAATGTATGTAACCTTCCTATTCCTCAGATTCTCAATAGTCAAAATCGCCATTGTTGCTAACCAGGTGAAGAAGCACACTTTTCTAGGTATCTTAGAGATCCAAATTCATCTATGTCGATGCAAGCTCCTCCCTATCCAGTAGCTTCTCATAGTATGACTTAACAAAAAACACTTCAATGTTCCCCACCTCCCTACATCATGGTTATTATGTGGCGTTCCTTGTTTGTAAAGAAAACCGATTACATTTTGGAATTCTGACACTTCCTAATTATGAAAATTCTTCCTAAACCTCAAATCCCAGTAGACTTCTCCATCTTGTATCCTCTTAGACTTATCGAACTGTCATATCTTTATGGCATGAAATTTTGTAAATGTTTGAAAATGTAAATCTCAAAATATTGCATCACCTGTTCCCCCAAAATTCACCCTCCTCCCACCCCCCACCTGTAAAACAGAAAACTACTAAACTATTTCCATCGCCTCAAAATGCTCCTCTACTACCCGCAAGCATGGTTACATTTTTAGTCCTCCAAGCCCATTCCAAATCCCTGCATGTTTCCCCAATCATTTCTCTCCTAAAAGCATGTTCTTCTATCCTAAACCTCCATAACAATGTTCCTAACAGGGCAACCTTCAAATCTTTGGTTCCAAGCCCACCAAAACACTTGGGAGTTGGAACAGTTTCCCAATGAACTTCTTTGCATTGTCTGTCGAATCCCAGTGGAAATTTCTTTGAAGTCTCTCCAATTCTTCTGTAAGACTAACCAATACATGAAACACAAGATATAAAATATATGGAGATGCTAGATAATGTGCACTTAATAACACTTCATTTTCTCATTTAGATAAAACTCTTTTCAGTCATCCAAGCATATCCTGAAGAACCGACTTTCATGTTGCTTGGTCCTTATTTGAAGCACGTAATGGTAATCTGAGGTAGGTGATGGAAGAGCCCTAACCTTGTAATTCATACTTGTGCGTGAATCTCAATATCCACCACATTTCCAACTAGTATGATCTCACACTTTTTGAAGATGATCTTAAGGTCTGACACCACTTGGAACCATGCTAATATATGTCCAAGTATATCAATTGAGTCCTATCTGCATCACAAAATACCAAATTATCATCAGCATACAATAAATGTGAAACTCTTACATTGCCATGTCCCCAAACCACATTGAAGTCCCTCAATTATTCACCCGTCAAAAACTTTATCCATCATTCTACTCAGCACCTCTATTACTAAAATGAACAGCATAGAAGATAATGGATCTCCCCGAATCAAGCCTCCTGAACTAGGATTAAACATGACATAAATCAGATTTAGTAGAACTACATGGATGCTGATTGTTACCCAACTACAGTGGAGCCCCTCAAGTATTCACCCGTCACAACTTTATCCATCATCCTACTCCACACCTCCATGACTAAAATGGACAGCATAGAAGAAGATGAGTCTTCCTGTCTCAAGCCTCTCAAACTAGGATTAAACATCACAGAAATTGTATTTTAACAAAATTACACAAAAAGGATGGATCAGATATAATCCAGATCTAAAAGTTGCCTGACCCGTTACATCATTTTTCCCAATCCAGTGTTCAGCAAAATTGAAAATCTCTCTCTCTCTCTCTCTCTCTCTCTCTCTCTCTCTGACTATCGATCTTGCCGGAATCTTGTCAGCATCTTTTCGATGCTCCCTCTTCACTCTCTCCTCATCAGCTCTTTCTCTCTCTTAGGGCTACAGGAGCCGATGGATCTGGGTGACTTTTTTGGTTCTGGAAATCACGACCTTTGCAGGTATCAGTGTCAGTTATACAGCGGCAACAGGGAACATTGACTTTATAACACCGACATAGACCAGCAACTCAGGCGGCGGCAGTCCAGCAAACAGATTCCGACCCAGGTTGTATCTTGCATCTTCTATTCTTCGACCAGTATTCAGCACATCCAGGTTCAGCAGCATTCCGTTCTTTCTCTTAGTATTACATCTCAGGCTAAATATTTAGGGCTTGGAAAGTTGTTCCTCTGTTTTCTTCTTCCCGTATGTATTCAATTATTTTTTAAAAAAAAATAAATTGTAATGTTGTGTTCCTCAGCATTAAGGTATGTTGGAGACCTCCAAAAAGGTAGTAACAACCTAAAACAAGAAAGTAATTACAGTAATCCTAAAAGATCTACTAACTGTGCAGCATCTTCTATACAATGTTCTTTACACCAAAACTAGAAAATTGCAATCCAACTCCCCTTGATATTCTAAATGCTGTTGAATCTATATTCAAAGCTTCTTCCATTCCTCTCCCTCCAGATAATCCACCAGATACAGTGTGGGATTATTCTCCACCACTTCTATTGTGTCTTGCTTCCCCCTCTCCTAATCCAGCAACTTAACAAGTCTGTTGTGTGATCTGGAATTGACTATTTGGTCTCTGTTAAACTGAGAAACAGAGTCCAAAGCTGAGATGTGACTTGGCAATGGAGAAACAGATGATTAATTGTCTCTCTAGCCTCACTGCACAGCATGCACCTAGACACAATTGGCAATCCCTTTTTCTGTAGAATCTCATGAGTGAGGCAAGCTTTCTCTAAGACCTCTTTCCTGTAAATTCTACCTGCAAAGAACTTGCCATCCTTATCATGTTTCCATCTAATGGTGTCATCCTCTGTAGTGGTGCCTTTGAATCCATCAATCATCTGCAATAGTTCCACAGGCCTACCTATTTCCCAGTCATTAAGATGCCTCCTAAAAAAGATTGTCCATCCCTAAGGAGACCAACTACCAGTCATTGTAACCTCAAGGTTAGTGCATAGATTGGCCAGATCAGGGAAAGCTTGCATTAAAACTTCCTGTCCAATCCATAACTCCTTCCAGAATAGTATTTTATTACTGGCACCCACCTCATAACAAGTATTCTTCGCTAGTCTAGGCCAAAAATTCCTGATAGATCTCCATACTGATGTTCCATACGTGGTAGATACTGAATTGGTAAACCATTGCTCTGTCTGCCCATACTTATAAAAGATTACCTCCTTCCATAGAGCCTGTTTATTTCCATTGAATCTCCATAGCCATTTCATGAGCAAGCAATCATTCTTTTGGGTATTGCAGCGTTATACAGTTTGAAGGGGTTAAGGAGGTTATTCATAAGATAAAAAGGGGAGGGAGACCGGGCCAGACGAGATCCCGGTGGAATTTTGGAGGCTTTCCAAAGAGTCTTTATTATTTATTCACTGATATAATTTCTTTTGGGATTTATATACCAGTCTTTTGTAATTCTCTTAGATGCTCCATGGTCTAGTGTGGAATTTAGGCAAGAGTTTTAGCTTAATAATTTGAGATACCAATTGTTCATAATTAATTAGCATATTATTTGAAATACTTATTTAATATCTTAAATATTGTGAATTAATGGTGAAGGTATGGAAATATTTGTTTGCCCGGCCGGTGTTTTATGCTGGGTGCCAACCACGTCTAGGTGGTAATTTGGGACGTGACAATATAATTATCATGAATGAGAAGATTTCGTGTTTGACATTGACCATATGTTCCGAAAACCAGAGAACAACATTTCTTTTTCCATGTAAATTGCTTATGAGTTTTCGACAGTAGAAGGTTAGAATGTAAGAAGATATTCCCCAAGTACGTGAAATAAATTACAGAGTTGAAGTTACACTTAAGCATGCCTGTCAAGTAAAAGGAAATACAGAAAAATACCACTGACGATTGTGGAAGTTTCTGCAAGCGCAAGGTAATTTCAGTTATAACACCCAAAGTGCCTTCACTTCCAATCATCAGCCGTGTCAAGTCGTATCTGCGATAGGCAGTTTCACCACATATAAAGAATGCTACGTGGACAGTTTCTTAATGTACAACATTGGAAACTGCTATCAAAACTAAAATAAAGAATTGTTTTGTAACTGAGAAAGCAAATAACTGCAAATTTTTAACGCAAGAAACGTTCAAATGATCATTCCAGAAATGTTTAATCATACTGATAAGTCATCACATTTCTTCAGAATGAAGAACAGAGAATATTGGAACAAATAATAGAAGTGTGAGAATACAAAAACCTATTGTAGTTTACATTAGACGTTGCAGAATGATCTGTTTTATAAGAAATGATAAGTCATCATTAATATATCACCAAGGAGGTACTTTCATAAATTTTACATATCAAAACCAAAAGTGCATCCTTTCTTATTTTTAAAGGGATTCAATAAGATGTATCACTGCTTTGGCATCATTGCCAAGTTCTCTTTACAACAAAAAATAAAGCGAACCTAAACAGTTCATTTTGACATTCTGGAAAATGTTGCCTTTTCTCTTTAAAGCATCTAGCACCTCTCTCCCTCTGAACTGTCATCATATACACACGAGAACAGACAATTTCTTTTGTCTGGTATTCTTGCCTCTGATGTTCAAGCACTTCAATAACTTTCAAGTATCACTTGGCATAGTCATTTGATTCCCAACATGTTGAGAAACAACATAAAACTTAACTTTTTAATAAAGAAGGTTCGCCACACAACACTTGGAGCATAACTAAAATCTTCTTTGTTGAAGTTTTCATGTGTTAAGCGAGCCTTTTGAACTACCAACTGAGTGAAGCATGAAACCTTACAAGGAGCATCTGTTCTCTGGATTTGCCCCCAAGGCCAAAAATTTCCTAGCTGGCCAACCCACTTCAATAATGAATAAAACAGTTCACTGTGAAGCAACCCTTGCTGTGAACTTTCCAGATTAACTTATCTTGACTATGCAACAACCCTTGGAATGGTTCTATGACTACCAAAAATGAAAATTTCAGCAATTTATCCATTTCCCAATCATTCAAATGCCTTTTGAAATTGAAATTCCATCTATCTTGTCCTCTATTGGTAGCCAAGGTAGATTCCAACAACAAGTGAGTTCATATAAATTCGGAAACAGTTACTTTAGTGGAGCATGCCCAATCCAGTTATCATTCCAAAAAGCAATCTTCCTCCCATCTTCCACATCAAAACCAATATCGCTCATATAGTTCTACCATAGAGCTCTACTAATCCACCAAAACCCCATCCCATGAGGAACAATCACTGCTCTAATAGTCCAAAAACCTTCAACCCATACCTTTCACTGATAACTTTTTCTCAAATTGCATGTTCTTCTGAAGTGAACTAACACAGCTATTTCATGATTAAACCACATTATTTGTGTTGCCTCCAGTTTATAGTGCCTAGACCCATTCACTTTTGCTGGAGTGCATCACTTAACTAAGTGGAATGTCCTCATCTCTATTTTCCTTCCTTAGCAAATCCCTCCTTAATTTATCCAACATTTTCTCAGCTTTAACTAATAGAGGAAATAAAGACATCACATATGTAGGGAGTGAATCAAAGACACTGTTATCAACACTAATCTAACCAATGAGAAGCATTTTTGACCTAGCCAACATCTTTTCACATCTTTTCTAAAACCTCATGCCAGATTTTTAAGGCTTTGTTATTTGCTCCGAAAGGCAATTCCAAATATATACTATGCAAAGTTCCTACTTCTCCGCCCAAAATTTAAGCCAGAACTTCAAGATTTGTGACTCAATTATTTGGAAAAATAACTCTTTCTCCAATTACCATGTAGCCTTGGCGCATACTCAAGTACAATGAGGATCAATCTTCAATGCCTCAACTGTTCCACAGTGGCATCAAACATTAAAACGTATTATAATCATATAAAGGATGAGATACTTCCAATCCACTGTTTGCCACCGTGAAGCCCCAGATGTACATTTTACTTGGCTATCTAAAATATTTTACTAAACACTTCCATCACAATAATGAATAACAACGGAAACAATTGAATCTCCTTATAGCTCAAAGCCTCGAACCCCTTAGAGAATCAGAAAGGACCACTGGCGAACCACTTACCAAAATAAAATATGTGATTTTGCTGATATAGAAAGAGATCTATTTGATCCATTTCCTTCAAACCTCATTTCTTTTAGAACATCAAGAAGGAATTTGATATGACATGATCATGTGTCTTCTATATGTCCGATTTGCAACAATCCTAGGCTAGATTTCCTTTTCTCTAGTATCCACACATTCAATAACAATGAGCACAACATCCATCATTTGCCTATATCTAATGAGGTGATCTGGGAATTATCAACTAGCATGTTCACCACCATCTCGAACCTTTCTGTTGGTTTTTTAAAAAGATGTTGCAGAAAAAAAGGATTGAAAATGTCTCTCAATAATTTTATTAAGCATAAGAGCGCTTTCAATAGCCAATTTGAGCACATAATATGCAGAAAATCTGCAATTCAAAATTTTAAAAAGCTAAATAATCTCACCAACTAAAACAACCTAATAAAAATTCAAATTCATCCTAAACCTAGACAACTTATTATGCTAAAAATTACTGCAGTAACTAAACTAAATTTCAGCACTCCTTCTTTGCTTTAGTTACTGCAATTTAAATATGCTCCTCCTCAATTTCTGCTTGGACGGTTGGTGCTGAATTCTTTTCATTGTTTTTTAACTTGCAAAATTTTTCATCTTTTTTTCCTTTTGGTTTGTGCTTAAAAAAACACCCTTAATAATCTTGTCTTGTTTGGAAGCTCATTTGAAAGTGTTTTTTCTAGACAATGATAGGATTTGCAAGGACTTTTCTTCCATCATAACATCTCGTAAAACATAGGTTTCAAAATATGGTTTCATTCTCATCAACCAAATTTGATAGTTTTCGTCGATGAAAATTTGTGGGGCATTAAAAGAGAAATTGTTGCTTGCCATGATTGAAAATTGGATGAAAATAGCTCTACGTGTTGAAAATAAGCACAAGTTAAAAATAACCCTGGAGGGTTAAAAATGGGTTGAAAATAGTTCTTAAAAAGAACTCACAGATCCCCTAAGATAAATGAGGCTCTTGATACCACTATCGGTTTTTTTAAGAGATGGAGCAAAACAGACTTGAAAATGTCTCTCAATAATTTTATTAAGCATAAGAGGGCTTTAAATAGCCAATTTGCGGACATAATCTATAGAAAATCTGCAATTCAAAACTTACAACAATAATATACCCAGTGAAATCCCACAAAGTGGGGTCTGCGGAGGGTAGAGTGTACGCAGACTTTACCACTACCTCATAGAGGTAGAGAGGATGTTTCCGAAAGACCCTCGACTCAAGTGTATCAGACCCAGTAAAGAGAAGAAAACAATGACAGAAGCATAGGAGAGAAAACAACAACAACAACGACAAATAATATGATAAACGAAATGCAATAAAAAACATATGGAAAGATCTATAAGGTCGCGGCTAGTCCTATTACCTGCACTATACCTCTACATGGCAAGATAACACTCTATCCCTACTAGCCTTCTATCAATAAACGACCTCCACTTCTTCCTATCTAGAGTCATGTCCTCAATAATATAAAGTTGGGCCATTTCATGACGAATCCGCTCGCCCCAATACTTTTTCGGCCTACCCCTACCTTGCCGCGTACCCCCTACATCCAACCACTCACACCTCCTCACTGATCTCACCAAACTAAAACAATCTAATAAAATTCAAATTTCAAATTCATCCTAAACCTAGACATCTTATTATGCTAAAAATTAATGCAGTAACTAAAGTAAATTTCAACACTTTCAATCAAAACCTTTAGATATGATCTTGTAAATGCTTCCATAAGGCTAATAGGGCTAAAATCCCATGTCATCTCTACTTCTAGCTTCTTGGGAATTAATGCATGGAATTGAAACTTCTTTTTCAAATCTCTCGCATGTAACATAGATCCATTGTTTTCATGATATCATTCTTGATAATTGTGAAGAAATGAATATTTGGTTTAGGCCTAACTCAACCTCAAAAGCCAGCTCATAGGGAGTATCACCCAAGACCAAAACTGAAGACCCCAACCTATTCCCTAATCAGTGTGGAACTTAACATCCCCCTTCCACATGCCCAAAACTGAGCACAAGTCAACTGGAGTGTCAATAACATAACATGGGGACCCAACATGGAGAAACGCAATTTGATGGGCTTGACTCTGACACCATACTGAAATGTGTGATCAACTCACCTATGAGGTTAAGCTTTGAAAGAGAGTACATTTTTATTTAATTCTTCATTAATAATATACGAGCATGATTGAAAGAACCATATAGTATATCCACCAGGTTCGGATGCTTTATTGTTAGCCCATTGTCTGATAATATCTAAAATTATATGCCCCACAAAGGGCCTCTAGACCACTTGTATTCCTCCCAATAATTTTCTAATATACTAAGTAAATATTACTTGAGTCTCCATTTTCTTGAAATGTTGCCATGTCTCTTAAAAGCTTTGTGTAGTATCTAACAAAGCCATTGAATTGTTTTCATGCTCACTATCATTTTTCTCTTGAAGTTTGTCCTTTTTTGAACATACACATACCAGACGACTTATTCAAATATCATATCAAAACATTTTAACACTCGTAATATAGTAGACCCTTCTATCCATTAATACAAAACAGATGGGGCCATTGATTCACTTACTAGCTATGCGGGATTATAATGCAATGATTATTTATGCAGTGATAAATAATGACGGAATTGTTATGTGGTGATCAATAATGAAAGGATTGTTATAAATGAACAACTTACTTTAGAAGGGCATTTTTGTCTTTAAATATTTTTATCCCCTCATTGCTAGTGCACGTTTCCTAATTCCACATTTTATCCCATATAAAATAAAAAAATAACTATCCGCATAACTTAAAATGGGTATTTATCTTATGCAAGATTTTATATTGGGATTAATTTCTTTAAAATGGGATTTATATTGGGATTTCATTATATCTTGTATTTAAAATGTTCTCCTAGCATTTCATGAAATTATCTTAAAACTTCATGAAAATATATTCAATTTCTCCCCTCCCTTCATCCACCCCATCACAACTGATGAAGAACTCCAACATTTATCTCCCATGTTACTTGCTTTCAATGCCCTCAAATACCTCCTCTCTTACGCACAGCTCGCTTCCCTACATGCAGAATCTCGATGAATCTACTTTCAAAAATCATAATCTACGGCTTTTTGGAGTTCAAATTCCATCTCTATCTGAATTGACTGGAGGCTAACTCCTTGAACCTACTTTCCTCCTCAAAATTAGTGGAATTCTTATTTGAAAAACTACCAAGAGAAAAAATGGCAAACAATGAAAACAAACAGCATTATCATTACAGAGAAGATGCCTGTGCTTCCAGTTGTCATACTTACTGAAAACCAAATTGCTTATTTTCATTCTTCATTTAGGATACTAAAAATAAGATTAAGTTGTCAGAATGAAAAGAAAAAGGAGATCAAGTTATGAAAATTCAAGACTGATATAAGCAAACGCACCCAGCAGCAGTTTTCCTGGCACGGGATGCAGTCTTCACAACTTCTCCATCAGCTAGAACAACCTGCAAGAGAAACTAAATTTAAAATCTGGATGTCCCAATTATACAAGTTTTCAAGTCAACATTACAAACCTTGAGACTGATGACATTATCACGCATTGTACCATACCTACACGCTAAGAGAAAGAACTCTTAGTTGGAAACAAGCCAGAGAGTAGTAAATCTACGATTGACAGGATCAAGATAATTGTTATCAAATATTGACAAGATCACACTCAGAACTTTTTTGCTCCAAATTGAGATATAATTTTTCAAACACTATCAACAAGCATAGCCAGCTTCCTCCTCTTCCAATTTTTTGTCGGGGCCGGGCCACTAAAGATGAAACATTAATAACTATAATCAAAGGGAAAAAACTCAAATATACCATCGAACTATCAAAAATGATCTATCAATGCCTTCGTTAATAGTTGGGCTAAATGCCACCACCATGACACATTTGGCCCATTTGTGTTTGTGAGAATATAAAAGAAAAATATTATTGAATTGTGTATTTATTGTTACAGTGAGACTCTATTTATAGACAATATATTAGAATCCTTTTCCAAGTAGGATTCTATATAACATTCATGTTCCTGTTCCTATTCCTATGCTAACACTTCCCCTCAAGCAGGTGCATACAAGTCTTAAGTACCGAGCTTATTATAGATGTAATTGACACGAGGACCAGTAAGAGACTAGGTAAAGATATATGTCAATTGATCACTCACCTTCACGAATTTTATAACAATATCTCTTGAGAGTATCTCTTCTCTGACAAAGTGATAGTCAATCTCAATGTGCTTAGTCCTCTCATGAAATACTGAATTTGATGCGACATGAAGTGTCGCTTGATTATCACACACACGTTCCATCTGACCGATTTCTCCAAATTTTAGTTCTCTCAGCAATTGTTTGATCCAAACTAACTCTCAAGTTGTTACAGCCATTGCTCAATTTTGTGCTTCTGCAGAAGATCGAGCAACTACAACATTTCTTACTCTTCCAGGACACCAAAATACCTTTTACTAAAACACAATATCCGGATGTAGAACGTCTATCAGAGGTTGATCCTGCCGAATCAACATCTAAATATCCAATGATATATTCATGGCCTCGATCCTCAAAGAGTAGTCCTTTACTTTGAGCTGACTTTACATACCACAGAACACGTACAATTACATCCCAATGACTATCACAAAGGGAAGCCATAAATTGACTTACAACACTCAGGAAAAGAAATATCAGGTCACCATGAGATAATTCAACTTTCTAACCAACCGCCTATACCTTCTGAGATCACTGAGTGGCTCCCCATGTCTTGGCAGGAGTTTAGCATTTGAATCCATAGGAGTGCCAATAGGTCTACATCTCATCGTTCTTGTTTCCTCAAGAATGTCTAATGCATATTTGCTTTGAGAAATAACAATACCTAATCTGGACTGAGCAACCTAAATATTTAGAATATACCTTAGTTTTCAGAGGTCATTAGACTAAAAATGTTGAAAGAGATGTTTCAAATTAGTGATAACAACTAGATCATTGCCAGTGATAACGATATTGTTAACATAAACCACCAAATAATTACAAAGATTTGGTGCAAAATGTTGATAAAACACAGAGTGATCTGCTCCACTACGAGTCATGCTTAACTCCTAAATTACTATACCAAACTTCCTAAATCAGGCTCGAGGAGAGTGTTTTCAAACCATAGAGTGACTTGCGCAGTCAACATACAAGGCTACTAGACTCCCCCTAAGCAACAAAACCAGGTGATTGCTCCATATAGACTTCTTTCTCAAGATCATCGTGCAAAAAATATTCCTAATGTCCAACTAATGAAGAGGTCAATGGCGAACGACAACCATAGATAAAAAAGACGGGAAGATGTTATTTTATCTACGAGAGAGAATGACAACTGTAATCCAGCCCAAATATCTGAGTATAACCTTTGGCAACAAGGTGAGCCTTAAGCGGATCAACCTAACCGTCTAGACCAACTTTGATTGCATAAACCCAACAACAACCAACAATAGATTTATCTACTGGAAAGGAAATAAGCTCCCAAGTACTACTCGTATCTAAAGTGGACAACTCGCCAATCATAGCCTGCCTCCATCCTAGATGAGAAAGCATTTCACCAGTAGTCTTGGGGAGGAAATAGAGGACAGAGATGATACAAAGGCATAATGGGGTGATTATAGACAGTGATAACTCAAGAAAGTATAATGGGGGTTAGTATTACGAGTGGATTGTACACTTTTTTGAAGTGTAACTGGTTGGGTAGAAGGCAAGTTTGCAATAGGAGCAGGCTTCGGCGCATGACATGAATCATCTAGGCATAATGTTGGACGTGGACGAGATGATAATTCAGGATTGGTGGCAGCTGGAGGTGTAGAAGTAATTGTAGATTCCTCAAAGTTTGTATAGGTAAGACCTGAGAAATGGGTAAGACCTCAAAGATATCAGGATGATTAGAAGATGTATAGTAAGATTGAGATTCAAAGAAAGTGATATTGGTTGACATAAGGTATGGATGAAGATCGAGTGAATAGAGTGTTTTGGATGGCGAAATGCGACAAAAGGCTACAAGGGTCTGCCTCACCACAAGGCAAGGCGAGCGGCGAGGCGCTTGCCTTTTTGAAGTGCGGCACCAACTAATATTGAAAAATTAAAATATTTAATTGCATATATAAATAATCAAAATCTCAATAGCAATAGTATATTAGCAAATATTTCAATTCTAAAACTGAAAATAGATAGTACATACTAAAAGTCTAGAACTTGAATGAGAAAAAAACAGAACAAAAGTCAACAGTTAGAAAAAAGTAGAGGTAGAAGTAACTCTGAAGTCTGAAGAAGAAGAAGGAAAAAGAAACAAAGGAAGAAGAAAAGAAGAAATACGTATTTGTGGGACTTTGGAGTCGCCGAAAAAATCTAGCTGGTCAGCAGAGAAGTCTAGTTGAGTTGACTGGTTGGAGTAGCAGTCTAAGTGAAACTGTGCAAATTTGGAAAGAAAACCCTAAACTAACTTTTAACTTTAAAACCCTAAATTGATCGCCTTTTTTTAAGAAAATACAAAAGGTGACGCCTTTCTTGCCTTTGTTGCTCTTGCCTTCGTCGCCATGGCGTCGCCATGGCATCGCCTTTTGAAGATCACCTTGCCACAAAGCTAATAGGCGATGAAGGGTCGCCTCGCCTCGCCTCTCGCCAATCGCATTTCACAACACTGGGTGAATAGCAACGATACCCTTTTTGAAATCGAGAGTAACTAAGAAACACACATTTGAGAGCATGAGGGTCTAATTTATCTCACCTGGGGCTAAGTTATGAACAAAGCAGAGTCCTACTTATGGATAAGCCCTAGTTGCTCATGCAGGGTCCTAACAGGATGATAAGGAGATGTGTGCCCAAAGCTGAGGTGCATCAAGTGCGGGATAGTTTCCACTCTTCACTATATGGTGGCCATCATGGGGGTGAGCTCATTGCTCATAAGGTACTTCAATTTGGGTTCTTTTGGCCTATTCTGTTTAAAGATGTTGAAGGTTATGTGAAGAGTTGCAATCAATGCCAGAGGATGGGGACCAAATCAAGGAGACATGAGAACTAGTACATTCTAGTGGTGGTGGACTATGTGTCTAAGTAGGTTGAGGTAGTAGCTCTCCCCATAAATGATTCAAAGGTGGTGAGCAAGTTCTGGAAGAAGAATACATTTACTCGATTTGGCACTCCCAAAGCTATTATTAGTAATGGAGGAAAACACTTCATCAACCAAATAGTGAAGAATCTTCTGCCAAGTATGGAGTTCGGTATAAGGTGGCTACGGCATACCACCGTCAAATCAGTGGTCTGGTTGAACTGTCCAACAGAGAGGTAAAGCAGATCCTATAAAAGACAATGGATGCACAGAGAAAGGATTGGTCTATAAAGTTGGATGATACACTGTGGGCGTATAGAACAGCCTGCAAAACACCTATTGGGACATCCCCATACCACATGATCTTCGGCAAAGCATGTCACCTTCCGATGGAGTTAGAGCATCAAGCCTAATGGGCCATTAAGAAGTTAAATGTTAATCCAGAGTTAGCAGGAAGGAAAAGGATGGGGCAACTACACGAGCTTGAAGAGTTTAGGCTCCCTGCTTATGAAAATGCCAAGTTATACAAAGAAAACAAAAAGATGGCATGAAAAGCACATTATTACTCGCATCTTTGAATCGGGCCAAAAGGTACTACTTTTTAATTCTAGACTTAGACTTTTCCCAAGAAAGTTGAGGTCCAAGTGGAGCGGCCCTTTTGAAGTGGTGCGAATGACACCACATGGAGCGGTAGAGTTGTGGAATGCGACGAAACAGTCCACGTTTTTAGTGAATGGGCTGAGAGTAAAGCACTACTTAGGAATTGATGTCGATTGAGAGGAGGAAGCTTTGGAACTCAACAATGAATGATAAAGGAGTTGAGTCGTGCCATGACGTTAAATCAAGCACTACACGGGAGGCAACCCGTGATTTAGTGTATTACTTAGGATTTATATTGTTGTAGTTGCGTTTTTAGATTAGAGTTGCATTTTGATTTTTTTTCTTGTAAATTTAGGCTCGGTTTAATTTTTAGTTGAAAAAAAAAGAAAAAAGAAGAAGAAATTTTTGGCGCAGAAACAGTGGAGTTTGCGACATGAGCGCATCGCGGACTTGTTCCGTCACCACATTAACGGGCTCAAGTAAGTAATTGAGAATTTTTTAGTTTTCAGGTACCAAGTAGAGTCCGCGACACGGAGGTCATTTTTACAATTTTTAGGCGTCATTTTTCTTTAATTTTTTAAGTCACTAAATAGTAGAGTCCACAACGTCTCCGCGTCGCGAAATTGGGGCCAAATTTCTGGTTTTCATCAAACGACATGGGTTTAACCCATTTTAATTAAATTTTACCCGACCCAAGCTCTTTTATTTCCCCAATCCGTCCAAAACCCCCATTCCCCTTCTACAATCTCAAAGTTTCATCTCCAATCCCTAACCCTAACCAAATTCCCCACTCCTAATCCACATCTCTTACTTGGGTTACAACAAGTCTCTTTGTGATTTCATCTTCTCAAGCACTCAAGGTATGTTTCTCCTTATTTTTTCTTCTCCCTTTGGCTGATTTTCATGGTGGTAGCATGAGGTGGTACGAAATATTGCCTTTGCTCTTGATTTCTGATTGGAAAATTGTTCAAACTTGTCATATAGGATGGAATTAACTCCTTGAATCTATTATTGAGTGCCCATGCTTGTTGAACCTTTTTGAATTGAAACCCTAACTTGGGTAATCATGGGGAATTGGAGAAATTGTGCTCAAATGATAAGGTTATGTGAAGTCTTGAGTAGCATACATGTTTAATGCGGAAATGTTGATGAGTTGTAAATGTGATTGTCTTGAATTCTTGAGTAGAGACAATAGGATACATGCTAAGTCATATGTTAAGTGCGGAAAAAGGGAAGCATGAGTACCTTTGTGGGATTGCTCATGAATTATAGTGGTGTTGCCTTGAATTCTTGGATAGAGGCCCTAATTTACTTATAAAGTGTGATGTAAATTGGCATTTGAGAATGTATGCTGTCAAACCATGTTGTAAACGAGAAGTCTGAGTACCTTAAAGTGTTATGTATTCTATGATAATGTTCAAGTGTGGGTGGTCGATTGGTTGTTTATTCCTCTTGCTTAAAGTCAAAAATTGGAGGAACTTATTTGTTTGATGGTCTTGTGCAAGTAATCATGTCTTCAAGTAGCAAACCAAGGAAAGAGACGGCCACTAGCAGCCGCAAAAGAGATAGGGGTGTGCCCACAGTGCCGCCCGCAACTGCAGTCCCACAAGGGCAATCACGCCGCTATGGATTAAGAGCAGTAAACCAAAGCTGGGAAGAACTGGTACAAGAAACACACTGAGGTTAAATACTTTCCTGACTTGCCGATCGATGATGAGAGCTTGGCTAGGGAGTTCCCACAAATTACGCAACGAATCATGGAGCTTAACATGAGGTTCATCTTTATGGACCCAATGGATTGCAATTTACACATGGTTTAGGAGTTTTACGCAAACTTCCAACCGGACACCCGAACGCACCATGTCATAGTGCGAGGAGTAGAGGTTCCATTTAACCCCCTTGGTAATTAATAAGATTTTGGGGACCGTTGAGTTTCCCCCAGCTACATTCACAGGGCTGAACATTCGCCCTCTATATCAGGATATCACACTCTGTGAGGTCCCTAGTCTACAGCAAAATGGGTAAGACACGAGCATTTAGGCTACCACCTTTCTTACCCCTATGCCCACATGAATAAGGAGGCGCAAGTTTGGGTTAAGATCGTGATGCATTGCCTCATTCCCAGGCCGCACTTCACATAGGTTACCAGAGACCGAGTTTGCCTTATATACACCTTGATAAAGGGTGTAGAGATTAATATTAGGGTTGTATTGAAGTCCTCCAAGGTATGCCTTTGGTGGTTTAATTACTTCTTTGTGCAGGAGAGCAGGGGTGCCTGAGGAGCCCTTAGATTACATGGCACCTCTCACCATGGAATGGTTCGACGTCACCAAAACCAAAGGGTCGAACACCTCTTATGGGCCCACCCTCACTTCTGTGGAGCGGGCAAAGTAGGATTAACTAATTATGGCCCATATGTAAGGGCTAGAGATGCTCCGTCATAGGACCGGGTGCCGACTATCCAACCAGCAAGAACTAAGAGATGTGGAGAATAGATATCCTCTAAATGACCATGCCAACGTTGTTCTCGGAATCGGGCCCACATTCTTCGAGCCAACATATGATGATGTCCCCACTAACGAGGATAAATTGCGGACCAAGTCCGATATTGATTCCTTTGGCACTTGAGGAAGCCGACAGTGCTGCGGAGATGGATGAGTGAGCAGGGAAGTTCCCTTACCTCACCTTGTACTTTATTTTGCTATTTTGTCGCACTGGGACAGTGCTGCAGCTTTTAAGTGTGGGGTGGGGTGTGATGACATGCTTGTATATTTGTAAATACATTATCTTGTAGTTTTATGTTGTTTTTTAGTTGCTTTTGTTCTATTTTAGGTTCCTTGGCATTTGTTTTTGGTTCTTTGGCCAAGGATAGTCCCATTGAACCGTAAAAAAAAGAGTAGTGTCGTTGGATTAAGTTAGTCATAGTTGGGTGATGTTACCCTATGATGGATGGATGATGACCGTCCTAAGGGTATACGTCGTCAGTGTGTTTGTCTATATATATGGTGTCTTGTTGGCTACAAGATTATGAGCCCGTTTGGATGGACTTAAAAAAAGTAACTTTTATGTATGAAGTGCTTTTATAACTTTGAAGTGCTGAAAGTTATTTTTATAAATAAGCAGTTGAGTGTTTGGATAAAAGTGCTTATGTTGAAAATAAGTGTTTGAATTTTAGGATTAAAAGAATAAAAAGGGTAGTATGGGAATTTAGTTAAAATATAAGGGATATAAAAGTAATTTCCATGGTCAAACAAAATGCCTTTAAGCACTTAAAAAAAAAGTTAAAAATCCTAACTTTTCATTTTTTACTGACTTTAAGAACTTTATGACTTAAAGCATTAGGTAAACACGTCCAAAAGCTAAAAAGGGGCTTATAAGTTGGTTTGACCAACTTAAAGCCCATCCATACGAGCTCTATATAGGGTGAGTTTGAATTGTAAAAAGCATGATATGTTATTGAGTTACTAGTTTTGAGACACTAGGCTCTTTTATTTGACTCATGCTTAATGTTAAATTCAAGTGTTTGTTTGGTTGGGAGTCTTTAGTTGTCATTCTTGAGTTGGATATGTGCCATGTGTGTTAGGTTTTGATTATATTCCATGTTTACTTCTTGATGGCTAGAATTTGCCCAGTGTGTTTGTTAAGCGAAATAAAGAATGTGAAGTTTAGGAAATGATATAGGCATTTCTTTGATAGCCTTGTTCTTATATCCTTTTTGTTTGTACCCACCTTGACTGCATATCCATAGTTAACCCCTTTGACTTGTTCTTTGGTAGCCTCATACAAGCCTATTCCTATTCCCATTCCTTCCTTAGACCTTAAACTTGAACCAAAGCTCCTAAGCGCTTTAGGTGAACGAAAGTGAAGGAAAGCGAAACAATAAGCGTGTGGCCCCAAAGTTATAATCATGGGTGCTTGAAAAAGCTCAAGTTTTGTTGTTAGGGAGTGCATGAAGAAAACCAAAGATATATATATATATATATATATATAATAAGAATAAAGGGCAGCCCGGTGCACTAAAACTCCCGCTATGCGCAGGGTTTGGGGAAGGGCCCGACCACAAGGGTCTATTGTACGCAGCCTTACCTTGCATTTCTGCCAGAGGCTGTTTTCAAGGCTTGAACCTGTGACCTCCTGGTCACATAGCAGCAACTTTACCAATTACTCCAAGGCTCCCTACAAAAGGTGATTAAGTGGCTTAAAGAGAAAGGGGAAAGTGAAGTAAAGAGGGGCAAGAATAAGGTTGTTAAGAAAATGTGTGAAAATGTTAGATGTGGTGTATTAAAGCACTTGAGAATGTAGTCACTATTCATAGCCAAAAACAATACCTACTCATCCCATAGCCTACATTACAACTCATAGAGTCCTAATTGATCTTGAACTTCCACATTCTTGAATTAATGGCACATTACACCAAGGGGCAAGCCTATAGTTCATCTTGGGTAGCATGAGAAGTCTTTCTTGAGAGTGAGCAGTATCTGCTTTTTTTACCCACTGTTGATGATATTATATCTCGTTGAGTATGGGTAAGTTCTTTGTGGTGAGGGCACATGTTCAATGAAGGATTGGTAACTTGTTTGATTCTTGATTGAATAATATACATGAGCTTGTTGCGTTATAGAGTCAATTCTTGAGGTTAGGAGGTGTTGGACTAGTCATTCTTGTGTTGGAAATTTGATAATATGCTTGTGTGATGTAGAGCCTACTATGCAAATCGGTGTAGCCAAGTTTGATTACCTTATATAAAGTTCGCGTTTGAGTGTCACATGCATGAGTATGGGAATTTGTTCGAGGACGAACAAAACTATAAGTGTGGGGTGGTGATCTTAGGTGTATTTATGCACCTAATAGCCAACTTAATCCATATTTGTAACCAAGTTTGAGAACGAATTCCGTAAGTTTATTGCATTTTAGAATCGTTTGGGTGTTTCTGAGCTAACCAACATGATTAGGTCCTTTCAGGGCTAAAAATGGAAGAATGGACCTCAGAAAGGCTTCATCAAGACATAAGACAGAAAACAAGAGCTAAAGAGTGAAGGTGCGAAGCACAAGTGCAGAAAATGAATTGGCTTACACCATCTCCGCGTCGCAGAGATGCCCCAGGAGTAAAGGAATTAATTAAATGGAACAATTTGCTTATCCAGGAGAGTTCGTGCCAAGTCCGCGACACGGACTTGGTTGATGGTTGGTATATCTTCACCGACAAGTTGAAGGACGCAAAATTGTGGAGGGATGAAACAAGTCCGCATCGCAGACTATTATGCCAGATCGTGATTTCTCGCGAATTTCGAGAATATAAATAGAGCACTTGTAATTTTTATAAGGCATTCAGTCTTTTATTAGGAAAACGACTCCTAGGGTTACTTTTCTTACTCTCTTCAATTTTACTACTCTTTGAATGTTCATTAAACGCTTTGGTGCTATGACTCGAACAATGAGTAGCTAATCTCCCCTATTCTAGGGTTGTAGCTACAGGTGATGGTATAATAGCTTTGGTTGAAGATGGGTTATTGTTCATGATTACTCTTGCATTCTAGTTTTACTATTTTAATGTTTAGCCAACATTAGGATATATATATTGTCCACCTTGAACTCGAAAGATGAATAGTTTTACCTATCGAAAACCAAAGTGAGAAATCTTATACCTGAACTTATCTTACGCTGCAATCCTGAGATCTTTCTTAATCTGAATATTCTCCATTAAAATTGAATCATCTGTTAGTAATTAGTTAATTTTCATTATTTTTAAATCATTAGTTTTAAAACCCAATTTTTCAACTCTCTTACACCAGCACATTTAACTTAATTGCATTTGAAAGTGATTAATTGTCAAATTAAGGTCCTTTGGTTCGATAATCCGGCTCGAAAGAGTCACTGTATTACTTGGTTGACCACGTAAACTTGCGTGTGCTATTTGACAATTAATACTCTTACCAACCTTATAAACCATTTATATCAGATATAACCATTATTCTCACCAACCAAATTTATTATTGCTTCAAAAACCAAATTATTTATTGCTTCAACAAATGCCTACTTTATTTATTATTACCAACCAAATTTATTAGTGTTTTTGACCCTATTCATATCGCATGGCCATTAGTGTGGGTTCATCTTCTCAGTCATCTGATCGAGAAATGTATGTTCAACGTGACAAGATTATCCGTACTATGTGGGAGAATTATAATAAAGGGTACTACACTACAACTCATGTTCAATTTAAATTTTTTATTGAACTAAAGTTCGATCAATAAATGTTTTTTTAGAATAGCTTTGTGATAGTGTATTATGCATAACAAACTTTTGCTTATTAAGTAAGATTATATAAAGAATTAGTGCAATTTTGATAGTTTTCCCAACTTATGGGGTTTTATTATGCTTATGAACAAAAAAATACAACTTAAAAATCAAAATTGCATGTCCAAACAAAATTTCAACTTCATCTCATATGATTTCATCTTACATGGTCAAACTGGCCCTAAGAAACAAAAGTCACATGTTGTGTTTTTTTTAATAACCATGGTGTCTGGGCCAGCTTTCGCACACTTTGATTAATTTTCACGAAATCCGTTTTACCTCCCACCAGCAATAGATAACTTTGTCCACCAAGGCTAGGACAGATGGGAAGAATCACCTAGTATTTTGTCTCTATTGGAATTTGAA
This sequence comes from Solanum dulcamara, assembly GCF_947179165.1. NCBI lineage: Eukaryota > Viridiplantae > Streptophyta > Magnoliopsida > Solanales > Solanaceae > Solanum > Solanum dulcamara. The sequence goes on from NC_077245.1 coordinate 57,040,183, forward strand.
CCTGAGACCTCATGTTCTCATGTTCTCAACCCACTTCATTGACCACTATGTCACACCCTTGGGTGCCACATGATGTATTAGTTAATCGAAGTATAGCTTTAAGATTTGCCATAACACTTAATAGGAAAAGAGAGAGAAAGAAGAGTTCAATTCTGAAGGCACATGGAATATAACTAGAGAACATTTTCCAGCAGCAAATGCAGTGATCAGATTAACACCGCGGAAAGAGTCTCAGAGCAATTACCTCACTGCTAAAGAACCAGAGCAACGTGTAGCACACATTCCTCCAATGGTTGCCCCAGGTCCTGAAACAATGACATGTTCACACTTCTCAGAATATCAGTACACTAATGACATATCACCTGAGATGAGCAGAGACTCCGTACATAAGAGTGAACAAAATTTTAAATTAACAATGGAGGGAGGACAAAAAAAAAGGAAACAGATATAATTTCTGCTCAGCGCTATTGTCTTAGCCCATGTTTGTTTTTTATTTGGACCAACTCAAAACAAGAATCCTTCAAAACGAATTAAATAAAACACTTCAGAAAGATTCTTTTTTTTTAATGATAAATAACATCAGAAAGTGCTTTTTACTTCCAAAATTGTTTGTCTTTTGTTCTACATTTCTCTTACAGTTGAAAAAAAATAAAATGCATGTCCTTGGTCCCTTTTTTTTTCTCAAGAATAATACCGAAACACCTTTGACATTTTTCTTGAACATTAACAAGGAAAGCTTCTGGTAACACCAGTACAGGAAGTGGTTTTCCAGTTATTTAAAGCAATTACAACCAGATTCAGAATAATTTACTAGATTATAGTTGGAATCCAACTTTTTTTTTTGTATGAAGATCATAGTCTGATCCAACTTTACTGATACAATTTTGAGCACTTATAGTCATTGTTATGTGGCAACTGATAAGCTAATATGAAAGGATGTGTCTGGGAAAATATATATTGCCTAATTTTCCACTTTTTATTATCAAAGTTCTTTTATCATTTCCTACTTAGCTAAACATAATGATAATGAACTTTGTAATACCTAAATCATGTGCATGGAAAACATCAAGTTTGAGCTTGTGCACAATTAAATTCCAAGAAAGGAATTTATTCAAAGAGAGAGAGAAAGTGTGACAGAAAACTACACACACTTTTAACCAAAGAAATATAACAGGACTGACCAGGATCAAGGGGAAAAAAGAGATCATAGGACTCCAAGTATTCATTGAGCTCCATCCATCCAATGCCTGGTTCAACTACCACATCCACGTCTTCAACATGCAAAGCTTTGACACGCTACATTTTAAGTAGATTCAAAAAGAATAATAAGGACTATGGACAAGGACCAGGGAATAATGCAAGAATATCATAGCAAAATCATTTTTTTCACGACTGCAACACCCAAGACAGTCATCATGTTTAACCGACTTTGCATCATCACATTGGACACAGTGGACTGGAATTACCAAATTAATATATTCACAACTTACAAGTGAAATTATTTTCCTCTTGCATGCTCATATAATAGGTTAATTTCCAAGCGAAAGAGACGAAAAAATTGTAAAAAATAGGGGAAAAACATAAGAACCAGGGTGGCACAAAGAAGACTCCGTGAAGGGCCAAAGCTCCTCAGAAAAGCCTAAAAGAAATGATCACTAAATCCCACTGAAAGTATCCAGCAAAAGCTGACCTTGGTAAATCCACTTAACCCTGCTGTTATACAACCCGTGGAGGCGTGGACTAAAAAAAGAGAAATTTCCGCAATTCTTTTTATATTACATTAAAATGGGCAGTTCCTGCAGCAATTCAATAATTAATTGGTATTTCACTCTGTAAAGCATCAATCAAGTTTTTGAAGAGCCTCTTACCGATCATTGACTGTTTACTGATGGACCCTAACAATCATTATCGAAAAATAAACCAACTATAACTTTCGAAACATTTAGGAATATCAAGCCTAGGTGGACAGCCAGATGGAATCTTCAATTAAATACAATAGTCATTTGCAGAAAAAACACCAAAAGGCAGAAGCAAGGGCCAAGCCCTTAATCTTCAGTACAATCTGCTCTCTGAAAACACAATTTTAAATAAATAATCTTACTTGTTTGGTTATAATGTGAAAATGGTCGATGTGATACCATCAAGAACCATATTATATCAAGGCCAAAATGTGGACTATTATGCTTAGGATCCATCCATCTGAAGTAATATAATTATGTGACCAAAATCAAATTAAAATAGAATGGTATATAAATTAAATTTCATATATAAGCCCTTACATTCATCAATGTCATATCAATGCAAACACCACCATAGGGAGATAAAGTGTGTCCCTCAATAGAGGTAGCTCCACCATAGGGAACAATAGGGACCTGCAACAACAATTTTCTCAATCGAATTGGATGATGTAGATGAACCAAACAAGCATAAAGTCATATAAACTGGGTAGTCAAGGTTTCTGACAAATACACTTAGGGAACATATAGTTATGGACAAGTTATACATAGATTCTGTTGAATTATTGTTTTGAAAATTAATGAATATGGCAACTCAGTTAGTTGGTCGCTAAAAGCTAAAAGACAAGGTCCGGTTAGTCAGTTCTTGCATAGTGCCTGGCACTTTTTCCTGCAGGAATAGGACTCAGTTTCGCGCAAGATATTTCACAGTTTTGTAGAACCTGACCTAGAAGCTGTTTATTAATGAGTACAGGTTAGTAAGTAAGTAGAGTCATAATTGGAGTTCAATTAATGAAAAGTGTGCGACATATTTCCTTTTTTGTTTATTATCTAGATTTTGTTGAAATTTGTTTTTAGTTACTACAGTAATTTTTAGCAAAATAAGTTGTTGAGTTTAAATGAATTTGAATTTTGAAATTTCATTAGGTTGTTTGAGTTGTTGAGATATTTTAGGCTGTTTTAAATTTTAAATTATGCAGATTATGTGTTTTATGTTGGTTATTTAAAGCCCCTCAATGCTTAATAAAATTATTGAAAGCATTTGAAAGACATTTCAATCCAAAGAGAGTCATTTTAACCCTTTTTTGTTGCCCATCTTTTAAAAAAAACAACAATGGTATCATAACTTAATTGATCATACAGGATATGTGAGTTCTTTCAAAGAACTACCATACCTTTTTAACCTCTAAGTGCTACCCTTTTAACCCGTAAGGGCTATCCTTTTAACCCGTCAAGGCTATCCATTTTAACCCGTCAAGGCTACCATTTTCAACCCGTGCTTATTTTCAAAGCATAGGGCTATTTTCAACAAATATCGATGTCAAGCAACAATCTCTTTTTGAATGCCAAAAAAGTTTCCCGGATAAAAACTATCAGATTTGGTTAGCGAAAATGCAATCATATTTTATAACATATGTCATAAGTGTTGTCGTAATGGAAGAAAATACTTACAACAACATTCTACAAATCCTACAATTGTCCAAATAAAAGCACTTTCAAAAGAACTTCCACACAAGAAAATATCATAGAAGGTGTTTTTGAAGCACAAAATCAAAAGAAAAAGAAAGAAAAAGAGAAAGATCAATATCCAAAAAATGTGCAAGTTCAAAAATAACCAAAAAAATTCAACATCAACTGCTAGAGCAAAAATTGAGGAGCAGCAGTTTTTTTAATTGCAGTAACTAAAGCAAAGGAGGAGTGTTGAAATTTGTGTTTAGTTACTGCAGTATTTTTTAGCAAAATAAGTTGTTGAGTTTAAATGAATTTGAATTTTAAATTTTCGTTAGGTTGTTTGAGTTGTTGAGATATTTTAGGTTGTTTTAAATTTCAAATTATACAGATTATGTGTTATATGTTGGCTATTTAAAGCCCCTCAATGCTTAATAAAATAATTGAAAACAATTGAAAGACATTTCAATCCAAAGAGAGTCATTTTAACCTTTTTTTGCTGCCCCGTCTTTTAAAAAACCAACAGATTTAGGAGATATTATTTCCATTCAAGTGTATCCTTAACTCATGTTGCTAACTATGTGCTATATATTGTTTGTGATTGTCGTCTTGCATAATACACACTTACGTTGATAGTATTTAAAGAATACAAAGCAAAGAAGCAATTCATGTGAGCAAGATAAGAGAGATATCAAACTGAAGAACCAAGTTCAAACAATTTAAGCTACCTTCAGTTCATTAGTTTGTCTAGATCTTGTAGTAGGTGTTTGATTTGCAACCTTATTTGCTTATTCAAGAAGCATCACTGTGAGGTTTTTCCTCAGAGATCATTGTACTTTTAGGCTATGAGATTAGCTTGGAAGTAGTAGCTACAGTCGTGTTTGTAAGAAATATAGGAGAAATATTATTGAATTGTGTAAGAATAATATTACACAAAAACCCTATTTATAGACAGTATAAAACAATCTTTTTCCAAGAAGAATAATATAAACTATTCATATTTCTATTCCTATTCTAAGTAGGATTGTGTACACCTATTCTTATTCTAACACTCCCCCTCAACGTGGTGCATACAAATCATATGTACCTAGCTTGTTACAAATATAATTAATACGAGGACCGGTGAGGGATTTGGTGAAGAGATCTACAAGTTGATCACTTGGCTTCACAAACTTTGTAACAATATCTCCTGAGAGTATCTTTTCTCTGACAAAGTGACAATCAATCTCAATGTGTTTAGTCCTCTCATGAAACACAGTATTTGATACGATATGTCGATAAAACACAGACTGATAAATTCTTGAATTGCAATATTGAACTTCCCAAACCAAGTTTGAGAAGACTGTTTCGGACCATAGATTGACTTGAGAAGACTGTTTTAGACCATAGAGTGACTTACACAATCGACATACAAAGGCCACCAGACTCTCCCTGAGCAACAAAATCAAGTGGTTGCTCCATATAGTCTTCTTTCTAGAGATCACCGTGGAGAAAAACATTCTTAATGGCCAACTGATTAAAAGGCCAATGGAGAACGACAACTATAGATAGAAAAAGGCGGACATATGCTATTTTAGCCACGAGAGAGAAAATATCATTGTAACTTAGTCCAAATATCTAAGTATGCCTTCTTCTTCTTTTTTGGCGAAAGTAAATCTGAAACAGAAAGAAAACACTGCAAGAAAACTCAGATCTCTCAAAAACAATGGAATGGCCACTGAAAAATGCTCGAAATCTGGTATAAAATATATGGAACGTCTGGAAATCAAGAGATGAGTAGATCTTAAATAAGAAAGTCACCGTAAACTAGATGGAACATGCTCATGCCCTAGATTTTAGATTTGATGGATGAAAATGGTCATAATCTAAGAAATAAAACTATATGAGTAGGGTCAGAATGACGGCATGACCCTACTGAGAAAGAGAATGATTTGGTAGGATCAGAATGATGGCACGACCATACTGGAAAATAGAAATTATATAGGTAGGGTCGGAATGATGGCATGACCCTACACAAATAAGAAAGTAGTCATCGAAAAAATGGCACGGTGCTACGCAAATCCGATATGAAAAAATAGTCACCGGAAAGATGGCACGGTGCTACACAAATAGAATATGAGAAAGTAGTCACCAGAATGATGCACGGTGCTACACAAATAGATATGAGAGAGTAGTTCAAAAAAATGCACGGTACTACGCAAATTAAATATGAAAAAGTAGTCACTGAAAAAGATGCAAGGTTTTACGCAAATTAGATATGAGAAAATAATCACCGAAAAGATATACGATGACCCAGACTTTTGCTAACATAATCATTGGCCAGACGGGCGGCATGTATAAGTAATAGCCACCCGCCAGCAGCAAAATCTCTTTAATTCTTTACCAAGATCGTAGAGGCTCTGATACCATGTGAGAAATATAGGAGAAATATTATTGAATTGTATAAGAACAATATTACACAAAGACCCTATTTATAGATACTATAAAACAATCATTTTCCAAGAAGAATACTATAAACTATTCATATTTCTATTCCTATTCTAGGTAGGATTGTGTAAACCTATTTCTATTCTAACAGTGTTGATTGTAGGTTGTCGAAGGAATTGGTTGGACAGTTCTAAGCACCAAGTTCTCTTACTTAAAGTTCAACCTGTGGGCGTTTTTGTATGCAAAATTTTAATAGGTCGAACTATTAAGACTAGTCAACCCCACCCCCTCTCTTTAGTGTCTAAGTGGTGTACCAAACTAATAATTGGGAAGTGGTTATCTAACATCTTGTGTGGATGGTTGTTACCTACTGTATTGTATTGTTACTTTAAATACAATGTTTGTTTTGATAACAACTTAAATTTTATTGTATCGTATCGTTAAATTCATCTTTATGTAACGATGAAAGATCCCATTTTATGTAACGACCAATTTGGTGTGGCTGTGTTGTTACCTTTTTCCTCATTTTGCCTTTATTTATTATTTAATAATCTTATTTTATCAGTTATCCTACTTTTTTATAATAACTCTACCCTATATCCTACTTTTCTTTATAATATAATAGGTTTATCCTTCAAATTGTTGATGTGTAGAACTATGTAATGACGGAAAACTATACAACTTTTTCAAACTCTGAGTTCATTAAAATAATACAGTACAATATAATACGATACATTATGAAACGATACGTAACAACATCCAAACAAATTCTAGACTAACACCTTTGAGACATCTAGAAGATGAGTGCACCACCTGGGATACATGAGGGAGTCAAGGATGGAAGACTTCCTGATTGCCAAAGAGTATGCGCTTTGGAACATTGTAATTGATGGCCCTATAATTCCTATGAAGAAAGGTGCTCAACAACAAGGTGTTCCTAAACTGAAAAATGAATACTTGTTGATCATCAAAAATTGGAGAAGAATGCAAAGGCTAAGAAGATACTTATTTGTGACTTGGTCCTGATGAATACAGTAAGCTATCTGCATTGCACCAATGCTACGCGGATCTGGAATGCTCTTCAAACAGCCCATGAGGGAACCAATCAAGTGAAGAAGTCGATAATGGGGTTACTCATGCAGAACTATGGAACTATAAGCTACTATTCCCTGTGAAAGATAATGAGCCCATTCAGGACATCGTCACAAGGTTTACAATGATCACTAATGAACTGAAATCACTTGGTAAAGAATTTAGGTCTGAAGAACTGATAAGTAAGATAATGGGGATTCCTACTCCTCCATGGAAAAATAAGGTCACCGTCATCCAAGAAGCAAAGGAGTTAGATAAATCACCTAGGATGAACTTATTGAAAATATGAGAACTCATGAGATGAGAAATTTGGAACTGAAAAGGGAAGAACCAAACAGAGATAAAGGCATGATCCTCGAAGCAACTGAAAGTTATGGTTCTGATATTGATGAGCAGGATATTGTCATTACGGCCAAGAAATTCAAAAGGTTCACGGAAACCTAAGGAAATCTTCAGGAAAGAAAGCTCCACCAAAGCCAAGGTTCCTGAAAAGTAAACATTCAACAGATGCTACAAATGTCAAAAGCTGAATCACAGGATCAAGGACTGCTCAATATGGAAGGTTGAATGGGAAAAGAAAAGAGCTCAAAAAGAAAGGAAGGAAGGAACAACAGAAGGAAGAGGTTCCTGCCTATGAAAAATCCCAAAGGAAGTCAGCAAATGAAGCCATGAGGCAAGTTTTCTTTGCAACTTGGGAAGACGGTTCTGATAAAGAAGACGATAATGAAGCTACCAGAGTCCCTGTATCACTGATTGCTTTGATAGGCTCAAAACCTTGATTGAAAAGTGATGATGGAGTCCTTGCTATGATGGCAATGAGTGTCTCAGAAACCAAATCCAATGAGGTCACTATTTCTGAACTTAAAGAAAATCTTCATGTTCTCTCTAAGAAAGACTGATGACTTGAGAGCTTTCCTTAATGAATGAGGTTGATAGCTTGAGTGCTGATAAAGATCAATTAATAAATGATGTTTCAAGTAATAAATTTGAGTGTCAATTTCTTGAACAAAACAAAGCTGAACTTGAAAAAGAAATTAAAGATCTTAAGGAACACGTTCATGTCTTTGAAACTGAAAGTGCAGCACTCAAGCTTCGAAGTCAAAATTCAAAGGAAGTATAAGCTAAAGGAAAGCAAACAATTAGTGAGGTTCAGATTATTCTTGGAAAGGATTTGAAAACAACAGAAGATAAATTGTATGCTGAAAGTGGGAAGAATCAAATGCTTCCAAAGAATCTGAACAAAGCTAAATATGAACTTACCAGAATTATTAACTGGAACAGGTCCTCAGTGGCTCTAAACTAGCTAAACAAAAATCAGAAAATGAATAAAACGAGAACTAAATTCAGGAAACCTCTGCCTAAATTGGATCTTAAGTATGTAGAAATTCCTTCTAAAAGGTTGTGCACACACTGTGGTAAAACTGGTCATTTCAAAGATGGTTGCACAATCTTATTCAAGGAAAAATGAAAAATAAGACATATGTTCTACCTTCTTCTCATGCCCAAACCATCTCAGACTCGCCTCCTATATCTTGTCCTCCAACGAGGCCACTCTCATCTTGTCCTAGATATCTTCATTTCTAATCTTATCTTTCCTAGCATGTCCACACATCCATTTCAGCATCCTCATTTCTGTAACTTTCATCTTCTACACGTGAAAGTTCTTGACTGGTCAACACGCCGCTCCTTATAATATAATTGGTCTAATCACCACTCTATAGAACTTGCCTTTAGGTTTTGGTGGCACCTTCTTGTCATACAAGAAATCCGATGCGAGCCTCCATTTCATCCATCCTACGCCAATACAATGTGTGACATCACCGTCAATTTCCCCATTACCTTGTATAATCAAGATACTTGTAACTTCCTCTCTTTTGGATGGCCTAGGTATCAAGCCTCACTTCCACATCAACCTCACTTCCATATGTAAGTCTCTTTTCCTCTCCTTATACTGCTCAAACAATCTCCTTAAAAGGTGAATGGCTTCCATTATCAATCGCCCTGGCATGAATCCAAATTGATCATCTTATATTTTTTAAAAGATATTTTGTCAGCATATAATATTAGATTAACTTAAGATTTTATTGAATATTGAATTTTATATTTACTAATTTCTTAATAAAAACATATTTTATACATTCAAGTATTGAGAAAACAAACAATATTAATTATTTAGTATTCATATTTTAATACAACATCTTAATATTCAGATTCAAACATTAAAACTTAATGTAGATCTTAATAGTCAAATGTGTATTAAGATTAATATGTCTTAATCTTAATACAAGAAATGAGGTCATACTGTCTTATTTTATCCAATGATATTTAGACTATTATGATTAGTGCAGTATAAAAAAGAATTAGAGTAAATGTTACCATTATAAATTTTTGTAGTATCAAATAAAGAACATTTCTAGGAAAAAATATGAAATAGTATATGAAAATATGAAATCGTTGGGAAAATAAATATTACATTCACATAAAATGTTTTAAACAAATGAAAGATAACAATAAATGGCAAACTAAACGAGCAATAATATAAAGGGCATCTGGTCATTTATGTAAAGGAATGGTTAACTAAACAAACATTAATATAGAGGACATCTTCTGCATTTACGTACTGTTGTGTAAGTATTGTTAACATGTTTAGTTTTATTCACATGGAATTCGGCACAAATAATACAACATAACTAATGCAGGCATTATCAACACAAAATCCAAAAATTGCAACCAGACATCCAACTGTTAATGTAGAATTTATTTCATTGCACTTACCACATAGCATACATGCAATTTAAATGAAAGAAATTCAAGTTACTCTTCAGCAGGTATAGGACATGAAAAATAGACATTTCCATCTACCAATAAATTGCTTGAGAATACTCAAATGCTTTTTCATTGCCTTCAGTCAGAAATTCAATGCAACAAATACAAATTAAAGAGTCCGAACAGAGAATTCAGACCTTATGCATGTTACAAGACTTAACTATCTTAGACACCTCCTCCTCAGACCTGCATTAGCAAGAACAGGTAGGATGATTTATCATTATGTTTCCAAATAGATAACAGCTTCATCATGAACAATAATATCACGGTAAAAATAAAACAACTCACTGTAGCTCCACCTTGCTTAAAAAGCTAATTGTTTTATATGGAATTTGTTCGCATTAAGATTAAAAGTATTATACAAAGCACACTGATTACTTGTCCGTACCGTGTGATAGTTTGACTTACCACATCCTTCTAAGTGAGTTCAAATTGCAAAATATCACGTTTAAAATGTATAGGAGTGTGAAAAAATCTAATTTTTCATTTACTTGGAGATGCAAAGGTGGAAGGACATCCATGTTACTATTTAATATGGTAGCCAAGAAGATAACAATAAGCAAAAGTACTGTCAAATTAAAAAACTAAACAATATCTTAGAATATACGACAAATAAAAACAACGGTGTTCACCTTGAGACTAGGGGAATTCACAAGACAAACCCTCCTAACTCTCAAGACAAATCATTTTTCTTCTTCGTTTTTTTTGTATGATCTGTGGAGAGGGAACACTTGACATAGAATACATGTCAACATGCCCTACAATACCTATGTACATAGAACTTGTGGCCTAATAAAACATGAACCAAATTGCTTTGGCGGCTCAGTGGCCAACAAGGAGTTGAAAGTACATTCCACATCAGAAGCAAAGAAATTAGAATAGCAACTTTGGTTCAAAGAATGAATCTGACCTTGGATAAACTACAACATCAGGAATGTTTACTGCTTTATGAAAGCTGTTCTGTGGCTTTCCGTGAACATATCTCTCATCTTCATCCATTGTCAGGTTATCCTACATCATATTGTTTCAACATACCTTAAACCAATTACAAAACTACATTAAAAAATCCTTTATTTAGCTAAAGATTATCTGATATGCTGCTACAGGCTTGGTTAGCAGTGAAGATAATTGAAGATAATTAAATTAGTTAAAGAATTAGAAAGCATGGTATATCCTTATATTCAGGAAGCAAATTAAGGACCAAAGTCTTAAGATGTAGTATTAAATAAGTTTAGCAAAGGAAAAAATTAAAATATAATACCTGGCAAATTCCCTTCAATTCTGCTATAAGCTCTGGTGGAACTTTCCTAAGAGAACCTTTCACGGCATAATCTGTGCTACCTTTGCCACCAGTTTTCAAACTTCCAAACACATAAGAGAAAATCAATAAGTCTACATATCTAAAGGATAAGATTTATATCTTCATGCATGCATTTCACTAATGAATCAGTCAACAATGACTCAATCACTAATCAATTGAGGTCTACTATATGCATCACCTATAGCCATTTTGCTCCATTCAGGTTCATTTCATTCCAACAAACCTCTTACACTCTACGACATAGCACAAAGCATGTAACTTTCTTATTTTCTAACATGACTTTTCCATACACACTCATTTTGAATAGAAACAAAAGCAAGTGTCCTCCTTTTCAATAACCAACAAAATTTTAATAAAGCTACTGATCCACAAGGATTATTCATACATAAGCTTTAGAATAATCAAATTTCAGAATTGTCAAACCATAAAAAACAAGTGTCTCATTGGGTAGAACTCTCAGGTAATAATTCTAATTCAAAAAGGTATTTCTGACATTAGGAATTTATCAACAACAAAAAAGACTACCTTTTTGGGTCAGAAGGTGGAGCGTCATTCAGACAGAGTGAAGGGTAGCTCTGTGACTGCAGAGCAAGAGAACCAGCAGAGACAGCAAGGGCAAAAGGGAATAAAGAAGCAATCCATGATGGGATTTTCCCCTGCCCCTTTCTTGAGTAAATTACCGGCTCTGTAAGGCTAGATGGAATATGGGGCCTCTGAAAAATTGAAGTTCGTAGGTTACTGCAAATGGGTTTTGAGCAAGAACGTAAACGGGAAAACAATGAAGAGAAAGTCATAGCCAAAAGTTATTGCACACAACAATTCTGTTTTCTTGGACTCTATTGGGAAAAAAAATGTTCAATTTCTTCAAAGGAAAAAATAGATGCTTCATGGACTACTTTATCATGGACTACTTTGACTTTAGGGATAAGTGAGTATAGAACCAGCTGCGTATTGTACGGGAAGTGATACTAGTTTTGATTTTTTATCGATGAAATTTCACAAATAGCTATTATAACTATATTAATTATGTTCATTAGTTACTGTTTGCATATTTATATGTTGTAGTTATAGTTTAAGTTGTCTTATTTGTATAATTTGCGGGTTTGTATAACTCTTGGGTGAGTTTGTATAATTGAGCTATTTTTATATAAACTCAAAATAACGAATTTATACAAATACAAATATCTAAACTTTAAACAATTATAAAAATTATATTATACAAAATTACATTATGCAAAAGTTATACAAATTTTATTATACAAATTTCGAATGATACAAACGTGCGAATTATACAAACTCGAACCGTAATTAACACTAAATGTTAGTAGCGAATTGTAAATTAGAGTTAGTTTAGTTGCGACCTATCAAGTTCCAGGTCAAGTAGACCTCGAATTCGAATTATGATGGTTTCATTGAGTCCGGAACGTCGAAATTAGTAAGGTAGCATATAAAGTTTGTGCGCACGGGATTCCGAACGAATCCCGAGAGTCAATTCAAGAACTTTGAGACTTGTGCATTTTGGGTATTTTGTCGATACCTGGTGCAGCCTTCGCTTTAGCGAAGGGAGTGTCATGGAAGTGAACTCCCGCTTTAGCCAAAGGGTTGTCGCTTTAGCGAACAGGGCCACTTCACAACCTCTGCGAAAGTGAACCATGTGTCACTTAGCGACACCTGAAAGATTTTGGCCAGGAGTTTTAGGCCATTTCTCCATTTTTAGACCTTGGAAACTCATGTGGGCAATTTCTGAAGGGATTTTTTAAGGCTCTATATTACTCATTCATTATATCATGATTTTAACTTCGAATGGAGAAATTTGAACCCCAAATTTTGAGAATTTCTTCAAGAACTTCAAACTTCTTAAAATGAGGATTGTGGACTGTTTTGAATTCCGTTTTTGAAATGATTTTCTCTAATGAATTCCTAATTCTTTGAGGATCATTTTCATTCAAAAATTCTCGTATTTAAACCCCATTTTCGAAATTGAATTTTTGACTCATTTTGACCCTTTTGCCTAAATTTCATGATTTTGGTGTTGTTAGTTTCGTAATTTGATTGTAAATCACTATTTGGATCGATTGTGGTGTTTTAGAGTCAAATTGGAAGGGAAAGGCTCAAATTTGATTGACCTAATATTGATTAAGGCAAGTGAACTTCTAAAACCCCATAAATCTTGTAGATTACTTGAACTTGCTTTCGAATACGTGTTGGGGTGAAATGGGAATATTGATTGGGATGACAGACATATGATTTAAGACAAATGAAAGGTTTGGGTAATAAAAATGGACTATGTGTATGATGATTTGATTGGAAATATGAATTCATTGACTTTGACTTGTTAAGAACTAGATGAAATGCTATGGTAGCCTAAATGTGATTTGAAATTGATGAATTTGTCATTTTATCATCGTTGATTATGAGATTGACTTGGACATACTTGATCACCGATTGAAGTTAAATATGATAAAAGAGGTAATGAAATGGAGACATGATGACTTATATGATATAAATAATGTACTTATTGATGTTATTATATTATTGATAGTGTGACGTGAATTGCATTGTGAATGTGAACACTATCATTTTCTCATTATTTGTGTGAACATGTGCATTGGTTCAAGAACACTGTGATGAGACTCGATTGATATTTTTGCCGATGAGAAATGATTTCGATGGATTAGTACTAAATGTAAAATAGGGATCGGGCCACACGTCCATGGCGGGTACATGGTCCTTATGAGGCCCCCATGATTTTTGGTCTGTTATACATCGAATGTGTATCATCAAGATAAACATGCATCATCCTACGTGACATCACATTGCATTGCATTACATCTTATTTTTCATTGTGAAATTATGTATATGCCCCCTTGTGTTCTGAGATTAATTTATTTGAAACTGATATGACTTATTCGGTGATACTGATGAGCTATTATTGATCTATATGTTATATGAACTGTGTAAAGTAGATTTGGCTAATTTATTTGTAGGTTGTAGTTGAGGAGGTTTGGTTAGGAGGAAAGTAGTATTAGTATCTGCTAGATTTATCTGGTTTTCTTAGTTGGCTTACTAGGTATTGTGTTGTTTGTTACTCACTCTTTGCTATCTACACATGTGTAGGTCCTGAGTGCGGACAGTGACTTACTTTCATTTCTTTCATCCGAGGTCTATTGGATGAGACTGAGAGGTAGTTGATCGTTGCTGGCAACCTCCTTGGTTCCTTTATTTTATACCTTATTCTGTTCGAGTGAAAAAGATATTGAGACTTGTATTTATTTTAATTTCTGTATAATTAGAGACTTGCACATATGACAACTAGTCCTTTGGAGGTGTTTTAGTTGATTAAAACTTCCGCTTTTGTTTATTTATATGTCTATTTAAACCGTTTCAGCTTTTAATTTTTGTAAATGTTGGGTTTTAGGCTGACTTATCCTGTGGGAAAGGATAAGTGCCCTCACATCCGAATTTGGGTCGTGACAAAATGGTATTAGAGCCTCAGGTTCATAGGTCTTTTGTGTACAAATCAAGTCTAAGTAGAGTCTCTAGGATCGATACAAAGACATTTGTACTTATCTTCGAGAGGCTATGAAGACTGTTTAGCAAACTTCCTTTATTCATTATTTCTTATCATACATAGTTGTTATCACTAGTGTTGAGTGTCACGTATTATTTTGGCAGATACCGAGGACCAGAGCTTCAGCATAGGTAGAGAAAGGGTAATCCCCGAGGTAGTTATTGAGACCCCAGCTAAGGGTAGGGGTAGAGTCTGAGGTAAAGGTCGTGCTAGAGGAGCGACACCAGCCCGAGGACGTGCTAGAGAGGCTTCCCCAGAGCCATATGTTGAGGTTAGTGAGGACCAAGTTCCTCTAGGACTAGAAGGCACATTTGTTTCAGGATACCTTATTAAGGATGTTGGATACATTCGAGTGTTTTACTTAGGGTGCTGCAAGTATGCCACAGGGCTTCTATACTAGAGTCGGCACATAGACTCCAGAGCAGCATCAGTTTCTACTGGTTCAGGATCAGGTGGGTCAGCCACCATTGATTCTCGCACCAGCTATTGCTGATAGTAGTCGATCAGCAGTGTTATGAGTGGTTTCAAAAGATTAAACCACTATAGTTTTAGGGTGGTAGGAGCGAGGATGCTCACGAGTTCTTGACGTTGTGCCATGAGATATTAGAGTTAGTGAGCATGGTTATGCCCGGGGTGTTCGTTTCGTCGCTCTAGCTCTGTGATTCATCCAGAGAGTGGTGAAGGATGTTTATGAGGTTTAGACCAATGGGATCTCCTCCAGTAGAGTGGGGTGCTTTTGCTAGTGCCTTTGAGGATCACTTTATTCCATGGAGTGTATATGAGGAGAGTAGATTGAGATTCAAGAGTTTGACCCAGGGTGGTATATCCGTTGCCGAGTATGAGGCACATTTCTATCAGTTGTCGAGGCATCCCACGGCATTGATCCTAGATGAGGCGGAGAGAGTCCACAGGTTTGTAAGAGGATTGACTTTCTCTATTCGATCATATGTGTTTAGATCGGCCCGTAAGGGAACTTCCTTCCAGTCCATTGTGAGAACCGCCAAGGAGGCGAAATTAATGGTCAGAAAGGAGTTTAGGGACCCCTAGACGGACTATTCTAGTGGTCAATTTTGATTCGTACAGAGGCGATATTTTTTTTCAGTGCTAGAGACCCATTCATGCTTCTATGCCAGTGGTCGAGATCAGTGGATAGGTAGTCCGAAGATCTCAGAGTTCAGGCTGAGGTGGGTATGGTATTCCATCAGGTTTTTTGCAGCAGTCCTTCTACTCGAGATCTTGTTATAGTTGTGGGGATCTGAGTCATCTGATGCGACAGTGCCTTCTACAAGCTCATTCCGGGCCCCAAAGTACTTATAATGGCTCTAAAGAGGGATTAGGCGCCTCCGGCTAGAGGTCGGGGTAGAGATCAGATAGGTAGAGGTGGTAGAGCCTCTAGTAGTGGTGTTGTGATTCTGCAGGGTAGAGGTACGATTCAAGCTAGTGATGGTAGAGGAGCTCAGTGCTATGCTTTTTTGAGGAAACTCGATATTGAGACTTCTGATGCAGTTATTACAAGTATTTCCCAAGTTTTTCATTGACCTGCATCTATGTTATTTGATCCTAGATCTACATTCTCCTATATGTCTATCTATTTTTCATCTGGATTTGATTTGACTTATGATGGCATGCTTGTGCCTGTTCATATTTCTACACTCGTAGGTAAACCCTTAGTGGTAGATCGAATGTATCGATCATGTCTTATTTTTTTAGACGGATATGATACTTGGATAGAAATGACCATTCTGGGATGGTAGATTTTGATGTGATATTGGGTATGTATTGTCTTTCTCCTTATCGAGCTATTTTTGATTTTTATGCTAAGATTGTGACCTTAGCGATAGCTAGTGTCCCGTGGATTGAGTGGAAGGGTACTAGTGGTTCTTATCCTAGTAAGGTCATCTCATATATGTGTGCTCAGAGGTTGATTGATAAGGGGTCTATTCCTATTTGGATTTTATTTGGGATACCAGCAATGAGTCACCTCATATGGAATCTATTCCCGTGGTTAAAGAGTTTTCCATTGTGTTCCCTACCGATCTTCCAAGAGTCCCTCCGGATAGGGATATTGACTTTGCTATTGACTTAGAGCTGAGAACTAAGCCCATATTTATTCCTCCATATTGCATGGCTTCAGCTGAGTTAAAAGACTTAAAGGATCAATTGCAAGACTTTTTGAGTAAAGGGTTCATTCTTCCTAGTGTGTCACCTTGGGGTGTACCAGTTCTATTCTTGAAGAAGAAGGATGGGTCTATGAGGATGTGCATTGCTTATAGATAGTTGAACAAGGTGGTTGTCAGGAACAAGTATCCTTTTCCTCGTATTGATGATTTGTTTGATTAGCTTTAGGGAGCGACTTTGTTCTCTAAGATTGACTTGAGATCTGGCTACCATCAGTTGAGGATTAGGCCATCTAATATTTTCAAGACAGCTTTTTGGACCCGCTATGGCCATTATGAGTTTCTGAGTATGTCTTTTGGGTTGACTAACACCCCAACAACGTTCATAGAGTTGATGAACGGGGTGTTTCGTCCATATCTAGGCTCTTTTGTGATTGTTTTCATTGATGATATCTTGGCATATTCTAAGACAGAGAAGGATCATGTTTGTCGTTTAAAATTAGTGCTTCAAAAGTTGAGAGAGCAGAAGTTATATGCAAAGTTTTCCAAATATAAGTTTTGGCTGGATTATGTGACATTTCTAAGACACGTGGTGTCCAAGTAGGGTATTAGGGTGGATCTGGCCAAAACTGAGGAGTTAGAGGCTGGACCAAGCCTAATTCCCTAACTGAGATTTGGATTTTTGTGGTTTTGGCTGGTTATTTCAGATGCTTCATGAAGGTATTCTCTATTATTGTGGCTCAATTGACTAGACTGGCTCAGAAGGTAATAGACTTCCATTGGTCCGATGAGTGTGAGGCGAGTTTACAAAAGCTTAAGACTTTACTGACTACAACTCCTATTTTGACCTTACCCGAGGAGGATGTGGACTTCACCGTGCATTGTGGAGCTTCTAGAGTTAGTTTAGGTGGAATTTTAATACAAAAAGGGTAGGTGGTTGCCTATGCTTCTAGACAGTTGAAGGCTCATGAGAAGAACTACGCTACCCATGACTTGGAGTTAGCGGTAGTGGTATTTGTGTTGAAGCTATGACATCATTATTTGTATAGTGTGTATTTTTAGGTATTTACCGATCATTGAAGTCTTCAATACATCTTTAATCAGAGAGATTTGGAATTGAAACAATGCAAGTAAATTGAGCTACTAAAGGACTATGACATGACTATCTTGTATCATCTGGAGAAGGCTAATGTAGTGGACGATGCTTTGAGTAGAAAGGCTCCTAGTGTGGGAAGTCTCGCAACGATTAGTGTTGATAGGAGGCCCTTATTAAGGTAGCATATAAGGTTTGTGTGCACGAAATTCTGAACGAATCCCAAGGATCAATTCGCGAACTTTGAGACTTGTGCATTTTGGGTCTTTTGCTGCTACCTGGTGAAGCCTACGCCTTAGCGAAGGGAGTGCTGTGGAAGCGAACTTTTGATTTTGTGAGAGGGCTGCTGCTTTAGCGAACAAGGCCACTTAAGCGGGGTTTGCAAAAGAGATCTCTGTGTCGCTTAAGCGACACCTTAGGGGTTTTGGTTGGGGTTTTAGGCCATTTCTCCATTTCTAGACCTTGGGAACTTGTGTGGGTGATATGTGAAGGGATTTTTGAGTTTTTTTGATTTAGTAAGTGTTAGTTACCTCAAATCTACATTATCCGTTCATTATATCATGATTTTAACTTTGAATTGAGTATTTTGGATTCCAAATTTTGAGAATTTCTTCAAGAACTTCAATTTTCTTAAAATGAGGATTGTGGGCTATTTTGAACTCTAGTTTTGAATTGGTTTTCTCTAATGAATTCTTAATGCTTTGAGGATCATTTTCATCCAAAAATTCCCAGATTTAAACCCCATTTTCGGAATCGGATTTTAGAGCCATTTTGACCCTTTTCCCGAAAAACATCATGCCTTCAAGAAGAGCTTATGTTAGAAGGAACAAAGATGAAGAGAAACAAGCACCTCTGGTCCTCGCAGTCCCTTTTTCCAAACAAGTGCCTCATACTGAGTTTAGGGCTATATTTCAGGTGTTAGCTTGATCTATGACTGCATAGGCCAAATGAGAGGTTGTGGCCCCGGTAAACCCCAATGCTAATTCGGCTTCTACTAGAGTCTGGGACTTCATTTGAATGAACTCTCCAGAGTTTCATGGTTTAAAGTTAGATGAGGATCCATAAGAATTTAGTGAGGGTATCAAGAAGATTACTTAGATTATAGGTTCCACACCGGTTGAGAGCACTGATTCATCCGCTTATTATTTTAAGAGAATGGATCAGATATAGTACAAAAATGGAAGTTTGAAAGGGTTAATGATGCAAACCCTATTGATTGGGAGAAGTTCGAAGGTGTTTTTGTATACAGGTTCTTTCCACTTGAGTTGAGGAAAGCTAAGGTCCAATAGTTCATCAATTTGAATCAAGGTAACATGTCTATGAAGGAGCACTCTTTTAAGTTCACCCAACTTTCAAATATGCTCCGGCTGTAGTGGCCGACTCTAGGGCATACATGAGTAAGTTTGTCTTCGGTGTTTCTGAGACAGTGATGAAAGAGTGTAGAACCTCGATGTTGATCAAGGAGATGAATAGATCTTATTTGATGACTCATGCTCAACAAATTGAAGAGGAAAAGCTTAACGAGAGTGCTAGGGACAACAAGAGGGTCGGTATGAAGGTGGGTTTTCTCACAACAAATCCGGTGGTGGAAATGGTCATCACCAACAAGGTTAAAAGTTTCAAGGCCAACATTCTTCAAACACTCCGACTCTGAAATTTGAAAAGGACAAGGTGCCAAATCCTAAGGCACAAAGTGGAGCTCCCAGTGGTCAAGTCATCCCTCCATGTAAGAAGTATGAGAAAAACCATAGGGGTGAGTGTTTAGTAGGATTGGATGTTTGTTTCAAGTATGGAAAGCCCATTCATCATTCAAGGGAGTGTAGGAGTGGGGCTAGACCCCAGGTGTAGACTTAGGCTACCGATCTTCCAGATCAGCGTACTACTACTTCGGGTAGCGGTCAGCGCCAAAACAAATTTTATGCCCTTCAGACTAGTTAGGAGTTAGAGGATTCCCCCGATGTTGTGACTGGTATGTTGAAGGTATTTGACTTTGATCATTATGCATTATTAGATTCAGGTACTACTTTATCATTCGTTACTCCTTATCTTGCTATATGATTTATTGTTAGTCTCGAGATCTTGTTAGAGCCTTTTTCGGTCTATACTCTGGTTGGTGATTTAGTTATGGCTAAAAGGGTTTATAGAAATTGTCCAGTTTTGATTTTTTATAAAGTCACCTCCGTTGATCTAGCAGAATTTGATATGACCGATTTTGATGTTATTCTCGATATGGATTGGCTTCATGCATGTTATGCCTCTATATATTGTAAAACCTGTGTGGTTAAGTTTCAGTTTCCTAATGTGCAGTCCTAGAATAGAAAAGTAGTAATTTTGTATTTAACGGTCAATTCATCTCTTGCCCTAAAGCTCAAAAATGATTTCCAAAGGTTGCATCTATCATCTAGTTCGGGTTAAAGATACTAATTCTAAAACTCCAACTCTTGAGTCAGTTTCAATTGTTAAAGAGTTTCTGGAAGTTTTCCGTGATGAACTCCCAGGTATTCCTCTCGAAAGAGAAATAGACTTCGGTATCGATCTCTTCTCTGGTACTCAGCCTATCTCTATTCCACCTTACTGAATGGACCCGACAGAGTTGAAAGAGTTAAATGATCAGTTGAAGGATTTGCTAGATAAGAGCTTGATTAGACCGAGTATCTCTTCATGGGGTTCTCTTGTTCTCTTTGTCAGAAAGAAGGATGGTTCTCTCCATTTGTGTATTGATTATAAGCAATTGAACAAGGTCACAATTAAGAATAAGTATCCCATTCCAAGGATTGATGAGTTGTTCGACGAACTTCAAATAGTGAGCTATTTTTCAAAGATTGATCTTGGATCGGGTTATCATCAACTTCGAGTAATGGAATATGACATTCCAAAGATGGCTTTTAGAACTCAGTATGGTCACTTTGAATATTTGGTTATGTCTTCTAGACAAAAGAGTGCCCCGTAGCTTTTATGGATTTGATGAACATGGTGTTCAAGCAATACTTTGATATATTTGTGATTATCTTCATTGATGATATTTTGATCTACTCTCGGAGTGAGGAAGAGCATGTCATTCATTTGAGGATTGTGTTGCAAATTCTCAAGGATCGTCAGTTGTAAGCAAAGTTTAGTAAATATGAATTTTGTCTGAGGTTAGTTGCATTCCTTGGTCACATCGTCTCCGGTGAAGGATCTATGGTTGATCCAAAGAAGACTAAGGAGATTAAGAATTGCCCTAGACCATTGACTCCTTCCAATATTTGGAGTTTCTTAGGCTTAGCTAGTTATTATAGATTGTTTGTGGAGGGTTTCTCTTCCATGCATCACCCTTGACTACCTTGACTCAAAAGAACATAAAGTTCCAATGGTCCGATGCATGTGAGAAAATCTTTCAAAAGTTGAAGGATAGGCTTACCTCCGCTTCGGTGTTGACTTTACGGGAAAGTTCATATGGGTTCGTTGTTATTTATGATGCTTCACGAGTTGGTCTTGGTTGTGTGCTAATAAAAAATAATAAAGTGATTGCTTTTGATTTAAGGCAACTCAAGTCACCTAAGAAGAATTATACAACTCATGACTTGGAATTGGCGGGGTGGTATTTGCTTTGAAGTTATGGAGACACTACCTCTATGGGGTCCATGTGGATGTTTTCACTGATTACAAGAGTTTGAAATATGTGTTCACTCAAAAGAACTTGAACCTTTGACAAAGGAGATGACTTAAGTTGTTGAAGGATTATGACATGAGTGTGCTATACCATATGGGTAAGGCAAATATGGTCATCGATGCTCTTAGTAGATTGTCCATGAACAGTGTTTCTCCTATTGAGGATGAAAAGAAAGAGCTAGTTTGGGATTTGCATAGATTATCCCATTTGGGTGTTCGATTGGTTGATTCGAGGATGGTGGTGTTAATGTGCAAAATGATTCTGAATCATCTCTTGTGGTGTATGTAAAGGCAAAACAAAATAGTGATCCTGCTTTGGTTGAATTGTAGAAAGTGGTTGCCGAAAAAGCCATTAAGGCTTTCTCCCAAGGGGAAGATGGTGTGTTGAGATATCAAGGCCGATTATGTGTTCCGAATGTTGATGGCTAGAAAGATATGGTATTGTTCAAACTCATAGTTTGAGGTATTCTATACATCCAGGTTCTACAAAGATATATCATGATTTGAGGGAAGTGTATTGGTGGAATGGTATGAAAATGGATATTGCAGAATTCGTGGCTAAGTATCCTAACTATCAACAAGTGAAACTTGAGCATAAAAAATCAAGAGGTTTGGCTCAAGACTTTGAGATTCCTACTTGGAAGTGGGAAGCCTTGAATATGGACTTCATTATAGGTTTCCTCGTACTCACAGGGAACATGATTCTATTTGGGTGATTGTTGACCGAATGACTAAGTCATCTCATTTTCTTCCTATTAAGACTTCATATACAATTGAGGATTATGCCAGATTATATATTCGAGAGATAGTTAAGCTTCATGGTGTTCCATTGTCTATTATCTTAGATCGAGGTACTCAGTTTACATCTCAGTTTTGGAGTTCCTTCCAAAAGGGCCTTGGTACTCAAGTGAAACTTAGCACAATGTTTCACCCACAAAATGATGGTCGCGCCGAGTATACTATTCATTCATTAAAGGATATGTTGAGAGCATGCGTTATTGATATTTTAAGAAATTTTGGATAAATATTTCCATTGATATAGTTTTCCTATAATAATAGTTATCACTCTAGCATTGAGATGGCTCCATTCGAGGCCTTGTATGGTAGGAGGTGTAGATCTCCTATGGCTTGGTTTGAGTTTAGAGAATATGCTTTGATTGGACCTAATTTGGTATTTGAGGCCATGGAGAAGGTTAGACTCATTAGAGAAAGATTAAAAATGGCCCAAATCCGACAAAAGTCCTATTCAGATGTAAGGAGAAGGGAACTTAAATTTGAGGTTAATGATTGAGTTTACTTGAAAATCTCACCCATGAAGGGTGTGATGTATTTTTGTAAGAAAGGAAATCTATGTCCCCGCTATGTTTGGCCATATCAGATTTTGAGCCTAATTGGTAAGGTGGCTTATGAATTGGATTTGCCTTTTGATTTGGCATCAGTGCATCCAGGTTCCATATGTCCCTATTGAGGAAGTTTGTTGGTGATCCTAGCTCCATTATTCCATTGGACAACATTGAGATTAAAGAGAGTCTTTCATATGAAGAGGTTTTTGTTGAGATCTTGTACCGAGAAGTCATAAAGTTGAGAAATAAAGAAGTATCCTCAGTTAAAGTGTTATGAAAGAACCAAGAGGTTGACGGAGCTACTTGGGAAGACGAAGCTGATATGATGTCCCAATATCCTCATCTCTTTAATTTCGTACCTAGTCAAGGTATTTAGTTCCTTTATGACCCAAATATCCCAAATCATATTTTCAGTTGTTCTCATGGTTTCATACTTATTCATGTTCATAAAATGAGTTTTAAAGTCATGTTTTAGCTTGAGATAAAAGATTTCATGTTTTATGCATTACAAGATGTTTTGCATTCATGTTGGTCTGCTATGTTCCTTTCCTATACCATTCATGCTAGATTGAGTCCCATTCGAGGACGAATGTTCCCAAGGGGGAGATATTGTAAGACCTTGGAAGTTGGAAAGTTCTAAAATGAGGATCTAAAGATGAATTTCCAGAAAAATGCAGCTTTTGTCACCAAGTGATGACCACGAAGGAAATTACGGGTCGTATTCATCACCACGGTCCATCGTGTGCCATCATAGTGGAGTTTCAGAACTTTAGACCTTATAGGAAGATTTCACGACAGGGGCCATGGGCTGTGGTGAGAACCATGAGTCGTGGTGCCCTCCATGGTGACCCCTCCCCTGAGACCCTTAGAAACCATTCCAAGGTAGGGACCACGTCCCAACCACGGGCCGTATTTCCCTTCATGGACCATGGTGGGTTCTATGGTGGTCACCAGTGCAAACCCTCCTATCAGGATACTTACCACGATCCTCACCATGTGATGTGGTGATCTTCACAAACCATCATGGTCTCCATAAAGGAGGTCATGAGGATTTCTTATTTTCCCAAAGACTTATGGCATTAACCACGGGTACCACCTCGGGCCTTAGTGAAGTTCATGGACTGTGGTGGGTCCTCCATGCAGCCCCAATTTATAGTTTTAATTAGGGTTATTCTAGTCTTTTCCCTATATTTCATTAAGGAATGTGGACTGTTTTTGGGACTAGTTTCCTACCTATTAACTATACAAAAGTCTTCCAACCCTCTCATTCTCTCCATAATTTCCACAATCATAAAATGTTTTCTCCCAAGTTTTTTCTCTGTGGTCTTCTTCTCTCTCAACCAATCTAAGGGATTTGTTCAATGTCAAGCTTTCATTCTCTTGAATTTAGGGCTCATTAAGGTCAAGGTATGTGATTCTTCATCCATGGGCTCCTTTCACCCATGGAATCCCAAAGATTCTTCTCAATTCTCTTACAATCTCTTCAAGTAAAAGCCCTAATTGCATAATTTTCACTAGGTCTTCTCAATTATGATATATTTCAATTCTATTAGCCTAATTATGCATAATTCACACCATATAGCATGATTTCAAGTTGAATTTCAATGACCCATGATATATGCTAGTTTTAATTATGATTTATGAGATATGATCATAATTTTCAAGTTATTTTTGTGAAAGATATATGAATGAGTTTAAAGATGATTTATGCAAAGAAGTTTATGAATGATGAGTCTATGATGTTTCAAACAAGTTAATGATAGGGAAAGTTAAGTCCCTAAAGATGTTTTATGATCAAAAGATATGTAATGATGAAAGACATACACCCACATTGTATGAGCTATATGATAGATGAGCTAATCCTATGATTTTACAATGAAGATGTTAGATAAGCTATTCTTATGTTATTTTATAAAGATGGCTTGATATCTATTATTATATTTCCCTATGATGTTTATGATCAAGTTTTATGAGTTTCATTGGGATAATGACTAAGCACCGAGAGGACTTTTTGGTGGGGTTCAGTCTGGTAACACAATTAGTTACCCAAGGGAATCCTAGTAGCAACCTTTAGTCTCAAACTACATTTTTTCCGCTTAGGTTTACATATGCCAATTTGGCAAAACTAGTGGATCCACATAACCTAGTTAAATGAGTTACTATTGGAGTATGCCCTGACAAGGTAGCCTCCCCTATCTCGATGCAGGAGTTATCGGATTCCATGTATTAGATCTTATGGTCTTATATGTCTGTTAAAGGTCCTATCCCACAACAGTTTCAGTTGAGTTATGAGTTCTTATGATGATTATGAGATTTTGATGCATTGACCAATGGGCTAAATGTTTAATGTTTTCATAACTTTATTCATGTTTTAAAGATATTAGTCTTGCATTCCATGATTCATATTAATTATATCTTATGTTTATTGTTCATGCATCTTCTCACATACTTAGTGCATTCCATGTACTAACGCATACTTTTTGCCTTTATTGTATAATAATGTAGGTACCGATGATCATATTCATCCTTCTCCCACTCGTGGCTAGAGTTAGCACTATTGTACTGTTGGTGAGTCCTCATGTTTTGAGGACAAGACATGTTATTTATTATGAATTTTTGACTTCTTTTACCTATTATATTGGGTGATATATTTAGTCTAGTAGAGGAATGTTAGATGTTCATGGAGTCTATGTTTTCTCTTATTCCGCATTTTGAGACTTATGTTCTTTATTGAGACTATGCTTCCATATCTTTGATCCTTGCTTACTTATTTCATTTACCTTATGTATGCTCTTGAATGTTAAGCTAAGAGGCTTGGTTGAGGTTCTTCGGGATTCTAATCACCGTGTTACGACTAGGACCCAGGTCGGATCATGATACTACTATAACCTACCAGTAGGTAAGACAACCTGTATTTCGGAACTGCGAGTAATGGGATTGAGGTAGAAATTAAACAATATTAAATAAATGCAGGAATAATAAGAATAAGCCGAAGCATATTGAACAGTATATATATATATATATATATATATAATATCAAGATATTAGAAATCTCTCAAAACCTGAAAGTCATAAGTATAAAGCTAGTACAAGTACAGACACAAGTCCCAAAAGTGGACCACATAAATAAAGACTGTCTCAGAAAGAAAAAAACTAGTCAAATATGTACAGATAGAGACAGGAAGATCCCAAAATGTCAAATGCTCATCCTTTTTTTCAGTGAAGACTACAACTGGCCTAAATCAACATTGGTAATTGGTGCTCGTACCTATATTACAAAAATAGATGCAGAGTGTTATATGAGTGCCAAAGCAATAGGTAACCAATAGGCATCATAGGCCGACTAAGCTTGAAAAGTAAAGAAAATATGAAATTAAGGAACAGAATAGTACGAAGATCAAGAATGGAAGTCTAAAGTAAAGTAATGCATATGAGTGTAAAAGAACTAACTAAGGTAATTTACAAGCTAACTACACCTACCCGGGGTCCTATAAACCCAGAAGGTACACTCGTGCACAAGTTTAAATAAAAACCCGAGCGAACTCCCATAAGCCCGACGAGTACACAAAATAGCTAAAACTACTGAGAACAGAACCAACTAAGTATTTGAAAATCCAAGACTAGGGAATGCAGTACCAGAACCTTAACTCAAACCAATAGAATCCAAGAGTACAAAGGCCGAACCTTAAATTGGATGCTTTTCAAGAGTATATATGTGATCAAGGCCAAAACTTGAATCTGGGTTCTCTTCGGAGATATTATTATGATCGAGGCCAGACCTTGAATTTGGATACCCGTGGAAGTATCAATGTGGTTGAGGCCAAACTTTAAATCTTGGTGCCCGTAGCTGCTGAGAGTGTCCACATCAAGCTATGGTCATAAGTCACCGTGGAACACCGTCCACCCATAGTAGGTCAATCCAGCACTCCAAACTTGACCCAACCCGACTCTTAAATCACAAAATGAGGCCCAAGAGCTCAAAACATCCACAACAAGCTGAAGAAAAGGGAGAAAGGGTAGAAGGTCATTAGGCTTAGGAATGTCAAATCTAAGACTCAAACTACCAGAC
The DNA here is from genome assembly GCF_947179165.1 of Solanum dulcamara. NCBI lineage: Eukaryota > Viridiplantae > Streptophyta > Magnoliopsida > Solanales > Solanaceae > Solanum > Solanum dulcamara. The sequence continues at coordinate 57,067,097 of NC_077245.1, forward strand.
CCACAGGTAACTAAAAGGTCCGTATCGACATCGGAGTGAAAGCAAGGACTAACAGCTCTAACTAATGCAAGTATATGACAAACACTAGTCTAAGCCTAGACTAAGTCCAACATGCTCATATTCAATAAAAAACAATAATTATCACAACTACAAGGTATGGATGAACAATTTGAAAATAAAAACATTCTCCCAAGTTCCTAAAATTTCCCAAAATAAAACTAAGATATGATTTCTAAACACCTAAACATGGTTCAATGGCTAACCACCACGAATTCCAACTATTCAATAGGAATTCACATAATCAAGTTCAATCTAAGGAATGGAAAGCTGTAGCCTACCTGTAGGTCAATCATGCGCACTTCAAAATCACAGAACTAGAGCCTTTCCCTTCCAAATAGCCTCTGAATTCTTCCATGCTATAAAAAATAGGTACACAACATCAATACAGTTATTTTGATGCTAAATTTACTAAAACTAGATATAGACCAATTCCGAAGACAAAACTAGAAATATGGGACCTACATTGGTAATTCCATAATTGACTCCGTGAAAAGGTCATGTTCACCTCCTCAAACTTGTGTTCCAAAATTGAACACAATTTAGGGCTCGAAATACCAGAATAAGGACATGCATTAAATTCCAAAATTAAGCTAAAAAATGATCTTAGGCATATTTGTGTGCCAATGTGCCTTGTTTTGCCCATATTTAGTAGTTATTTTGAGAATATTTTTGAAGCATAATTGCATATTTTAGATGGAATAAAGAATAAACATGCACTAAGGTGTGTGTAGTAAATGTAGGATTTTGGAGATAAGCTAGTGCTCGGAAGAAAACTATGAAAATGAGTATAAGCTGAAAGAAGAAGTGAGCAAAAATTGGACAAGCATTTTTGATGCGCTACTGGTGCACCGCGCCAGGGCATAAACTATAGAGGAGCATTCCTGATGCATTGCTGACTCGCTGCGCTAGAGGGTAAACAAGTGAAGGTCATTCCTGGCGCACTGCTGGTGTGCTGCGCCTGGAGTGAAACTTCTAAAGGCAAATGCTGACGCGACCTTGGCGCACCGTGCCACTGAAGCCTCAAAGTTTTTGATGTTTTATTCCAAGTTCGGGTCCAACTAGAAAAAGAGGGTTATTTTAAAAACCCTGTAAATAGAACCCCTAGGATTTTTAGAAGTTGTTCACACAATTTTTGAAAGAGCATAGAGACGAGTACACACGCCCTTTAGGTTTCCTTTTTATTCTCCTTTCTTTTGAAGATTAAAGTGTATGAAACTATGTACTTTTTATTTTGATGGAACATGAGTAGCTAAACGCTTTTATTCTGGGGCTGTCGCTATGAAGTTATGGCATAATGTATTCTGTTGTTTGGTCGATGATGGGTTGTTAATTCTAATTACTCCTGCATTTTCATTTTAATTATTTTAGTGTTTGGCTAGCATTAGAATACATGTGTTGTCTACCTTGAATTCATATGATGAAAAGGGGATAGAACAAAGACGTGTTCATGCTAGGGTAACTTAGGGTGATCCGTGTACAGGATGCCAATGACACATAACTGTGTATCGCATTTGGTTAAGAAATAGAAAGATAGCTTGATGCATTTTTATTGATTCATGCCTATCCCCGCTCTACGATGTAGTTAGGCTATTGATAAAGATAGACAATTAGAGGTCGGAAGACCATGATTGTATTAGCAACCCTATAAATCAGTAGTTAAATAACCCATCAGAGAGTAAAAACAGAGAATATTATGCTTGACTTCATTTTATGCTACAACCTTGATCTTTTTCGTAATTTGATTTTCTTACGTAACTAGTGCATTATTTTTAATTGTAGAAATTTTTCTTATAGTAAAAAATTAGTGGTAGAATTATCTCAATTTCTTACAACACACATAATTGGTGTAGTATATGAAAAAGGAACGAGTGGTCTTCATAAAGTTCCTATGGGTTCGATATCCAGCTTGAAAGAGCTACTAAATTACTTGTGAGACCACGTGTACTTGCGTTGTATTTGGACATAACAAGTTTTTGGCTCTGTTGCTGAGGATTTTAATTTAGGAAATTTATTCTGTTCAAAGTTTCTATATTGATTGTGATAGTATTGACAACTTGATCTTAGCTCTGAATTTCTGCAGGTAACTTAGGCATTACACTCAGTAGAGAAAGGGAGAGCTTGTAGAGCCATTATCTGAGCCTGAACGATTCTTCCATTGATGAAGGCAAAGGGCAGGTTCCCAATATCCAATATAGAAATTCAATCCGGAGAATAATCACGATTTTCCAAAAGTGGTACTTGTAGAGATGGCAGCAAGGACAGTGCGTGATGTGGCAGTCCCACTCATATTAATTGTTACTTCCAGCATTCAGAAACCACGGCTAAAGATAGATTTGAGCTAAAATAGAATATGGTGCAATTATTGCACATGAATGGGTAGTTTATTGGTTTCCTCACGAAGATCCCTACGTACACATCTAGAACTTTCTGGAAATCCATGATACTTACAGCCAACTGGGGTATCTCCTGATTATGTGAGGCTAATCTAGTTTCCTTTTTCATTGTTAGGAGAAGCAAAGAGGTAGTTGAAGTCGAAACCACCAAATTCCATTACTACTTGGAATGACTTGGATCTTAAATTTCTAATTAGGTTTTTTTCTTCGAGAAAGATAACTAAGTTGAGAAGCAAAATCCTAAGCTTTAAACAAAAATCTGGAGAGAATTTATATCAAGCTTGGGATAGGTTCAAATCTCCGCTTATCAATTGTCCTCACCATCATCAAGCTAATGAGGTGTTGGTCCATACCTTCTTGAGGAATTGGAACCCAACACCAAAATTCTTCTTGACTCTGCTGTAGGTGGACAGGCACTTGAGAAAACCTATGATGAGATATACACTGCTGAATCGCATATCTCAGAGAAATCCTGAGTGGAATGGAGGGAGTTTCAGGCCCGTGGTGCAGAAACAAGCAGGAGTGATCTAAGTCAATATTTTGACATCCTTGACTTCATAGATTGCTTCAATGCAGAATATTATGTCCATACATTTTAATAGTTTGGCATTGGGACAACAACAGACGTCAGTAAATATGGTTCAACTGCAACCAATGTGGTGTGAGGTTTGTGGAAGTAGTGAACATACAATAGATTATTATAGAGCGAACTCGGAATCTATAAACTTTGTGAGTAATGCACAAAGGGGTGGGGGTAACCCGTACTATGGAAATACTTACAACCCAAATTGGAGAAACTACCATAATTTTTCATAGGGTGGAAATCAACAAAATCAGCATCAAGGGCAGATGCAATTCTGATTACAAGGTGGTGGGAAATAGTACAATAATCGAAGTCAGGGTAACCAGAACTTGGGGAAATTAGGAAACATGAGTGTAGAGGACATGTTGAAATAGATCATGACCGACCAAGATATGTTAGCTGTAAATGTTCATCAAAATCAGTTAGCTACTCAAAATCTAGAGAAACAGCTTGGGCAATTGGCAAGTGCACAAAACTCTCGCCAACAAGGTTGTTTTCCAGGTAACATTGACCCAAACTCCAAATAGGTGAATGCAGTAAGCACTTGTAGTGGTCATCCACTAATTGAATTGACTTCCCAAACCAAAACGGCTGGGGTGAAAAGTAAAGGAAAAGTTGGGGAAGAAGGTGGCTCTAGTGGGCCAAAGGTGGATGAAGAGTCAAAAACAAAACCTCCTCCTCCATTCCCATAAAAGTTCAAGAAGAAGAAGGAGGGGAGTGCTTTGAGAAATTCATCGACTTGCTGAAATAGGTATAAATTAACTTACCTTTGATTGATGTTTTACAGGGTATCCCTAAATATGCCAAGTTCAAGGACATTGTGTCAAAAGGAGGAAGTTGGCTAAATATAAAAAGTGGCACTCACTAAGGAGTGCAATTCAAGAATTTTTAAACAAAGTTAAGCTCCCAACAAATTAGAAAGATTCAGGGAGTTTTATGGTATAGATTACTATTGGTAGGTGTGTGAATGTAAGAGGTCTATGTTATTTGGGTGCAAGTATCAACTTGTTGACCACCTCTATGTTCAAGAAATTGTTCTTGGGGAATCTGAAGCCTACCACTATTTTGTTGTAATAGGCAAACTGCTCAATAGCCAGACCGGATGGAATCATTGAAGATGTCTTAGTCCAAGTGGGATCGCTCATTTTCCCTATGGACTTTGTAATCCTAGACTTTGAGCTAGATCTAGAGGTTCTTTTCATTTTCGAACGCCCATTCTTGGCAACAGGAAAGGCATTGATAGATGTAGAAGCTAGGCGGCTCATAATGAGAGCTCATGACAAGGTGGAAATATTTAATGTGTATAACACATTGAAATTTCTTGCTGTATATGAAGAGTTATCTGAGATAACAGTGATTGATGAAGCAGTGATAGAGAAATGCATGGAATCAACAGATCTTATGGAAAAAGTATTAATAGGTCAAGACATAGAGGGCGATGTGCTAGCACAAGAAGTTGTTAGTGTTTTAGATGCTCACAATGTGAACATATGGAAAAAATAGGTGGAACCATTGAATAGAGTATTGGGCCCTTCACCCAAACCCACAACTGAGGAAGCTCCTAAACTCAAATTGAAATCACTTCATGTCATCTCAGGCATGCATTCCTTGGTCCAAATGATACTTTACCAATAATCCTTTCATCTGATTTGTCTTAAATGAAGGTTGCAGCAGCGTTGGAGGTGCTTAGACAAAGAAAGAAAGCCATGTTCTGGCAAATGGATGATCTACATGGGATTAGTCCAGCCTTGTGCATGTATAGGATCATCATGAAGGAAGGATACGAGCAAGTCGCATAACCTTAGCGTAGACTAAATATGATGATGAAAGATGTGGTGAGAAAGTAGGTGATTAAGTGGTTAGATTCAGGAATTATCTACCCCTTATCAGATAGTAAATTGGTGAGTCTAGTCCAGTGTGTACCTAAAAAGGGGGGATGACTGTGATTACAAATGATAAGAATTAGCTAATTCCTACTAGAAAAGTCACTGGATGGAGAATTTGAATGGACTACCATAGACATAATGAGGCGACAAGGAAGGATCATTAACAATTTTCATTGATCAAATGCTAGACAGGTTGGTTGGGAAGGAGTACTATTATTTTTTGGATGGTTATTTAGTGTATAATAAAATCTTAATTACACCTGAGGATCAAGAAAAGACTACATTCACTTGTCCTTGTGGAATATATTCCTTCAAGCGTATGCCATTCGGATTGTGCAATGCACCTGTAACTTGTCAAAGGTGTTTGATGGCAATCTTCTAGGATATGGTAGAGGATTTTGTGGAGATTTTTATGGATGATTTCTTGGTCTTTGGGGAATCCTTTGATTTATGCTTGAGAAATCTGGATAGCATGTTAGCAAGGTGCAAAGAAACAAATCTTATCCTAAACTGGGAAAAGTGCCATTTTCTATTAAAGGAGAGGATTTTCTTGGGTCATAAAGTGTCAAAGCAAGGGATGGAAGTAGAGATAAGATTGATGTGATAGAGAAGTTACCTCCCCCAATTTCAGTAAAATGAGTACGCAGCTTCCTGGGCCATGCTAGGTTCTATAGAAGGTTCATTCAGGATTTTTCAATAATAGCCAGGCCCATGTGCAGTCTATTGGAGAAGTAAGTAAAATTCACATTCAATTAGAAGTTTGTATGGGCCTTTGAGTTGTTGAAGAAGAAGCTCCAATCTTGATTGCTCCCAATTGGGAGCTACCTTTTGAGCTTTTGTGAGACGCTAGAGAAGTAACAGTAGGGGCAGTCTTGGGGTAGAGAAAACAAAAGATCTTTCACTCTATTTATTATGCAAGAAAAACTCTTGATTCAACTCAGGCTAACCACACAGTCATAGATAAGGAGATGCTAGCATTTGTTTATGCATTCGACGAGTTCAGATCCTATCTGGTAGGTACTAAAGTGATTTTTACCCTGACCATGCAGCTCTTAGGTACCTATTCAATAAGAAAGATGCGAAACCACATCTCATAATATGGATCCTGTTGTTGCAAGATTTTGATATCGAAATCAATGATTGCAAGGGCTGTGAGAATCAAGTTGCTGATCACTTTTCTAGGTTAGAGAGTTCGACACATGTTGGGGAACAAATGCAAATCAAAGAGGAATTTCCAAATGAGCAGTTGTTAGCTCTTGAGGTGACTGAATTGCCTTGGTACGCTGATATAGTCAACTATTTGGTTAGTGGAGTGTTCCTACCAGGTGCAACCTCACAATAGAGGAAAAATTTAATGCATGAGGCCCAATTCTATGTATGGGATGAGCCTTACTTATTAAACCAGGGTGTCGACCAAATGGTAAGGAGGTATGTACCAAAAATTGAGGTACGCCAAGTATTGGTTAGCTGCCATTCATCACCATATGATGGACATCATGGAGAAGAGTGCACTACCTATAAGTTATTACAATTGGGTTTCTTTAGGCCTACATTGTTTAAAGATGATGCAGGGTATGTGAACAACTATGATTCGTGTCAACGAATGGGCACAATATCAAGGAGACACGAAATGCCTTTGAACCATATTCTAGAGATTAAAATCTTTGATGTATGGGGCATGGAATTTATGGGACCGTTTCTATCATCCTATGGGAATTAATATATATTAGTAGCAACGGATTATGTGTCCAAGTGGGTTGAAGCCGTGGACCTTCCACAAATGATTCAAAATGAGGAACTTCCTAAAGAAGCACATTTTCACTTGATTTGGTACTTCCAGAGCAATTATTAGTGATGGAGGATCATACTTCATAAATCAAACAGTAAAGAATATCTTTGCTAAGTATGGGGTGAGGCACAAGGTGGCTACGACTTATCATCTGCAAACTAGTGGGTAAGTTGAGGTCTTCAACAGGGAGCTGAATCAGATACTGCAAAAGACTATGAATGCACAAAGGAATGATTGGTTAGTAAAGTTGGATGAGGCACTATGGGCATACAAAACTACTTACAAAACACCTATTGGGACATCCCCATATCATATAGTATTCGATAAAGCGTGTCACTTACCAGTGGATTAGAGCATCAAGCCTATTGGGCAATTGAGAAGTTGAATCTCGACCCATAGTTAGCAGGACAGAAGCTTTTGGATCAATTGCATGAGTTAGAAGAGTTTAGACTACACGCCTATGAAAATGCTAAGGTTTACAAAGAGAAAACAAAGCGACTGCATGACAAGCATATTGTAACCCGCAACTTCGAACCGAGGCAAAAGGTACTCCTCTTTAACTCTAAACTCAAACTCTTTCCAAGAAAGTTATGATCCAAGTGGAGTGTCCCTTTTGAAGTAGTGCATATGACACCGCATGGAGCTGTGGAACTATGGAATCTACGAAGACATCCACATTTTTGGTTAATGGCAGAGAGTCAATCACTATTTTGGTAATATGTTGACCATGAGGAGGAAGCTATAGAACTTGAAGATGAGTGAAGAAGTAGCTAGGTCATGCTGCGGTGGTAAATCAGATGCTACGCAGGAGGGAACCTGCTATTTGTATTACCACGTAGGACTTAAATTTTATAATACTAGTTTTTAAGCTAGAATTTGATTTTAAGTTGTTTTTCTCGGAATTTTATGAGTAGGAAAAGTTCTAAAAAAAAGAGGCACTGGGTGGGAGGCAACCCACTGTGTTTTTTTTCCTAATATTGTATGGTTGATGCGCAGAGTGACAGGAGCCAATTCAGAGCAAGAGGGATCAAACGCGCTTGGCAAATAAATGAGAAATTAGAGACCTAGCAGGCTGGCTCACTGATTGCACAACTGCCAGGACCCAAACTATAGAGGTCCTGGTTGGGCGCTCTGCAGGTGCGCCAAGCCAAGCCCTAACTTAGGATTCTCCAGGTGGGGCGTGATACTAGCACGCTGTGCCACCAACACGCTAAAGATGGGTTTGGGCTTAAACCATAAAATTCAGTTTAAAAGAAACAAAAACCCTTCTACTATCCCATTACCTCAACCCACAACCCTCCCACTACCCGATTTTATATCTCCGACAATCTTCCCCTTCATCTTCCCCGCTCTAATTTCTCCTATAAAAACCTTTCCCCACCACATTAATTGTTACGCACAATCCTTAAAACTTCAAAGCACCACTTTGTCTCCCTTTTCTAGTCATTCATCATTCTCAAATCACCACTATTATCCCTAAATCCATTTTTCTCTCTTTTTAAACTCTTCTTTCCTTTTCAATAATTAAACCTAAGGGTAAACAAGTAGAATGAGGAGTGGGTAATAAAAGGTCTTTAAAAAGTGGGGATTCTTCATCTGCGGAATCAAAAAGTTCATGACTACCATCGCTTTGTCTCGGCAAGCAGGTGGTAGAACAGTATGGTTTGGATTGGTTTGAGTCAAAAGAAGGTGAAATACATGGGAGATGATTATGTCAATGAGGGCAGGTTGCCGACAGAATTCCCCTAAATTCATAAGATGGTGTATAATTTGGGTCTTTAGTACATCTTTGAGGACCAAGATGAGTGCAATCTAACTCTTGTACGAGAATTTTATGGAAATTGGAATACTGAGCAGCCTAGTAAATTAGGGTGGAAGTTAGGGGTAAGACTATACGTTTTACCACTCGAGCTTTGAATGAATTCTTAGGGACTACCTATTGTGACTGTTTTAAGTATTTGGACATGAAAGAACAACCCTCGTATAGAGACATTCATCATACCTTATGCGGTGTTAATTCTATTGCACATTAGGATAGGGCAAAGGACACTGGGAGGCACTCTACACAGTAATATGCATATCTCAATAGTGAGGCTCAGGTGTGGTTGAAAATAGTTTGTAGTGTATACCTGCCTGTTAAGCATATGAATGATGTTAAGTGGGACATGGTTCTTTTGGTATATCTCTTGATAAAAGGTTTGCAGGTGAATGCTTGTCACGACCCAAACTAGGGCCTAGATGTGACACGACGATTAGGATTCCCAAAGAAACCCCAACCAAGCCTCTTAGCATATCATAAGCATATCTAAGGTAAATAATAAGCAGAAACTCATAAAAGTCCAAGGATACAAAGCATAGATAGAGAGAATCAAGACAACATAGAATCCTTACACAATATGCCTACATGCCTCTACATGACAACTTGGGCGGGGACTAGGACATATTCCTAGATCACCCTGAAAGAAAGTAATGACATAATATAGAATAGTCTTTAAAAATCACCCTAGTCTAAAACAACAATAAACAAAAGAATGACTCAGATTTCCCTCGAAGTATGAGGACTCACTACATTAATCTTCAATGGAACACAAATTAGAAATGGGAAGAGGATGGAGCGTCTGACTCTATATTGTGATATAATATTGGCAAAAAGTATGCGTTAGTATGTTTGAATGTACTAAATATGTAGGAAATGCAATGCATAGAAAAACCATGAGAAAATGACCATTTTAAGTAGCATGATAGGAGAAGTAGTAAAATTTATAAGTAGTTACAAGATGAATCAATGCATAATAAACCATATGAGTATCATATAAAATAAATGATATGATTAGTCATTTAAAACATATTAGGACCATACATATGTGGGATAGGAACTATAACCGACTATAAGACCATGCGAGCTATAACATGGAATCCCGTTGTCTCCCCATACAATGAAGAAAAAGGCAAACTACTTGCAAAGGTAGACTCTACTCCACTAGGCGAGTCATAACGTACGCTATATGTGGATCCACTAATAGGCCAAAATGGGAAATCCTATGGTGGTATGTAGTTATAAAACAAGAGACTTTATATATGGACCCTATATTTTGAACCCCCACCTCAAGTCTACATTCAGTTCTAAGTCAAATCCCACAGAATACATACATAGCATAAAAATTATAATGAATATATATCATAGTTGTGATCATAGGTTTGAAATCATAGATTAGCTCATGTTCATAACATAAGTGCAAGGTATTGTCCTTCCACATTACAAATCATACATACATAATTCATATCATTCCTTAAGGCACCACATTGGGCCCTAAGTAATCCTTTCCATAATTTGTATGAAAATCATGATTTTAAGCATACTTATAATTCATGATCATAGCTGAAATACATAATCATAATTTATACTTGAAAATTAGGGTAAAACATGAATGCATGACCAATTGACTTGGAAATCATGAAATTGACTTAAAAACATACATGCTTATATTCTTTCTATCAGCCCATACATAATTCATAAAAATAATATCATTTGGAAGTATAATTAAAAATACTCATAATTCACATTATGAATCCTAGAGATCAATGTAGGAGGATTCATAGAAAAACTTTTCAATTCAATGCAATAATCATCAATTTATATCAAAATATACTCATAATCATAATTTTAATCTTAATTCATGCAATTGGAATAGAGATTATAAAACCTATAAAATCCCATACTTAAATTTAATAGAAAATTTGATAAATTGATTGGGCTTTATGGATGAAAGAATCCGTTAATCAATACCCACATACATTGAGTGGGAAGACCAAGGAATTTGGAAGAATTTGAGAGTTTTGATGGAGAGCTTGGTGAATTTCTTTGAAGTCTTCAATGGATTCTTTGAGAGCTCTTGTAGAGAGAGAGAAATATTTGAGTAGGTGAATTGTAGAAGAATGAATGGAATTAAGGGTTTAGGATAGTTTATAGAGTAGAATTAGGCCCTAAAAACGTCAAGGTTCATTAATTAACAACTAGAAAAAAGTTTAAAGTACCTTTACGTAAAAGCTGAATTCGGACAAAATTTCTTGCCAAGGTCCTCGACGCGGTATTCTCCCAGATAGGCTAATTTTTAGTAAATCAGATTTTGGCCAGATTTTTGACTCAGGAAAAAATTATACTGAATGGCAATAAGTTGGCGATGCGGAGTTGTCGCGCACCTCACTGTTTGGTGCAATTTTTGACAAAATTCATCTTTCGGTACATGAGTTTTAAAAATTCGTCGAGACTATTTTTCTGTAGGTTTTGACCCCCTAATCGATATTCTGGACATGAACTTGCTGAAATGAATAAGGATAATGCGTTAAACGAGCAACTTATTCCCAAGGCATTATTAAGGCACTTATGAGCATTTTGAGGAATGTTACAATATCTCCCCTTTGGGAACATTCGTCCTCGAATGAGATTCAGTTAATGTAGAAAGGACATGGAAAGAGGACTAGCAACTCAACATATATATGAGAATAATTTGAAAATGCATAGAACATGTAAACTTCATACTTCACATAAAACATGACTTTTTTTTGAAACAATCATTTTTATGAAACATGTATGCATATGAATGACAAATGGAACTGAAACGTAGGAGTTTAATCGATTTGATCATGAAAAACTTAGTACCTTTAAGCTTGAGTGGAAGGAAAGAGATACGGATAACATTGTATCATGTCCGCTTCTGCTTCCCACGCAACACTCTTTATTTTTTGATTCCTTTATAACGCTTTAACGGATGCAACACCTTTATTTCTTAACCTCTTCACTTGCCAGTCTAAAATTTCCACCGGGACTTCCTCATAAGTCAAATTCTCTTCAACGTTCACAATTTCCAATGGCAAAATGGCATTTGGATCACCTACAAATTTCCTCAACATTGACACATGAAATACCAGATGAACTATAGCTAACTTTAATGGCATGCCACTTTGCCAATAGCTTCAATATCCTATAGGGTCCTACATATCTAGGACTAAACTTTACTTTCTTACCAAATCTCATCACACTTTTCATAGGTGATACCTTCAAATACACCTAATCATCCACATCAAATTCAAGTTCTCTTCTTCTAGTGTCTGAATAGGACTTTTGACAACTTTGAGCCATCTTTAATCTCTATATTATAAGCCTACTTTATCCATTGTATTAACTATCAAATATGGAAAGATCAATTCCATATCACCCACTTCAAACCATCCCACTCGAGACCTACATATTCTCCTATACAAGGCTTCAAAAGGAGCCATTTGGAAGCTAGAGAGATAACTATTATTGTAGGCAAACTCAATTAATGGCAAATGCATATCCCAACTTTATTTAAGATCAATCACACATACCTTTAACATATCCTCCAAAGTTTGAATCATTCTTTCAGTTTGTCCATCAGTTGAAGGATGAAAGACGGTACTTAGCTTGACTATAATACCAAGACCTTTTTAAAATGACTCATCTTTCTTCCTAACAACAACACAGGAGAACCCATGGTAAAATATTTGGCCTTATGAAACCCCTATCCAAAAAATCCATCAATTTCTCTTTTAACTCCTTAAGTTCCACCGAAGCCATTCGATAAGGGGGAATAGAAATAGGTTGGGTATCGAAAAGGAGATCTATGCCAAAGTCAATTTCCCTTTCGGGAGGAATATCGAGCAAGTCACTAGGAAACACATCGAAAAACTTATTAAATATAGGGACTGACTCAAAAGTAGGATTTTTGGAGTCAACATCCCTAACTCGCATGATATGATAAATGCACCTTTTGAAAATCATTTTCTAGGCCTTAAGACATTAAATGAATCGACCCTTGACCACGAAATTGTTACCCTTCCATTCAAGAATAGGTTCATTAGGAAAGTGAAATTTAACTACATGGGTCCTACAACATATAGATGCATAGGCAGCATATAACCAATTCATACCAAGAATGATGTCAAAATAAGTTATATCAAGTTAAACCAGATCACATGGAATAATTTTGTGCAAGACCGACATGGGATAATTTCTATAGACTCTCTTGGATAATATCGAATCACCAATGAGAGTATAAACTAAAAAAGTCTCTAATTACACTTTGGGGCACATATCAAATCTCATAGTAGGGTGAGGAGGAACAAAAAATAAGTTGGCACCCGAATCAAGCAATGCATAAACATCAAAGTTAAAGACCTATAACATACCCGTGACCATATCGGGAGTCTCATCCACATCTTGCCTAGCACAATAAGAATAGAATTGGTTGTTGCGTTGACCACTCTTAGGTTGAGCTTGTGCTCTTTATTAAACTTAGCCTCCTTGAGGACTACCTACTTCACCCTTATTGGCAACATAAAGTCACTCAGATTCTTTATGATCCATCTAACCACATCCATAACAAAAACCCATCCCCATCAAGCACTTCCCTTCATGATTCTTTTCACATTTTGCATACTTAGGAAAAGAAGGGCTACTTGCATTCACACCTCTTCCTCCTTGAGCTTTAAGGTATGAAACCCTATCCTTAGAAAAAATCTTCCCTGAATAGTGGCCTTGTTGAGAGCGGCCACTACTACCACTTGTCCCAGTATTGGAGAACCCACCTTCATGCCGGGACCTCTTAGAATCCCTTATGCTCATCTCCTTGAGTTTTTTTCCTTCAATTTGTTCAGAAAAAGTTATGAGCCGAGATATGTCCATATCCTTAACAAGCATAGCGGTACGATATTCCTTAGTAACTAAGTTAGATACCCCCGATATGAATTAACTCATTCGTGTACGTGGATCGATAACCAATAAAGGAGCATACTTGGATAGCTTAGTAAACTTGAGTGCATAGTCCCTTATTCCCATAGTGCCTTGTCAAAGATTTATGAACTTCAATACTTTAGCCTCCCTTAGCTCAAGAGGGAAAAAGCGATCAAGGAAATCAAGTTTGAAAGCTTCCCATTTAGTAGGACCTTCATCCACCCTCTCTAACTTCCATTGAGTATACCAAACTTGAACAACACCTTTAAGTTGGTAAGCCGCCAACTCCTCTTTCTCTTCCCAAATCACCCCTATGATACTCACTATCTCATAGAAATCATTTACGAATTCTTGAGTATCCTTATCAACCTTTGAGCCATGAAACTCTGGAAGATTTATTCGTGCAAAGTCCCTTACTCTTGAGGCCAAAATAGGAACATTAGAAGGAGCTACAACCCCTTGGTTGGTCACCACTTGGGCTAGCATAGTAATGGTGGTCCAAACTCCATGTTAGTTATTTAGTCTGGGAGAGGACCAGTGTCTCGAGGAGCTGGGGGAGCTTGGGCTTCAGTAGCATTATTTTCCCTTGCCAACGGTGGTCTTAGCCATTTTTCTGAAAATTGCAAAGAACAGTCATTAGGAAAAGGAAGTCTTGGAATACATTCTACCACATGATATAGATCATGAAAGAAGTGAGAATTCCTAAAATGTCTCATAGGCTCCTATTCGTACATGTGGCATGCTTCACACCTATGAATAAAACTCTACTTGACATGGCATGTTGAACATCCTAGGACTCTTAAACCTTGTACTCTGATACCAAGTTTGTCATGACCCAAACTCGGGCCTATATATGACACGATGATTAGGATTCTCAAAAAAACCCCAACCAAGCCTCTTAGTATATTATAAGCATATATAAGGTAAACAATAAGTGAAAACTCATATAAGTCCAAGAAAATAAAGCATAGCTAGAGAGAATCAAGACAACATAGACTCTTTATATAATATGCCCACATGCCTCTACTTGACAACCTAGGCGGGGACTAGGACATGGTCCTAGCTCACCAACTAGACACAGAAAAAGGATGGAGCATTCGACTCTTTATTGTGATATAATATAGGTAAAAAGTATTTGTTAGTATGTTTGAATGCACTAAGTATATAGGCAATGTAATGCATAGAAAACCATATTTGAGCAAATGACCATTTTAAGTAGCATGATAGGAGAAGTAGTAAAAATTATAAGTAGTCACAAGAAGGATCAATGCATAATAAACTATACGAGTATCATATAATGTAAAGGATAGAATTAGTCATTTAAAACATAAAAAAGGACCATACATATGTGGGATAGGAATCATAACCGACAATGAGACCATGCAAGCTATAACATGAAATACCGTTGTCTCCCCATACAACAAAGAAAAAGGTGAATCTACTTGCCAAGATGGACTCTATCCTACTGGGTGGGTCATAACATATGCTACATGTGGATCCACTAGCTAGGCCAAAAAGGGCAATTCTACGGTGGTACATAGTTATGGGAAAAGATACTTTATATAAGAACCCCATATTTTGAGCCTCCACTTCAAGTTCACATTCGGTGCTAAGTCAAATCCCATAGAATATATACATAGCATAAAAATCATAGTGAACATATATCATAGTCATGATCATAGGTTTGACATCATAGAGTAGCTCATTTTCATAACATAAGTGCAATTCGGGTATTGTCCTTCCACATTACAAATCATACATATATAATTCATATTATTCCTTAAGGCATCATATTAGTTCCTAAGTAACCCTTTCCATAATTTGCATAAAAATCACAATTTGAAACATACTTATAATTAATGATCATTGTTGAAATATATAATCATAATTCATACTTGAAAATTAGGGTAAAACATGAATGTATGATCAATTGAATTGAAAATCATGAAATTGACTTGAAAACATGCATGATTATATACTTTCTATCAGCCCATACATAATTCATAAAGATAATATCATTTAAAAGTATAATTAAAAATACCCACAATTCACATTCTGAACCCTAGAGATCAATATAAGAAAATTCATGAAAAAACTCTTCAATTCAATGCAATAACCATAACTTTATATCAAAATAGACTCATAATCATAATATTAATCACAATTCATGAAATTGGAATAGAGATCATTAAACCCATAAAATTCCATACCTGAATTTAATAGAAAACTTGAGAAATTGATTGGACTTCATGGATAAAAGAATCCATAAATCAATACCCACATACCTTGAGTGAGAAGACCAAGGAATTTGGAAGAATTTCAAAGTTTTGATGGTGAGCTTGAGTGAATTTCTTTAAAGTCTTCAATGGATTCCATGAGAGCTCTTGTAGCGAGAGAAATATTTTAGTAGGTGAATTATAGAAGAATGAATGAAATTAAGGGTTTATGGTAGTTTATATAGTAGAATTAGACCCTAAAAACGTCCAAGTTCATTAACTAACAATTAGGGAAAAGTCTAAAGTGCCCTTACTTAAAAACTGAATTTGGACAAAATTTCTTGCCTAGGTTCGTGATGCTGAGCTGCTCCCAGATAGACCAATTTTTAGTGAATAAGATTTTGGCCAGATGTTTGGCTCGGGGAAAAATTACATTGAAATAGAATAAGTGGGCTATGTGGAGATGCTGCGCACCTCACTGTTTTGTGTAATTTTTGACAAAATTCATCTTTCGGTACATGAGTCTTAAAAATCCATCGAGACCATTGTCTCATAGATTTTGACAGCTGATCGACATTCCAAACTCGAATTTGCCAAAAGGAATAAGGATAATGCGTTACACGAGCGGCCTAATCCCAAGGCATTCTTAAGGCTCTTATGAGCATTTTGAGGAATGTTACAATGCTGGGTCTGTGCTATTAACATGATGAAGTTTTGGAACTACAAAAGCTGGCATTTTGTTATGGTAGTGTAATCACCTGACTTTTGCAGTTTGAAGGGGTTGAAGAGGAGGTTCATGATTTGTGAGCATTAAGGGTTCCATACTTATTGTGTAATATTTGGTTGATGTGACCAAGAAAAGTCCAAAGATACAACTCACGAGCCTGTATTAACTACCACTGACTGGAAAATGTGTGATGATAGTAAAATAGTCCATATGTTTTGTATAACAGAGTTGCAACTGTGAATTGGTGGTCGTCCGATGACAGATGACTAGATGGACATATTTTTAGGAGCCTTTGGATAATGATGAGCTCACGATTGATGAGATGTGTGGTGATAATGAAGATGAAGAGCCAACTGATGATGCTACCACTACTATTATGGTGGTGGATGACACTGCCACCACTGATGGAAGAGATGACGACTAAGCGGATCAAGGAGTTCCTTCTTTTACTCTTGCACTATGAATTGAAATTGTGCACTGGGATAGTGCTTTATTTAAGTGTGGGGTGGGAGTTGAAATTCTTATTATATTATTGTATTGATTTTTTATGGTTTATTTTTATTTTGGGTTCCTTGGTATTGTTTTCAGTTCTTTAGCCAAGGATGTTCCCTTTTGAACCGTACAAAAAAAAGGTGTCATAGATTTAAATTAGTCTTAGATAAGTGATGTTGCTCTTTGATAGATGGATGATGACCATCTTAGGGGTATTTATTGTTATTATGTCTGTTTATATATAAGGTGTCTGACTAGGTTGCGTAATTGAATAAAAATCAAGCTGAATGATGTAAAGCATGGTATGAAATAAAATTACTAGTTTAAGACATCTAAGCTCTTGTATTCAACTCAAGTGATGCATACTTATTATTAAATGCATATGATTGTATAATTGGTAATCTTTAGTTGACATTCTTCAGTTGTACATGTGCCCTGTGTGAGGATTTGTTGTATTTTGTATGTACATATTGATAGCTAGAACTTGCTTGGTGTGCATGCGAAATGAAATGAAGATTGTAGAGTTTGGGAAATGATGTAGACATTTCTTTGATAACTTTGTTTTTGTTTTCCCTTGTTTTATGCCTAAACTAAATGCTTGATCCCTAGTTAGACCTTTTGAGCCTTGAAATTTTCTTTGGCAACCTCATTATGTAGCCTAACCCCATTTGTTTTCATGGACCACATTAATTTGATGCAAAATCCTAATTGCAGAAATATAGAAAAAAGGGATAAGAGAGTATGAAGCTATATGAAGTGGGGTTTTGGTGCTTGAAATAGACTTACATTCTGAAAAAAAATCACCAAAAAGACAAGAAAGTTGATAAACAAAGGAAGAAAGAAGGAAAGAGAGGCCCTATCATAAAAAAGGTAAGTAGCCTAAAGATAAGGAGTAAGAAAAAAGAATAGGTGAGTTTAAATTGGTGTTTGAAGTTGAGAAAATGATAAGTATAATGTGATAAAGCGCTTGAGAAAGTTATTCACTATTTATAATCAAATAACAGTTCCTACCCGTCCCTCAGGCTATATTACAACCTATGAAGCCCTAGTGATCCTAAACTATCAAATTCTTGTATTAGTGGAGCAAAACACTAAGGGAAAGCCTAAGACAAATCTTTTGTGGCACATGAAATCATTTAAGAGAGTGAGTGACTTTGTTGTTGTACACCCACTGATGTTAAAGATCTTATTGGAGTGCTTGTGGGTGATTCATTTGTGGTGAGCGACACATGTTAAATTGAAAGGATTGATAATTTACATGGTTGCTAACTGACTGATGTATATGAGTCTTCTGTATTCTAGAGTCAATTCTTGAGGTTAAGAGTTGTTGAATTAGTGATGCGGATATATGAAATGTGACATGCTTGAGTAAGAACTATGAACAGTGAAATGCTAATTGTTTAGCCAAGTCTGATTGCCTTATATACATGATGTATCAGTTTCTATGCATAAGGTAGGTCTTTATTTGAGGACGAACAAAAGTCTAAGTGTGGGGTGGTGATTTTGTGCACATTTATGTGCCCATTTGCCTTGTTTTTCCTATATTTAGTAGTTGTTTTGAGAATATTTTGAAAGCATAATTGCATATTTTAGATGGAATGAAGAATAAGCGTGTACTAAGGTGTGTGTGTAGTAAATGCAGGATTTTGGAGAAAAGCTAGTGCTTGGAAGAAAATATTGAAAAGGAGTACAAGCTGAACGGGAGAAGAAGCGAGCACAAATTGGACAAATATTTTTGACGCACTTGTAGCGCCATGCTAGGGCATAATCTACAAAGGAATGTATGTTTAATTTGAACTATATCTGTTTATTTTTGTCAGTATTGATGTTTGGGTTTATCCTTGACTGCGTAATGTTGTTTAAATTGTTTTTATTGACTGATTTTTGGGTTTCATGGCATTTGTTTTTGGTTCTTTGGCCGTGGATAGTCCCTTTAAACCATATAAAAATGAGTTTATGCTAGATATTTATAATGTATATGAAGTATTTTGCTAGACTGTCAGATTGCATAAGTAACAGATGAAATAGTTGAAAAATGTGAAATCAAAACTAACTAAATCGAGACACCTAAGACTCTGTTGTTAGATTTTGAATAATGTTAAATTCATGTGATTATGGTTGAAATTTCTGAAGAATTGTCATTCTGAAATTAAACATGTGCAGTATGAGTAAGGTTACTTGTATAATACTTGTTGCTCTTGATTGCTAGAACTTTCCCCGTGTGTATAAGAAGTAAAAACAAAAGACGTTTAGAATTTAGGGAAAGGATCTAGGCAATTCTTTGGTAACCTCAATTTAAAACCACTTGTCGTACCCACCTTAATGTAAATCCATAATTAGCCCTTTTTAGCCTTTGACTTAATTCTTTGGCAGCCTTGTTTGAAGCCTATTCCCATTTTTTTCTCAGATCATAATTTTGATCCAAGAAACCTAGCACTTTGGGAGAGAATAAGTGGAAAAATTGGGGGTAGGGGGGTTACAACCTTGTGTTACTAAGAGTAAAACTATTGGTGAAAATAAGTGAAATAAAATATTATATTAGGGAACACAAGCATGTGGAAAGTGAAAAGAACTCCAACCACATTATGGTTGAAGAGAGTAAAGATAAGAAGAAATCCCCTACACAGATAAATAAATAGAAAGCGTAAGCTAGAGAAAGAACAAAGTGGTGAGAATAAGGTTATGAAGTACTTGTATGGAATTACTAAATGTAGTGTATTGAAAACTCTTGGGAACTGAGTCACTATACATATCCACATTACTACCTACCCGTCCCCTAGCCCACATTATGACCTGAAAAAGTCCTAAGTGATCTTTAAGTTTTAGCTGCCTTAATAGAACTGCATAATACACTAAGGGAAAGTCTATGGTTCATCTTGAGCAACTGATGACTTCATTTGAGAAAGTGAGAGAATTTTGTTTAAATAACCATTATTGTTGACGAGGAATGTAACTGCGAGAGTATGGGTAATTCTTTCTTAGTGAGAGCATATGTTTAACGAAGAAATGGTAATTCGGCATAAAATTTAATTGAACAATCCATAAGAGTTTGTTTCATTACAGAGTCAACTCTCAAGTTTATGTGGGGTTGAGTTAGTCAGTCGCGTGAACAAAATTAGACATGTGTGTGTAATGTAATCTACTTGTGTAATCACTTTGGTTTGGTAGAATTGCTTTATATATATATATATATTATGTTTGGTATTTTAGGAATAATACTGGGAGCTTTTTCGAGGACTAACAAAGCTATAAGTGTGGGGTGGTGATCTTGGGTACATCTATGTGCCCGATAGCAAATAAAACCCATAACTCATAGTCAAGTTAAGAGCAAATGCCTAGAGTTTAGTTCATATTTTCCCATATTTGTGTATCATTGTAACCAACCAACATGATTAGACACTTTCGGAGCTAATTGAGAAAGAATGGACATTCAAAACATGATCGGATTGAAAGTGGCGCTCAAAGGAGAAGTTGAGAACAAAATACAAAATAAATACACCATATTGAAGTGTGTCCGCCTCGTACACTGAGCTTCAATGATTTAATTCCAACACTTGGAATTTATGTGATTTAACAGGGTGGTGGGAGCCAGGTCCGCATCTTGAACTTTGTTCTAGATAGAACAAATTTTCACCGATATAGATAATGCAAAATTATACTAAACTGAACCAAGTACGCCTAGCAGACTTCAGTGCGCTTACTTTACCTCCGCATTTTTGGTTCTATAAATAGCACCTTTACATATTTATTAAAAAGGAGATTAGATTGTCGGATTTTGAAAAAAAGGAGATGAAGGAAGAACAACTTTTTAGAGATATTTCTTCTTCTCTTTCAATTGAATCTAAGTTTTTATTCCATGAATGATTTATGTAATTATGTTACAAACTATGCATGACTAAATCCTCTTGTTATTGGGTTGTAGCCATAAGATGTAGGTTTAAATCTAATTTGCTTTGGTTGAAAATGGATTTTTGTATGTGATTACTCCTATATTCTTATTTTTATTATTGTAATGGTTGATCACCATTAGAACAAATTTGTTGTCTACTCAAAATTTGAAAGAAGGAAATAAGATAGAACACTAGAATATAGGGAGCTTGTTTGTTCTAGAATTACCTAGGATAATTTGTGTATGAGATGCCTGTGACACATACTTATACACCATGTTTGGTTAATAAACAGGATGATCAGTTTAATGCATTTTTGTTGGTTCATGCTTATCCCCGTTCAATGATGTAGTTAGGCTGTCAACAAAAGTAGGCAATTAGAGATCGGAAGATCATAATTATAAAATCAACCCTGTAAATCAGTAATCAAAAGACTCATTGGATACCAAAGTGAAGAATGTTAGACCTGAAATTTATAAGTGCTACAACCCTGGAACTCTTCCTTAATTTGATAAAATCTATCTATTATCTTTAAATCATTTCCTTATATTATTTTTAATATAATCGTGGTAGATATAAATAAATTCAAATCTTTGCAAGGCGTACGAATAATTTGATTCATTGAAAATCAAACTAAAGCCTAAATAAACTTTCCTGTGGGTTTGACATCCAACTCTTAAAGAGGGTCACTATATTATTTTTGAGACCGCATACACTTGCATGTACGTTTGGATGCAACAAGTTTTTTTGGCGCCATTGTAGAGGAATTTTTTTAATTTGGCAATAGTCTTCTTTTTGAAGTTTCTTTATTATTTGTGTTCGTGTTAAAAACTTGATCTTAGCTGTTATTTCTAGCATGAGAATTCACAAAGGCACACTAGAAAGTGGTGGGAACATTTTAGAGCCGCTAGCTAAGCCTGAAAGATTTCTGCATCAGCAAAGAAGAAGAACAGCTACTCTATATTCCGTACCACTGATAAATATGGGTGATACTAACGAAGTGTCTGTAGAGGTCCTTGTGGAGATGGTAGACAGGATAGTACATGATGTGGCGGTCCCACTCACAGTGAATGTCACCTCCAGCATTAAAAAATTGCCAGCTTGAGGAAGATTTGGACTGAAACAGAACATGGTGCAGCAGTTGCACTCTAATGGGCAATTTATTGGTTTGCATCATGAAGATCCCCAAGTCCATAGCCAGAACTTCTTGGAGATTAGCGACACTGATACGCCTAATAGGGTATCTCCTGACTATATGAGGCTAACATTGTTTTCCTTTTTTTTGTTGGGGGAAGCTAAGAGATGATTGAAGTCGGAACCACCAAACTCAATCACTTCATAGAATGATTTGTCTCACAAGTTTCTTATCAGGTTCTTTCCTTCGGGAAAGACAACTAAGTTGAGGGGCTAGAATTTTAAGTTATAAATAAAAATCTAGAGAAAATTTGTACTAATCTCGGGAAATGTTTAAATCTTTAACTCATTAGTTGTCCTCACCATCATCAAGCTAATGAGGTGTTGGTCCACACCTACATAGAAGGGTTGGAACCCAACACCAAAATTCTTGTTGACTCTGCAGCAAGTGGACAAGCACTAGAAAAAACATATGATGAGCTTTATACATTGCTTAATCGCATATCTCAGAGAAATCCTGAGTGGAATGGAGGAAACTCTAGACTTGAGGTTCAAAAACAAGAAGGCATGTTGGAGGTTGATTTATATAGAACTTTGCTTCATACATTAGCCTTTTTTTTTATTAGAAGTTTGCTTTGGGGGCAAATACTCCACTCACTATGTACAGAGATTTCCCCTGGAGCAAACTTTCAACAAAAGAAGAGGCTAATGTATGAAGCAAAGTTCTATATACAGGATCAACCTCCAAAGCTTTACCTTTGCCTTCACTACCTTTGCTTTATGGAGCTAGCTTAACTAGTGCTCGTCCACTTCATCTGCTCATAACATTTACCTGCTTGGGGTTTGGATTAGTGTTACCTGGTAAAACACCTTGCGGGCAAGAATTTTGATCACTTGCTTACTTTTCCAGTGCCAATAAGTTATAAATGACGTGGGGTCGCTATAGGAAAGCTCTAAATGCTGAAAATATCAGAGAATGGGGAAAATGACTTGGTGGATCATTATATCTTTGAAAAGTAACTGGCCCCTTGAAGTTGAGCGAATAAGTAATCGATCCTTGGGATGGGATACTTACTCTTAATTGTGACATTGTTTAATTGCCATAATCAATGCATATTTAAAGTGACTCATATTTATTTCTAACGAACAACATAGGATCACCCCAAGGTGAAATGCTTGGCCTTATAAAACCCTTATCCAATAAATCCTTCAATTGCTTTTTCAACTTCTTAAGTTCCACTGAAACCATACGATATAGAGAAATAGAGATAGGATGCATATCGGTTAGGAGATCAATACCAAAGTCTATTTACCTTTTTTGAGGAACACCTGGGAGGTCTTCGGGAGAAACTTCCAAAAACCCATTAACAACTGAAATTGACTCAAGAGTAGGAGTCTTAGAGTTAGTATCTCTAACCTGAACTAGATAGTAGATGCAACCCTTGAAAATTATTTTCCAGACCTTAAGACATGAAATGAATCAACCTTTAAGCACTGAATCACTACCCTTCCAATCAAGAATAGGCTCATTAGGAAACTGAAATATGACTCTACGGGTTCGATAATCAATGGTTGCATAAGAGGCATGTAACCAGTCCATACCAAGAGTGATGTCAAAATCGGTCATGTCAAGTTCAAGAAGATCACATGAGATAACTTTATGCAAAACCAACATGGGATGATTTATATAGACTCTTTTATCCCTACCCAACTCACCTATTAGAGTATAAATAGAAAAAGGTTCTAGCAATACTTTGGGACATACATCAAACCTCATAGTCACATAAGGAGTAACAAAAGATAAATTTTTACCCGGATCAAGCAACGCATAAACATCATAGTAAAAGACCCATAATATACTAGTAACAATATTGGGAGTATCCTTGAGCTCTTATCTACCATGAAGAGCATAAAATCGATTATTGCGTTGACCACCCTTAGGTTGAGCTTAGGCACCTTATGGAGCTTGGCCACCTTGACCAACTTATCTTTGAGGATGACCTTCTCTACCCTTATTGGTAATATAAGGGCACTCGTATTTCCTATGTCCCATATTTCCACATCCGAAGCAATAACCCATTCCCATCAAACATATCCCTCCATGATGCTTACCACATTTTGCACATTGGGGAAATGAAGAAGTAGTGACATTTACTCCTCCTCCTTGAGCCTTAGGGTATGTCACCCTATAATTTACAAACTTCTTTCCTAAACTTTGGCTTTATTGAGAATGGTCACTACCACCACTGAACTTAGCATTTGAAAACCTACCTTCATACCGAGATCTCTTAGAATCTCTTATTCTCATTTTTTTGAGTTTATCTCCCTTAATTTGTTTGGTGAAATTCAAAAGACTAGATATGTCCATCTCCTTGATAATCATGATTATAAGACATTCCTTAGCAACCAAGTTGGATACCCCTAATATGAATTGACTCATTCGGACACGTGGATCAGCAACCAATGAAGGAGCATACTTGGAGAGCTTAGTAAACTTGAGGGCGTAGTACCTCATCCTCATGTAGCATTGTTGAAGATTGATGAACTACAACACCTTGGCTTCCCTTAGCTCAAGAGGGAAAAAATGATTAAGGAAAGCATGTTTGAAAGCTTCCCATTCAATAGGTCCTTTATCCACCCTTTCTATCTTCCATTGAGTATACCATACTTAGGCCACACTCTTGAGTTGGTAAGCTGCTAACTCCACTTTCTCTTCCAATGACACCCCCATAATGCTTACTCTCTTATCAACCTCATAAATGAATTCTTGAGGATCCTCATTAACTTTTAAGCCATGAAACTCTAGAGGGTTTATCCTTGCAAAATACCTCACTCTTGAAGCTGGAGTGGGAACATTGGGAGGAGATGCAACCCCTTGGTTGTCCACTACTTGGTCTAGCAATGTGATAGTGGTCCGAAACTACGCATTAGTAACTTGGTCGAGTAGGGGTCCATTGTCTTGAGGAGCCGGAGGAGCTTGGGCTTTGTTAGCATTTTAACCCCCTTGGAAAAGGTGGTCTTCTTTGAGACATTTTCTAAAAATCATAAAAGAAGATCATTAAGGAAAGGAAGTCTTAAGGTAAACTCTATAGCACGACATAGACCATGAAATAAGTGAGAATTTCTAAAATGACTCATAACCTCTTATCCATAGTTGTAGTGCATTTTAAAAACCTGAATAAGATTCTACTTAATGCGACATATTTGACACCCTAGGACATTTTAAACCTTGTGCTCCAATACCATATTTATCACGACCAGACCTAAGGCCTAGTTGTAACACGATGATCGAAACCTTAAAGGGGCTCCAACCAAGTCTCTTGACATATCATAAAGCATACATAAGGTAAAGTAAGTGCGGAATATAACATAAGAAGAGTGTAAACATAATAATAGAAAAAAGATTAACTTAACTACAAGACTCCATGACATAGGTCTAACAAATGCCTCTACTTCATGACAATGGCATGGGCTAAGACATGTCCCTAGCTCACCCTCAAATGAATTTATAACAAAGTCTTTGAAATTAAAAAAAATGACTCATAACTAGTTCCCGATGGATAAGGACTTACTAAAACTTTGCCAAAATAAGCTCAACTAGCCATGCATGGGAATATGATCCTCAATCCCTATATTATGAAACAATGTAGGCAAAAAATATGCGTTACTATTTTTGAATGTACTAAGTATGAGGACATGACATATAATATAAGTCATAAGATAGAATGATCAAGTAAAGTACATGGTAAGATGAGATAAGTAAAGACATGAGAGAATCACAATAATCAAATCATTTGAAGAACATAGTTGAAATCATGAAAGTACATAAGAGGTCATTCATATGTGGGATAGAACCAAAACAAACAATAAGACCATGCGAGCTATAACATGAAATCCCATTGTCTCCCCATACAATGGAAAAACGGGAATCTACTTGCCAAGGTAGACTCTACCCCTCTAGGTGGGTCATGTACATACACTTTATGTTGATATACTA
The DNA here is from genome assembly GCF_947179165.1 of Solanum dulcamara. Lineage (NCBI taxonomy): Eukaryota > Viridiplantae > Streptophyta > Magnoliopsida > Solanales > Solanaceae > Solanum > Solanum dulcamara. The sequence continues at coordinate 57,093,015 of NC_077245.1, forward strand.
GCTAAGCCATGAAGGCTGTTATACCCGTATTTTATACATTTGGACATTTGGGATAATTATAACAAGTTAAGGATAATGCTATATTTTGGTCTTGTTTGATACATAGGTTGCTTATGAAAATTTTGGATGTCATTTTAGTATGATTTTATGATATTATAGAAATGAAGTTGCTAAAGTGTGGATTGTTGTTATTGATTATGAATTTGAAAGTAGAAAATGCATCGTGATAGTTTTATTGCATATATAGAGATTTCGGGTGAAATATGGAATTGGTGAATATTGTATAGTTTGCTTGGAATATTCTTGGACTATGTTTGAATGATCTTAAATTAATATATGAATATGAAAATATTGATATTGATTTAAAAGTGCAAAGTTGGATTGGAAGTTGTTGCACTATTTAGAAAAGAAGACAATCTATGTTAGGGTGCATTTTAAATCGATTGTTGATGTTATTGGTATTGTTGTTGGTATGGTTGTTGACATTTTGGCCGAGTTAAAATCTCATAGATGTTGTATGTATATGGAAGATGCTGTCTAAATTTCTGTAGACAAGTATTGGTTAGGATTGAATTCTTAAAGCCTTATAGTTAATATTTGGTAAATGTGACCAATTGTAGATTTTGGAGGAAATAGGATTTGAATTTGGACAAGCGCAAAAGGCCAATAAGGTATGTAAAGATTCGCCTCTCCTTCTCTTGGCATGTCCTAGGTGTAATAGGTTTGGATACGAGCCTCGGAGATGACTCTACTCTTCGAAATCGACGCCTAAATTTGCCCCTTTTTCATTCAGTAGAATTGAACTAAATAATTATGAATAGTTTGAAAATATTGTCTAAACATCTAGAACTTGCACAAATAGGACCCGACTACCTTAAAACTCTTATAAGTAATTTCATGAAGTTTAACACACGTAATTTGTGTACGCCACCTCATTTGACCTGAGGTGGGCCCACTACTCTCGAACTTTTCTTTATTATCCATTTGACTTATGTTGAGTAGAATTCAAAAGAAACTCTTTGCTACTCTTCTAAAAATTAAACGACTATTATTTTAATTATTCCATTAAGCCCCATAATATATCTTGAAATATGGAAACGATTTCAGAAAGACTATTTTGACATACACCATCATGACATCTGAAAGACATACACTAGATTATCGCTCAATTTCTCTTATATGATTTATCCCCAGAGTTATGCTATCGAGTCTCTATAAATGTTTTATATTTCATATTGCATTTAGTTTCTCATTACTCCACTCATGAATGCCTTAATTCTTCCTCCACTGAGTCCGAGCCAGGATATGTTTTCAAACATACTTCCCTGCATTATTTGCCGTGCCCCGATGTGAGGGGGCAGGTATGACAAGTACATAGGTTGTGGTGTATATTCGTTCTATGTATACACACGCTGATATCTGGTGATATGATATGATATGGCTGTCTGATATGATATGATCTGTTACGGAGATATTTCCTACTCTAGAGTATGTTGTGCGGTGGCGTTAGTGATAGGATGGCGACCACGTTTTGTTCACCTAGTCCCATAATGAAGCCGAATATGACATATGTTCTTCTACATGCATTATCTATATTTATGATAAATATTTTGATATTCTGGATACTTCGCTCAGTTTTTGCACATGCTATTCGGGTTATGGCTTTATTTATTACAGTTCATGCTTTATATATTCAGTACATTTTCTGTACTGACTCCTTTTCTTCGAGGGCTGCGTTACATGCCCGTAGGTACAAACGCTCGATTTGCCGACCTACTTGCTTAGGATATCCACTCTGCTGCTTGACCGTGCTCCTTTGTCCGGAGTCCATATCTTGGTACCAACTTTTTTATTGTGTACATGTATATGTTATTCAGGGGTACGATGGGGCCCTGTCCCATTACAAGATTATGCTATCATTCTGTAGAGGTCTGTAGACACACACATATATATATTGTGGGTTCTGTATATGCGTTGGGCTTTTATGTTTCGTGATAGCCATACTGGCTTCCGTGTGCTATATCTGCTTAGCGACTTTATGTGACTTCCATATTTGTTTATTTCGCTAATATGCTAATTTGGGCTAAGGGTACGTATGGGTGTCCAATTTGGGCACGAGTTGCGGCCTACAGAGTTGGGTCATAACAAAGGCAACCTACAGTGGCATATAGTTTAAGAGACTTGAGGATGGTACTAAGGCTTTTGGTAGGGCCACCAGCTCAAGTCCACTCGATGTTAAGTCAAATCCCACGGAATACATAATATAGTAATCACACTTAGCATATATCATGACTTTTTCATAAACTTCATAATTCATAGAATAGCTCATTTCATAACATAATTGTAATGTGAGTATTGTCCTTTCATCATTACAAATCATACTTGCATAATTTATGTCATTAGGTCCTAAGTCACCACATAGGGCCCTAAGTCACCTTACTTCATAACTTGCATGAAATTTATATCTTGAACATACTTGTAAATAATGATCATAATTCATACTTTGAATTTAGAGTAAATCTCATATACATAACCAATTTGAATGAAAGTCATGATAATACCTTGAAATCATTGGATTCATAATCATACTCCATAATATCATCATTGAAAATAGGCTTCATGCATGGGAAATTATAATTCAACTTAAAATCATATAATTTATGTAAGAACATACTTATAATAATCAACTATAATGATTTAAATCATAATTTAAATAACTCAATTCAATTCATTAAATTATGGTTGTAACCCCAATAGAAATTCATGAAATTTTGAGTACAAACCTTGGGACTCCATGGGTGAAAGAAACCCATGGATCAATCCCAACATACCTTGATTGAATTTGACCTTAAAATTGAGAAAAGAGACTTGTTCTTAAAGAAAAACTAGCAAAGCTTGATAAAAAAGATGAAACCTTCAATGAACATTGAGAGACAGTCTTAAAGTTGATTGAGAATTAATGTGGGAAAAAATAGGTTTAGGGGTATTTAGGGTATTTTCGTAATGAATCTAGTCCCAAAAATATCCACATACATTAATGAAAGAGAAGGGAAAAGATCGAATTACCCCTCATTAAGCTAGAACTAGAACTCACCATGGAGGACCCATCACGGATCGTGATTCTCACTACGGCCCGTGGTGGTGTCCGTGATGATTGAATTGGACTTGGATTTTGGGAGTTGCAGGGAAGAGTTTTAGAACTTCCTCCACGGAACCCTTCACGGTCCGTGGAGTGTATTACAGCCCGTAAAACATTGGCGTAGTGCAGGTCCTATAGGTGGGTCTGTAGGAGTGACCACCACAGAACCCACCATGGTCTGTGAAGAGATATACGGCCCGTGGTGGCCAACCGTGGTCCTAGACTTGGTGTCATGTTTTGAGGCCTCAGGGGAGGGGTCAACACTGAGGGCTTCACGGCCTAAGGTGATCACCACGGTCTGTGGTGCCTTATTGCGGACCTCATCTTGTAGGTATGAACCTCAGGGTCACCACAACGGTGGCTCACCACGAGGTGTGGTGCTCACAACGGCACGTAATGGCCTTTGTGGTCATCCCCCTGTGCCAAAATTGTAGGTTTTTAGTAATTTCATCTTTTGATCCTTTTTTCCGAGTTTCTAAATTCTGCAGTCTTACAACAATTGAGCATGGAGAGGTTTTTAAAATATTTGAGATATAGAGGGGTAACGATGTAATTTTACACTACTTAAAGTGGAAGGAAGATCATTTTTTTTAAAGACTTCTCTTATGGGGGTCAAAAAAATTATGACCACTGCATTTGCGGGACACCTTGTGTAATTTCTTGTTTTCCGACCAAGGGAGTTTCACAACTTTTAAAAAATAATTATAAGAGCTTATCTATTAATCTACATAAATATTTTTCAATGAACTATTAAATTCACATTAAATATTATTGATTGATGAGTTTTGCTATATAATAACTTCTCAATAGAACTAAAATTTTCTACATTGCTCAATGAAATTTTTTTGTCAATCTCTTTATGAATGAAAATTTTGTACTTTCAAATTTATTTAAAATAAAAAAATTCTTTCATCCTATATAAGAATTCGAATTTTTCCACCAAAATTATTATTATAAAAGAATACATGGCTAGCTTATAAGAAAATTGGATATAAAATAAAATCATCAAAATTTATTATTTCAATAAATTAAAATGTGTCCTCGTGAACCTGATAATGATAATGGTATTATGTAACAACTGCTTGATTTCAATATTGTTATGAATTTTGTTCATGATCTGAATGATGTTTCAATGGATGTAATCGTTGAAACAGTTTTGATGATATTTTTTATTGAATTTAAACATTGAGTCAATTATCAAAGACAATATAGAAATATTGGAAAAAGAAATACATGCATCACATGAAGAGAAAATATCAACACAAATAATGATAACCGTCAGTGAATTTATCTAATCATTAATTTAAAATTTTTATTTATTACAACTTATCATGTCTCTATTTTTTTCCTTTTTAAATTAAAGACAAATGTAAACGTTGATGATGACAATGCAAATGATACAGTATCACAATCATGAAGGCAACAAATTTTTTTAAGTAATTCTACACGTAAAGCGGTGTACGAAATGCTGCTATAAAAAATTGATGATGAGCATTTTTAAAAAGGAGTATTGCAAAAGTGATATCATAATTTTCAATTTCATGGAAAATATTGCACCACATTTAAAAATGACCAGAATGTGTTTTACGTGTGATGATGTATCTCGTAGGACTAAAAATTGTTGTCCCAAGAGAATTGAGTTAGATCGTATTAGTTGTCGTGAGGTTTCTTTTAAGATATGAACGACTCTTTTATCTCTATCTTGTGCATTAAATATGAAGAAGACAACTTTGTATAGGCCTTTAAAGATCAAATTTACACAAAGATATTCAAATGTAATAAAATCACATTTATCAGAAAAAACAAAAAATCTCAATTGCGACTTTACCTATCAATTATTGATGCTAGCAGCATACTATATGATTCACGTTTTGTCATGAGTCAATCTAGACCCTATGTGTGACACGACGATTAGAATACCGAGGGACTCCAACCAAGCCTCTTAGCATATCAATCATGAGCATACATAAGGTATTTAAGACATAATAAGAATCATTATAAAAATGGAAATAAAGTCTAAACATAAATGTCTCGATGTATGAAAATCAAACTCGAAAGGAAATTATGACAATATAGACTCCATAACACTCTAACATGCTTCTACTACTATTATGGATGGGCATAGACCATGTTCCTAGCTCACCGACTTAAAAAATAATGTCATAAGAAACAACGTAAAAATAGAAATGTCTTGTCCTCGAATCATGAGGACTCATCAACAATAGGAAGTAAGCTCAAAATCTAGCCATGAGTAGAGTGTGCGTGATGATCGTCCAACCCTACATTAGGATACAATGTAGGCAAAAGTATGTGTTAGGAGCATGGGATGCATGACCAATAGGTTAAAAATATAAATAAAACTTGAAAACATTTGAAGATCGTAAACATGCGGTCAATGTATCATAAACAATTATCATAAAAGTTTATAGAACATAACATATACATACGTGGGCTATTAACTTTAACCGACATGTAAGACCATGTGAGCTATAACATGAAATCTGATGTAATTTCCACACCGAGAAGAGAAAGGCTACTTCAAGGTAGACTCCGTATCATAAACATAAAATAATTATGAGTTAAATGTGGATCTACCATCTAAGCCATAAAGGAAAACCTACGGTGATACGTAGTTTAGGAACTAATGGTTGTTAATAGGGTTCCCTCATGGATCCCCACCATAAAGTTTGCTCGGTGTTAAGTTAATCCCAATGGAATACATAAAACACAGTTATTAGGACAGGTAAATCAACCAATCCAACATCATGAAAATATAACATAAGAATAGCTCCTTGAAAATCATGATCATAACTTGAACTTATGGATGCTTACCTTTCTAAGCATGCAAATCATCATAACTTGCATATTGTGAAAAAATCTTTCACAATTCACATTATTATAATAGAAATCGTACTTGAATCATAATATATAACTTTCATAATCATACATAAATCATTCATAATTCTTTGATCATAAATTCATAGATTGAAACATAATATTCATACCATAATACATGGATCATTTAAAAGCTTATTGAAAACATGTAATGTAACTCAAATCATACATGAATAGACTATTGAAATTGAAATAAATTATAATAGAGCTGACCCACATGAAATTTGATCATATCCTAGAATATGGAGAATTGAAATTGATAGAAAAGAGAGGAGAACTTTGGGACTCATGGATGAATTTCCACGTACCTTGATGAAGATCAAACTAGAATCTTAAAGAAGAATCTTGAACCTTAGAACCCTAGCTTGATGAAGAAGAAGATCCTTTTGGAAGATAATTCCTTGACGACGTAGAGTGATTTTGAGAAAATAAGAGTGAATGATAGGAATTTGAAGGATATAGGTAGTTATAGGTTTATAATACCCCAAAAATGTCCAGGTACATTGATAAAATAATAGAAAAAGATCAAAATGCTCTTCATTAATTATGTCCTGAGGGATCTATGGGAATGGACCTATGGGTGGTAGGTATGTTGATGGGTCGTTAACTCCAGTCATAGAACTCATATACCCAAAATATTATCCACTGGAATCTGCACCTAGTACTTACGAACTAGGTCTATGGATTGTCAATGGTCCTACAAGTCATCAAGGCAACTCATCAACCACCCTAACACATAGTCAAATTCCCAAGCTTCAAGACCCAACTTACAACCCCATCTATGGTCGGTCGAAGGGCCTACAGATTGTAAACCCTGCTCGTCCTAGTAACTTTTCCAAAATGTGAAAAACCCGAGTCTTTGAACCTCTCCTACGAGTCCTTCTTATGGGTCATAGGAAGTCATACGATCCATAGGAATCCCTCGTAGATTGGGTTACATTTAGTTAAATTTCCCTTATTTAGAACCCTATCTACGGGTCGTTTTCATGGCTTGTCAATGTGTCTATGGCCCATTAAATTTTCTCGTCTCAGAAGACTCAATTTTCAAGTTTTTAAGTCTTCCTACGAATTTTTTCCTATGCCCCACAAAACATCGTACGGTTCTTAGGTTGACTCATAAGAACCTACACCAGCAGTTTGCTGCAACTTTTCTCCTTGCTTTGGCTTTCCAATTTCCGAAAGGTCATTTGCTTCAGGATGAAGAAGAGTCATTACGTAGTTGCAAAAGGAAAAATTATATTGGAAAGGTCATTCTTTTAGTTGTCTTAGCTCAACCGAGGTTTGATGCAGAAGTTCTCTAAAAAAATATTTTTTTTGTCACAAAAGATCCAGCTAAAACAGCGGGTGTCAATAGAGTCGCAACCTTACCAGAGATAGAACCAACAACTTTGACAAATAGATATCTTATAAAGTCATATTTAATTGAAAAATTTGGTACTTCCATTAAAAAAAATGTCTAAGAAGAGACTCAAGTTAACCAATTTTCATTCAGCAGGATAATGCAAGAACATATATTAGTCAAGATAGTAAAGAATTTTCCACATCTAAATATTATAATATTGGATTATTTAGTGCTGTTCAGTCCTTACAATATAAGGGAGAGTCAAAATCTTTTATTGAGCTACCAATGTTGTTGTGAAGGCATATGACGATTTTTGACAGTAATGTCCAATCGTATTTTTTGAACATTGCAATCATGCGTGGTATAAATTATGTGAACAAGAGGTTTTCATAAGTATAAAATTTCTCATATCAAAAAAGTTGTATTAAAAAAGAAGGGTAAGCTTCCTGCTCAACTGAAATAAAATTGGTACATGAAGTACTCAATCATTTAGGGAAAAATTAATTTCTAGTTTATCGATGATGATGGTAAGTTAGCTGTGAATTCATATATTTGTATGAGAATGTTGATTGAATATTGGTGAATGATGAATGTGAAAAGAAATCTTTAATTTATACTTTAAATAATATGACTACGATAATAACAATATTTTTAATTTTTTATCGCAATAATTTCAGCTTTATAAATATCTCATGAAAATACTTGATCAAATATAAAGTGAAAAATATACACTTGTAATAAACATCTATTAAAATTACTTGTTCAAAGACCTTTGAATACACTAACAAAAAGTAAATTTATAATTTTTTAAAAACCAACACACCTTAAAGGTTCTATTCCTTGCATCAATCAGTAATGATGAGTAATTAATCTTAACAAAATTTGATAAAAAATATTTTTAACATTGTCTAAAATATTTTTTGTAGTTCTTCACCCTAAAATGCTTCTTCTCCTTCATATGAAAACACATTCAAGTCCAATCCACGATCTATAACATTAAAGTCAAAATCATCATCAACATTTTTATTTGAGCGTTCAACTTTCTTCATCTTCATCTTCAACTATCTCCACGAGAGCTTCAACTTTAATGGTGGCATTAATTTTAACATGTACTAAAACCTGAACTTGAATTTTGATGTCCATGTGTATATTGTAACAACCTCTTCAACGTTATTGATAAACTCGCAGGGAAAGATTTTGAGTAAGAAAAACTTTTGGAGTTGTGGCTTGAAATTTTTAGGCCAGTCCAGTATCAGATGAAAATCTGAGTAAGGTGAGGTATAAAATAATCCAGAAAAGGATTAGGTAAAATGTACGATCTTAGATTGGATTTTCTATTAGCTAGGAAGTTTACGAGCCTATAGGACTTTTTGTCATGACCCAAGCCTAGGGCCTAGACGTGACATGGAGATCGGAGATTAAGAGGGATCCCAACCAAACCATATTAGCATACATTGCATATATAACATAAAGAAAAATATTAAAATAAGCGGAACTAACAACTCACAAGGGTAAGTCTAAGGACAAGAAACTCAATTGATGTCCAACCAGAATACATCACATAGCGTCTAAACATGCCTCTAAGTCCTATATTTGATGGGGGATTAGGAAAAGATCCTAGCTCACCTGAATCATAAGGAGAAAGTCAAAATAGCAATATGAAGAAAAGTCATGTCCTCTATGATATAAGGACTCACCAAATTCTTGGAGAAACTAAGCACTCTAGCCATGAATAGGATGGTCATCGTCCTCTTCTACATTATGAGACAATGTAGGTAAAATATTTATTAGTACATAGAAGGTGCTAAGTGTGTGAGTTATGCATTACCAAGTAATAGAATATGATCAATATGACATAAAATGCATGACCAACATAATGAACATGAACAAAGCTTAAAAGCAATTGAAAACGTATGAAATCTTATGGTCAGTGCATCATAAAAGTTCATAGTAAATCTCATATATTTAATATTCAAATTGTATGGGATAAGACCTTTAAACGGCATCTTAAGACCATGCGAGCTATAACATGGAATTCAATGTAACTCCACATAGAGAAGGGGGAGGATACCTTGCCAGGGCATACTTTATCATGGTACTCAACTTAAGTCAACTGTGCTATATGTTGATCCACTAGCTAAGCCATGAAGAAAACCTATGTGGGAAATGTAGTTTGGGACTTTAGGTAGCTATTAGGATTCCCTTGGGTAATTAACTGCGTTACCAGACCGAACCCCACCTAGAAGTCCTCTCGGTGCTTAGTCAATATCCCAACATAACTCATTAAAACATGATCATAAATATTATAGGGAAAGATAGTAACTACCTATCAATCCATCTGTATAAAATATATTAGGAGTAGCTCATTAGCTTTAGTGATTCGTAGGAATTCATAACTCCGGTGAGAATTGTCGTTATCACCATCATAAACATGATTGTGTGAGAATTATACTTATTATACCATAATAAATTTCTTAGATAATAATTAATCATTATCATAACTTCATTATTTGACCTAACCATTTTTTTGTGGGTGAAAATTTGTATGAAGCTTCACTTGAGTACCAAGATCCTTTTAGAAAGATCTCCAAAACTGAGATGCAAATTGAATACCTCAGTCAGAAGAATCCAGACAATTCTCATGTACCTATTATGGAAAGCGTTTTGATAGACCATACACCATGAATCTTAACCAACTCTCGAATATACAATCTTATATAATCTTCAACTGAATATGAAGTCTTAACATGAAGAAAATAAGTTGACTTAGTCATTTAGTCAATAATTAATCAAATTGAATCATGTTTTCTATGAGTACGAGACAACCTATAATAAAGTCCTTATTCAAGGCTTTCCATTTCCAAGTAGGAATATAAATGTCTCAAGCCAAACATCCTGTTTTTGATGCTCAACTTGCACTTGTTGACAATTTGGACATTTAGCCACAAACTATGCAATATCCCTTAAATCAAGATACATCTTGGTGGAACCAGGATAAATAGAATACTGTGAACCATGAGCCTCGAACAATATCATTTCCCTCAAGACATCAACATCAGAAACACATAATCAGACTTGATATCTAAAAACACCATCTCCCCCCAAGAAAGCCTCAATTGATTTTTTGGTAACCACCTTCCTCAGCTCAACCAATGTAGGATCACTCTCTTGTTTTTCCTTAACATCCACAACAAGAGATGATTTAGAGCCATTTTGCACAATAACACCACCATTCATGGAATCAATCAATCGAACACCAAACGGGCTAATTATGAATATCCCAAACTAGCACTTTCATCTGATCCTAAACATGGAAAACACTATTCATGGACGGTCTACTAAGAATGTTGTCAACCATATTTACCTACTTTGGATGGTATAACACACTTATGTCATAATCCTTCAATAATTCAAGTCATCTTCTTTGTCGAATATTCAAATCTTTTTGAGTGAACACATATTGCAAAATCTTCTAATCGGTGAATACATATACATGGATACAATACAAATAGTATCTCTACAACTTCAAAGCAAATACCACAGCTACTTACTCTAAGTCATAGGTTGGGAAGTTCTTTTTATGAACCTTGAGTTGCCTAGAAGTATAGGCTATCACTTTACCATTCTGCATTAGTACATAACCAAGAACAACTCATGAAGCATCATAATAGAGAACAAAACCATCAGAACCTTCCGGCGAAGTCAACATCAGCGCGAAAGTAAGCCTATCCTTCAACTCTTGAAAACTCTTCTCAAATGCCTTGGACCATTGGAACTTTACCTTCTTTTGAGTAAAAGTAGTAAAGGACAATGGAATGGAAGATAAACCTTCCACAAACTGTCTATAATAACTGGCTAAGCCAAAAATACTTTGAATATCAGAAGGAGAAAATGACCTAGCCAATTCTTAACCTCTTTGGTTTTTTTTAGGATCAACCATAATACCTTCACTGGAGACAATATGGAGAAGGAAAGCCTGACCTCAACCAAAATTGAAACTTGATAAACTTAGCAAATAATTGACGGTCCTTGAGAATTTATAAGACAATCCTCTAATGATTGACATGCTCTTTCTTACTCTGAGAATAGATCAAAATATCATCAATCAACACAATCACGAACATATATAAGCATTGCTTCAATACCCGCTTCATCAAATTCATAAAATATGTAGGAGCATTTGTTAGTCCAAAAGACATAACCAAGATTTTAAATTGACCATACCGAGTTGTAAAAGCCATCTTCAGAATATCACATTTCCTTACTAGGAGTTGAGATCAATCTTTAAAAAGTAGCTTTCTCCTTAAAGCAGATCGAACAAGTCATCAATTCTTCAAATATGATACTTATTCTTAATTGTGACCTTTTTCAATTATCGATAGTCAATACACATATGAAGAGAACTATCTTTCTTCGTAAGAAAGAGAACCAGAGAACCCATGGAGAGATACTCAGTCTAATAAAACTCTTATCCAAAAAATCATTCAACTGATCCTTTAACTCTGTCAACTTTGTTAGGGCCATTTAATAAGGAGGAATAGAGATAGGTAGTATATTAGTGAGAAGATCAATAAAATAGTCTATTTTTCTTTCGGGAGGAATGCCTGGGAGGTCATAAGGGAAAACTTCTAGAAAATCACTAACAACTAAAACTGACTCAAGAATATGAGCTTCGTAGTTAGTATCTCTAACCCAGACTAGATTATAGATATAACCTTTGAAAATCATTTTTTGAGATTTAAGGCATGAGATGAATTGTCCCTTAAACACGAAATTCCTACCTTTAAATTTTAGTACTTGCTCATTTGGAAACTGAAACCTAACCACATGGGTTCTACCACATATAGAGGCATAACATGTATGAAGCCAAGCCAGCTTGAGAATAACATCAAAATTGGTTATATCAAGTTCTACAATATCGACTAAGGTAATTTTATGAAAAATTGAAATTGGACAATTTCTATAGAGTCTTTTAGCCACAACTAAATCACTAACAGGAGCATAGATCGAAAGATGCTCTAACTAGACCTTGAGACTAATAATAAATATCATAGCAAGATAGGGAGTAATAAATGATAGATAGCACCCAGATCTAACAATGCACCAAAACCAAAGTCGAAGACTTTCAACATACATGTCATAACATTGGGGCAATTATCTAACTCCTAATGAGTCTAAAGGGTATAACGTCTATTTTGGTGCTGACCGCCACCCAAAGTAGTAACACACTAATCCGGACGATCGATAGTTTGAATTTGAGTTTGGGGTCTAGCACCACTCCTACACTCTTTTACATAATGACCCAACTTTTCACATTTGTAGCATACATCCAATCTCGCTAAGCACTCTTCCTTATGTTTTTACCCACACTTCTTGCATGAGGGAACAACTTGACCACTCGGAGATCCTACTTGTGCCTTAGTATTAGGAACCTTATCCTTATCAAATTTTGGAGTTGGAATGTTAGATGAAGCTTGTCAGGAATACCTTTGGAGAAATTGAGGATGGCCACCATTACCAGACTTTCCATGAGGGAATTTACCATCATTGGTTCAATCCCTCTTGGACTCCCTCTTAGACATTTTCTTCAACTTTTCCTCCTCAATTTATTTAGAATGTCATAGCTTTGAGATATTAATCTCCTTGATAAGTATGGCAGTTCTACATTATTTGACCACTAAATCAGATATGGCCGAAACAAATTTGCTCATACAAGCCCTTAGATTCGCAACCATGAAAGTAGCATATTTGGTGAATTTAGTGAACTTTAGGGCATAATCCCTCACACTCTTGGTACCCTGGCGCAAAGTGATGAGCTCTTTCACCTTAGCCTTCCTCAATTCTAGTGGAAAGAATTGGTCAAGAAAAGAATCCTTAAATTCCCTCCTACTCAACAGGACCATCATCTCTACCTCTCCCACTGTTCCATTGGTCATACCATACTTGATCAACCCTCTTGAGTTGATACGCCACTAGGTCCACTTTTTTCCCCCGGACTAACACCCATGATGTCAATGATCTTGCCAATAGCCTCCATAAAATCTTATAAATCCTCATCCATCTTAGAACCATGAAATTCGAGAGGGTTTATTCGAGTGAAATCATAAAATTTGCTAGCCATCGTACACATATTTGGGTTCACGAGATCTACTAACTCACGATTCACTTGAGCCACCATAGTTTTAGTAATAACTTGGAAAATAGCTCAGAACTCTACATGAGGCACTTGTTTATTCAAGGGGTCATTTGATGTTTGTTGATCCTCCTTAACATTCCTTATGATAGGGTATCTTTGTAGAGGCATGTTTCTGTAATTGCAAAAAGAAAGTGTTAAAGGAGGAATCCTTAGAGTTCAACTCTATAGCATGATGAGATCATGAAAGAGATGATTTATTTTCTAAAATGTCTCATAGCCTCCTATTCATAGATGTGGTGTGCTTCAAACTGATGAACAAGACTCTACTTGACATGACATTTTATACTCCTAAGAAACTTGAACCTTGTGCTCTGATAACAAGTTTGTCACGACCTAAGTTCGGCCCTAGGTGAAACGTGACGATTAGAATTCTGGAGGACCCCAATCAAGCCTCTTAGCATATCAGTCATGAGCATACATAAGGTAAATAAGAAAATAAGCTAAAGCATAGACGCAAAATCATAGTCTCAATAGGAAGCATAAGTCTCAAAACACAGAATGAAAGACAGCATAGACTTGAAATATTTAATATACCTCTACTAACTAGATGGGGGCATAAGACAAGCTTTTAGATCACTCAATATAATTGATGAAAGAATATCATAAAATCATGATAAATTAAAGTTTCACATCCTCAAAATATGAGGACTCACCAAAAATACAATGTAATAAGCTCTATCCATGAACAGGAGGATGAGCGTAATTGTCAGACCTTACATTATTATTCAATATAGGCACAAAGTATGTGTTAGTACATGGGATATTCTAAGTATGTGAAAAGTATGTATGAACAATAAACATAGGACATAATCAATATGAAACATGTGATGAAAGACCAGTATGTTAAAACATGAATAAAACTATGAAAACTTTGAATACATTATAACTATTGGTCCGTGTTTCAAAATAACATCATATTGAGAACTCATACCTTTTTCTTTAACTGGTGTGGGATAAGACCTTAACCGATACTTAATACCATGCGAGATATTACATAGAATTCGATGATCCTCACATAGAGAAATGGGAGGCTACCTTGCCAAGATATACTCTGTCATGTCACTCTCTTTAACTTTGCTATATATGGATCCACTAGCTTCTCCATATTGGCATCTTTGAACCTATGTGGTCAATGTAGTTTGGGACTAAAGGTTTCTACTAGGATTTCCTTAGGTAGCTAAAATGGCTACCATACCAAACCCCACCTTAAAGTCCTCTTGGTGCTAAGTCTTTATTCTACTAGAACTTTCATGAAGACATAGTAATTAACATCATTAGGAAAGGTTATAATAGATACTAAGCCATATTTATAATGATAACATAAGAATAACTCATCTATTAACTCCACATAGTAAAATCATAAAAATAGTTCATTAACTTGCTTGATTCATAGAATCCATGAGTTAGTGAGAATTGTCCTTATCACCTTTTTAGCATGATTATGCAAGAATTTTCCTTATTACACTATAAATTTTGATTAAAGCATCTTCGAAACATCATTCATATCTTTAAAACATCATTCATAACTTCTTTGCTTAAAGCATCTTTTAACATCATTTATAAAAATTTCACTAAAATAACTTGAAAATCATGCTAATAACTCATAACTCATGCTTGAAACTAGCATATAGCATATGATTTTGAAATTCATATTGAAATCATGTAATTTAATGTGAATTATGCGTAAGTTAATCATTAATCATAATATATATCACGAATAAGAAGACCCGATGCAACATCATTGAATTAGGGATTTTAGAAGAAAATATTAAGAGATTTAGAGAGAAAACTTTGAGATTCCATGGGAGAAAGGGACCAAGGATATATTAACACATACCTTCACCTTTAGAAGCTCTAAATTTCACAGAATTAGAACTTGACTTTGAAGACATCCTCAGAATTGTCTTGACGAAGAAGGAGACTTGGAGATAATATTTTTAGAGAGAATATTTTGATTTAGAGTGTTAGGGTCAGATTGAGAGGGTTAGGAGGGCTTAGGGTAGTTAATAGGTTAGAATAAACTA
Organism: Solanum dulcamara; assembly: GCF_947179165.1. NCBI lineage: Eukaryota > Viridiplantae > Streptophyta > Magnoliopsida > Solanales > Solanaceae > Solanum > Solanum dulcamara. The sequence continues at coordinate 57,108,611 of NC_077245.1, forward strand.
CCAAAAATCATCCAAATTCACTAATAAAAATAAAGGGAATGACCAAACTACACTCAACTTAAACTAAAACTGCACTGTGATGGGGGACCCACCATGGTTTGTGTACCTCACCACATCCCGTGGTGGTGATCGTGGTGTTGGACTTGAACTTTGAAAAGTTGGGGTTTTGATGGGTGACCTTTATGGAGGACACTAGGGTGCGTGGCATCCACCATGACCCATGGTGCTATCCATGGTAGGTATCCTCAATACGAGCTTAAGGAGTTGGGCTTCCTAGACCACACTATGACTTGTGGTTTACACCACAGGCCGTGAGGCCTTCTGTGGTCCCTCCTATAGCTTTTCCCTTTAATTGGTGGTCTTTCACAGTCACTCTCCATGACTTGTGAAAAGCAGTATGGGCCATGAAGGGGTTCATAAAGGATCATATGATGCTAAAAGTTAAGATTCCTAGGTCTTAAATTTTCTCACTTCTCCTATTCATGAATTTCTCCTAAATTCTAGAGTTTTAATCATTTGCATTGTTTCACTTCAATTATGATTTTATTGAATTTCAATGATCAATTCATGCATAATTTCAATTCAATTACATGTTTTCAATGTATTTTACAAAGGCTCTTGCATTATGCTATGAAATTCAAGTATGAACTATAGAATTATGATCATAAATTTTATGAATTCTCATGTATGATTTAGAAAATTTATGTATGATGATTCAAGTATAAAACCATGAATTGTGAAAGGTTTTCTCACAATATACAAGAGGTCATAGTTTGGATGCTTCGAAAGGTAAGCATCCACAAGTTCAAGTTATGATAATGGATTTCAAGGAGCTATTCTTATGATGTATTTTTATGATGTTGGATTTGTTGATTTAGATTTCTAATGACTATGTTTTATGTATTCCATTGGGATTAATAGCACTGAGCAAACTTTGTGGTGGGAATCCATGAGGGAACTCTAGTAGCAACCCTTAGCTCCAAAACTACATGCCATAGTAGGTGCCTTTATGTCTCATCTAGTTGATCCACATATATCTCATGTTATGTTTATGATACAGAGTCTACCTTGGTAAGTAGCCTCTCTCTTCTCAGTGTGGGAGTTACATCAGATTCCATGTTATAGATCATATGATCTTACATGTCAGTTACAGTTAATATCCCATATATGTATATGCTATGTTTATAAGATCTTATGATGATTTATGATGCATTAAACTTATTAAATGTTTCAAGTATTTTCAAGCTTACCTCATGCTTTCAAGTTATTGGAATGCATCACATGTTCATATTGGCAATGTCCAATTATCATTGTTCATGTATGCTTCTCACATACTTAGTACATTGCATGTACTAATACATACATTTTACCTACATTGTATCATAATATAGGGTCCGACGATCATCATGCACATCCTTCTCATGGCTAAATCTTGAGTTACTACTTCTTATAGTTGGTGAGTCCTCAGGTTTTGAGGATGAGACATTTATGATTTCTCTATATATACTATGACTTTTTTCTTCTGTTGGTTAACTAGGAACTTTTCCTAATCCCCATCCGTAATAATAGAGGCATGCTAGATTATCATAGAGTCTATGGGATGTTGTCCCGTATTTGAGAGTTTAGCTTGTTTTCCCTTTTTATGTGATTATATTTTGAGACTTATCTTCGGCATTGTGATTTGATTAGTGTCTATACTTACCTTATGTATGTTTTCATGACTCGAATCCAGCCCATAATTGTGCCTACTGTAACCCCTAAGTAGGCAAGCCAAACCCAACTGAGTGGAAGTCAACCTCAAATTTAAATAAATAAAAAATAATATAAGAAGAAGAAAGCAAGAAGAATATAACAAGGAAAGGTCGGACCAAGTTACAAAGATGTAAATATGATACAAACTATATAAAAAGGCCTGAAAGTGACCAAAAAAGACTAACTATCCAAAAGTACAAGTATAAGTCAGTACAAAAGAGGGAGATAGTAAGTTTCTGAACGTCAGGAACTCACCATAATTTTGATCTGGTACAAGTACGGATGATCAGGCTCGCGCTAGGGGTGGGAAGAACAAAAATAGATAAATAATCCCAGTTGCATCATAGGTCGATCAAGCTTAGAAAGAATAAATATACATATATGAAGCACGATGATATAGATAATTACACAAGAGTAAAACCTACAACTATTGGTGTATCACGGTATGGGAAGAACAAAGAAAGACAAATAATCCCAGTTGCAACAAGTAACCACAACAATTTTCTCAACTCATAGGAGACTGGAAGAACATATATAAACAACAAAGCAAATTTGTAGAAATCCCAAAAATATTATGAAGTGCCCGGAATAACCATCAAGCTCGTCAATATCGAAGTAATAACCCAGAATAAACATCAACGGGCCAATCAAAATTCTCACCTCGAGCTTATCAATGGTGAATATAATAGTGTAACCCAAAGTCAAAAAAAGGACCGCCTGGAATCATTCCTCAAGCTCATCAAAATTAGGAAATGCCATAATCCTGATATCACTAGTATTTTCTTCAATTCCTTATACATATCCATTAACTAAAATAATTGTATCATCATTTATTTTTCCATATAATGATTGTTAAACATCGGCAAAGAACATCAATGTAATTAGCATGTCAAAATTATATATCATTCAAATCCAGGTACCGAAAGCACAACCTCAAACCAACATTTAAATATCATAAGCAAAAAGGACATAAGCATAAGCCAAAATCATGACAAAAAGGGCAACCGAACCAAACAAGTCAAACAAACGGCATTTTAAGTTCAAATCACATAGAAGAAAGTTTTAAAGATTCTAAGCGATAAGCCACGAAAGAACCTAATCTAATTCTTTAACGACTGAAATTCAAACTAGCTACCAATGATGGCCATCACTTCCTAATTTACTCAAAAAGTATAATAATACCTCAAACCAACCTAATCATAAAATACTACTCATAATATATCAATTATAGCTTAACCAAGTCTATCAAGAAGGAGCCATAACCTACCTTAAGGCCTAAATCACACACGAACCACAAACCATAGATTTTCCTTTTTGGGCCGCTTCTGAACGATGCCACTCTATCAAATTATCAAAAACAAACATCAAAATAAAGCCAATGATACCCATAGCACTATAATTATAAAATAGAATCAAAACTGGATCAAAATTTGGTCACAAGGTCCCAAACATCTCAATGAATGTATTCCCCAAAAATGAGCACATTCCAGCACCGATAGGGCTCAGAACAACCCCACCAATTTTAATCCCTAAGAGAGTCAAAATGAAATAATTCAATGAAATATGCAAGACTTACAAGGCTTTTAGTATGAGAAAAGGTTTGGGATGTTCTTGTAAGAGTTTCTAACATAATGAAACAAGAATTAGTGAAAATGGCTAAGAATTTCTCTCAAAAATTGAGTTTTGATAAGTTGAAAATGAGAAAGAAATGGCCAAAAATGGGTCCTAAAGATCATTGGAAATGGTAAAATTGCTGTTCTAGATTGCGAATAATGATCAAATTGCCCTTTGTGATAACGACACTCATCCCTGTGATTGTGATCATCAAGGAGCCTCTTCTTCTCAATCATAGTCCTTGGCTCGTGAACACAAAGAAAAAGAGGACCTGCACCAGCAGTTCAACTAGTGCTAAACTTTGAAGGAACTCTGCAAAATTCAAACGGACTATGCTACCCAACTAGAAATAGCATTCTAGACCCAATGGAATCAACAAAATGACCAACAGAGGTCTTCTCATTGAAATGTTTACCAAAGTCAACACTTTTCAAAGAAAACACTTAAAATGCACAAACATCCTACAACTCATTTCGAGCACCTCAGGAACAAAACCAAAGGTCATTCTACACCAAACTTGGCATTCCAAAGCTAACCGTGTGGACAAAATTTTTATTTAAGCGCATTCACTCAAAATGATGACTGAAGTCAAACTTTGCCAAAACTTTAAAGTCAAAATAAAAAATCACACAAACTCAAAATGAAGGCTCCAAAACCCAAACCAACCTTCCTTCTATAACAAAATGGACCTTCTGAAGCAGATGAAACTATCAAAATTTCCATAAAATGATTGAATGATGAAATATTCAGTAAAGTCAACTTTTTTCACTTTAAACCTCTAAAAAGGGAAAACTCGCACGAAGCTCATCTAAGAACCTCAAGAAGATTACCATCAATTCCAATATTACATAAGAGCTATAAAGAAGATACATGAAGGGATAAAATGGTAAAAACATACAAAAGCACAGAAATAACCATGGATGTCATTACAACTGCGATGTTTACTAAGAGGCTTTGTTAGAGTCATTCGGGATTCTAATCGCCATGCCACGCCTAAGGCCTAGCTTGTACGGTGAAAAACTTTGTATTAAAACACAAGGTTTGAGGTGTCCTAGGGAGTCTAACATGCTACTTCAAGTATAGTCTAGTTTATAAGTCTGAAGCATGTCACATCTATGAATAGGAGGCTATTAGGCATTAAGGAAACTTCACTTCTTTCATCATTCTCATGCTATGCGATAGAGTTAAAATCTAAGGCTTTTCCCTCTAGTACTTTTCTTTACGATTATAGAATAATGCCTCCACGAAGATCTCTCGTAAGAAGAAATGTTTAGGAGAAGGAACAAACTCCAAATGACCCTTTGATGAGGAAGTCTCGCATATGAAGTTTTGGTCCATATTCCAAGTACTTACCAAAGTTGTGGCCAATAAAACTAATAGGGAAGTTATTGATCCTTTGAACCCAGATGTGGGTACAATAGCTAGCCGAGTTTGTGAATTTACTCATATGAACTATTCTAAGTTTTATAGTTCTAAGGTTGATAAGGATCCATAAGAGTTTGTTGAGGGTATTGGCAAGATTATAGACATCATGGGCTTTAGTTAGTTGGAGAAGGAATACTTTGTGGCATATCAACTTAAGGGAGTGGCACAAGTTGTCACGACCCAAGCCTAGGTCCTAGACGTGATATGATAAATAAGACACCTAAAGGTACCTCACCCAAGCCTCTTAGCATTCATTAAGCATTTTATTGATAATGATAAAAAACAAGATGAAATGTTAGGGATATAAGGACTAAGGAGCTTCACATTAATAAGAGTCAAAGACAACATAACATCCTTTACTATGTCCAACAATACCTTCTACATTAAGACTTGGCGGGGGCTAAGACATATTTCTAGCTCGCCCTCAAGATTAAGTCAAAAATACCAAACATAATTTAAATATCTAAACATGACATAAGCTAGATATGATAGAAGTGTCGTTTCCGGAACATGGGAACTCACCAAAGTGATAGCCTTCAATACTCAAGAGTATATATCCATCAATATATCTAAACAAACTTCAAATATATCATAATCTATGCATTTAAAGTCATCATGTAAAAGCCCATAAGATTTCATCAGTTTGAATTGGAATGCTCCATGGGTGAAAGGACCCATGGATGAAAATTCACATACCTTGTGGGAAACAAAATCCCTAAGAACACTTGAGATAAAAAAGAGACTTGGATGCCTTAAATTTGGAAACCCTTGCCTTGCCTTGAGGTTCTTGAGAGAGTTTAGGAAGAGATAATTTGATAGCCTTAAGTCTAAGTGTGAAGAATAAGGCATTCGAAGGGTTTAGGGTCTTTAGATTGAAGAATTCCTCCCTCAAAACTACTCTATTTTGATTTAAAACATAGTGAAAGACTATAATACCCCTTTTTAAAATTGGCAGGAACTTAACTTCACAGGGGAAAATCATGGTCCGTTATGCCCATTACGGACCATGGTGGGGTCCCGTGGTAAACAAATTGGAAAAATATTTTGGAAAGTGTTGTAGAGAAGTCTTTGAACCTTCTTCATGGTCCGTGAAAAGCTCTAGGATCCGTGGTGTTCTCCCGTGGCCCTTGCCTTGGGATATTTCTTGAGGGTTTTGGGGAGAAGTCACAACGGAGTTCTTCACGGCCCGTGGTTCTCACCATGGTCTATGGTCCTTTTTTATGGTCTTCACTCTACAAGTCTGAACCTATGAATCTCTACCACGGTTCCTCACTATAGTCCATGGTTCTCACCACGGCCCGTGATAGCTTCTGTGGTCAACCCTTGGTGCTGGTTTCTGTAAATTTCTAAGATTTCCTCCTTTGATCCTTGGTTTAGGACTTTCTAAGTTTCTGGGGTCTTACAAAAGTTTGGTTTGATCAATGAAAGAGTGAAAGGGAGAGATATATGGGTCACGTTGATTGGGAAGAGTTCAAAAGTGCTTTTCTTGAGCACTTCTTTCCATTGGAGTTGAAGGAAGCTAAGCTGTAAGAATTCATCAATTTGAGGCAAGGTAACATGAGTGTGAGAGAATGTTCCCTAAAGATCCCTATGATGTAAAAATATGCTCCTTTCATGGTTGTTGATCCAAGAGCTCGTATGAGCCAGTTCAGCTTGAGTATGCCAGTCTTAATGGTCAAAAATGTAGAATCGCCATGCTAATCAAGGAGATGGACATCTAAGTCTTATGACACATGATAAGAAAATTGAGGAGAATAAGTTGAAAGAGAGAGATAAAGATCCCAAAAGGGCTCAAAATATTGGGAGTGAGTTTTCTTATGGTAGGTCGGGTAATGGTGGTTGTTCTCAATTTCACTCAAAGTTCTTCTGCCAAAATTCTTCTAATAATCCAGCTCCAAATTTCAAAAAAGATAGGGTGTCCAACCCTAATACTCAAGGAGGTGCTTTGAGTGATCAACCTATTTCCCTATGTAAGAAGTAAGGGAAGAAGCATCTTAGAGAATGTTTGGCAGGTTTGGGTGCTTTTTAGTTATGGTAAAAAGGGATACAAAGTGAAAGATTGTCCTTTGAGTGTGCCTAAAAGTGGAGGTAGTTGATCCTAGACTCAGGCTTAGACTACTACAGGCCAACCATCTCAACATGGTACTACTTTTATTGGCGGTCAGCTTCTAAATAGATTCTATGCTCTACAGACTCATCGGGAGTTGAAGGATTTGTCATGACCCAACCTCGTAGGCCGTGATGGGTGCCCAAACTAGACACTTGTGTGTACCCCTACCAACCATAATAAATCTGTCTCCTACTTGAATCATAGTGTAATAACCAGTAAGAAGATATATAAGCCGATGAGGTTATCAGAACATATAGGGTTGTCCTATAATAGGTACACCTATGAGCCGACAAAGCTGTCATGACAAGGGAATACCCTAAAACATAGTTCATGTAAGCACAGCTTTTCATACACACATATGCAACCTATATACAACCCATATGCATCTCATATACCACCCATATACATCTCATATATAACCCATATATATCTCATATACAACCTATATATATCCCACATACATATCCATAGACCTCTAAGAGTAAAAACAATAGTAACATAAAGTGGGATAAGGCCCCCACCATACCCGTGAATAAAAAAATATACATTAGGGTTTAGTACCAAAATCTAGGCTCCAGCATAAAGGAGCACTTCTGGACTATTAAGTGAGACTCCTACGCTGACGGATCCCCAAACTATGTACCTGTACCTGCGGGTATGAAACGTAGCCCCCTAACAAAAAGGGGGTCAGTACGACATATGTACTGAGTATGTAAAGTATAACATGGTATAACTGGAAGCATATCTGAAACAGGAAAGCAGGGGATAAATATATCATATAAAAAAACCATTGTACCTGTACTCTGTGAATTACAAAAGCATGCATGCTCACATCATACAATATAGCTAGCCCTTTTAGGGGCTCAGTGAATCATCTCTGTAGGATCATTTTAGGTCCGGCTCCATCATCTCCTTATCACACCACATCATCATATACATATACATACATACCCGTCCCTCTAGTGAGGGACTCAGTGAGTTGTTCATGTCATTGCATTATCATATCCTCGTATAGCGTACCCGACCCTTTAGTAAGGGTCTCGGTGGATAATGCAGTGAAATTTGCATGATAACTTACCCGGCTCGGGACTTGGTGAAATAAGGGTTATAGTATACACGAGTAGAGTAGTGAGTAACTATATGCAATTCAAAACATTATCGGAGACTCGACCGTACAAGAAGATTAAGCTATTGTCTGAGGACCCGATTAGTAATGTAGTCCTGTCAAGTGCCCTATAAGTTCCATTAGGGGCTATATCAAATAGAATCTCGGGGGTCCTAGGCATATACTAAACTAATACTAGCCACCTATGAAATCGGAAGCACTTATCATCCTATAGTCTTTAAGACTAGGAGTTTGTACATTCAATACTTTCTTAACGTATAGGAGGTTCAAGGAAAGTAGTTTAGCTACTATGGAGTTCAACCTCCAAAAGTAACTATGAGACACTTAGAGTGGAATCACTTTAGCAATCGCATCATTTTTTACTTACATGTACAATATGCCAACATAAGAGAAAAGATAGGCTTTACATATCTCTTACGGGTTACTCTTTATCTCATTCATCTCGCAGTCCTATGAACCTAGGTAACATAAAAAAACATGAATATTAAAAACCCTTGGTTTTCCATCACCCTAGTCTACACATGAGAATTCATAGAACTCAATCCGTCATTCGCCTTCTTGACTAGTTCCTTAACTAGTTAAAATGTTAACAAAAATCGGGCAGCAGCTCCCCTATAATGTGCCCTATCCGAATTTCCAATTACACTCATAATACATACAGAAAACCAACAATAATAATGTGCAGCATATTTTTAAGCAACTCACATCAACAATTTACAACATAAACTCCAAACGACTCGCTCGAAACTACGATACAAAAAGAGGGTTTCTAGTTTCAGTTTTGTAAAACCTTTAATTACACGAGACGGAGGGTCAGGTGGCTGCAACCATAAGAACCCACACCTCATTTCAAAAATGTTCCAGCACCTTAACAAACCACCACACGACCAGCAGTAGCTCCCCCACACACAACGCTTTATTTCGACTACAATTTAACTATAACGATTCCAATTTAGTTTATTTCAAACTTTGAGCATTTCCACGACGTTATAACACTTACATCAGAATAAAAGGTGTTTAATACACACTATAACAACACTATAAACTTTAAATTGGAAGGTAATACCTTACCTTACCCAAAATTGGCCAAAACGCGCCAAAATTGAGCCTTGGAACTTCTCTAGCGCGATTTAAACACCATGGCTGCTTGCTATCCGTTTTGTGTTTCACAAAGCATTGATTTTATACTAATAATAACTCCATATTATCATGATTTATGCTATATAATTAATTTACGGAATGAAATTGGGACTTACCCTTTTTTTCTCCCTAAGCCGTCACTCTTCTCTTTAAGTTAGGGTTTGTTCTTCTCTTGCCTTGGATGATTTTTTTGAACATGTAAAGAAGTTAATAGTCACTTATTACATATATATAGGTGGTCCTAGGAGGTGACACATGTTATCCCCTAAGGGTGACATATGTCCATCCCCTATTGGGCCATCGTATCATGTAATCAAGGAGGGGCTGCCACATGGCAGTAGGGTCCACCCCAGCCCCCAAGAAGGTGGGTCACCTACTTGACTCCTAGTAGGTGGGTCACCTTATTACTTGAGTTGCTTCTACATGTCCTTCTCTTCTCTTCCTCGCGGGTTTGTAATCTCATCTTATTTTAAGAGCCTATGTAATCTGTACTACGTAAGCTCGGTATATCCTCAAGTAGCTTAGTTATGTAAGACTTCTAAGTTAGTAGCTTACGTAGGTAAATAGAGTCCTACAACTCATTACTTGGCCTCCAATTCCTTCCAGATTCTTATGACTCTAGTTCCAACCTTCTCTACTATGGGGTATCATATTCTCCCTTTCTTAGAGTCATTTGATAGTGTCGTAGCTTATCCGGTACACATGATAATTTCTATGGAATTTAAGAGACATTCCAAGTTTAAGAGTGTGGGGTGTAACATCCTTCCCCCTTTAGAACATTCATCCCCGAATGTTACATAAAACTTCCATTAAGATTTTATACAGATTGTAGGGAGGCTCCTTTCTATTGCGATAACACATATTTTCATCCAAGTAATTAATATACAAGTTTCAGGAGTTGGGGTTACTTGTAGATATTGGGAACAGATACAGATACTTGTGTTTCATGTCTTCTTCAGCTTCCCAGGTCATTTCTTCACGATTCCTATTCAGCCATAGCACCTTGACAGAAGCTACGTCCTTAGTTCGTAGTCTTCTAATCTGTCGATCCAGGATGGCGATCAGTTGCTCTTCATAGGCTAACTCCTTTATTACCTGGATATCATCTATGGGATATACTCGAGATGGGTCACCCATACACTTGTGAAACATTGATACATGGAAGATTGGATGTAATGCTTCCAGATCTGCTAGTAAGTCTAGCTTGTAGGCAACCTTTCCTATTTGGTGAAGGATCTGTTAAGGGCTAATATATCTCAGACTCAGTTTTCCTTTATTGCCGAACCTCATCACTCCTTTCATAGGTGACACTTTCAAGAATATCCACTCATTCACTTGAAATTCCTAAGCCCGACATTGGTTTTCTGCATATGACTTTTATCGACTTTGGGCAGCTAATAATCTTTCCCGAATAAGCTTTACCTTTTCTAATTCTTATTGGACCATGTCTGGGCCTATTAGTTGCATTTTGCTAAAATCAAACCAACCAATGGGTGACCTGCACTTCCTGCCGTATAAAGCCTCATACGATGCCATTTGGATGCATGAGTGATAACTGTTATTATAAGCAAACTCAATAAGTGGTACATGATCATTGTAGTTACCTTTGAAGTCCATTATGCAGGCCTGAAACATATCCTCTAGCGTTTGAATAGTACACTCGGCTGCCCATTAGTTTGAGGATGAAATGCCGTGCTAAGGCTTACCTGTGTTCCCAAGCCTTCTTGGAATGACTTCCAAAAGTGGAATGTGAACTGAGATCCCCTATCTAAAATAATAGATGTGGGAACTCCGTGAAGTCGTACTATTTATTTGATGTATAGTTTTGTAGAGTCCTCAGCTGAGTATGTGGTCCTAACTGGAAGAAAGTGGGCTAATTTTGTTAGCCTATCCACAATAACCCATATGGAATCCTGCTTCCGGAGAGTATGAGGTAAACCCGTAATGAATTCCATGTTAATCGCTTCCCATTTCCAAGTTGGAATTTCCATCTCCTGTAGTAGCCCACCCGGTTTTTGATGTTCAACTTTAACTTATTGGCAGTTCGGGCATTGGGCTACGAACTCTACTATATCCCTTTTTATACCATCCCACCAGTACAAACATCTGAGGTCGTGATACATCTTGGTTGACCCTGGATGAATAGAATAACGAGCATGATGTGCCTCCCCAAACACTTATTGCCGCAGCCCTGCAACTTCTGATACACAGACTCTACCTTTATATCGTAGTACCCTATCCGGCATGATTTCAAATGGAAACTTTTCCTTCTAAAGAGATATTTCCCTATACCGTGTCAGAACAGGGCTTTTGCATTGGCATTGATTTACTTCTTCCATAATCGAGGATTCAGCAACTCCCCAAATAGAAACCCCACCATCGTCTGAACCAGCTAAGCAGACTTAGAGGCTAGCGAGCTAGAAGATCTCACGGATTATCTCCTTCCATTCTGGTTGTACCTTTGCTAAGCTACCATTGAATTATAGCTGAGTGCATCCGCCACCATATTTTCTTACCCTGGGTGGTATAAAATGTCGACATCATAGTCCTTCAGCAATTCCAATCACCTTTTTGCCGTAAGTTCAATTCCTTCTATTTGAAGATATACTAGAGGCATTTGTGATCTGTATAGATATCAACATGTACACCATATAAGTAGTGCCTCCATATTTTCAAGGCATGAATCACCACTGCTAATTCTAATTCATGAGTTGGATAATTCTTTTCGTGTTTTCTGAGCTGTCAGGAGGCATAATCTATAACCTTACCTTGTTGCATCAATACACATCCAAGCCCAATAACGGAAGCATCACAATAAATGACAAAGCCATTTGGTCCTTCTAGAAGAGTGAGAACAAGAGCAGTAGTTAATTTTTCCTTTAACAACTGGAAGCTTCGTTCACAAGCAACAATCCACTAGAACTTAGTCGCTTTTTGAGTCAGCCTTGTTAAAGGCACTAAAATGGAAGAAAACTTTTCCATGAACCTCCTGTAGTACCCTGCTAACCCCAAAAAGCTATGTACTTCCATAGGGGTTGTAGGTCTTGGCCAAGATTTCACGGCCTCATTCTTCTGCGTGTCTATGCGAATATCGTTAGTCCCAATAATATGCGCCAGAAAAGCCACTAAAGTTAACCAAAATTCACATTTAGAAAACTTAGCGTATAATTTCTGGTGTTGGAGTATTCCCAGTACCACCCGCAAATGATCCGTGTGTTCCTTTTCTGATCGTGCATAAACCAGAATATCATTAATAAATACAATTATGAATAAATCTAGAAATGGTTTGAACACTCGGTTCATCAGATCCATAAACACCGTTGGACCATTTGTCAACCCAAAAGACATCACTTTGAACTCATAATGCCCATATCGGGTCCTGAATGCAGTTTTTGGGATATCTTTCTCTCTTACCCGCACCTAATGATAGCCTGATCATAAGTCTATCTTTGAAAAGCATTGAGCACCCTGCAACTGGTCAAACAAATCATCAATCCTAGGGAGGGGATATCCGTTCTTAATAGTTACCTTGTTCAACTGCCTGTAGTCAATGCACATCCGCAGCGACCCATCTTACTTTTTCACAAACAGTACCAGTGCTCCCCAGGGTGATGTGCTGGACCTAATGAAGCCCTTTTCCTGCAAGTCCTTCAGTTGCTCCTTTAGCTCCTTTAACTCTATGAATGCCATTCTATATGGGAGGATAGAGATAGGCTGAGTATCTGGTGGCACATCTACAGTGAACTCTATCTCCTGTTCAGGAGGTAGACCTGGGAGTTCATCTGGACACACATCTGGATATTCTTTAACCACGGGCACCGACTGAAGAGTTGGCACCTCTGCTTCCAGGTTGTGCACGCGGACTATATGATACACATACCCCTTTCTGATTATTTTTCTTCCCTTAAGGTATGAAATGAATTTACCCCTCGGTGATGCTATATTTCCTAACCACTCGACAATTGGTCCATCCGGGAACTAGAACCAAACTAATTTATTTCTACGGTGTACGTTGGCATGATAAGAAGCTAACCAATCCATACCCATAATAACATCAAAATCCACCATATCTAACTCTATCAAATCAGCTAAGGTATGATGACTATATATATTTACCGGGCAATTTATATATACTTGTTTTACCATAATAGATCCCCTTACTGGTGTAGCCACCTTAAATGATTCTATTAACTCAGACTTAGTTCTAATTTTACTAGCAACAAATGGAGATATATATGATAAAGTAGAGCCTGGATCCATCAACGCATATACGTCTCGAGAAAAGACTGATAATATACCTATGACCACATTTGGTGATGCTTCCTGGTCTTGTCTATTATCCAAGGCACATATATGGTTAGAAAGACCGCCAGAACTAGAAGCTCCACCACGGACCCTACCATGGCCTGGTGGTATCTGCATACCCTTCCCCATCGGGCGCATAGCCACAAAAGAAGAAGAAACCGCAACTGACCCAGTTGGCTGAGCCATACCACCTGGAGTAACCTTAAGTGGAAATTCCCTTAAAATATGTCCTTGGAGGCCTAAAGTAAAACAAGCGCCTGCATTCCAACGACATTCCCCAAAATAAGGTCTATTACAACGGGAACACTGGGGTACCAGTGGTCTTAACTGTCGAGAACTCTGGTTCACCTGTGTACCTGAAGCTCTAGAGCTTTGACCGGCCCCTGAATACCTGGTGATCTCAACTCTTCCACCTAGAAACTGTAAAGGTACACTCTGAGCTGGCTGGGAAGGATATCTACCAGACTGCTAGAGCCGCCCGCTTCTAAATTCCTCCAAATAACCAACCGACCTCGCCCTCTTGGGTTGACCTCTATCAAAATCTCTATCGGGCTGATGCCTTCTATGTCTCTTTTCAACCCCTTAGGCGTATGCTTGTACCCGAGCAATATCCATGCCTAGATGAGAAGCCATGGCCATACAACTATCAATAAAATAAAGGTCCAAGCCTAAGATATACCGATGCATCCTATCTGCTATATTAGCTACAACTATGGGGGCATGCATGTCTTGCTAACAAGTCAAACTCAAGGCTATAGTCTCGAACACTCCTGCCGTTCTACTTTAATTGTAAGAATTTATCAACCCTGGCTCATCTTATTTCTAGAGGCAGAAAGTGGAAAATAAAGGCTTCTACAAATTCATCTAATTCAGCTAGAGGAGCACCCTCTCCCCTTGATAATTCCCAAGACTCGTGCCAGTTAGCGGCTATATCACGTAGCAGATAGGAGGCAAATTCAACTAACTCAGTCTCTGAGGCCTTAATAATTCACAGTGTATGCTGCATCTGTCAAGTGAACTCCTATAGATCCTCTACAGGTCTCGATCCATGAAATTCTAGGGGATTGCAAGCTAGGAAATCATATACCCTCAAGCTATCTTGTCTATTTGCATCATCTAGGCCATGCCTCTGAGCCTGTCCTACCATTAGTCTAGTCAGCAACTGCACTGCATCTCTCATAGCTCTATTTTCTGCCCTGTGCTGTGGGACTGGAGGCTCTTGTACTAGAGGTTCAGGATCTGCAGCTGCTGCTACCCTAAAATCCTCTGGGGGTAGCGGCGTAGTAAAGCTCGCCGACTGAAGTACAATCTTCGGCATAGACTGGGCATGAGCCCTGGTAACTCTTGGGGTCTAACTGGTTCCCTCACTGCTGACTTGCCCTTCTAGGTAGAGGTCTCTTTCCTTGGAGGTATCACTGTAAACATAAATATAGGTTAGTGAAGGGTCATCCTAAAAACATAGCTCTATCGCACGATCTAAGACAAGAAAGAAAGACAACATCTTAAATTTCCTATAGCCTCCTGTTTATAGATATGGTGCACAACACACCGATAAACAAGCCTCTACTAGACACAGTCTGTTTATATTCCAAGGAAGAACTGCTCTGATACCACGCCTGTCATGAGGGAATCCATCACGGCCCTACCCTATAGGCCGTGACGGGTTCCCAAACTAGACACTCACATATACCCCTACCAACCATAAGTAAATCTGTCTCCTACTTGACTCATAGTGTAATAACTGGTAAGAAGACATATAAGCTGACGAGGTTATCAGAACATATAGGGTTGTTTCGTAATAGGTAAACCTGTGAGAAGACAAGGCTGTCAAGATAAGTGAACACCCCAAAACACAGTTCATGTAAGCACAACTGTTCATACACACATACGCAACCCATATACAACCCATATGCATCTCATATACCATCCATATACATCTCATATACAACCCATATACATGTCATATACAACCCATATATATCCCACGTACATATCCACAAACCTCTAAGAGTAAAAACAACAGTAACATAAGGCAGGACAGGGCTCCCGCCGTACCCGTGAACAATAATATATATATATATTAGGATTTAGTATCAAAATCTAGGCTCCAGCACAAAGAAGCACTTCTGGACCACTGAGTGGGACTACTACGCTGATGGATCCCCAAATTGTCTACCTGTACCTTTGTGCATAAAATGCAACCCCCCCAAGAAAGGGGGGTCAGTACGACTTATGTACTGAGTATGTAAAGTATAACATGGTATAACTGGAAGTATATCTGAAATAGGAAAGCGAGGGATAAATATGTCATATAAAAAAACCACTGTACCTATACTCTGTGAATTACAAAAGCATGCATGCTTATATCATACAATATAGCCGGCCCTTTCTAGGCTCAATGAATCATCTCTGTAGGACCATTATAGGCTCAGCGCCATCATCTCCTTATCACATCATATCACCATATATATATACATACATACTCGGCTCTCTAGTGAGGGACTCAATGAGTTGTTCATGTCATTGCATTGTTATATCCTCGTACAGTGTACCTGGTCCTTTAATAAGAGACTCGGTGGATGATGTAATGAACTGTCCATGATAATGTACCCAGATTGGGACTCAGTGAAAGAAGGGTTATAGTATACACGAGTAGAGTAGTGAGTAACTATATGCAATTCAAAACATTATCGAAGACTCGACCGTATAAGAAGATTAAGCTATTGTCTGAGGACCCGAGTAGTAATATAGTCTTGTCAAGTGCCCTCTAGTGCCATTAGGGGTTATATCAACCAGAATCTCGGGGGTCCTAGGCATGTACTAAACTAATACTAGCCTCCTATAAAATCGGAAGCACTTATCATCCTATAGTCTTTAAGACTAGGAGTTTGTACATTCAATACTTTCTTAACATATAGGAGGTTCAAGGAAAGTAGTTTAGATACTATGGAGTTCAACCACCAAAAGCAAATACCATACACTTAGGAGTGGAATCACTTTTGCAATCGTATGATCTTTTACTTACATCTACGATATGCCAACAGAAGAGAAAAGATAGGCTTTACATACCTCTTACGGGTTACTCTTTATCTCATTCGTCTCGTCGTCCTCTGAACCTAAGTAACATAAAAGAAACATGAATATTAACAAACCTTGGCTTTCCATCACCCTAGTCTACACATGAGTATTCATATAACTCAACCCCTCGCTCGCCTTTTCGACTAGTTCCTTAACTAGTTAAAGAGTTAATGAAAATCGGGCAGCAGCTCCCCTATAATGTGCCCTATCCGAATTTTCAATTACACTCATAATACCTAAAGCCAAACAACAAAAATAACCTGCAGAATATTTTTAAGCAATTCACATCAACAATATACAACATAAACTCCAAACGACTCGCTCGAAACTACGATACCACAAGAGGGTTTCTAGTTTCAGTTTTGTAAAACATTTAATTGCACGAGATGGAGGGTCGGGTGGCTTCAAACAGAAGCACCCACACCTCTTTTAAAACATGTTCCAGCACCTTAACACACCACCACACGACCAACAACATCCCCCACACGCACAACGCTTTATTTCGACTATAATTTAACTATAACGATTCCAATTTAGTTTATTTGGAACGTCGAGCATTCCCATGACTTTATTACACTTAAATCAGCATAAAAGGTGTTTAATACACCCTATAAAAACACCATAAATTTAAATTGGAAGGGAAGACCTTACCTTATCCGAAATTGGCCAAAACTCGCCAAAATTGCGCTTCGGAACTTCTCTAGCGCGATTTAAATGCCGTGGCTTCTTGCTATCCATTTAGTGCTGCACCAAGCCATGATTTTATACTAATAATAAATCCATATCATCATGGTATATGCTATATAATTAATTTACAGAATGAAATCGGGACTGACCCATTTTTTCTCCCTAAGTCGTCACTCTTTTCTCTCTAAGTTAGGGTTTGTTCTTCTCTTGACTTGGATGATTTTTTGAACATGTAATGAAATTAATAGTCATATATTAAATATGTATAGGTGTTCCTAGGAGGTTACATATGTCATCCTCTAAGGGTGACACGTGTCCATCCCTTATTGGGCCACCGTATCATGTAATCAAGGAGGGGATGCCACATGGCAGTAGGGTCCACCCCCGCCCCCCAAGAAGGTGGGTCACCTACTTGACCCCAAGTAGGTGGGTCACCTGCTTTCTTGAGGTGCTACCAGGTGTCCTCCTCTTCTCATCCTCGCGCATTCATAATCTCATCTTATTTTAAGAACCTATATAATCCGTGCTATATAAGCTCGGTATATCCTCAAGTAGCTTAGGTGTGTAATACTTATAAGTTAGTAGATTACGTAGGTAAATCGAGTCCTATGAGTCATTACTTGGAATCCAATTCCTTCCGGATTCTTATGACTCTAGTTCCAACCTTCTCTACTATGGGGTATCATATTCTTCCTTCCTTAGAGTCATTTGATAGTGTCGTAGATTATCCAGCTCACATGATAATTTGTAAGGAACTTAAGAGATATTTCGAGCTTAAGAGTGTGGGGTGTAACAGGATTCACCCGATGTTGAGACTGGTATGTTGAAAGTCTTTGAGTTTGATGTTTATACATTTTTATATCTGGGTTCCATTCTATCATTTATTAACCATTCTCTTGCTATGAAATTTGTTGTTAGTCATGAGATCTTAGTTGAACCTTTTTCGATCTATACTCCTATAAGTGATTCAGTTTTGTTTAAAAGAGTCTATATGAATTATCCAATCTCAGTCTTTCAAAAAACTACCTCAGTCAATCTTATAGAGCTTGATGCGACCGATTTTGATTTTATTCTTGATATGTATTGGCTTCATACATGTTATGCTTCTATATGTTGTAGAACCCGTGTGGTTAGGTTTCAATTTCCAAATGAGCCTGTCTTAGAATGGAAAAGTAGTAATTCCGTGTTTAAGGGTAAGTTTATATTGTGCCTTAAAGCTTGGAAAATGATTTCTAAAGGTTGCATATATCATCTAGTATGGGATAGGGTAAGTTTCGGTTGTTAGTGAGTTTTTAGAAGCTTTTCTCGATGATCTCCCAGGTATTCCTCATGTGAGGGAGATAGACTTCAGTATTGATATTTTCCTCGATACCCAACCTTTCTCTATTCCTCTATATTGTATGGCTCCAGTTGAACTCAAAGAGTTGAAGGATCAATTGAAAGACTTGTTGGATAAAGATTTTATTAGACCGAGTATATCACGTCCTAAACTAGGACCTAGGAGTGACACGACAATTGAAATCCCGAAGGACCCCAAGCAAGCCTCTTAGCATATCATTCAAGATCATACATAAGGTAAATAAGAAAAATAAGCTAAATCACAGACACATAAGCATAGTCTCAAAATACAAAATTGAAGACAACATAGACTCTAAACATCCAACATGCCTCCACTAGTCTAGATAGGGACATAGGAAAAGCTCATAACTCACCTAAAATATGAAGTTAAAAATCATAAGGAAAAAATGAAAATATGTTTTTTCCTTGGAGCATGAGGACTCACTAATAATAGAAGCAACACTAAATCTCTAGCCATGAGTGGAATAGGCGTGATTGTCCGACCTTACATTGTGATATAATGTAGGTAAAAAGTATGCGTTAGTACATAGAATGCTCTAAGTATGTAAGAAGTATTCAATGCATGGCATAAAATATGATAGTACACTGACCAATATTAAACCATAGTAAAAATCCCTTTAACAACATTATAAGACATAAGACATGGTCAATGCATAACTCGTAAGTAAACCATAAGAAAGGACATGAGGTTGTCATGTCATGGGCTTTTATGGGAGAGACTGTCAGCCTACATATAACCATATGAGCTATAACATGGAGTCCGATGTATTGTCCCATCGAAAAGGGCCAAATATATCTTGTGAGGATATAAAGGCATTATCATCATGAGAAATGGGTACTCACCTCTAGTTCTTCAACTGGGTACTCACCTCTAATCTTTGAGATTGAGTACTCGCCTCTAATCTCCTTGAGATTTGGTACTCACCACTAATCTCCTTTAATCCTTGGATGGCAAGTAGTTATGGGACATGGGTAATCACCACTATTCCTCTCGGTGCTAAGTACAACTCCTAATGGAATGTCATTTTAATACAAATATATCATTGGAATAGCACATGAAATACATTAGGAAAGGCAATAATCTATACCAATCCACATCATAAAATAATCATCATAAATTATAAGCTTGTCATAAATCATGGTTCATAAAACATTTTCATAGGAATAGCTCATTATCATGTGATTCATGCAATGTGGGTGTAGGCCTTCCATCATTTTGAATTTTTTTTCTAAAAGAGTATCATTAGTATCTCAAGTCATCCTATCTTTAGCTTGCTTAAAACATCATAAAATTTCATTCAAAACCTTTTATTAGTTGTCAGGACCCAAACTAGGGCCAAGTCGTGAAACGAAGATTAGGATTACGAGGGATCCCAACCAAGCTATTTTAGTATACATTGCATTTGTAAGGTAAAGAACACAATAATTAATAGGAAGTAACAACTTGAGGGAATGGGTCTAAGGGATAGAAAACCCAATCAATTTCCAATCGGACTACATCACAATACCATCTAAACATGCCTCTAGTTTAGTCTTTGATGGGGGCTTAGGACAAGCTCCTAGATCACCTAAAACATAAGAAGAAAATCAAGTAAACAATGAGAATAAAAGTCATGTCCTTGATAGAATGAGGACTCACCAACTTCTTTATATCTAAGCACTCTAACCACAAATTGTATGATCGATGTCCGCCCCTATATTATGAGACAATGTAGGCAAAATATGTGTTAGTACATAGAAGGTACATGACAAACATAATGAACATGAGCAAAGCTTAAAAGCATTCGAAAGCATAAAAACTCATGTTGAATGCATATCATAAAACTTCATTGTAAAACTCATAGCTTAACCTTTAACTTGTGTAGGATAAGAACTTTAATTGAGATATTAATATCGTGCAAGCTTTAACATTGAATCTGATGTAACCTTTATCGATAAGGAGGAGTCTATCTTTCCAGAGTATACTCTGTCATGGTACTCAACTCAACCTAACTGTTCTATAGGTGGATTCAATAGCTAGGAAATAAAGGAAACCTACCTAGGTAATGTAGTTTAGGACTTTAGGTTGCTACTAGGATTTTCTTGGGTAACTAACTGTGTTACCGATCTGAAACCCACCTAGAAGCCCTCTCGGTGCTTAGTCGATATCCAATGGACACTCATAAAAACATGATCATAACATAATAGGATAAGATAGTAACTATTTATAAATCCATGTTTTAAAACATATTAGGAGTAGTTCATTAACTTTAGTGATTCATAAAAATCTCTAACTTTAGTGAGAATTATCCTTATCGCCATCTTTAAACATGATTGTGTGAAAATTGTACTTATCACACCATAATAACTTTGTTTGATCATAATTGATCATCATCATAACTTCATCATTAAATCATAATCTTAACTTTATTCATGTGAATTTTCTTCGAAATCATTCAACTCATAATTAACTCATAAAAATCATTTTTATCTTCATAATCATAACTTTAAAATAGTTTTATGCATGGAAATTCATAAATCAACTTAAAATCATGTAATTCATATGAAAACATGGTTAGAATAATCATTGATAATAATTCAAAATAAAATTGAAACAGCCCAACACAATTCTTTAAAACTCGGATTCATAAACCATTAAAATTTTTGAAGGAGAATTGAAATATTTTTGGGACTCCATGGGTGAAAGGAACCCATGAATCAATCCCCACATACCTTGATTGAAATCAGTTAGAATTGAGAAGAAAACTTGAAGAAAATCTGAAACCCTAGTTGGTAGCTTGAAGAAGAATCCTTAAGAGAATTTAGTTCTTGCCTTGTAGAATTTTAGAAGAATGATTTAGAATGAGGTAAATTTCAAAGGATTGGGTAGATATAAGTTTGAAATTTGCCATAATTATGTCTAGGTTCATTGAACTGAACTTGGAAAATGATACAAATACCCTTCATTAAAGCTCAAACTTTGGAACTACAAATAGTCCTAAAGTCTAAGATTCATAGACTTGAGTTGTAGTGCAGGTCTCTTAGAATTCTTCAAAAAGTGGTCTCTGAACTTTGTTGGGATAGCGAGTTTCGGAGGTTAGTCCTACTAGTCGTCATTCTGATTCATCGTTGTACCTATGAGTCATCATCTAGACTTGTCTTGCAGGACTAAAAACTAGCAAGTTCATTAGCCTTTGAAGTTTTGAAACAAGTCCTTCTTACGTCTCGTCAACAGGAAAATGACTTATCCTGTTGAGTCATACAACTTCTCCTGAGGGTGGGACCGAATATTACTCAAGAGGTCACCCTATGACTCATTCCTACAAATTGTAAAGAGTTCTATGAGTTGTAGAGTGACTCGTAAACATGGTATCAATCCAAATATTGAGAATTTATCCTCGGTTCCAACTTTCCCACTTTCGGGGTCTTACATGAGTCATTCATAAACCTTGAAAATTATTTAGAAAGCTTTCACTGAAATAACTTGAAAATCATGATCATAACTCATAAGTCATTCTTGAAACTAACATATAACATAGGTCTTTGAAATTTATCTTTAAATCATGCAATGTAGTGTGAATTATGCATAATTAGGCAAATAACATTGAAAAATATAATTATTAAGAAGACCCAATTTAAATTATGAAATTAGGGATCATAAGAGAATTTGAGAGAAGAACTTGTGATTCCATGGGTGAAAGATCCCAAGGATGAATTACCACATACCTTGACCTTTAGAAGCCTTAAATTGCAGAGAATGAAAGCTTGATCTAGAAGAAATCCTTAGAATTTAGTTGAGGAAGAACGAGACTTGGAGAGCACACTTTTAGAGAAAGATTTTTGATTTAGAGAGTTAGGTTGAGAGTGAGAGGTTTCGGAAGGTTTAGGGTAGTTAATAGGTTAGAATAAATCCCAAATATTATCCACATTCCTTAATGAAAACATAGGAAATAACCAAACTATCCCTCTATTAAAACTAAAAATGTACTTAGATGTGGGACCCACCACTGTCTGTGAACCTCACCACGACCCTTGATAGTGGTCGTGGTCATTGAGTTGGAATTGGGTATGAGGGGCTCACCTTCCATGAGCCACATAATGGGTCGTAAGGAGCTCCACGACCCTTGGTAAGGGTTGTGGAGTAGATGGTGATTAGGGAATGAGTGTGGTGTCCACCACAGAGGCCACCATGAATGGTGGTGCCTACCACGGCTCATGAAGATCTCTGTGAAAGCCACTTGGTGCCAAAAATCTAAGATTTTCTTAGAAACATCGTTTAAACCTTGATTTTTAACTTTCAAACTTTCATGGTCTTACAGTAGCTCCTCCTTGGGAACATTCGTCCTCGAATGAAACTCAAAGTAGCCTAAATGGAGTAGGATATGAAAAGAGGACTATCAACCCAACATGAATGTAATGACATGTTTAAAAGTCTTAAACAATGAGACATTCAACTTAACATAAAGCATAGCTTAAAATCAATTTCATGATTATGCATGCATGTGAAAGACATGGAAAAACTGAAACGTAGGACTTTGTAAGAGTACACATGAGGAGGTAACACTTTAACTAACATTGAAACTCTGTTACTAGGGTTTTAAAGTCAATCAGGGCATAACAAACAAGAATCCAATCCATACCAATCATAACACCAAATCAGAAACTGATAACATACTTGATAAGGTACCTTGTTGGGTCGGATAACCTGAAGAAGGGTAGGGCTAAGCTCATTAACGACTACCCTTCTCATTTTAGTAATAAAAGGGAAATTCCTCATCTTATGACCCATCTTACCACAACAAAAACATACACTCGATCCGGCTAGACAATCTCCTGGGTAGTTCCTCCCATGCTTCTAACATGCTGGGAAAATCTGATTGCTAGAATCATCGCTTTGATTCTTAGAATCTGGAACCTTTCCTTGCTGAACTTAGACACTGGATCTTAGACCACTCTTTCAACTTCTCTTCCTATAGTCGCTCGGCATGTTTTATGAGCCTAGAGATATCCATATCCTTGATCAATATAACAGTTTTGCACTCTTTGGAAACCATATCTGGGACTCCTAAAATGAACTTTCTCATATAACATCTAGGGTCAGAAACCTGAACGGAGCATAGTTTGACAATTATGTGAACTTTAATACATATTCCCTCACATTCGAGTTCCCTTGCTTCAAGTTGATGAGTTATTGAATCTTGCTTCCCTTAATTCCAAAGAAAATAAATAGTGTAGAATGATATCCTTAAACTCTTCCTAATCAATGGGACTAGCATCCCTAGCTCTTTCGCCCTTCTATTGACTAAACCAAATTAGAGCGACTACCTTCAATTGGTAAGCAGCCAAATCTGCCTTCTCTACCAATGTCACCCCTATAATATCAACAATATTTTGAATACCTCCAATGAACTCTTGGGGATCCTCATCCAACTCGGACCCATGAAACTCTGATAGATTCATCCTAGTAAAGTCACAAACTCTTATCACTGGCGTACCCATATTTGGGTTCATGGGAGTAACTACTTCCCTATTAACTTGTGCTGCCATTGCTTGGGAAGGCCCCAAAAATGTGGCCTAAAATTCGGCATGAGTCAGTTTCTCATTCAAAGGGTCATTCAGAGCTTGTTTCTTTTCTCTAACATTCCTTCTCACGGGAGCTCTTTGTGGAGGCATGATTCTGTAGTCGCAAAGAAAGAGTGTTAGAGGAGGAGACCTGAGAGTTCAACTCTATAGAATGATGAGATCATGAAAGAAATGATGTTTTTCCTAAAACTCATCATAGCATCATATTCATAAATGTGTCATGTTTCACACAGCTAAATAAGAATCTACTTGATGTAGCATGTCAGACTCCCTAGAATACTTGAAACTTATTCTCTGATACCAAGTTTGTCATGACCCAAACTAGTCTCTATACACAACACAACGATCAAAATCCTAAAGTACTCCAACCAAGCCTCTTAGTATATCATTCAATTGCATACATAAGGTAAATAAGCAAAATAAGCTAAATTATTGACATGGAAGCATAGTCTCAAAATACGAAACGGAAGACAACATAAACTCTAACCATTCAACATGCCTCTACTAGTATAGATTGGGGCATAAGACAAACTCCTAGATCATCCAAAATACAAAGGTAAAAATCAAAAGGAACAATGAAAATATAAGTGACTTGTCCTCAGAGAATGAGGATTCACAAAGAATAGAACTAGTACTAAATCTTTAGCCACAAGTAGAATATGTGTGATTGTCCGATCCTACATTATGATATAATATAGGCAAATAAGTATGATTTGTACATGGAATATACTAAGTATGTGAGAAGCATTTAATGCATGGCATAAAACATGATAGTAGACTGACCAATCTTAAAGCATAGTAAAAATCCCTTTAACAACATCATAAGACATAAGGCATGGTCAATGCATAACTTATAAGTAAACCATAAGGAAGGACATGAGGTATTCATGTCATGGGATTTTGTGGGAGATACCATTAATCAACATATAACCATGAGAGTTATAACATAGAGTCTGATGTATTGCCCAATCGAAGAGGGCCCAATATATTTTGCCAGGATATAAAGGCATTATCATTATAAGAACCAGGTATTTGCCTCTAGTTCTTAGACTGGGCACTCACCTCTAGTGTTTGAGATTGTATACTCACCTTTAATCTCCTTGAGATTGGGTACTCACCTCTAATCTCCTTAATCCCAGGGTGGTACGTAGTTATGGGACATGAGTAACCGGCACCAGTCCACTTGGTGCTAAGTAAATCTCCCAATGAAATGTCATTTATAATACATATATATATATATATATATATATATATATCATAGGAATAGATCATGAAATACATTAGGAAAAGGAACAATCAATATAAATCCATATCATAAAATAATCATCGTATATTGTAAACTTATCATAAATCATGGGTCATAAAATATGTTCATAGGAAAAACTTATTATCATGTGATTCCTTTAATTTGGGTATACGCCTCCATCATTATGAATCCGTTTTCAAAAAGAGTATCATTAGGGTTTCAAGTCACCCTATCATTATCTTGCTTGAAATATCATAACACATCATTAAAAACCTTTCATGAGTCATTCATAAACCTTGAAAATCATTCATAAAACTTTCATTGAAATAACTTGAAAATCATGATCATAACTCATAAATTATACTTAAAAATCTAGCATATAGAATAAGTTTTTGAAATTCATCTTGAAATCATGCAATGTAATATAAATTATACATAATTAGGCTAATATCATTGAAATATATCATTATTAATAAGACCCAAGGCGAATCATAAAATTAGGGATTTTAGAAGAATAAATCATAAGAGAATTTGAGAGAAGAACTTGTGATTCCATGGGTGAAAGGTCCCAAGGATGAATTACCACATACCTTGACCTTTAGAAGCCTTAAATTGCATAGAATGAAAGCTTGATCTAGAAGAAATCCGTAGAATTTAGTTGAGGAAGAAGGACACTTGGAGAGCCTACTTTTAGAAAGAACATTTGATTTAGAGAGCTAGGGTGAGAGTGTGAGGGTTAGAAAGGATTAGGATAGTTAATAGGTTATAATAAACTCCCAAAAATTGTCCATATTTATTAATGAAAATATAAGGAATAATTAAACTATCCCTAACTTAAATCTGAAACTGCAACAGGACAGAGACCCACCATGGTCCGTGAACCTCACCACAACTTGTGGTCATAGTTATGGTCCTTGAGTTGGAATTGAATCTGAGGGTATCACCCTTCACGAGCTACCTAATAGCCCTTGAAGAGCTCTATGACCCATAGTAAGGATCTTGGAGTAGAGATTGACTGGGTTATGAGTAAGGTGCCCACCACGTAGACCATTGCAGTTTGTAGTGCCTCCCATGACCCATGGTTCCTTACTCAAGATCCATGGTTGCATCAGGATTGGTCATGAGGGAGCTTCACAGATCATGGTCCTTTTCACGGCCCGTGAAGGAAACCTGGTGCCAAAAAGCTGAGATCTTCTTAGAAACTTACTTTGAACCTTTATTTCTAACTTTTGAGCTTCTGGAGTCTTACATAGTGTCTCTCTATAGGGTGCTCCAATTCTATTTTTATAAGAAGAAGGATAGTTCTCTTCGTATGTATATTGACTACAGGCAATTGAACAAAGTCATAATTAAGAATAAGTATCCCATTTCAAGGATTGATGAATTGCTCAATCAGCTTTAAGGAGAAAAGTAATTTTCAAAGATTGATGTTTGATCGTGCTATCATCAACTCCGAGTAAGAGAATGTGACATTCTAAAGACGAATTTTACGACACGGTATGGTCATTTTGAATTCTTGGTTGTCTTTTTTACTAATAAATGCTCCTACAACATTTATGGATTTGATGAATAGGGTGTATATGCAAGTGTGAGTTTTTGTTGAGGTCAGTTTTTTTCCTTGGTCATATTGTCTCCAATAAAGGTATTATAGTAGATCCAAAGAAAATCAAGGCGGTAAAAAATTGGCCAAGACCTTTGTCTCTTTCTGATATTTAAAGTTTCTTGTTCTACTAAATTATTATAGATAATTTGTGCAAGGGTTGTCTACCATTGCATCACCCTTTACTACTTTGACTCTAAAGAACGGGAAATTCCAATTATTTGAGGTATGTGATAAAAGCTTCCAAGAGTTGAAAAATAGACTTACTTTTACTCTGGTGTTGACTTTATCGAAAAAAATATGATAGGTTTGTGGTGTATTGTAATACTTTAAGGGTTTGTGTTGGTTGTGTTTTGATGCAAAATGGTAAAGAGATAGCCTATGCTTCTAGGAAACTTAAGGTGCATGAGTGGTACTATTCGAAGCATGAATTTGACTTAGCAACAATTGTGTTTTCTTTGATGATTTAGAGATACTATCTTTATGGTGACCATGTTGGTGTGTTCACTGACTATAAGAGTTTGCAATATGTATTCAACCAAAAAAACTTGAATCTTCGGCAAAAGAGATGGCTCAAGTTGTTGAAGGATTATGATATAAGTGTGTTGTTCCATTTGAGTAAAGAAAATATGGCTGATGATCCTCTTAGAATATTGCCCATGAATAGTGTTGTCTATGTTGAGAATGAAAAAAAGGAGTTAGTTTGTGATGTTCATAGACTAGCTTATTTGGGTATTCGCTTGGTTGATTCGAGGGATGGTGGTGTGGTTGTATAAAATGGTTCTGAAAAGAACATTGAGTCTTTCTCCAAAGGAGAAGATGGAATACTTAGATATCAAGGCCGATTGTGTATTCCCTATATTGATAGGTTGAGGGAAATGTTTAGGCTAAAAAAGTTAAAAAGTCATAAAAGAGGTTCCAAAGAAGTTCCAAGAAAAAATCTCAACTTTTGCCCCAGGTAGAAATAACGAGCTCAGTCCACGAGTCATGGTCTTCAATATGATCCGTAATGACCACCATAATGAAAGTGCTGAAATTCAGGATTCTGCAGGGAAGGGTCCACAATAGGGAGACCCAAGGTGAGCACCACGAGTCGTGGTGCACTCTATAGTGGACATCCCCCATGTTCATTCCCTCACCACACACAACCAACAGGTGTTGTATTAACCATCACGTACCGTGGTATGTATTATGGTAGGCACCTTTGCAAACACCCTCACCCATAATCTTAAGTCCCTCACCACCAACCAGGTTAACAGACTGTAGTATCCTTCATAGACCGTTATGGTCTCAGTGAAGGAGGTCCTTCAGATTATTTTTTCCCTGAGTTCAAGGCAGTGACCACGAACACTACCATGGGCCGTGGTGAAGTTCACGGACTGTGGTGGTCCTCCATGAAACCCCATTTCCAGTTTTTTAGTGAGGGTATTTTTCTCATTCCCTATATTTTCTTAATGAATGTGAATGATTTTTGGGACTATATTCTCACCTGTTAACTACCCTAAGTCTACTTAATCCTCTTATTCTCACAATAACTCCCCAATTACAAAATCTTCTCACTAAAAGTGTTCTTTTCTACTCTTCTTCTTCTTCTTCAAGCAAATTTTAAAGGTTTATTCAAGAATAAGTTTCAATTATCTTCAATATGGGGCTTCTAAGTATCAAGGCATGTGAGA
This sequence comes from Solanum dulcamara, assembly GCF_947179165.1. Lineage (NCBI taxonomy): Eukaryota > Viridiplantae > Streptophyta > Magnoliopsida > Solanales > Solanaceae > Solanum > Solanum dulcamara. Next base: position 57,137,291 of record NC_077245.1, read on the forward strand.
CTTCATCCACGGGAACTTTCACCCATGGAATCCCAAGTTATCTCTCCAAATTTTCTATGATTTTCATTCCAAAAGCCCAAATTATATGATAATGCTTTAGGTTCTCTTATGCATGGTATATTCTATGATTATAGATTAAATTTTGCATTCAATTAATTTTATTTTTATGAATTAAGTACTGCTTGATATAAAGTATATGATCATGCATGTTTTCAATCCAATTTCATGATTTCCAAGTAAATTATTCATGTATTTAAGTTTGTACCCAAATTTCAAGTATAAGATATTATCATGAATTTCAAGTATGCAATTATGTTTTATGAATGAGGGTGACTCAAGAACCTAATGATGTTTTATGAAACAGATTCGTAATGATAGAAGGCCTACACCCATATTATATGAATCACATGATTATGAGCTATTCTTATGAATAAGTTTTATGAATTATGGTTATGGAAATTTTTTGATTTATGATAAGTATAATTTATGATAATGATATATATTTCATGGGATGTTGACTTAACACTGAGAGGAGTTTGTGGTGAGGAGTCAATCCAAGGGTTCCTTATTAGTAATCTCTTGTCTCTTAATTACATTTCCACCTTAGGATTAATTTTAATATGGCCTCGCTAGTGGATCTACATATAACTCATATTTATGTTCATGTTCGACAGAATCTACCTTAGCAAGTAGTATCCCCCTTTTTTGTTGTGGGGGATCAATGCATTCCATGTAATAGCTCGCATGGTCTTATTGTCGGTTACGGTTACCTCACATATATGTATGGTTCTTATTATGTTAAACTGTTGATGCATTGACCAATGATTATGATGTTTTAATGTTTCCATAGTTTTACACATATTTTAACATATTGGTCTTATATCTCATGATCCATATTGATTATTTCCTATATTTATTGATCATGCATAATTCTCGGATACATAGTACATTCCATGTACTAACGCATACCTTTTACCTATATTGTGTCATAATATAGGGACCGAATATTACGTTCATCCTCCTCCTGCTTGTGGCTAAAGTTTATATCTTGTACTATTAGTGAATCCTTACAGTTTGAGGACACGATATTATTTCATTTTTATAATTGAATTATTTATTACTCTTATATTATATGGGTGAGATAAGGACTTGTCTTATGCCCTCATCGAAGTTAGTAGAGGCATATTAGATATTCATAGAGTCTTATGCTCCTTTTATTGAGACTATGCTTCTATATCTTCGATTTGGCTTTCTTTAATCTATTTAACTTATGTATTCTCATGAATTATATAGTAAGAGGCTCATTTGGAGTCCTTCAGGATTCAAATTATTGTGTCACTGTGAAGCCCTCAGGTCATGACAAACTTTCTATTAGGGCACACAATTTAAAGTATCCTAAGGAATTCAATATGCTGCGTAGAGTTAAGTCTTGTTCATTGGTGTGAAGAATGACACATCTATAAATAGGAGACTATAAGTCATTTTAGGAAAAATGTCACTTCTTTCATGATCTCATCATGCTATAGATTTGAACTCTAAGGTCTCCTCCTCTAATGCTTTTCCTTTGCAATTTTTTTAAAAAATCATCAAAGAAAAGCTCCATGTCAAACAGAGGTTGATGCTAATGAGGAACAATCCCTTAAAGATCCTAATGATTCTCTAGCCGATCAAGTTACTCAAGCTAAGTTCCAGATAACAATCTCGTTGGTAGCCCAACCCATGAGTACTCAAGTGAATTAAGGAGGAGTGGCTCCTCCAAATATGTCCACTCCAACTTCAATATTAGAGACTTCGAAGGATGAACCCTTATGAGTTTCATGGATCCAAGGTTGATGAGGATCCCCAAGATATTATGGATGAAGTGTATACGATTCTGGATATTATGAGAGTGTCTTTGGAGGAGACAACGGAAGTAGTGGACAACCAACTTTAAAGGTGTCGCCCAAGTATAATTTAATAAACGGAACACCAAAAGGGTTGAAGAGGTTCCCATAGGTTGGGAGATTCAAATTTGCATTTCTTGACCACTTCTTCCCACTTGAGTTTAGGGAGGTGAAGGTGTTAGAATTTATTAACTTTAAGCAAGAAAACATGTGTGTGAGGGAATATTCCCTCAAGTTCTCAAAGTTGTTGAAGTATGCTCCTTATTTAGTGATCGACTCTCATGTCCGAATGAGTAAGTTTATTTTAGGGGTGTCAGATTTGGTGATAAGAGAGTGTTAAAGTACTATGCTCATCAAGGAGATGGATATTCTAGGCTCATGACTTATATTGAGCAAATTGAAGAAGACAAGCTTAAGGAAATGAAAGTGAGATAGGGCAAGAGAGCTTGGTATGAAGGTGGGTTTTCTCAATCTAAATCCGCGGCTGGTAATATTCATTTTCAACAAGGCCAAGGTTATTTACAAGCTTTGGGTGAAAGATTTGATAAAGATAGGGCCTCCAACCCTGAGGACCAAAGTGGTAATAGTATAAGACCTAGTTTTCCTAAGTATACTGAGTGTGGGAGAAACCATGGAGGTAAATTCTTATTTGGAATAGGTGCATATTTTTGATGTGGTAATATGGGGTATAAAATATTTGAATGCCCTAAAGTCTTCGATTTTGATGTATATTATTTGTTAGATCCGAGTGCTACTCTATCATTTATTATTCCTTATCTTGCTATGATATATATTTTTTGTCTCGAGATCTTGCTAGAGCCATTTTTGGTCTTTACTCCCATTGGTGATTGAGTTGTGGCTAAAAGAGTCTATAGAAATTGCCCAATTTCAGTTTTTCATAAAATCACCTTAGTTGATCTTGTAGAACTTGATATTATTGATTTTGGTAGCATTATCAGTATGGATTGACTTAATGCATGTTATGCCTCTAGATGTTATAGGACCCGTATGGTCAAGTTTCACTTTCCTAATGAGCCAGTCCTTGTATGGAAGGGTAATAATTTCATGTTTAAGGGTAAATTTATATCATGCCTTAAAGCTCGAAAAATGATTTCTAAGGGTTGAATTTTATCATCTAGCTCGGGTTAGGAATACAAATTTCGAAGCTCATACTCCTGAGTCAGTTTTAGTTTTTAATGAGTTTCCAAAAGTTTTCCCGATGACCTACCAGGCATTCCTCTCGAAAGGGAAATAGACTTTGGTATCGATCTTCTTCCTGATACTCAGTGTATCTTTATTCCTCTTTATTGAATGGCCCCGACAGAATTAAAAGAATTAAAGGATCAATTGAAGGATTTGCTAGATAAGGGATTCATTAGACTGAGTATCTCTCCATGGGGTCCTCCAGTTATCTTTCTAAGAAAAAAAGATGGTTCAGTACGTATATGTATTTATTACCAGCAATTGAACAATGTCATAATTAAGAATAAGTATCCCGTTCAAAGAATTGATGACTTGTTTGACCAACTTAAAGAAGCTAGTTACTTTTAAAAGATTGATCTTTGATCGGGTTATCCTCTACTCTAAGAAAGGGAATGCGACATCTTGAAGATGGCTTTTAGACCTCTGTATGGTTAGTTTGAATTCTTGGTTATGTCTTTTGGACTAATGAATGACCTGCATCTTTTTTTGGATTTGATAAATAGGGTGTTCAAACAATACTTGGATATGTTTGTTATTATATTCATTGATGATATTTTGATCTATTCTTAGAGTAAGGAAGAGCATGCCGATCATTTGAGGATTGTCTTGAAAATTATCAAGGACTGTTAGTTGTATTCAAAATCCAGTAAGGGTTAACTTTTTGTTAACGTAAGTTTCTTTTGTTGGCCATATTGTCTCTGGTGAAGGAATTATGGTTGATCCTAAGAAGATAAAAATGGTTAAGAATTGGCCTACACTGTTGTGTCCTTCCCATACTAAATGTTTCTTGGGCTTAGCTAGTTATTATAGTTGATTTGTGGAAGGTTTCTCTTCCATTGAATCTCCCTTAACTACTTTGACTCAAAGGGAGGTGAAGTTCAATGGTCTGAGGTATGTAAGAAGAGTTTTCAAGAATTAAAGGATAAGCTTATCTCCACTCTTCTGTTGACCTTACCAGAAGGTTTTGATGGGTTAGTTGTCTATTATGATGCCTCATGATTTTTTCTTAGTTGTTTATTAATGCAAAATGGTAAAGTAATAGCGTATGCTTCAAGGTACCTCAAGGTTCACAAAAAGAATTACCCGACATATGATTTGGAGTTGGCGGCTGTCGTATTTGCTTTAAAGTTGTGGAGACATTATCTATATGGCATCCATGTAGATGTATTCACTGATCACAAAAGCTTGCAATATGTGTTCACTTAGAAGGATTTGAATCTTTGACAAAGGAGGTGGCTTGAATTATTGAAGAATTATGACATGAGTGTGTTATATCATTTGGGAAAGGCAAATATTATTGTCGAATCTCTTAGTAGGATTTTCATGAACAGTGTTATCCATATTAAGGATGAGAAAAAAGAGCTACTTTAGGATGATCATAGATTGGCCCATTTGGGTGTTCATTTGGTTGACTCCGATGATGGTGGTGTCATTATGAAAAATGGGTCCAAATCATCTTTTGTGGTGGATGTGAAGGAAAAAAAATGATGATCCTTATTTGGTTGAATTGAAAAAAGTGGTTACTAAAAAGGGCATTGAGGCTTTCTCTGAAGGGGGAGATGGTTCTTTGAGATATCAAATCCACTTATGTGTTCTCTATGTTGATGGTTTGCGGGAAATGATATTGTCTGAGGCTCATAGTTCATCGTATTCTATTCATCCAAAAAGATATATTGTAATATGAGGGAAGTGTATTGGTGGAATGACATGAATAAAGATATTGCGAAGTTTGTGGCTAAGTCTCCGAATTGTCAACAAGCAAATGTTTAGTATAAAAAATAGGGAGGTTTGGCTTAGGATAGTGAGACTATTACTTGGAAATAGGAAGCCTTGAATATGGACTTTATGACTGGTTTGCCTCATACTTGTAGGCAACATGATTCTATTTGAGTGGTTGTTTACTGAATGACTAAGTCAGCTCAATTTCTTCCTGATAAGACTTTATATACAACAGAGGATTATGCTAGATTGTATATTCAAGAGTTGGTAGAACTTTATGGTATTCCATAGTGTATCATCTCAGATCGAGGTACTTAGTTTACATATCAGTTTTGAAGATATTTCTAAAAAGGTTTTGGTACTCAAACAGAACTTAGTACAACTTTTCATCCACATACAGATAGTTAGGTAGAGCGTACCATTCAGAAATTAGAAGACATATTGAGAGCATGTGTTATTGATTTTAGGGGAAATTGGAATGATCATTTTCCATTAATAGAGTTTGACTAGAATAACAATTATCATTCCAACTTCAGATGGATCCATTTGAGGCCTTATATGGAAGGAGGTCAAGGTCTACTATCAGTTCGTTCGAGGTTGGTAAAGTCACTTTGATAGGACAAGGTTTGTATTTAAGGCTATGGAAAAGGTCAGATTCGTTAGAGAAAGATTGAAGACAGCCCAAAGTCGACAAAAGTCCTATTCGAATGTAATAAGAAGGGAACTTGAATTTAAGGTTAATAAGAGGGTTTACTTCAAAAATTTACCCATGAAGGGTGTAATGCATTTTGGTAAGAAAGGAAAGCTTAGTCCTGTTATGTTAGTCCATATCTAATTTTGAGGCGAATTGGCAACATGGAATATGAGTTGGATTTACCTTCGAATTTAGCATCAGTGCTCAGGTGTTATATGTGTCTTTATTGAGGGAGTTTGTTGGTGATCCTAGTTCCATTATGCCATTGGACAACATTGAGGTAGGGGAGAGTCTATCCTATGAGGAGGTCCCGATTGATATCTAAGATTGACAATTTATAAAGTTGAGAAACAAGAAAATAACTTCAATTAAAGTGATATGGATGAACTAAGAGGTTGAGGGTGATACATGGGAAGCCGAGCTGATATAATGTCATAATATACTCATCTTTTTCCTTATGTGCCTAGTTGAAGTATTTAATTCCTTCATGATCTATTCAGCCTAAACTGTGTTTCAGTCATTCCAATGTTTTCATATGCATTAATGACCGTGGAATGAGTTTTGAAGTTATATTTTAGCTTGAGATTAAAGATTAAGAGTTTTATGCATTTTGGAGATGTTTTGTATTCATGTTAGGCTGCTATGTTCCTTTTATATTCCATCCATAATAGTTTGAGTCCCATTCCAGGATGAATGTTCCTAAGGGGAGATATTGTAAGGCCCCAAAAGTTGAAAAGTCATAAAATGAAGTTCCAAAGATGTTCTAAGGAAAAATCTTAGCTTTTCCAACAAGTAGCAACCACAGGCTCAGTCTACGACCCATGGTTCTCAATACGGGCCATTGGGTCCACCCTAATGAAATTCCTAAAACTTAGGATTCTACAAGGAATAGTCCACAACAACAACCACAGTTCTTGGTGAGTACCACGAGCCATGGTGCCCTCCATGGTGGATACCCTCCTGCTCTGTCCCTCACAACTCACATCCACCATGGGCCGTATTGCGCTTCATGAATTGTGGTAGGTCTCATGGTGGGGGTCCATTGCAAAGACCCTCGCCTATATTCTTAAGTTTCTCACCATGATCTAGGATAATGGACTCTATTCTCTTTCACAGATTGTTTATGGTCTACGTGAAAGAGGTCTTTTAGATTCTCTTTTCCCTAAATTCAAGGCAGTGACCAGGAACACTACCACAGGCCATGGTGAAGTTCACGGACCGTGGTGGGTCCTCTGTGAAACCCCATTTCTAGTTTTTTTAGTAAGTGTATTTTGTTCATTTTCTATATTTCATTAATGAATGTGGACGGGTTTTGGGAATATATTATCAGTTATTAACTATCTTAAATCCCATTAACCCTCTCATTCTCACCATAACTCCCAATTACAAAATCTTCTCTCTAAAAGTGTTCCCTCCAAGTATTCTTCTTCTTCGAATAAATTCTAAGGGTTTCTTCAAGAACAAGATTCAATTCTCTTCACTCTAGGGCTTCTAAGGATAAATGTATTTGGGACTTCATCCACAGTCACCTTTTACCCACGGAATCCCAAGTTTTCTCTCTAAATTTTCTATGATTTTCATTTAAAACCCCCTAAATAAATGATAATGCGTTAGGTTCTCTTATGCATGGTATATTATATAATTATTGATTAAATTTTGTATTCAATTGATATTATTTTAATAAATTAAGTATGAGTTGATAAAAAGTATATGATCATGCATGTTTCAATCCAATTTCATGATTTCCCATCAAATATTTAATGTATTCAAGTTTCTACCCTAATTTGAAGTATATATGATCATGAATTTCAAGTATATAATTATGTTTTATGAATGAGGGTGACTCAAGACCCTAATGATGTTTTATGAAAAGTATTTATAACAATGGAAGGTCTATACCCACATTACATGAATCACATAAGTATTCCTAATGATGGAAGTTCTATACCCATATTACATGAATCACATGATTATTATCTATTCTTATAAACAAGTTTTATGAATTATGGTTGTTTAAAGCTTATGATTTATGAAAAGTATGATTTATGATATTGATATATATTTTGTAGGATGTTGACTTAGCACCAAGAGGACTTTGAGATTAGGACTCGACCCAAGGGGTCCTTAGTAGCCATGTCTAGTCCCTTAACTATGTTGCCACTAGAGGATTATTTCCAATAGAGCCTAGCTAGTGGATCAACATATAGCTCATGTTAATATTCATGTTAGAGGGAGTCTACCTTAGCAAGTAACCTATCCCCTTGTCTATGTGTGCATCATCGAATTTTATGTAATAGCTCGCATGATCTTATTATCAGTTATGATTATCTCCCACATATGTTTGGTCCTTATGATGTTAAAGTTTTGATGCATTGACCAATGATTATGATGTTTTAATAATTTTATGGTTTTACTCATGTTTTAAGATATTAGCCTTGAATCTCATGATCCATATTGATTATGTCATGTATTTATTGATTATGCAAACTTCTCACAAACTTAGTTCATTCCACATACAAACACATATCTTTTGCTTACATTTTATCATAATGTAGGGACCGACGATTACGTTCATCCTTCTCCTGCTGCTCGAGGCTAGAGTTTATATCTCGTAATATTAGTAAGTCCTCACAATTGGAGGATATGACATTATTTCATTTTGATAGTTGACTTCTTCATTATTCTTATGTTGTCATGGGTGAGATAGGGACTTGTATTATGCCCCCATCAAAGTTAGTAGAGGCATGTTAGATATTCATAGAGTCTATGTTGATGTTTTTGTTCATTTTGAGACTTATGCTCCTTTTATTGAGACTATGCTTCCGTATCTTCGATTTGGCTTTACTTGATGTAGTTACCTTATTTATGCTCTTGAATGATATACTAAAAGGCTTCGTTAGAGTCCTTTGGAATTCTAATTGTCGTGTAAGGCCCTAGTTTGGGTCGTGATAAAATGATATTATTCGAAGCTCATAGTTCATGGTATTTAATTCATTTAGTTCCACAAATATGTGTCAAGATTTTACGGAAGTGTGTTGGTGAAATGGCATGAAGAAGTATATTGTAGAGTTTGTGGCTATATGTCCTAATTGTCAATAAGTAAATATTAAGAATCAAAAGTAAGGAGGTTTAGCTCAAGATATTGAGATTCCTACTTGGTAGTGGGAAGACTTGAATATGGACTTTATTATGGATTTTCCTCCTACCCTAGGAAATATGATTCTCTTTAGATTATTCTTGACCGAATGAGTAAGTCGACACAATTTATTCCTGTTAAGACTTCATACTTAGTCGAGGATTATGCTAGACTTTACATTCACGAGTTGGTTAAGCTTCATGATATTCCATTACTTATCATTTTGCACCGAGGTACTCAATTCACTTCTCAGTTTTAAAGATCATTTGAAAAAGGTCTTTGTACTTAAGTTAAATTAAGAATAATTTTTCACCCTCAAATTGATGGTCAAGTCGAGCGTATAATTCAGACCTTGGAAGATATGTTAAGGGTCTGTGTAATCGAATTTAGGGGTAATTGGGATGATCACTTGCCTTTGATCGAGGTAGCCTGTAACAGCAGCTACTATTCTAGTATTTAAATGGCTTTATTCGAGTCTTTATTGGTAGGTGGTATAGGTCTCCTATTAGTTGGTTTGAAGTTGGTGAAGTTTCCTTGATAGGACTTGAGTTGGTGCATGAAGCTATGGAGAAGTTAAGACTTATTAGATAAAGATTGAAGATTACCCAAAGCCAACAAAAGTCCTATTCTGATGTAAGGAGAAGGGAACTTGAGTTTGAGGTGAATGATTGGGTGTACTTGAAAATCTCACCCATGAAGGGTGTAATGCCTTTTAGTAAGAAGGGGAAGCTTAGTCCATGATATGAGGGCATTATCAAATTCTAAGTCATTTTGGTAAGGTGTCATATGAGTTCGATTTTACCCAGGAATTGGCATCGGTGCATCCGTGTTTCATGTTTCAATGTTGGAGAAGTGTGTGGGTGATCCTAGCTCTAGTGTGCCTTTGTTCAGTATGGGTGTAAAAGAGAGTTTATCCTATGAGGAAATTCCGGTTGATATTCTACATCAGCAAGTTAGGAGGTTAACGAAGAAAGAGGTGGCTTTTGTTAAGGTGTAATCGAGGAACCAAGAGGTTAAAGGTGCTACATGGGAGGTCGAGGATGATATGATGTCACAATATTCTCCTCTCTTCCCTTCTATTCTAAGTTGAGGTATTAAGTTCCTTATTGAGTCACTCTTTTGAATTCATGTGTTTCAGTCATTCCTATATTTTCATATGCATGCATGTTTATAAAATGAGTTCTAAAGTCCATTTTTAGCTTGGGATTGAATATTCCTTGGTTTTTTGCATTTTGATAATTTTTGCATTGATGTTGGGTTGTAATGTCTCCTTTCCAACTCTATTCATGCTAGCTTGAGTATATTTGAGGATGAATGTTGCAAAAGGGGAGATATTGTAAGACCCCGAAAGTTAAAAAGACAAACAATGGAACTCTGCGTGGAAAAAATGCAGAAAATCATCTCGTGCATGCTTCTACGAATGACACATAGGCCGAAGAAAGTCCTATGAGCTACAGAAAGGAATTTTTAGATAGTTTAGCACTACGAAAATGTTATATCTTGTATTTTCATACGTTGAGTTATTCGCAAGAGAATCGACTCAAGTTAAAGACAGGATCATTTTCGAACACGAAGTAGAAATATTTAATTCCCAATTCTAATTAAAATATGTTTTGGGGATTAGGAATTCATTTAATTGGTATTAAATGACTAAGTAGGAATTAGTGATTGATTAAATTAATTAACCTAAGTGCTTGTGTGGTCTCCACCCAAGTTAGTTAATTAATAAGATAGATAGGTGCCATATAGGAGGGCACGTGGAAGGCTATAAGGTTGCATATAAAGCAATGCCTTAATGGATAATGCTGAAAACACAATTCCATTTCCAACTTGAGCAAATCAATTTAGAGAGAGAAGTGAGAAGTGTAGAGAGAGAGACTCTCGGCCAAGCTAGGGCTTGAGGGATAAAATTAAGGGGTCAAGTGTAGTGATTTTTCAAGGTGATGGAAGAAAGTATTGGGTCATTAGGGCAACAAAACTTGGTTGAATCAAGTCCCCAAGTTTCTAAGCAAATTGTGTCATTATAGCTTAAGGTAAGATTCAATATTTTTACACATCTTGGAGGTAATTTGAACTTGTATAAGTTGGTAAATCTGTGATGAATGTATGAAATTATGGGTGTTGATATTGCAGCATGATGGGAGATATTGAGGGCTGTTTGGTGTAGATGATGGTGGACTGATTTTGCTTTGTATTTTGATTGTTATTGTTATGGTTTTTATGAAGAGAATGAAAGTATTTAATGGTTAAAGTTGAAGTTAAATTGATTTGTGGTCTGTTGTAAGGATTATAGTGATAATAATGTATTTTACTTGCATATGAATAGGTGATATAATTATCTTGTAGATGATGTTACGTCTCACAAAATTAGATGAAAAGATAGTATGAAATAAGGTGTAAAACTCGTATGTGGTTTCCTTGGTATGTTCATAAGTATTCACAAGGTTTTTGAGCATCATTATATTGTTAGTTAGAGACTGTCTTGATATGTTGTTGTTGTTCTTATTGAGTTTGGAAGATTAATTATAGTTAAGATTATATGTTGTGTTGTATGGCTGGTTCGGGCATGAGGAAAGTGAGCGATGTAGGGGAGGTGCTGTCTAATTTTCTAGAAATAACCTACTAATGATAAAGTATGTTTTATGACTTTCTATAGCTTAAATGTAGTGCTTAATGTGTTAATATAGGTTGAGACGCTATTGGGCAGCTTATACGTATTGTGTGCAAGTAAATTCTAAAGGTATGTAAAGCTGTCCCTTCTTTATTTTGGCATTCTTAGATTTAAGTAATGAATGATATGATCCTGGGGTAATTCTATTCATAAATTCCGTGTAATTCATGATCCTTATTTATTTCCTGATGTTAGAGCTCCTAATGTGATTGAGTTATTGTCCCTCGAGTCCTCTATACATTGGATACTTGCTGGTGTATAAAGGTCCCTATTCTTACAGACTTTATCATGATTAGTGTCCTTAACTTACAATAGCTTTTTGCATTATCTTATTCGCCTTACCCACATTCAGGTCCGCGATGCGGACTTCTCGCAGACCATACTACCTCGCAGATTAAATCTAAGCTTTAATTTTTGGTCACTATATGTCAAAGCTCCGCGATGCAGACTTGTCACAGACCATACTGCCTCGCTCTTGAATTCTTTATTTTGCTTGGTTTATTCTTCATAGCTACGTCCGCAATGCGGACCTTTTGCGGACTACACTGTCTTGGCCAATAAATTCCATACTTTAGGCATTCGAGTGTTAGTTATTCTACTTATTTTATTGAGTCTTAGATGATGATCTAATTGTACACGATTGCTAATGATACCCTATTTGTGCATATTGCTATTGCATTATCCACTGAGTCTTATGATAGGACGGGTATGTTATCATGTATGGTTCCACTACATTATTCACCGAGTCTTTTACTAGAGGGCCGAGTATGTGATATGATAATATGATGTTATGATGATATGATTATGGAACCGAGTCCCATGACGGGTCGGGTATAACATATTGCAATAATATGTATGACTTCATTTATAAAATATAGGTACAGTAATTTCTTAATTATTATACTTGTCTCCTGAATCTCTATTTCAGATGTGATCTCCTTTATGGTATTTTATGCTTTATATACTCACTACATATTTCGTATTGACACCCTCTCTTCAGGAGGATGCATTTCATGCCCGCAAGTATAGATACTCATTTCAGGGATTCGCCAGCTTAGGATTTCCACTCAGCTATTTTGGAGTGCTTTATTATTCCGGAGCCTAGATTTTTGATATCGATCCTTTTGATGTATATATTTGTTTATCCAAGTATACGATGGGGCCCTGTCTTTTCATATGCTATCGTTAATACTCTTAGACGTCTGTAGACATGTGGGGGTTGTATATAGATGTTATCCAGCTGTACTAGTATGACTTATGTTTGGGGACGTTCCACATGTTATGACAGCCTTGTCAGCTTACGTACTGTGTTATCTTTTGATGATTGTGACTTCTAAAGAGACAAGTGGTTTTGGTATATGTATATATGTGCTATAGTTTTGAGATGATGTTATGCCCATATAAGTCCCATATCATGTTAAGTTGCTAATTGATTATAGATAACAGGTGTGTATATAAGTGTCCAGTTCGGGCACTAGTCATGGCCCATGAGGTTGGGTCATAAAAAAGTGGTATTAGAGCAGTTCATCCTCAGAGTGTCTATAAAATATGTTTAGTAGAGTCTTGTTTATCAGTGTGTTGTGCACCACATCTACAAACATGACGCTACAGGATATTTAGGATGTTATCCTTCCTTTTTACTTTAAATCATACGATACAATTATATTATCAGGATAATTCCTCCCTAATGGATTATTATGTTTATAGTGATGCCTCTAAGGAAAGCGACAGCTGCCCAGAAGGGCAAGTCAGCAATAGGAGAGACTAGCCAGACCCTGAGAGTTACTAGTGCCCGTTCCTTGTCTATGCCTGAGGTTGTTCTCCATTCGGCGAGCTCTACTATGCCTCTACCACCAGAGAAGCTTAGAGCAGTAATAGCTGCAACTATGGATTAGGGGGCAGCTTCATCGCCAGCTCTAGAGGATCTAGTGCCTAAGCTTCCAACTCCTTAGCAAGGGGTAGAGGAGAGGGCTATGAGAGATGTAGTTCATTTGTTGACCAGGTTATGGCAAAGCAGACTTGCAGGCATGGATTAGGAGGTGATCATATGGATAGACATTATCGTTTAAGGGATCATGAATTCTTCACTTGTAACCCCTAGAGTTCTACGGGTCAAGGCCTAGGGATGACCTGCAGGAGTTTATCCGATAGGTGCAACATACATTGAGGATAATTAGGGCTTCTGAAACTGAGTCTGTTGAGTTAGCTTCATATCGGCTGTGTGACGTAGCTATTAATTGGTATGAGTCCTAGAAGTTATCTAGGGGCGAAGGTGCTCCTCTATTGGTATGGGATGAGTTTGTGGAGGCCTTCCTTGTCAACTTTATACCTTCATAGATGAGACGATCTAGAGTCGATAAATTCTTACACTTGAGGTAGAATGGCAGGAGTATTCGAGATTATAGTCTTGAGTTTTATTCGTTGGCGAGATATGCGCCCACTATTATAGCTGATATGGCTGATAGAGTGCATCTCTATATAATGGGGCTGGATTATTATTTGATTGATATCTATATGGATATGGATTCTCAGCCAGGTATAAATATTACTCGGGTACAAGTATATGTGAAGGAGGTAGAGGATCGGTATAAAGGGCGTCAGCCTAATAGAGATCATGACAGAGGCTAGCATAAAACAACTAGATCTGCTAGTTATTCTGGTGAATTTTGAGGCGGGCAACCTCAGTAGTATCATAGATATCCTTTTTAGCCATCCCAAAGTGTACCCCCACAGTTCACAGGTAGAAGATTCGATAGTACAGGGTATTCAGGAGCCGGTCAGAGCTCCAGGGTTTTAGGTTCACAGATGAACAGGGGTTCACACTAGTCGAGGACACCTTTGCCTCGGTGTTCTCATTGTGGTAGGCTATATTTTTGGGGAATGCTATTTTTCTATAGGTTCTTTATTTACTTGCGACCATCAAGGCTATATCATGAGGGAGTGTCCATTCAGGGGTAATTTAAGTGGTGCAGCTCAGCATATTGGGTCAGTTACTGGATCATCTTCTTCTATGGCAATGTACCTTGTGGGGTAGGGTATTCAGACATCAGCAGGCCATGGTAGAGGCCATGGTGGATCTTCTATTTCTAGCGGTCCTTCAAACCGCATATATGCCTTGGCTAGTAGACAAGACCAGGAGGCGTCACCAAATATGGTTACAAGTATATTATCGATTTTCTCTCAGGATGTATATGCATTGATAGATCCAGGATCCACATTAACATATATATCTCCTTTTATTGCTAATAGAATCGGAATAAAACCTGAATTGATAGAACCATTTGAGGTAGCTACATCAGCAGGAGATTCTATTATAGCTAAGCAAGTATATAGAGATTGTTCGGTGATTATATATAGTCATCACACAAGGCAAATTTGATAGAGTTAGATATGATGGAATTTGATGTTATTATGGGCCTAGATTGGTTAGCTTCTTGTTATGCTAATATTGATGTAGAGAAAAAGTAATTCGATTTTAGTTCCCAGGAGAGCCAAGCATAGAATGGGTTGGCAATATAGCATCGCCGAGAGATAAGTTTATTTCATGCCTCAAGGCAAGGAAGATGGTTAGAAAGGGTTATATTTATCACCTAATTCATGGGCATGACTTGAAAATAAAAGTACCGACTTTTCAGTCAGTTCTGGTAGTTAATGAATTTCTAGATATATTCCCAGATGAACTTCCAGGTCTTCCTCCTGAGCGGGAGATAGAGTTCACTGTAGATTTATTTCCAGATACTCAGCTCATATCTATTCTCCCTTATAGAATAGCACCCACAGAGATGAAGGAGTTGAAAGAGCAAGTGTGATATTTGTTGGAGAAGGGCTTCATTAGGCTCAGCACATCACCATGGGGAGCACCGATATTGTTTGTAAGAAATAAAGATGAGTCACTGCGAATGTGTATTGATTATAGGCAGCTGAACAAGGTGACAATAAAGAATAGATATACCCTCCCCAGGATTGATGATTTATTTGACCAATTGTAGGGTGCTAAGTTTTTTTCGAAGATAGACTTACGGTTAGGTTATCACTAGGTACGAGTAAAGAAGGCAGCTATTCCAAAGACTTCATTTAGGACCCGATATGGGCATTATGAGTTTAGGGTGATGTCTTTTAGGCTGACCAATGCTCCAGAAGTGTTTATGGATCTAATAAACCGAGTGTTAAAGCCATTCCTAGACCTGTTCGTGATTGTATTTATTGATGATATCCTAGTTTACTCATGATCGGAAGGGGAGAATGCAGATCATTTAAGAATGGTACATGGGGTGCTCCAGCACCAGAAGTTGTATGCTAAGTTCTCTAAATGTGAATTATGGTTGACTTTAGTAGCATTTTTGGGGCATATTATTGGAGCTGATGGTATTCGAGTAGATGCACAAAAAATTGAGGTCGAAAACACTTGGCCTAGACCTACGACACCTATTGAGGTACATAGTTTTCTGGGGCTAGCAGGATACTACTAGAGATTCATAGAGAATTTTGCTTCGATTTCAGTGCCTTTAACAAGGGTAACTCAGAAGGCAGCTAAGTTCCAGTTGACCGATGCTTGTGAACAAAGCTTTTAGTTGTAGAAAGACAAGTTCACTACAGCCCCATTCTAACTCTTCCTGAAGGACTAGATGGTTATGTTATTTATTGTGATTCTTTTAGTGTTGGGCTAGGTTGTGTATTGATGCAACATGGTAGAGTTATAGCCTATGCCTCCCGACAACTTAGAAAGCACGGAAGAAATTATCCAACTCATGATCTGGAGTTAGCAGCAATAATTAATCTTTAAAAATATGGAGGCATTATCTATATTGCATACATATGGATATCTATATGGATCACAAAAGTATCCAATACATCTTTAAGCAGAAGGAGTTGAATTTGTGGAAGAGAAGGTGGCTAGAGTTGCTGAAAGATTATGATATTGATATTTTATACCACCAAGGTAAAGAAAATGTTATAGAAAATGCACTCAGCCATAAATCTATGAGTAGCTTGGCAGATGTACAACTAGAACGAAAAAAGATACTACATGAGATTTTACCATTTAGCTAATCTTGGAGTCTGTTTGGCTGATTCTGATGATGGCAAAATTTCTGATCAAAGAGTTGCTGAATCCTCTATCATGGAAGAGGTAAAAAAATGCCAGTATGAAGACCCTATTCTAGCACAGTATAGGGATTCACCCTTCAAAAGGAAAAGACCCCTTTTGAGATCACACCTGACGGAGTGCTAAGATATAGGGGAAAACTATGTGTACCTGAGATTGTAGGGCCATAGCAATAGGTTATGGGAGAGGCACACTATGCCAGATATTATGTTCATCCAGGTTCAACAAAGATGTATCATGACCTTAGATGTTTATACTGGTGGAATGACATGAAGAAACCTGGTGGACTATTATAGGAGATGGAAATCCCAACTTGGAAATGGGAAGTAATTAATATGGATTTTATTACAGCCTTACCTGGCACTCCACGAAAGTATGATTCCATATAGGTTATTGTAGATAGGCTGACAAAATCAGCCTATTTTCTTCCAGTTAGAACTACATATTCAGCTGAGGACTAATCGAGGTTATATATCAAAGAGACAGTAAGACTTCATGGGATTCCCACATCTATTATCTAAGATAAAGGGGCTCAATTTACAACTAGATTTTGGAGATCATTCTAGAAGGGACTGGGAACAGAGGTAAATCTTAGTACAATATTTCACCCTTAAACTAATGGACATGCTGAACGTACTATTCAGACGCTAGAAGATATATTGTGGGCCTGTATTAGTGACTTCAGAGATACTTGGGATAATCATTTGCCACTTATTGAGTTTTCTTATAATAATAGCTACTAATCTAATATCCAAAGGACACCGTACGAGGCTTTATATGGAAGGAAGAGTAGGTCACCTATGAGTTGGTTTGATATTGGTGAGACTAAACTAATAGGCCCAAAAATGATTCAGCAAGTTGTGGATAATGTGAAGCTCATTCAGGAGAGATTATTAGCAGCCTAGAGTCAACAAAAATCATATACAGATAATCGTTGTCGCCCTTTAGAGTTTCAGGTTGATGATTGGTGTTCTTGAAGGTGTCACCCATGAAGGGGGTAATGAGATTCACTAATAAAGGAAAGCTTAGCCCGCAATACATTGGCCCTTATCAGATCATTCGTAGGGTAGGCAAGGTTTCCTATGAGTTGGGCCTACTATCTGATTTGGAAGCAGTACATCCAGTTTTTCACATGTCAATGCTTCGCAAATTAATAGGCGACCCTTCCAGAATATTTCTCATAGATGATTTCCAGGTAATAGAGGAGTTATCTTACGAGGAGCAACCTATTACCATTCTTGGATTGGTAGATTAGAAGGCTGTGAACTACGGACGTGGCTTCCATCAAAGTATTATGGAAAAATAACAATAGAGAAGATATGACTTGGGAAGATGAGGAGGATATGAAGAAAAAGTACCCTTACTTGTTCCTTACACCTACAGGTAACTTAAACTCCTAACTTGATTATATTGGTTGCCAGAGGAAACTTTATGTTATGACAATAAGGGAAACTTCCGCAAATTTTTATAGAACTTTATGGGACCAATTAAACATTCGAAGACAAATTTTTCAAAGGGGGGAAGGATGTTATATCTAATATTTTCATACGTTGAGTTATTCGCAAGAGAATCAACTCAAGTTAAAGACGGGATCGTTTTCGGACACGAAGTAGAAATCTTTAATTCCCAATTCAAATTAGAATATATTTTGGAGATTAGGAATTCATTTAATTGGTAATAGATGACTAAGTAGGAATTAATGATTGATTAAATTAATTAACCTAAGTGCTTGTGTGGTCCCCACCTAAATTAGTTAATTAATAAGATAGATAGGTTCCATATAGGAGGGAATGTGGGAGGCTATAAAACTGCATATAAAGCAATGCCTTAATGGATAATGCTGAAAATACAATTCCATTTCAATCTTGAGAAAATCAATTTAGAGAGAGAAGTGAGAAGTGTAGGGAGATAGACTCTCGACCAAGTTAGGGCTTGAGGGAGAAAATTAAGGGGTCAAGTATGGTGATTTTTCAAGGTGATGGAAGTAAGGATTGGGTCATTAGGGCAGCAAGAATGTGGTTGAATCAAGTCTCCATATTTCCAAGGAAATTGTGTCATTATAGATTAAGGTAAGATCCAATCTTTTTATACATCTTGGAGGTAATTTGAACTTGTATAAGTTGATAAATTTGTGATAAATGTATGAAATTATGGGTGTTGATATTGAAGCATGATGGGAGACGTTGGGGCCTATTTGGTGTAGATGATGGTGGACTGAGTTTGCTTATTATTTTAATTGTTGTTGTTATGGATTTTATGAAGAGAATAAAGGTATTTAATGGTTAAAGTTGAAGTTAAATTGGTTTGTGGGCTATTGTAAGGTTTATAGTGATAAAAATATAGTTTACTTGCATAAGAATAGGTGATATAATTTTCTTGTGTCTGCTGTTACGTCTCACGAAATTAGATGAAAAGATAGTACAAAATAAGGTGTTAAAATCGTATGTGGTTTCCCTAGTGTGTTCACAAGTATTCGCAAGGTTTTCGTGCATCTTTACGTTGTTAGTTAGGGGCTAACCTGTTATGTTGTTGTTCTTGTTGAGCTTGGAAGATTAATGATAGTTAAGATTATATGTTGTGTTGTATGGATGGTTCGAGTGTGAGGAAATTGAGCAATGTAGGAGAGGTGATGTCTAATTTTCTAGAAATAACCTACTAATGATAAAGTACGTTTTATGCCTTTCAATAGCTTAACCGTTGTTCCTAACATCTTAATTGTTATACCCGTACCTGTGTACCTTGGAAGGTTCTTAAGCTTCTTAAGTTTCTTGAAAGGCTCTTAAGTTTCTTGAAAGGTTCTTAAGCTTCTTGGGAGTCACCATGTAAGCCGGATAATCTATAACGCTACCAGACAACTCTGAGGAGGGGATAATGTGACACCCCATAGTAGGGAAGATAGGAAATATAGTTATAACAATTCGGAAGAAGTTGGAGGCCAAGTAATGAGTCATAGGACTCGACTTACTTACGTAAGCTACCAACTTGAAAATCTTACATTCTTAAGCTACTTGAGTTCATACCAAGCTTTCATAGCAAGGATTACATAGGTTCGTAAAGTAAGATGAGATTACGAACCACGAGGAGGAAAAAGAAAGTGACACATGGCAGAAAGAGAGAGTGCCACATGGAAGTAGCTGGAAGTGGCATGTGGCAGAAGTTGAAGCAAGGAGGTGGACCCCACATGCCACGTGGCAGCCCATGATGGGAGGAGGAGGTGCGTTGGCCCTATAAGGGCTTAACATGTGTCACCAATTAGGGGCTGACATATTTCACCCCATAAGATGGCCTATATATATATGTTTTATGACTCATTAGCTTCATGTTTATCCTTTAGTTCATCCTTATCAAGAAAATTCTAGAAAAAAATGAGAGAAGAGAAACCTTAAGCTTGAGAGAGGGAGCCACGGATTTTGAGCCAAAAAGGTAAGCTCTCCTATTTCATTCCGTAAATTAATTATATAGGGTATACCATGAGGGTATGAAAGTGTTATTAATGTAAATATATGGTTTGAATCAGCACCAAAAGGATAACAAACAGTCACGAAGTTTCAGCCGCACTAAAAGAGCTTCCAAGGTGAGTTTTGGTGAGTTTCGGGCAACGTAAGTCTTTCCCTTTAAAAATAGATTTGATGATGTTTTTATGCATTATAATAAATGTCTTAAATGAGGCTAAGTGTAAAAATTGTATAAGGATGCTTGACGTTAGAAACAAACTAAATTGAAGTCGTTATAGTTAAATCGGAGTCGAGTAGTGTGTTGTGATTGTGGTGCTGCGGCTGCAGCTGGGTTGATTATGTTTTGAAGGGATGTAAAGTGTTCTAAAAGGGGTGTGGTTACTTCTGGTTTCAGCCACATGAACCTCTGTTTCATATTGTTAAAGGTTTATGAATTAAAGGTTAAAAACTCTATTTTGGTATCGTAGTTTTGAGCTAGTTGTTTGGAGTTGTATTGAGTAATGTTGAAGTGATATGATTTATATATAGCTTCTGGTTGTTATTGGTAATATGTCTGCTAAGATTTAAAGTTGGATAGGGTAAGTTATAGGGGAGATGCTGCCCGATTTCCGGCAACCTCAGAACTAGTAATAAACTAGTCGAGGGAAGTGGATAAGAAAACAATTTCTATGTATACTTGGCTATGAAGTTGGAAAATGGAAAGTGAAAGGGTATTAAACTTAGTATTTATTTTATGTTAAATAGGTTCAAAAGACGATGAGGTGAACGTGGTTAAGAGTAATCCGTAAGAGGTATGTGAAGCTACCTTCTTTGTCTTGGCATGTTTTTGGCATAAGTATGTGAAGCTACCTTCTTTCTCTTGGCATTTTTTTGGCATAAGTATGTGAAGCTATCTTCTTTCTCTTGGCATGTATTTGGCATGAGTAAATAGAACTACCGTTCTTTCCTCTTGGTATGCTTTTGACATAAGTATAATGCTATTATGCTATAATTATTCACCGAGCTATGACAGGCCGGGTATGATATATGCATATGATGAATCCATGAGGGAAAGTAGATAGCATGTAAAACTTATTCTTTATCATCTTTTGGCATGTACTAGATATACGTAAAAGATGATACAATCTCAGTGGTGACTCCATTCCTAAGTGTTTCTTACTCATCCTCTAATGTTGGAACTCTTACAATAATTGAGCTATTGCTTCTCAAGTTTTTCTATACATTAGGAAGTAGTAAGTATGTAAAGCTAATCTTTTTTTTTTTTTGACATGATCTTTATGAAGCAAATAGATAAAGTGTATATGATTCTAAGGAAGTTTCTCTTGTTAAATCCACTAGAATAGCCAACTTCTTGATTTGCAAAATATATTTGATGATGACTTGATACAGAAATATCATTCCAAAAGTTCCATTTTGACCTAATCTATAGTGGCAATCAAAAGGTACTTGATATGACTTTTGTCTTGGTTTTTGAATGATAGCACATTTTGAGTATTCCATCGAGTCTCAAATATGATCTAAAATACATATGGTTACTCACTACTCTATTCGTGTATGTGATAACCCTTTTATCACTATGTCCTAGGTCGGGTACATTATCATGCATAGTTCACTGTATTATCCACAGAGTCCCTCACTAGAGGTCCGGGTACGCTATATGAGAACATGATAATGCAATGACATGAACAGCTCACCGAGTCCCTCTCTAGAGGGTCGGGTACGTATGTATATATAATATATGGATCGGGCCGAATGTTCCTCGGCATTACTATATAATATATGGATTGGGCCAAATGTTCCTTGGTATTATTATATAATATATGGATCAGGCCAAACGTTCCTTGGCATTACTATATACTATATGGATTGGGTCGAACATTCCTCGGCATTACAATATAATATATGGATCGGGCCAAACATTCCTCAACATTATTATATGATATCTGGATCGAGTCAAATATTCCTCGGCATTACTATATGGTATATGGATCGGGCCGTACGTGCCTCGACATTATTATATGAGATAGTACTAATAGTATACATATGCTTATGATAACAAAGTGATGTAGTTGTTACACCAAGTCCCCGAACGGGCCGAGTATGGTATGTGATGATAGTATGTACGACTTTATGTTCTAAGCTACAGGTATAGTAATTTGTTAATTGTTATACTTGTCCCCTACATCCCCATGCCAACTGTAATTTCCTTATGATGTATATGCTTATATACTCAGTTCATATGTCGTACTGACCCCCCTTTCTTGGGGGGCTGTGTTTCATGTCCGTAGGTTTAGATACACACCTTGGGGATCCGCTATCGTAGGAGTCCCGGTTAGTAGTTTAGAAGTGCTCCATTGTGCTAGAGCCTAGATTTTGGTACTAACCCTCGATGTATATATTTATTTGTTTATGGGTACGGTGGGGGCCCTATCCTGCCTTATGTTACTGTTCTTACTCTTAGAAGTTTGTGGATATATATGTGGGTTGTATATGTATGCGTGTATAGTTGTCCTCATATGTTATGATAGCCTCGTCGGCTTATATATTATCATGCTTGTTGAAATATTATAACTCAAACTAGGGATAGGTTTACTTATAGTTAGTAGGGGTATACGCGAAAGTCCAATTTAGGCACCCATTATGGCCTATGGGGTTGGTTCATGACAGAAGTAGTATCATAGTGGTTTGGTCCTCTAAATATCTACAGACCGTGTCTAGTAGAGTCTTGTTTATTGGTGTGTTGTGCGCCACATCTATAAACAAGAGGCTACAGGATATTTAGGATGTTACCTTTCTTTCTTGTCTTAGATCGTGCGATAGAGATGTCTATCAAGATAATCCCTCCCTAACAGACTACTATGTGTGCGGACATACCTATAAAGGAAGCTTGTTTTTGACCTCCTTTCTTGCAGGTGGGTACAGGCTGAGGTGGAAAATGAAGAGACCAGCTCTAGACAGTAGAGGGGGTGCAGAGAAGGCCCCTAGGGTACACATGGGACCTCAGGCTCCAGGACCAAGAAGGCGGAGTCCTAGTTACTCGATTGAGACCAATCCTTCAGAAGACACTGATTATGCTATTGAGACCAATCCTTTGGAAGACCTCGAGTATACTATTGAGACCGATCCCTTGGAGGGCCCAACAATGAATTCCCAGAGCATATGATGACTAGGGAAGTAGTTCCGGAAGCCACTCCAGCAGTTCTTATGACCGAGCACTATGTCAGGCTAGCTCATACGGTGAGTGTTACGGCATATTCGAGCTCTCTATCTTGGTCATCGATGAACTAGGAATTACCTGGGTATCTAGGTCTTCTAGATTCAAGTGAGGAAGATGACAAGGGACGGACAAGCAAATGGTAACCAGATAGAGACGTGGATCTTACTTCACCTCCTAGGTCACCAGGTCAAACTGGGGACTGATCGATCACAGGTATAGGGGAATGAACTATAAGTTTATCAATGGCTTGGAAGTTGATACCGAGTACCCCTATTATGATGAACTAAAGTTGTTGGGGTACCCTCCGTATTATTGGTAAGGGGGCCCCACGTTTACTTAGAAAGTTTTAGGTCGGAGGAAAACTCTTGTTGCAGGAAAAGGCGTCCAGCAATTGGGTTCCACTTTGGTGGGAAAGTACAGAACCCTCAACCATTAGTGGTGAACTAGATAAGTTGTTCATGACTCAAGAATGAACCTAGAGGGCAACCATACGAGTTAGGCACTAAACAATATTGTGGTGCTTATTGGATCTTAATTTCCTTCTGGTAGTGGTTAGAGGATGCTTTATGGTAAAAAATTATTGGTTATTAAGAGACTAAAATAGCTTGTGGACAAAAGACATGAACTTATAGGCTTTCTAGAATCACGTGCTTCATATATTGGATAATATACTAGAAGGATTCAGAAGGGTCGGTGATACCAAGGAATGATTTTCCTAAGGGATATAGGGGTAACATGAAACTCCTTGGGAACAAAAATACCCATGGAATGAAAGAATAAAAGGACTAATATAGGTAGCACTCAAGATAGACGTGATCAATTAAGTATGAGTATAGGATGAAAAAGGGAATAGATAGCAACAAACTGAAGGTGTAGTATGAAAAAGAGAGAAGATAAGACCATTATTAATGTAAAATTGACATGAGACTGAGAAGAATTAGAAGTTAACCTTAGGTACCCGACAAGGATAAAATATATGGAGATATAAAGAAGTATTATGGATATGGAACCTGCCTTGGAAAATATAAAGACCCTTCAAGGATGAGGGAGGTAGCTCTGCAAAACCATTGATGCATTGCGAGTCCATTAAGAGGGACAAGTAGTATCCACTGGGATGAAGATATTGTTATAGCAGAGCTAGAAACACGGGTCACTGGAGTACAAGTACTTCTGAATGGAGAAGTTGAACCGATTATGAGTGCTAGCTAATCACTGGTGAGGAAGAAAGGAATGTGGCTCTGGATAAACTACTACATTAATTATATGACGCAAGTACCAGTACTTAGACTAGATTGGGTACTAGTTATCGAGAATTCTAAGCACCCCATGGTTGTATTAAGGGTTCTTACAGGGGCAACCTAAAGTATAGATGATCTGCCAGAAGGTGTAGATATGGTGCCATATGTCAAATGTGTTGGAACATAATCATATATATATATGAATAGTTGAAAATAAACAGAGGATGACATGGGTACACCCTAAATGGGGGGAAGTGGACAAGTGAAATACAAGTGTGAGATGAAGTCAACTGACACTATCACATGTTAACGGGAACGCTTAAACTTCAAGTGAAATCCCATGCTAGCATGAGTTAGCAAGGGCTAAAGGCCAGCGATAAATAGATAGAAGCCATGATATCTAAGACCGTGCAGAGAATCATTAGCAGAGACCTTAATGGATGGGTGCATACAAAAAAGGGTGAACACAATAAGAGAGTAAGACTGAGCTATCTAAGGACCGTGTAAAGGGTAGTAAGGTCATAGTTAAGTAAAGATTAAGATATAGCAATAAATTTATTGGCTGCTGAGATGTGACATATAAGTAGTAAGGAGAAAGAATAGAAAAGCTCCTACAGTAAGGAATGAGGAGACCAATGAGTACCCTAAGGAAGAAAAAGAAAGGGGTAGGATAGAATAGTGTTAACGCGAGCAAGTTCTAGTGTGAAGGTGATATGTAAAGCAAGATTGACCAGGAAATGAAAAGACTGTGTCTATCTCTTACCAGTTGTATAAAAATAGTTATGCAACCTATGAATATATATATACAGCATAAGACCAAGTGGAGGTGTACATGACGAAAAGTGGGTTATGATATTTTGGATACGTTACAGAGAAATGCAAAGAGAAGTTAACCCAAATGACCAAAAAAGACATGGTCATAGTTGAACTAAAGATCTACCCCGATATCGGTTGTAAGATAAAAGAGGAGACGACAAGGAGGAACCTGAAGACTAATGAGATAATGCTAAGGTAAATCTTGGGCTAAGTTGAGTGCCTTTACATATTGTTACAAGAAATACAATATAACATATGATAGAAAAATCAAAGCCAAGTCTGAGGAAAAGGACCATGGAAGAATATGAACTGAAGATGAAGCAACGACACGAGATTATGTACCTAGAAGTGTTATAAGTATGGATAAGGGAGTTGTAAAAAGGCTTAAGCAAAACCCAAAAGGTAAGGGTACCAGTGGATGTCATCTAAAGAAGGTAAGAAGTAATACACAAGGTCAAAGATTCCACAACACGACCTTGGTTAAGAGACTCATTTTGCACTCCATGGATGGATGATTTCATATGGAATGTCATCCGCAGATTAACAATATCAGCCCGTGTTCCTTCAATCAAGGACTACCTATTTAGCCAAGATTGTGTGAAATTATAGATCAAGAGAATGGTGAGACTTTACGGAGTTCCCATACTTATTGTCTTAGATGAAGGAGCCAGAGTTACAGTTAACTACTGAAGATCAGCCCATAAAAAGATTGGGAACATAGACAGGTCTTCGCATACCACTATACCCTCAAACCGATAGACAGACTAAGCTTACTAGCTAAATGCTAGAATATATGTTGTGGGCCTATACAGTTGAATCCAAAGGTAGCTCGGATGATTGCTGACTACTTGTCAAGATTACTTATGATATTAACTATCATTCCAGTCTTCAAATGACCCCATATAAGACTTTATATGGCAAAAAGTGTAGGTCACCATTGGTTAGTCTAATATTGGCAAAACACGACTAATAGGCCCAGACTGGTTTAACAAGAAGGGAAGGAGGTAAAGCTTATTCAGGAGAGATTATTAGCTGCCTAGAGTCGACATAAGTCATATGTAGACAATCGACGTCGACCGTTGGAATTTCAAGTGGGTGATTGGGTATTTTTGAAGGTGTCACCCATGAAAAAAGTAATGAGGTTTGTCAAGAAAGGGAAGCTAAGCCCGAGATCCTTACCAGATCCTTCACCGAATAGGTAAGGTTGCCTACGAGCTAGACCAACCAGCAGATCTAGAAGTAGTTCATCCAGTCTTCCATGTATCAATGCTTCGCAAGTGTGTTGGTGATCCATCCCGAGTATATCCCATAGATGATATCCAGGTAACAGAGGAGTTATCCTACAAAGATAAACCTATCTCCATCCTGGATCGGCTGATTAGAAGATTGCAGACTAAGGACGTAGCTTCTGTCAAGGTGTTGTGGCGAAATGAGAATCGCAAAGAAGTGACCTAGAAAGCTGAAGAGGAAATGAAACACAAGTATCCATACCTATTCCTTATGTCTATAGGTAATACCAACTTCTAAAACTCTTAAGTTGATGAAAGTATGTGTTATTGCAATAGAAAGGAATTTTCCCTATAGTCTGTGTAAGATTTTGAGGAAGGTTTTTAGTTCACATTCAAGGACGAATGTTCTAAAGGGGGGAAGGATGTTATACCCCGTACTTTCGTACCTTGGAAGGTTCTTAAGCTTCTTAAGTTTCTTGAAAGGCTCTTAAGTTTCTTGAAAGGTTCTTAAGCTTCTTGGGAGTCACCATGTGAGCCGAATAGTCTATAACGCTACCAGATAACTCTCAGGATGGGAGAATGTGACACCCCATAGTAGAGAAGATTGGAAATATGGTTATAAAAATTCGGAAGATGTTGGAGGCCAAGTAATGAGTCGTAGGGCTCAACTTACTTACGTAAGCTACTAACTTGAAATTCTTACATTCTTAATCTAATTGAGTTCATACCAAGATTTCGTAGCAAGGATTACATAGGTTCATAAAGTAAGATAAGATTACGAACCCATGAGGAGCAAAAGAAAGTGACACATGGCAGTAAGAGAGATTGCCATATGGCAGCAGCTGGAAGTGACATGTGGTAGAAGCTGAAGCAAGGGGTGGACCCCATCTGCCAAGTGGCAGCCCATGGTGGGAGGACGAGGTGTATTGGCCCTATGAGGGCTTGATACGTGTCACCAATTAGGGGATGACGCGTTTCACCACATAAGGTAGCCTATATATATATGATTTATCACTCATTAGCTTCATCTTTATCCTTTAGTTCATCCTTATCAAGAAAATTCTAGAAAAAAAAAGAGAGAAGAGAAACCTTAAGCTTGAGAGAGGGAGCCACGGATTTTGAGCCAAAAAGGTAAGCTCTCTGATTTATTTCCATGAATTAATTATATAGGGTATACCATGAGGGTATTAATGTGTTATTAATGTAAATTTATGGTTTGGAGCAGTACCAAAAGGATAACAAACAGCCACGAAGTTTTAGCCACGCTAAAAGAGCTTTCGAGGCGAGTTTTGGTGAGTTTCGGGCAAAGTAAGGCTTTCCCTTTAAAATTGGATTTTATGATGTTGTTATGCAGTATAATACATGTATTGATTGAGGCTAAGTGTAAAAATTATATAAGGATGCTTGACGTTAGAAACAAACTAAATTGAAGTCGTTATAGTTAAATCGGAGTCGAGTAGTGTGTTGTGATTGTGGTGCTGCGGCTGCAGCTGGGTTGATTGTGTTTTGAAGGGATGGAAAGTGTTCTAAAAGGGGTGTGGTTACTTCTGGTTTCAGCCACATGAACCTCTGTTTCATATTGTTAAAGGTTTATGAATTAAAGGTTAAAAACTCTATTTTGGTATCATAGTTTTGAGCTAGTTGTTTGGAGTTGTATTGAGTAATGTTGAAGTGATATGATTTATATATAGCTTCTGGTTGTTATTGGTAATATGTCTGCTAAGATTTAAAGTTGGATAGGGTAAGTTATAGGGGAGATGCTGCCCGATTTCCGGCAATCTCAGAACTAGTAATAAACTAGTCGAGGGAAGTGGATAAGAAAACAATTTCTATGTATACTTGGCTATGAAGTTGGAAAATGGAAAGTGAAAGGGTATTAAACTTAGTATTTATTTTATGTTAAATAGGTTCAAAAGACGATGAGGTGAACGTGGTTAAGAGTAATCCGTAAGAGGTATGTGAAGCTACCTTCTTTGTCTTGGCATGTTTTTGGCATAAGTATGTGAAGCTACCTTTTTTATCTTGGCATGTTTTTGGCATAAGTATGTGAAGCTATCTTCTTTCTCTTGGCATGTCTTTTTCATGAGTAAATATAACTATCCTTCTTTCCTCTTGGTATGCTTTTGACATAAGTATGATGCTATTATGCTATAATTATTCACCGAGCCATGACGGGTCGGGTATGATATATGCATATGATGACTCCATGAGGGAAAGCAGAGAGAATATATAGATTATTCTTTATCTTCTTTTGGCATATCCTAGATGTACGTAAAAGATGATACAATCTCGGTGGTGACTCCATTCCTAAGTGTTTCTTACTCATCCTCTAATGTTGGAACTCTTACAATAATTGAGCTATTGCTTCTCAAGTTTTTCTATACATTGGGAAGTAGTAAGTATGTAAAGCTAATCTTCCTTTCTTTTTGACATGATCTTTATGAAGCAAATAGATGAAGTGTATACGATTCCAAGGAAGTTCGTCTTGTTAAATCCACTAGGATAGACAACTTCTTGATTTGCAAAAGATATTTGATGATGACTTGATACGGGAATATGATTCCAAAAGTTCCATTTTGACCTAAGCTATAGTGGCAATCAAAAGGTACTTGATATAACTTTTGTCTTGGTTTTTGAATGATAGCATATTTTGAGTATTCCATCGAGTCTCAAATACGATCTAAAATACATATGGTTACTCACTACTCTACTCGTGTATATGGTAACCCTTTTATCACCGAGTCCCAGGCCGGGTACGTTATCGTCCGTAGTTTACTGCATTATCTACCAAGTCCCTCACTAGAGGGTCGGGTACGCTATATAAGAATATGATAATGCAATAACTTGAACATATCACCGAGTCTCTCACTAGAGGGCCAGGTACATATGTATATATAATATATGGATTGGGCCGAACATTTCTCGGCATTACTATATAATATATGGATCAGGCCAAATATTCTTCGGCATTATTATATAATATATGGATCATGCCGAACATTCCTTGATATTACTATATAATATATTGATCTGGCCAAATGTTCCTCGACATTATTATATGATATATGGATCAGGACGAACGTTCCTCGGCATTACTATATGGTATATGGATCGGGTCGTATGTTCCTCGACATTATTATATGAGATAGCAATAATAGTATATAGATACTTATGATAACAGAGTGATGTAGTTGTTACACCAAGTCTCCAAACGGGCTGGGTATGGTACGAGATGATAGTATGTATGACTTTATGTTCTAAGCTACCAGTACAATAATTTGTTAATTTTTATACTTGTCCCCTGCATCCCTATGCCAACTATAATTTCTTTATGATGTCTATGCTTATATACTCAGTACATATGTCATACTGGCCCTCCTTTCTTGGAGGGCTACGTTTTATGCCTGCAGGTACAAATACACACTTTGGGGATCCGCCGTAATAGGAGTCGCGCTCAGCAGTTCGGAAGCGCTTCATTGTGGTGGATCCTAGATTTTGGTACTAACCCTCGATGTATATATTTATTTGTTTACAGATACGGTGGGGCCCTTGTCCTGGCTTATTTTACTGTTTTACTCTTAGAGGTCTATGGACATGTATGTGGGTTGTATATGTGTGCATGTGTAGTTGTCCTTATATGTTATGATAGCCTTGTCGACTTATATGTTAGCGTGATTCTTGATAAATTATAACTCAAACCGGGGATAAGTTTACTTATAGTTAGCAGGGGTATATGCGAGAGTCTAATTTGGGCACCCATCATGGCCTACGGGGTTGAGTTGTGATATTAATATAGGTTAATATGCTATTGGGCAGCATATATGTGTTGTGTGCGAATAAACGCTAAAGTATGTTAAGTTGTCCTTTATTTCTTTTGGCATGTCTTAAATTTAAGTAATGAATGATATGAGCCTGGTGTAATTCTATTCATAAATTCTGAGTGTAATTTACAATCCTTATTTATTTTCGATGTTAGAGCTCTTATTGTGATTGAGCTATTGCCCTATGAGTCCTCTATAAATTGGATAGTTGCTGGTGTATAAAAGTCCCTATCCTTACAGG
This sequence comes from Solanum dulcamara, assembly GCF_947179165.1. Classification (NCBI taxonomy): domain Eukaryota; kingdom Viridiplantae; phylum Streptophyta; class Magnoliopsida; order Solanales; family Solanaceae; genus Solanum; species Solanum dulcamara. The sequence continues at coordinate 57,167,718 of NC_077245.1, forward strand.
TTTTATCATGATTAGTGTCCTTAACACACAATAGTTGTTCGCATTATCTTGTTCGCCTTACCCACATCCAGGTCTGCAATGCAGACTTTTCGCGGACCACACCGCCTCACAGATTAAATTCAATCTTCAATTTTTGGTCACTACATGTCAAAGCTCCGCGATGCAGACTTGTTGCGGACCATACCGCCTCGCACTTGAATTCTTAATTTCACTTAGTTTATTCTTCATGGCTAGGTTTGCAACATGGACCTATCACGGACTAAACTATCTTGATCAATAAATTCCATACTTTAGGCATTCAAGTGTTAGTTATTCTACTTATTTTATTGAATCTCAGATGATGATCTAATTGTACACGGTTGCTAATGATACCCTATTCGTGTATATTGCTATTATATTATCCACTGAGTCCTATGATAGGATGGGTATGTTATCATGTATGGTTCCAGTACATTATTCATTGAGTCCCTTACTAGAGGGTCGGGTACGTGATATGATAATATGATTATGGCATCAAGTCCCATAATGGAATGGTATGATATACATGTAGACGACTTTATTCACCGAGTCCCATTATGGGTTGCGTACAACATATGATAATGAATTGTATGACTTTATTTATAAAATATAGGTAGAATGATTTCTTTATTATTATACTTGTATCCTGAATCTCTATTTCAGATGTGATCTCATTTATGGTATTTTATGCTTTATATACTCAATATATATTTCGTATTGACACCCTCTCTTCGGGGGTTGTGTTTCATGCCCGAAAGTATAGATACTCATTTTAGGGATTCGCCAGCTTAGGATTTTCACTCAGCTATTTTGGAGTGCTCCATTATCCCGGAGCCTAGATTTTTGGTATCGATCCTTTTGATGTATATATTTGTTTATCCAGGGGTACGGTGGGGTCCTGTCCCATCATATGCTACTATTAATACTCTTAGAGGTCTGTAGATATGTGTGGGTTATATATAGATGTTATCCAGCTGTACTAGTATGACTTATGTTTAGGGACGTTCCCATATGTTAGGACAGCCTTGTCAGCTTATGTACTATGTTATATTTTGATGATTGTGACTCCTCAAGAGACAAGTGGTTTTGGTATATGTATATATGTGTGATAGTTTCGAGACGACATTCTGCCTGTATAAGTTCCATATCATGTTTAGTTGCTGATTGATTATAGATAACAAGTGTGTATACGAGTGTTCAGTTCAGGCACTAATTATGGCCCACGGGTTGGTTCATGACAAAAAAGTCTTGGGTCCTAAGATAAGTCAAGTGATGAACCATAGAAATATTTACAAGCCATAGAAAAGTCTTTTAGGAAAGGGGTATGAGGTTTACTAGACATAGAAAATGCTCGTAGGAAAGGGGTTTGAGGAGTGAAATTTCTTAAGTATGATTCCACTCTAGAAAGGGTTCCTATGGACCATAGTAGTTCCTACGACCCATAGGAAGGACGCATAGATGAGGTTCAGAAACATAGATCATGAGATTTTAAAAAGATAACAGAAAGAGAAGGGTCTACAGCCCGTAGAACTTTTGATGTACCTTAGACTGGGTTCATAAGGTGGGTCCTAAATTTTGAGAATTTGAGTAAGTGTTTAGGGGTTTGTTGGGACATTTAACGATCCGTAAAGATTTCTATGATCCATAGACATACTTTGTAGGATTAAAAGGTGAAATTCCAGTCACTTACATTCTTATACACTTATTCGATGACCCACTCTACGACTCATCTCCTAGCCTACAACCCATATGTTCTCATTTGTAGTTTAGTCCGGCATACTCTAATGAGGGGTGTTTTAGACATTTCCTCTCTATCCTACACCTATACTATGCCATTTTGGAGTATCCTTCAAACCCTATAAGTACCTAAATGTGACGACCCAAGATAGGCCTTAGGCATCACACGACAATTGAAATCACGAAGGACCTCAAGCAAGACTCTAAGTATACATCGCATATATAAGGTAACATAAATCATCAAGGAAAACATAAGAAGAAGGTAAGTCTCAATAGAGTCTCAATAAGAGAAACAATTAAAGCAACATGAAAGAACATTCAGAACTACAACTCACCAAAATGTCTAACATACCTCTACTTTAGTCTAGATAGGAGAAAAAGACATGTTCCTAGATCACCCATAGAAGAAAGAAATGTCAAGACAAAAATAACATAAACTCATATTGGTTATACCCTCGAGACATGACGATTCATCAATCAATTAGTAGCAATCAAAATAACTCTAGCCACGAGTGGGAGAAACATGATAGCCCAATCCTACATTAGAATATAATATATGAAAAAGTATGCATTAGAACATGGAATGCACTAAGTATGTGAGAAGCCTGCATTAACAATGATAATAAGACATAAGCAATATGAGTAAATCTTGATAACATGAGTAAAACTTAAAAATATTTAAGCATCATAATCATGTGGTCAATGCATCATTAAATCATCATAAGTACATGTACCATAATATATACATATATGGGATATTAAAAGTCATTTTGAGAGCCATAAGTCTCTATGAGAATGCATACTTTACTTTCTGAGAGATACTGTTACCCGACATAAACCATGTGATATATAATATGGAGTCTAGTGTTTACCTAACACATTGAAAAGAGAGGTTCCAAACTAGCCAATGGAAGAACCATCAGGCCTAAGTTGATTCACTAAGCTACTTAGGAATCAAGCCTCAACTAACGGGTGATCCTCTCTAAGGAATCAAGCCTGTACTAACGGGTGATCCTTCTTCCTGCGGTGGCACATAGTTATGGGACAATGGGATTTCTACTAATGGTCTAATGCCTTTACTAACCGGTGAGCCTCTACTATCCTAAGGTCCTTTCGGTGTTAGGTCAACTCTCAACAAAATATCATACATCATACAACATAATCTTTAAAGATGATAAGAATCTAGCAATACCAAGTTCATCATAAATACTTGAAAATCATAAGAATAGCTCCTAAATTCATGATTATAACATAATTCACATACATACTTGCCTTTTTTAGGCATCTACATCATGATTTCTTTGATGTCAAGAATAACCCTTCATAACTCATGGTTTCGGACTTGAAACATACTTAAATAATAATACATACCTTTCATAAATCATACATGTGAATTCATAGGCTTCGTGATAATAAATTCATAAATCATACTTAAAATCAGCATAATGCATGGGTCCTGGGAAATCAACTTGAAATCAAACAATTTAACTTAAATCATGGATAATTATATCAATGATAATGAAATAAACCATAATTGTATTGACCCAATGCAATTTTATCAAAACCCTTAAACAATTTGAATTGAAATCGTTAGAAAAAGGTAGAAATCTTTGGAAATTCATGGATTAATTCCTACATACCTCAATTAATCAAAGCCTTAGAAGTTTAGATTCGGAGTCTTGAACCTTGAAAACAGTAGCTCTTGACTTGGAGAAGAAGTTGATTTTGGAGGGATGGTTTTTAGAGAAAGAAATACTGCATAGAGTGATTTAGGAGCAAGTGAATTGAATTTGAAGGGTTTGGTAGATATAGTCTTAGAAAAATTTATCAAAATGATGTTGTTTAGGAATTTTAAACAAGTTGGAATGTATGGAAATACCCTTAAAAGTAACTGTTGAGACCCAAAAGGTGAGATGGGTCAGCTAGCCAAACTCAGGAATTTATGGGAGAAAACCTCTGATGTATTTTTGCAAGTTTGACATAGTGTGTCTTCATGGTTGGTGGGTTTCCATATTCATCCTCCTCTTGCCTAATTCCCCTTCGGGACTTCCAATTTCTCTAAAGTTATTAGCAAGCAGGGTTGACTCGCCTTTCTATTTTGGCGAGGCGCCAAACCCCCTTCCTCCTCACCAACCTGCCCTGCTCCTAAGAAACCTCATCTATAGTCTCTCTAAAGTTTTAGTCGAGCTTGTTTCTACCTCGGCGAGTCGCCTAAAGCCATTCGATGAGTATCCATGGATGATAGTCAAGGCTTCAATTTTCACTATTTATCCTTTTTAACTCAGAATTTTAACTTTTCAACTTCAGAGGTCTTACAATATTCCTCATTTGGGAACATACATCCTCGAATATAACTCAATTAGCATATAAAACCATGAAAAGAGGACTATCAATCCTACGTGAATGCAATGACTCATTTAAAATATATAACTATTAGATTTTCAAAGTCAACATAAAATATGGCATAAAATCAACTTCATGAACATGCATGCCTATGAGGGACTTAAGAATAGCTAAAACCATGAAGAACTACTACTTCAACAAACATGGGGACTAAACATTGTGGAGTAACAAACCTGAATCTTTTCCATACCAACATAAAACCAAACCAAAAACTCATAACATAACCGATGAAGTACATTCTCGAGTCGGATAATCCAAAAATGTAGACCGAGCCATCTTCCTATATCTCCTAGAAGCCGTCAGACAATCTCTTCTCTTATGTCCATTCTCACCACCCTCATAACAACCATCCATACCAGACCATTCACTCCCTTTGATACTTCTTACCACACTTTTGACAAGTGGGAAAAGGATGTCTTTCCTTGTAGAACCTCGGCACCAAATTACTAGAAAAAGATGAACCTCTATCAGTTCAGCCCTTTAACCTTCCTTAGCACTTTCCATAATCTTTTTCTCATCAATTTGTTTGGTATACATCATGAGCCTTGACATATCCATCTCCCAAATTAACATGGGGGTTTTACACTTCTTGGAACTAAGTTTGAAACACCCAACACAAATTTACTCATTCAGGTTGAGTCAGATACCATAATCGGTGCATACTTTGACAATTTTGTGAACTTGAGGGTATAATCCCTCACACTCATGTAACATTTCCACAAGTTGATGAACTCTTGGATCTTATCCTCCCTTAACTTAAGGGGAAAGAAATTGTAAAGAAATACCTCTTTGAACTTATCCCAAGCAATACGGTCCGCTTCTCTAGATTGCTCGACCTTCTAATGCTCAAATTAAATCCTTGAAACCCCTTTAAATTTATAAGAGACCAACTCCTCCATCTCCACCAGGCCAACTCCCATAATTTCCATAATCTTATGATTGCTTTCAACAAACTCTTGCGGATCCTCATCAACTTTGGACCCATGAAACTCCGAGGGACTCATCCACATATAATCATTAACCTTTGTCGCCCTCATACCCGCATTTGGGTTTATGAGAGCAACTACCTCTCGATTGGCTTGAGTCACCATCACTTGATAAAGTACTTAGAATACGACTTAGAACTTCGCACGAGAGACTTGCTCATTCAAGAGAACATATTGAGCTTGTTTCTCCTTCTTAACATTCCATTGGACAGGGTTTCTTCATGGAGGCATCATTTTAAAGTTACAAAGAGAAACCATTAGAGGAAAAGCCTTAGAGTTCAACTCTATCATAAGATAAGATTATGAAAGAAGTGGAATTTCTTAAAATGCCTCATAACCTCCTATTCATAGATGTGGCACGCTTTATACTAATGAATAAGTCTCTACTTGATGTAGCATTTTAGACTCTCAAGGACAATATAAACCTTGTTCTCTAATACCAAGTTTGCCAATACCCAAGCTAGGCCTTATGTGTGACACGTCGATCGAAATATCGAAGGACCTCAACCAAGACTCTTAACATATATCACATACATAAGGTAACTTAAATAATAAAGGAAAAAATAAGCGGAAGGAAAGTCTAAATAAAGTCTTAATAAGGGAAACACCTAAAGCAACATTTGGAACTATAACTCACCAAGACATCTAACATACCTTTACATTAGTCTAGATGGGGACTTAAGATATGTTCATAGCTCACCCATAGAAGAAAGAAATTTCAAGATAAAAAGAATATAAAATCATATTGGTAAAGAAATTTCAAGATAAAAAGAATATAAAATCATATTGGTTACTCCCTCGAGACATGAGGAATCACCAATAAAGGGTAGCAATCAAAATAACTCTACCCATAAGCAAGAGGAGCGTGATCATCTGACCCTACATTATGATACAATGTAGGCAAAAGTATGTGTTAGTACATGGGATGTACTAAGTATGTATGAACAATGATAATAGGACATGAGAAATATGAACATGATATGTATGACCAATGTCTTGAAAACACGAGTAAAACTTGAAAATATTTAAGACATCGTAATCACTTGGTCAATGCATCATAAAACAATCATGAGGACATGTACCATAATATATCCACAGGTGGGATGTTAAAATCCATTTTTAGATTCATAAGTCTTTGTGAGAAAGCTTACTTTACTTTAAGAGTTATACCATTAACCGATAAAAACCATGTGAGCTATAACATGGATACTAGTATTTACCTCACATACTAAAAAGAGAAGGTCCAAATTTATGAAGGTAAGAAACGTCATGCCTAAGTGGATCCACTAAGCTACTAAGGAATGAAGCCTCAACTAATATGTGACCTTTTTTCCTATGGTGGCATGTAGTTTTGGGACAATGGGATTTCTACTAACAGTCTAATGCCTCTAGTAACAGGTGAGCCTCTACTATCCCAAGGTCAACTCAATGCTAGTTCAACTCTCAATGAAATATCATACATAATATAACATAAGCTTCAAAGATGATAAGAATCTAGTAATCCCAAGTTCATCATAAATACTTGAAAATCATAAGAATAGATCCTTAAGCATGATCATAACATAATTCACATACAAACTTGCCTTTTCTAGGTATCTAAATCATGATTTCTTTTATATCGAGAAAACCCTTTATAACTCATGGTTTCATACTTGAAAAAATACTTGAATCATAATACATAACTTTCACAATTCATACCAGAAAATACATAAGCTTCTGGATCATAAATTCACACATCATTCTTAAAATCCACATAATGTATGGGTCCTTAGAAATCAACTTGAAATCTTGAAAACTAACTTGAATGATGCATAATTAAATCAATGAAAATTATATAAACCATATTTATGTTGACCCAATGCAATTTAATCAAAACCCTTAAACAATTTGAATTGAAATCGATAGAAAAAGGTAGAAGTCTTTGGGACTCCATGGACAAAAAGAATCCATGGATGAATTCCTACATACCTCAATTAATCAAAGTACAATCAGTTTAGACTAGGAAACTTGAACCTATAAAACCCTAACTCTTAAGTTGGAGAAGAAGTTGATCTTTAAGGGGAGGGTTTCTAGAGTGAGAAATATTTCATAGAGTGAATTGGGAGTAAATGAATTGAATTTGAAGGGTTTGGATAAATATAGGCTTAGAAAATAGGATGAAAATGACAGTTTAGGAACTAAACAAGTAGGAATAGACAAAAATACCCTTAAAAATTGTCGAGGACCAAAAGGGCAAGATGGGTTGAGATTGCCAACCAAGTCGATGAGTCGCCAATTCTAGTCTCAGATGGCCAAACTCAGGCATTTTTGAGAGAAAATCAGTAATGTATTTGTCTAGCTTGATGTAACCTGCCTTTCGAGTCGGCAGGTTGTGGACTAGATCCTTCTCTCACCTAATTCCCTATAAGACCCTAGAAATGTGGAAGGTCCTAAACCGAGGAACAAAGGAAAAATGTTAGAATATTATAGAAACTGGCACTAGGAGTTAACTATGGAAGCCATCACGGGCTGTGATGAGCATCTGGATCATGGTAAGCAACTGTGGTAAAGATTTAGAGAGTCAGACTTGAAGAGAAAGAACCACGATGAAGGACCATGGGCCATGATAAGCACCATGGGCTATAAAGCCTTATGTGGTGACCTCTCCCTAAGGCCCTCAGGAAACTTCCCAAGAAAAGGACCACAGAAGACCAATACGTATTTTGGAACCCTCCGCGTATCGTGGTATGTTTCTGTGGTGGTTACTTTGCAGGCGTCCTACAGGACCTGCACCATGGCCACGTTTCACAGGCCATCATTCCTTTCACAGACTATGAATGGGATCCGTGAAGAAAGTTCATAGACCTACTCTACAGGCTTTCAAAAATATTTTCCAAAGTCCCTTACCACGGGACCCCACAAGGGTCATGGTGAGTATAATAGTCTGTGATGGGTCCTAGTGAAGCTAACTCTGGTCAAATTTTTAAAGGTACATTTTGATTTGTTATTGCATTTTAAATCAAAGTGGAGTCATTTTGAGGGAAAAATTAATCCATCTAAAGATCATAAACCCTTCCAAACCCTCATTTCTCACACATAGACTCAAGATTCAAAAATTCTCTCTTCTCAAACTCTCCCTAGAGTTTCTAGCCAGGTGGGGTTTCATGTCAAGGCATATTTAAGTCTCCTTTCCTTTTTAAGCTTTCATTAGGGATTTTGTTTCCCCCAAGGTATGTGGGTTTTATCCATGGGTTCTTCCACCAATGGAGCCCAAATATTTTCTCAGCCTAGTATTTTAATTTTAAATGATAATTTCAAATACATAGATTTTCGTACGTTGGAAGGTTATTTACCTATATTTATATATATTGACTCTCAATTTTATGAAATGGACATTTTATTAAGGTTCCTATATGAAGGTTTGAAAGTAGCTTTAAAGGGTAAATGATGGGGTGCTGGAAGGTGTTCTAAATTGATGCATTTCCATCATTCTCATGCATACTTGCATCATCTTAAAATATATTGGAAGTTGAATTAAAAGCTTAGACTCCAAATGAAAGTTTGTGGAATAAAATGTTTATGTTGAAGAGAGTCTTATGAAATGATTTAATGATGATGAAAGGGCTTCTTATCCAAAGAAAGAATTCAATGTGAAAGGATAATTTTCACATATTTGAATCAAATGAAATGTTTTAATGAGCTATTCCTTTAAATGATGATTTCTTATCTAGTTATATAAATGATTCTGTTATTATGATGTCTAAATGTTATTTTATGGGATTGACCTAGCACCGAATGTAGCATGTAGATGGGGACTCGACCTAAGGGGTACTTAAGTAAAGTCTCATATTGCATTAACTATGTGCTAACATAGGATCTCTTGTAGGATATTTAGGCTAGTGGATCCATAATTAGCCCTTAAAGTTAAATTTAAAGAAATGATTAAAGTCGACGGAGTTCTACTAGGCAAGTAGTCTCCCCGTGCCAACGTAGGGGTTATGTTGGATTCCATGTAATAGCTCATGTGGTTTTAAATATCGGTTACAGTCATCTTCCCACAAAATAAATATTTTAAGGTTTTATACTATAATTTATCATGCATGTATTCACTTATGTATATTGCTTATAAATGTCCTAATGTTCTTTATTATATTGCATGCTCACGTACTTAGTATATTCTATGTACTAACGTATACTTTTACCTACATGATATCACCATGTAGGGACCGACGTTGCTCAACACTCTCTTTCCCATAGCAAAGTTTGACATAATATATGATATTTAAGTCAATTTTAACTCATATTCTTTAATGAATCCCTTCATCGCATTACTCTTTTTATTTATGCTTGTTTGAATGAAAATACCGATGAAAAGCTTAGTGAATGTTAAGGGTATTGGGTAAGGTACCTTCCGCTGTCTCACTTATCGTGTCACGTCTAGGCCCTAGGATTGGATCATGAGAAACTTGGTATCAGAGGTTGAGTGTTTGAAATGGTCCTCGGAGGCCAACATACAGCATCAAATAGGGTCTTGTTGATGGTTGTGAAGTGAACCACAACTATGATAGGGGACTATGGGACCTTTAGGAAAGCTTTCACTCATTCAAATTCATGTTGTGCCCTGGAGTGTCCTATGATTTCCTGTAACTAATGATCCATTTTGTGTTCTTTAAATAATGCCTTGAGGAAGAGCACCTTTAAGAGTAAGGGTTGATTATGAGGACCAAGCTCCTCTGGTTTCCTATGCTCCCCATCATGATGAAGGGGTAACCCATGTGAAGTTTAGCATTATCATCACATAGTTGGCTTAAGTTGTCGCCAACCAAGGTAATCAAGGTGTTCCTCCCTCTCAAGTGCAAAATTTGACTTCTAGGATTTGGGATTTCTAAAGGCTGAACCATCTCGAATTTGATAGTTCTAAAATAGATGAGGACCCTATGGAGTTCGTCAATGAGGTTTACCAGATTATGGCTATCATAGGTGTGCCTCCAAATAAAAATCTTGAGCTAGCGACCTATGAACTCAAGGGTGTAGCGCGAATTTGGTATGAATAGTGGGTCATTGAGAGGGATGAATAAATGGGGTCGATAGAGTAGGAAGATTTCAAAGGTGTCTTCCTAGAATACTTCTTTCCATTAGAGCTAAAGGATGCCAATATCTAAGAGTTCATCAACCTCCATCAATGAAGTATGAGTGTCAGAGAGTATGCCCTCAAATTCACTAAGTTATCTAAGTATGATCCTTTCATAGTCTCCAACCTAAGGGAAAGGATGAGCAAGTTCATTTTTGGTGTCTCAATCTTGCTTTCCAAGGAATGCAAAATGGCCATGTTGGTCAAAGAAATGGACATCTACCGACTAATGACATATGCAGAACAAATTGAAGAAGAGAAGTTTAGGGAGAGGTCAAGGGGGTTTAATAAGGCTAGAGTGATGGTGGAGGGTTCAACCCTTAAAGGCCTGGTTATGGTAATAATGACAAAGGCCAAGGTCGGCAATAGTTTGTGGGACAAGGTTCCACCAATACTCCTCCTCCAACGTTTAACAAGGACAAAGGTGTTAACCCAATGATCCCAAGGGAGAACATTAGTTCTCAAGCTTTCCCCTCTTGCAAGAAGTATAGGAAGACTCACAAAGGAGAATGCTTAGCCGGCTCTAATGCATTCTTGAAATGTGGAAAAATATATCATCATGCTCGGGATTACAGGTTGATGGTTTTAGTCCTCAAGGCAAAATTACTCATGGTCCACAAGCTCAAGGAGGTGTCCAATGCACCAAATGCTTATATGCCTTGCATAGTATTCAAGAGGGTGAGGAAGCACCAAATATTGTTATCGGTATGTTAAAAGTCTTTTCTTTAGATATGTATGCATTGTTAGATCCGGGTGCAAACTTATCATTTGTTATTCTATTCTTAGCCAATAGGTTTGATGTATTACCCAAAATGTTAGTAGAGCCTTATTTGGTCTGTACCCCCATTGGTGAGTTGGTTGTTGCTAGAAAATTCTATAAGGGTTATCCCATGTCCATCTTGTATAAAGTTGTTCCTTGTGATCTTATTGAGCTTGATATGGTAGATTTCGATATTATACCATGTATGGATTGGTTACCTGTATCTTATGCTTTAATAGATTGTAGGACTCATCGAGTCAAGTTTCAATTCCCAAATGAGTCTACTCTTGAATGGAAAAGTAACCCTTCAGTAGTGAAGGGTAAGATCATTTCTTCTCTCAAGGCTTGAAAGTTGATTTTTAAGGGTTAATGAGTTTCTAGATGTCTTTCTCGATAAACTTTCCAATATCCCTCCCTTAAATGAAGTTAATTGTAGTATTGATCTCCTTTTTGATACCCAACCTATCTCTATTCCTCCTTACCAAATGGCCTAGGAAAAATTAAGGGAGTTGAAGGAAATATTAAAGGACTTATTAGAAAAAGGGTTATAACGCCAAGCATTTCACCATGGGGTGCTCCCGTGTTATTTGTAAAGAAGAAGGATGGGTCTCTCCAAATGTTTATAGACTATTAACAATTGAATAAGATGACCATCAAGAACAAGTACTCAATCCCTAAAATAGATAATTTATTTTGATCAATTGGAAGTGGAAAGACATTTCTCCAAGATTGGCCTTTGGTCCAGCTATCACTAACTAAGGGTTAGGGAGTTTGACATTCCCATGATGGCATTTTGAACAAGGTATGGTCACTTTGAATTTGCGGTGATGTCTTTTGGGTTGACGAATGTGCCAATGGTGTTCATGGACTTAATAAATAGGGTGTTGAAGCACTATCTTGATACTTTTTTTGGGGTCTTTAATGATGACATCTTTATTTGCTCTCGGGGTGAGGAAGAACATAAGAACAATTTGAGGGTTGTGCTTCAATCCATGAGGGAAAGGTAATTGTTTGCCAAATTTAGTAAGTGTGATTTTTGTTGAACGAGGTGGATTTTCTTGGTCATATAGTGCCCATTGATGGGATCAAGATTGATCTTAAGAAAATGGAAGAGTTTAAGAATTGACCTAGACCATTGTCTCCTTCAGAGTTTAGGAGCTTCTTGGGTCTAGCCGGTTACTAAAGAAGGTTCGTTGAAGGGTTTTCTTCTATCTCATCTCCTATGAAGAAATTGACCCAAAATAAGGTGAAATTCATATGGATGGATGAATGTGAAAAGAGTTTCCAAACCTTGAATGATCGACTTACCTTTGCTCTTATTTTGACTCTACTAGAAAGATTAAAAGGATATGTAGTTTAATATGATGCTTCGAAGAATTGTTTGGGTTGTGTTTTGATGCAAAATGGTAAAGTTTTAGCCTATTCTAGGCATTTGAAACTGTATGAGTGTAACTACCTTACCCATGATCTCAAGTTGGTAGCTGTTGCTTTTACTTTAAAAATTTGTCAGCATTACCTCTATTATGTGCACGTGGATGTGTATACCAATCATAAAAGACTCTAATATGTGTTAACCCAAAAAAACCTTAATCTAAGCCAAGTGAGGTGGCTAGAACTCCTCAAAGACTATGACATGAGTGTGCATTATCATCCGGGTAAGGCCAATGTGGTTGTCAATGCACTTAGTAGAGTGTCTATGGGGAGTGTGGCTTATGTCGATGAAGGGAAGAAGGAGTTGGTGAAAGATATTCACCAATTGGCTTCGTTAGGGGTGAAGTTGAGTAGTGCTGATGATGGTGGTGTGGTTGTTCATAATGGGTTTGAATCCTCTTTGGCGGCTGATGTTAAGTCAAAACAAGATATTGACCTGATGGTTGTCTATCAAAGAGGTTGGTGAAGGAAAATAAAGTAGAGGTCTTCTAACAAGGGGAGATGGGGTACTATACTACTAAGATCGGTTATGCATTTGGGATGTGGATGGCCTAAGGAGGTTAATTATGAATAAGGCTCATAATTCTTCATACTCTATTCATCCCAGTTCGACGAAAATGTATAGAGACTTAAAGGAGTTCTATGGCTAGGTGGCATGAAAAAGGACATAGCAAGGTTCATGTCTAAATATCCAAATTGACAACATGTGAAGGATGAACATTAAAGGCCATGTGGCATAGCACAAGATATTAAAATACCTATTTGGAAGTGGAAATATATGAATATGAATTTTGTAGTGGGTTTGCGTTATACTCGAAAACGTTATGATTCGATATGGGTAATTTTTGATAGAATGGCTAAGTAAGCTCACTTCCTACCGGTTGAGACCTCTTATAGTGCCGAAGATTATGCTAAGTTGTATATTCGAGAGTTGGTAAGGTTGCATGGCGTGCCATTGCCAATTATTTTGGATCGTGATACCCAATTCACTTCTCATTTTTGGAGATCATTTAAAAGGGGTCTATGTACTGAAGTAAAGTTAAACACAGAATTCCATCCCCAAATAGATGGGCAAACCTAAAGGAAAATTCAAACACTAAAGGATATTTTAAGGGATTATGTGATGGAGTTTAAAGGAAGTTGGGACGATCATCTACCGTTCATCGCATTTGGCTATAATAATGGCTACCACTCAAGTATTGAGATGGAGCCATTTGAGGCTTTGTATGGGAGATGATATAGGTTTCTAGTTACTTGATTCGAAGTTGGTGATATGACCTTGTTGGGCCTCGATTTGGTGCTTGATGCTTTAAAAAAGGTGAGAGTCATTAGAAAAAGGGTGAAGATGGCTCAAAGTCATCAAAAGTCCTTTTCCAACACTAGGAGAAGGGATCTTGAGTTTAATATGGATGATTGGGTATATTTAAAGGTTTCACCCATGAAGAGTGTGGTTCGATTTGGTAAGAAGGGTAAATTGAGCCCTAGGTATGTAGGGCCCTATAGAATCTTGAGACGTGTTGGCAAGGTTGCTTATGAGTTGGAATTACCTTTGGAAATGGCCATGGTTCATCATAGTTCCATTATGCCTTTGGAAATAGTGAATATTGAAGAAAACTTGACCTATGAAGAGGTCTCAGTTGAAATTTTAGATCGGCAAGTTAAGAGGTTAGGAACAAAGAAGTTGCATCCATCAAAGTCCTTTGGAGGAATCAAGTAGTTGAAAGTGCTATATGGGAAGCAGAAACGGATATGATGAAACGTTACCCTCATCTCTTTCACTCTTCTCAAGCCTAAGGTACTAAATTAATCATTTCCAAATGCTTAACACTCCAATGATTCAATTTTTCTATGTCTTTATATGAATGTATGTTCACGAAGTTGAATTTTAAAGTTATGTTTTATGCTAAGTTTAAGGAACTTATGTCTTATGCATTTTAATTGTCATTGTATTCATGTTCGGTTGCTAGTCCTCATGCCATGTTATTTTCTATGCTAATGATTCTCATTTGAGGACGAATCTTTCCAAGAGGGAGATATTGTAAGACCACAAAAATGTGGAAGGTTTTAAACTAAGAAACAAAGGAGGAAATCTCAGAAAGTTGCAGAAACTGGCACCAGGAGTTGACCACGAAAAGCTATCACAGGCCGTGATGAGTATCACAGACTGTGATGATCAACCGTAGTTGAGATTCATAGAGTCAGACTTTCAGAGAAGGAACCACGATGGAGGACCACGGACAGTGGTAAGAACCACGGGCTATAAAGCCATCCGTGGTGACCCCTCCCCAAGGCCCTCAAGAAATATTCCAAGGCAAGGGCCACGGACGACCACCACAAATCGTGGAACTCTCCAAAGATGTGTTGTGTTTCTGTTGTGGTTACTCTGTAGACCTCCTATAGGATTTGCACCACAACTATGTTTCATGGGCCGTCATGCCCTTTACAGACCGTGAAGGGGCTCCATGAATAAAGTTTAGAGACCTACCCTGCAAGCTTTCTAAAATATTTTCCAAAGTCCTTTACCATGAGAACCAACAATGGGCCGTGGTGAGCATCATGGACCGTGAAGGGTCCCCATGAAGCCAGCTCCGATCAAATTTTTAAAGGGATATTTTTGTTTTTTCCTGCATTTTGAATCAAAGTATAGTCATTTTGAGGGAAGAATTCACCCATCAAAAGACCCTAAACCCTTCAAAATCATTATCACACTTAGACTCAAGATTCACAAATTCTCTCCCTAGAGTTTTAAGCCAAGCTAGAGTTTAATATCAAGGCATATTCAAGTCTCCTTTCCTTCTAAACATTTCATTAGGGATTTTGTTTTCCCCAAGGTATATGGGTTTTATCCATGGGTTCTTTCACCCATGGAGCCTAAATATTTTCTCAACCTAGTATTTTAATTTTAAATAATGAAATCTTATGGGATTTTATATGATGATCCAAATGCATAGATTTTCATATGTTGGAAGGTTATTTACCTATATTGACATATATTTATTCTCAATTTTATGAAAATGGATATTTTATCAAGGTTCCTATATGAAGGTTGAAAAGTAACTTTAAAGATTAAACGGTGGGGGTGCATGAATATGTTTTAAAATGATGCATTTGCATCCTCCTCATGAATGCTTGCATTGTCTTAAAATGTATTGGATGTTGAATTGCAATCTTGGACTCTAAATGAAAGTTTATGGTAGAAAATGTTTATGTTCAAGGGAGTTTTATAAAATGATTGAATGATTATGAAAGGTCTTCATTGCCAAAGAAAGGATTTAATGTGAAAGGATAATTCTTACATATTTGAATCAAATGAAATGTTTTAATGAGATATTCCACAAAATGATGATTTGATATCTAAAGCTATATAAATGCTTGTGTTATTATGATATCTAAATGTTTTCTATGGGATTGACCTAGCATCGATTGAATCATGTAGATGGGGACTCGACCTAAGGGGTCCTTCAGTAAAGTCTCATGTTGAATTAACTATACGCCAACATAGGAGCCCTTGTAGTCTATTTATACTAGTGGATCCACAAGTAGCCCATAAAGTTAAAGTTAAAAAAATGGTTAAAGTTGACAGAGTTCTACCCAGCAGGTATTCTCCTTGTGCCAACGTAGGGAATTATGTTGGATTCCATGTTATAGCTCGCATGGTCTTAAATATCGGTTATGGTTATCTTTCCACAAAAGGAATGTTTTAAGATTTCATATAACGATTTCTCCTTCATACATTTACTTATGTATATTGCTTATAAATGTCCTAATGTTCTTCATTATGTTGCATGCTCACATATTTAGTACATTCAAAGTACATAAATATACTTTTGCCTACAAATATCACCATGTATGGACCGGTGTTACTGAACACTCTCCTTTCCATGGCTAAGTTTGATTGTTAAAGGCTACAACCATTTTATGGGTTCCCATGTTCTGAGAACAACACACCTATCTTTTCTAGCCTATGTAATGTATACACTATTGGGTTACTATTGGTACTTTGACTTTTATCTTGAGGGTGATCTAGGGACGTGTCTTAACCCCCACCAAGTCTTTAATGTAGAAAGTATCATTGGATATAATGTATGATGTTTAAGTTGACTTTTACTCTTATTCAATATTGAATTCCTTAGTACCATTACCCCTCTTATTTCCTCTTGTTTGAATCACAATACCGATGTAAGCTTAATGAATGCTAAGGGGCTTGGGTGAGGTACCTCCGGATGTCTCATTTGTCATTCCATGTCTAGGCCCTAGGCTTGATTCATGTCATTCCCCTTCAGGCCAACTAATTTCTCTAATTTTATTGAAGAATAGGGTTGACTCGCCTTTCTATTTTGGTGAGTCTCAAACCCCTCATAATCCTCGCCAACCTGCCCTACTCTTGAGAACCCTCCTCCCTTAGTCTCTCTGATGTTTTATGTGAGCTCGTTTCCACCTTGGTGAGTCGCTGAGGCTAACAGGCAAGCTTTAGGCTCCAAGTTTCACTGTTTCTCCTTTTTAACTCAGAATTCTAATTTTCAACTTTTGGGGTTTTACACTAAATCCTTAAAACTTTCATTATTCCCTCTCATTATCTCAAATTCACCTAAAGAGTTTAAGGTTTCCTCTCAAGTCTTCGCCTTCAAGATAGAGTTAGGGTTTCAAGACCAAGTCAAGTCTCCATTGTTTAGATATTTCTTTTGGACTTTGAAATGTATGTTAGGAATTGATCCATGTATTCTTCCATCCATGGAGTCCCAAAGGTTTTCTCAATTCTCCTTTTCATGAATTTCTCCAAAATTTTAGGGTTTTTCTCAATTAAATCGGGTTACTTCAACTATTATTATATTGAGCTTCAATAATCAATTCATGCATGATTTTATTTCAATTACATAGTTTCAATGTATTTTACAAAGGCCCATGCATTATGCTACAGAATTCAAGTATTAACATTGGATTTATGATCATAAATTTTATGAATTCTCATGTATGATTTATGAAATCTATGCATTATGATTCAAATATGTTTTCAAGTATAAAACCATGAATCATGAAAGGTTTTCGCACAATTTGCAATATTTCATGATTTAGATGCTTAGAAAAGTAAGCATCCACAAGTTCAAGTTATGATCATGGTTTACAAGGAGCTACTTTTATGATGTATTTCATGATGTTGGATTGGTTGATTTACCTATCATAATGACTATGTTTTATATATTCCGTTGGAATTAACTTAGCACCGAGCGAATTTTATCAAGGGGATCCATGAGGGAACCCTAGTATCAACCCTTGGTTCCAATACTACGTGCTATCGTAGGTGGCTTTATGGCTTAGCTAGTGGATCCACATATGATGTTATGTTTATGATACAAAGTCTACCTTGGCAAGTAGTTTCTCTCTTCTTGATGTGGGAATTACATCAGATTCCATGTTATAGCTCCTATTGTCTTACATGTTAGTTAAGGTTAATACTCCACATGTGCATACGCTATGTTTATAAGCTTTTATGATGATTGATGATGAATTGACCTTATTAAATATTTCCAAGTGTTTTCAAGATTTACTATTGCTTTCAAGATATTGGTCATGCATCACATGTTTGGATTGACTATGTATGATTATCATTTTTCATGCATTCTTCTCACAGACTAAGTATATTCATGTAATAATACATACTTTTTATCTACATTGTATCATATTGTAGGGTCCGATGATCGTCATGCAAATCCCACACTTGGCTAGAGTTTGAGTTACTACTTCTTATTGTTGGTGAGTCGTTATGTTTCCAGGACAAGACATTTATGATTTATCTCTATCTCCTATTACTTTATTTATTATTTTGGTGAGCAAAGAACTTGTTCTAAGACCCATCCACAGTAATAGAGGCATGTTAGATTGTCATGGAGTCTATGTTGTCCCATATTCAGAGAGTTTAGCTTGTTTTCACTTTTTATGAGATTCTATTTTGAGAATTATCTTTCACATTATGAGTTGATTAATGTCTATACTTACCTTATGTATAATAAGAGGCTTGGTTGGAGTTTTTCAGGATTCTAATCGTTGTGCCATACCTATGGCCTATCTTGGATCATGACATCCTCCCAATAGGGTTACTATATTACTGATCTTAGATTGAGGTTGAGTTAGCATTTAAATGTTGTTTAGCTAGTTTTGGGAGGGGTTTTACCATGATTCATGTTTAGTTGATGAAATTCCTACCTTAGCTTCCATTTTTTGGTACTCTCGTGCAGAATTAAGCATGTATTACCTTAACTTGTGATGTCTGTCATGCCTTATTGAGCTTAATTCCTATTGTATTGATAATTGTTGTTTATTATTGGCCTTATCCTAGTTATAGACTAGTTATTGCCTTAGAATTACTCTTTGGAGCTATAATGCCTTAGATATCCTCTAATGTCATGGTAGCTCCTTGTAGACTAGTATAGCAAACTTGAGTTTGATAGTGTGAAGCTTTAGCTCGATGAAAATTCTTTCTTTATTAGATTTTCATCTATAATCTCCCTATGTTATGGCCCTGATGTTATTCGGGAAAAACTTAAAGCCTTGATGGATTCTTGGGATTTGGATTTGGCTTGGGAGTTGGAATGAGTCCTTTGTGACTCAAAGTTTGGGATTTGATCCACGAAACTCTTTTATGATGATGGACTTTTCTCATGGGACTTCTTGAAATGTTTGGTGTCAGGTTCAAGTCTTGACCATTGTTTATCCATGGTTCAAGGTCTATGCTCCGTTCTCTTGGTCAAGTTTGAGGTCCTAATTATTATATTAGCCATGGTTTGAGGACCGGGTGCATATTATTATTCTAGTTTGAGTTCTAACATTATGGTTCATTAGGTTTTTCAGAGTACCTTCACCACGGTTCGAGTCTAATGTCACCATTTTTAGTACTAGAATATATTTAATCTTAGTTAGGAATATCTTTAGCTTTTCTATGTACTCATCGGGCTTATGGGAAACTGTTTGGGTTATTTCAAATTTTAATTGCATACCAAAGCACCTTCTAGTCTTATGGGGTCCATTTGGGTTATAGTTAGCTACTTTACTTTATCAGCTTGATCGTGTTCGTTTATTGAGGCACATGGTTAGGCTTACTAACATTATTCCTTTCATTTTCTCTATGTTACCATATTATTCCTCGCTATACATTATGCATTTACTTTCCAAGCTCTGTCGATCTATGATACCTCATAGGTACCTATTATTTTGGTACTCATACTACACTCTGCATCTATTTTCCTAATGCAGATCCAAGCACCAGTTGATAATGTTAGTTTCTTATTTCCAGCAGGGACATTCAAAGATCAAGGATGAGATGAAGGCATTCTTGTTTGACTCCTCTCTATATGTATGTTGTTTTTTTTCTAGCCTTTTATATACGAGACAAGCTTTTACTTATTTGGGTTGTCGTCCAGCACCCAGGAGAGAAAGAAGGCAATAAATTTTTCAAGGAAACTACCACGCAGTCTTACCACTGGTGGTGGTGCTCACCACTGGACGTGGTGGGTGACTTCCAAGAACATCCCCCATTTTTTGGCTAAGGCGATTCACCACATGACTCCAACATGCCAAGGTTTCCTAGTTCTATTAGGATTTGTTTTCCTACTTAGTTTAGAACTAGGTTTCAACTACTATGAATACATTACTTTTTTCTAGGTTTAAAAAACTTTTTTTCCACTATTTTGAGGCTCCATTTCACGACATTGAACATTATTTTTCAAGGATTTTCTTTGTCAAAAACTCGACTGGACAGATTTGACCAAGAACACAACACTTTGTTTTTTTGGTTTTTATTTTGGTGATTTGAATCAAGGTTTTATTCTTCAATTTTAAGTTTGATTTGTTTATACTTGTAAGCCTTATATGCATGATTTATTCATCTTTTATTGATTTATTTATCCTATTTATGCAAGGATAATCCCATAACTAGGGTTTTGGGAACCATGTTGACATAACAAAGTAGGCAAACGTAGGATTGATTTTCGTGATTTGTTTTGTATGTATTATGGTTTTCTTCAACTAAAAGTCTTTATTAATGAGTGAACACATTGAAAACCTGCCAGTATTCATTGCTTTCTCGATAGGGAGGTAGTGATTAGGAAAAAAATTATCACAACAGATATTTAGAGGAACAAAACTTTGTGTATGTTACTTGAGTCCGAGAGGAGATAGTACTCTGAGATCTAGAGAGAGGGTTAATAAAGAATACATTTTGTGACTGGTAGGAGATGAATTAGATACGTCTAAGAAGGATCGGGAGATGAATTAGATGTTACCTAATTTATTAGATTTTACATGCAATACATTGAACAATATCATCAATACAATTCGTCTATTAAGTTATATGTCATGGGAAACATAACCCTAGCCTAGTCTTCATATTTTTTACAAACTAAATATTGTTTACTTGTCATTACATTGTCAATTGTTCTTCAATCTAAACCAAAACCCCACTTTTCTTTTATGCACTTTTATTTTTAAGAAGGAGAAACTACAACTCAAAAGTGATTGCTAATAGACTTTTTTCAACCTATTTCCCATGGAATCGACCCTGACTCTTAGTTGGGTAAATATATTGCTAACAATCATCTATATTTCTTTTGAGAGATAGAATTGAATGTCATCAAATATGGCGCCGTTGTCGGGGAATTAGATGTTACCTAAGAAGGACCGGGAGGTATATAAGTTAAGGGTGTTGAAGTGTCACCAAAATAGGACAGTTACGATGCTCAAAACATATATTTACTGCGAGTACTCAAGCATGATTTTTCAGTTTGATGTCCACTTTTGGTTAATTTTTTTTAAAAATGAGGTGTGCATGAGTTGATAGCTAATGGACTGATTTCTTTGACGTTTTGGGTGAAGGTTGGAATGAGGAAGTTAAGAATGAACCATGGAATGAAATTAAAGGCATAACATTGGACTTACGGAAGTGTAACAACCATTTTTTGACCATGGTTGCACACCATGAGACCCTTCGAGTGTCGTGGTGCATACCACTGTCCGTGAAGGAACTTGTCCAGGAGAAGTAAGCCACAATGTGGCTAAGGAAACACATCACGAGAGACTTCAAAGGATGTGGTGCGCACCATGCCCCGTTATGGGTGTCTTCCAACACTAGGATCAAAGGAAAGTGACAAAATTTCCAAGGCAACTACTAAGCAGCTTCACCACGGGTTGTGGTGCTCACCACTGTCTATGGTGGGTTCCGTCCATGAACATCCCCTATTTTTGTCTAAATAAATTTACCGCGGGACCCTATACGGGTCATGGTACTCTATACAAGATGTAGTGATGCCAACACTAATCCAACAGGCCAAGGTTTCCTAGTTCTATTAGGATTTGTTTTCCTACTTAGTTTAGGACTATGTTTCAACTTCTATAAATACATCACTTTTTTCTAGGTTTAAAAAACATTTTTTCCACTATTTTGAGGCTACATTTCATGACATTGAAAATTATTGTTCAAGGATTTCCTTCATCAAAAAAAATGATTGGACAGATTTGGCCAAGAACACAATACTTGGTTTCTTTAGGTTTTTGTTTTGGTGATTTGAATCAAAGTTTTATTCGTTAATTGTAAGTTTGATTAGTTGATTCTTGTAAGACTTATACACATGATTTCTTCATATTATATTGATTGATTTATCATAATTATGTAATATTAATTCCACAACTACGGTTGTGGGAATCATGACGACATTACAAAGTAGGCAAAAGTAGGATTAATTTTCATGATTTCCTTTGCATGTATTGTGGTTTTCTTCAACTAAAAGTCTTTGTTAATGAGTGCACTCATTGATAACTTGACAGTATTCATTGCTTTCCTAGAAGGATAGTACTGATTAGAAAAATATTATCACAAAAGAAATTTGGAGGAATAAAACTTTGTCTAAGTTACTTGAGAATAGGAGGAGATAGTACTTTGAGGTCCAGAGCAAGGGTTTGTAAAACACACATTCTGAGACTGGGAGAAGTTGAATGAAATACTTCTAAGAAGGACTGGGAGGTGAATTAGATGTTACCTAACTCGCTAGATTTTGCATGCAACACATTGAATGACACCTTGAATATGATTTATCTATTGAGTTATATGTTACGGGGAACATAACCCTAGCCCAGTCTTCGTAATGTTCACAAACTAAATTTTATTTACTTGTAATTAAATTGTTAATTGTTCTTCAATCTAAACCAAAATCCCTACTTTTATTTTCGGGAAGAAGAAACTACAACTGAAAAGTGATTTCTAATAGACTTGTTTCAACCTATTTACCCTGTGGGATCGACCCTGACTCTTAGTTGGGTAAATATATTGCTAACGATCATCTACATTTCTTTCAAGAGGTATACTTGAATGTTATAAAAATAATGGCACCGTTGTCGGGGAATACAACGTTGAAATATGCTATTAGTTGCTATTTAAGTTTGTAGTTTAATTTCCTAATTTTACTTTTTGTTTTTTTTGTTTTTGCTTTTTAAGGGATTAGGTAGTGCATGCAAAACACCTATAGTAAGGGTGAACCACTGCTTTCCTATGATTTTGAATCGCAAAACTCAATTCGAAAAATGAATGCGCAATATTGTGAGGCACAAAGGCTGAGAGAGCTTGCTAACAATCAAGTTAGGGATGATGCTGGCAATATGGATGAAGTTAATAAAGTATTGAGGGGCAGAGATCAAATACATGTGAACTTTTCCCTAGTTTATGATGATGTTGATACAGATGTTATTAGTTCCTATTTAAGTTTGTAGTTCTATTTCCTAATTTTATTTTATTTTTGTTTTTGAAAGGAATAGGTAGTGCATGAAAAACACCCGCAGTAAGGGTGAACCACTACTTATCTATGATCTTGAACTTCAAAACTCAATTCGAAAAATGAATGCGCAAGATCGTGAGGCACAAAGGCTAAGTGAGCTCTGTGATAATCAAGTTAGGGATGATGCTGGAAACTGGGATAAACTTAATAAAGTATTAAGGGGAAGAAATCAAAGACATGTGAAATTTGCCCTAGTTGATGATGATGTTGATATAGATGGCATGGGAGCAACCGAAGATATAGTCCTCCCACCACTACCTTAAGGTGTAAAGTTCACTATCACTAGTACCATAGTGAAAATGTTGAACCTAAAAGGATCATTTAGCGGATCAACAAGTGATTATGCCAACTAACACTTGATGAACTTTATCGCCACTTCCAAGTCATCTGAGATCCCTGAGGTTAGCCAATCAATAATACTACTGCGTATGTTTCCATTATCTCAATCTAGGGAGGCATTGAAGTGATTTAATGATCTTTCACATGACTCTATAATAATTTGGAGGGAGTTGAGGAAAGCATTTCTGGAGAGTATCTCTATACTATCCAAGAATATGCAAATCAAGGATGAGATTAATGCTCACCAGAAGCTACCCACTGACGTAGTGCATGAGATTTGAGAAAGATTTAGGTAGAAGCTTAAGGAATGCCCAAATCATAATCTGGTAGATAAGGACTTGAATGAGTTATTTTACATGTCATTTAACTTTGTGACCAAGCTAGTTATTGATGTAGCTTGTGGAAGTTCATTCATGGCCAACATATTTCAAGAAGCCACATCAATTTTAGATCAGGTCATAAAGAATAAAAGGGCCTAGTACAATAAAGATACTAATATAGGAGGTTTTGACTATCGATTTGAGATGCAGTGAAGAAGAAAATGAGAGAAGAAGAACGTGATCAAAACATGGTTCACATAAGGACTCAGATAGACTTGTCGACCAGATAATTGCTAGCTGGAGGGTTGGAAAAGTTAAATACTATGGATGTTGTGGGTCTATATGATGACCTAATCAATGATAAAAAAGCAAAATACATAAATAACTATGGGGTTTCCGAACTTACAACTCTGGAAACTAAGGTCGGAACTTTCAAAGGGATATATATTATGATAGGGTATAACACCATGATCAAGCTAAATGGCATAACAAGGA
Organism: Solanum dulcamara; assembly: GCF_947179165.1. Classification (NCBI taxonomy): domain Eukaryota; kingdom Viridiplantae; phylum Streptophyta; class Magnoliopsida; order Solanales; family Solanaceae; genus Solanum; species Solanum dulcamara. The sequence continues at coordinate 57,192,134 of NC_077245.1, forward strand.
TCACTACAAAAATGATGAGAGCAACATTTATATGCATCCTAGAAAAAGAGATAAGGGTGGAGCTGGAGCAAGCAACTCAAAGATGGAAGAGATATTGGCTAAAGTGTTGCACAAGATAGAATCTACTGAAGCTGGTGTTAAGGATCTAAAGGGTGACATGTCCAAAATGACCCAAATGGTAGATTCACACTCAACATCTATCAAGCAGTTAGAGAACAAATGGGGCAATTATCTGCCATGGTGAATCAAAGAAAGAATGATGCACTTCTTAGTGACACTGCTCAGAACCCAAAAAGGGAGAAGTAGTGCAGATCGAGGATGTCATACCATGAAACTAAATCAGACACTTCATGGGATGCAACCTATATGGATACTTAATGAAGTCTTAGTAGTAAGATAACCTACTACTGATGCCCATCATAGGTATGATCACTTCCCTTATTTTATACTTTAGAGTCTTTAAGTGCATTGGAGAAAATGCACAAATTTTAATAGGAAGTGGGCATCCTGGCTCCCTTTGGAGTTTCTCATGTAATGTTTCTTTTCTTTGAATGTGTACTATCTAGTAGAACTGACATGTTTAGGTTGTTTGTGTTAATAAAAATGTCTATAGGAGTTTTAGTAGCCCGTGAAAGTGTAAAAAATGGCTCATGTTGAAAAAATTTGAATAACTGTGTGACTGTATCTCAAATGTGATAACTGATTTTCAAGGATCTTTGTAACATTATAAATAGTGATTTGTTGGTCAAATGATGGTTTTGACTGTGTTGATTAGTACTAAATAGCATAAGATCAGTGTCATATGTGTGTTAGTTAAATTTGTATAGTTTGATTGATGTATTTGAAAGATAGAACTTGCCTGGTTAGTCTCACTGAAAAAATTGGATAGTTGGATTAAGATAGGATTGTAGGTCTCTATTGATATTTAGTCAAATAGCCTAAACAAATTGACCGACCAAATGACATTGTGCCCTTTGAAGCAAAAGTTTGAGCCATAATATACCTTTTCTTTGACATACCATAATTCACCTTCCCATTATATCTGCGAATCCTTGTTTAGGCCCTGGTCCTTCCAAGGACAATGTGTAGTTCAACTCAAGCCAAAACCCTAAGTTGAGGGTGGCTACTATAGGGAGAAGCAGAAAAGTGAGGGTATGAAATGAATGGTTTGATGAGAAGAAAATAAAAGCATGGGTTATGGCTGCAAGTGACAGAGAAAATAAGTGCAAAAATGAGTAATAAAGAAAGAAAAAAATGAACAAAAGTGGAAACTACTCCTGAGAAGAAAGTATGATTGAATATGTTAAAAACAAGAATTTGGGGGGTTGAAAATCTGGAGGGGAAAAGTAGTCACTTTTATCATAAATGTATCCTACCTGATCCCGAGACTACATTACAAGCCTAAAAAGTCATATTGTGATCCTAAAAAGGTTGTTCAAGAGCTAAAGTCTTGAAAATAAGGCAAGCTTATGGTCTATACTCGTGCATTATTTGAACTTCTTTTGAGAGTACGAGTGACTTTGTTTCAGTCTTTGTTTTGCTTATACATATTTTCTGAGAGGCTTGTTTCTTGTGAGGGCACTGTTATTGTGTTTTTGGTTACTACATTGACTAGTACATGATTGGTTATAATGGTTTGGTTAACTATGAATAGTACAATATGATGAAGTAATCCTTGCGAGTTGGTTAGAACTTGAGTGCATTGCATAAGTGAAGTTGGTCAGGTGGTTTATGTTGTAGATCTGCTATAAATTTCCTATTAGGTGTTTAATTTGTATGTCGTTTGGTTTTATTTTGTGTTATTGTATGAGGAAAAGCAATGATTCTATGTTGAGGGTGTTGATGTGTCACCAAAATATGACACTTATAATGCTCAAGACATAGAGCTATTGCGAGTTCTCAAGCACGTTCTGTTAGTTTGATGAGCATTTTTTGTTAATTTTCAGGGAAAATGAGGTGCGCATGAGTTATTGGCTAATGGACTAATGAGGAAGGTAGGAATGAACCATTACATGGCATGAAAGGCATTACATAAGACTTATGAAAGTTTAACAATGATTTTTCAACCATAGGTGCACACCATGAGACCATTCAAGGTATGTGGTGCACGCCACTATCCGTGAAGGACCTTTTCCAAGACAAGGCAGCCGCAAAATGGCTAAGGAAACACACCATAAGACCCCTCAAGGACCGTGGTGTGCACCACGCCCTATTATGGGTGTCGTCCAGCAAACATAAGATAAGGAAGGCAACAAAATTTCTAAGGCAACCACCACACAACCTCACCATGGGTAGTCATGCTCACTAGTGGTTGTGGTGGGTGCCTTCCAGGAACTATAAGACCCATAAATTAGAAAGTCAGAAAACGAGGATCAAAAGATGAATTTGCATAAAAACTTAATTTTTGGAACTAGGTGATGACCACGAAGGCCATCACGGGTCGTAGTCTTTACCATGGTCCATGGTGTGCTACCATGGTGGAATTTCTGAGTCTTAGACCTTGTAAGGAAGGGACCAAGGGTTGTGGTGAGCAACACAAGCCATGTGCCCTTCTTTGTGATCCCTCCGCAAAGACTGCCAAAAATCATTCCACATAAGGGACCACGCCTCACCACCATGGGTTGCATTGTCCTTCATGAACCATGGTGGGTTCCGTAGTGGACACCCTCTAGAAGCCCTCAGAACTTATCTCTAAGTATGGGACTATGACCCAACCACCAAAGGCCGTATTTCTTTTTATGGACTGTGGTGGGTTCCATAATGGGCAACCCTTTTCAAAATATAATTCCCATAAGCTAAGGACACCACCACGACCCCTACTATAGCCCATATTGACCTTCACGGGCCGTAGTAAGGTCTTGTCCACGTACCTAGTTCCAATATAAGTTGTGGTTATTTTTCTCTTTTCCCTATATTTCATAATGTTTGTGGATAGTTTTTGGGACTAGAATCTCACTTATTAACTACCCTTAAGTCTTCTAACCCTCTCATTCTCAACAGAACTCCCAAAATCCAAAACTTTCTCTCCCAAGTTTTCTCTCTAAGGTATTTTTCTTCCTGAAGCAATTCAAGGGATTTTCTCCAAGGTCAAACTTACATTCTCTTCAATCTAGGACTCATCAAGGTCAAGGTATGTGGGACTTCATCCATTAGTTCCTTTCACCGATGGAATCCCAAAGAATTCTCCTCAATTTTCTCATGATTTCTTTAATTATAAGCCCTAATTTCATGATTTGCATTAGTTCTTATTAATTATGATATCTTTTAATGTTATTGGCCTAAGTAATATACTAGTTTCAAGTATGATTTATAAGATATGATCATGATTTCAAGTTATTTTAATGAAAGCTTTATGATCAAGTTTTAAGGTGCTCTATGCAAAGAAGTTTATGAATACCTTATGAAAGGTTATGAATAATGTTTTAATGATGTTTCAAGCAAGTTTATGAGAAAGTATGACTTGAGATCCTTGATGGTGACTCAAGACTCTAATGAAAGAGTGACTTAAGATCCTTGATGAAGAAGGTGACTTAAGACTCCAATGATATTTTTATGCAAAGGATTCACAATGATGGAAGTCCTACACCCACATTACATGAATCGCATGATAATGAGCTATTCCTATGAACAAGTCTCTATGAATTATGATTATGAAAAGACTATGATTATGACAAGTATGATTTTAAGATTTATGATATGTTATGTATTCCATGGGATGATTTACTTAGCACCGAGTGGAATTTGAGGTGGGTGATCGACCTAAGCCCTACTAGCAACCTCTAGTCTCTTAAACTATGTTGCCACAGTAGGTTTGACAATATATCTTAGTTAGGGGATGAACATATAGCACTTGATGATATTGATTGGATAAATCTTACATTGGCAATTAGTCTCCCTCCTTCTCTATGTGGGGATCATCAGATTCCATGCAATAGGTTACATGTTCTTAATGTCGGTTATAGTTATCTCCCACATATGTAAGTTCTTATGATGATTATAATTTTTTGATGCATTGACCAATTATATAAATGTTTTCATGCTTTCATGGTTTACTCATACTTTTAATGATATTGGTATTGCATCCCATGATTCATATTGATGATGTCCTATATTTACTGTTCATGCATATTTTCACATACATAGTGCACTCTATGTACTAACACATATTTTTTTCCTACATTGTATCATAATATAGTGTTCATTGGTTCATCCACCTCCCGTTCGTGGTTAGAGTTATCATAATTGTACTTGGTGAGTCCTCATGTTCCAAGGATGAGATATTTTATTTCTTATGAGTTTATTCATTGTTTTTCCTTTTATATTCGGTAAGCTAGGAGATTGGTGAGTCCTCATGTTCTGAGGATGAGACATTTTATTTGTTATGAGTTTATTCATTATTTTTCCTTTTATATTCGGTGATATAGGAGATTGTCTTACACCCTCAGCTAGAATAGTAGAGGCATGTTAGATGTTCATTTGAGTCTATGTCGCCTCTTATTCTGCAATTTTAGACTTATGTTCTATTTGAGATTTTGATTCCATATCTTTTATTCTTGTTTATGTATTTTATTTACCTTATATGTGCTCATGAATGTTATACAAAGAGGCTTAGTTGGGGTCCTTCGGTATTCTATTTGTCGTGTTACGACTAGACCCTAGGTCGGGTCGTGACAAACTTGGTATCAAAGAAGAAGGTTCAAGTGACCTACAGAGTCTAACATGCCGCATCGAGTAGAGTCTTATTCATTAGCCTAAAACAAACCACATATATGAATAGGAGGCTATAAGTGTCTTAGGAAACACTTCATGTTATACCCCGTACTATCGTACCTTGAGACTTTCGTACCTTGGAAGGTTCTTAAGCTTCTTGATAGGTGCTTAAGCCTCTTAGAAGGTGGTCTAAAAGAGGTGTCAATACCCCAAAACCTTGGACTCGGAATATCTCTTAAGTTATATGAAGTTATCATGTGACCCAAATAATCCAAAATGATATCAAACAACTCTAAGGAGGGGAGAATGTGATACATCATAGTAGAGAAGGCTGGAAATAGAGTTATAAGAATCCGGAAGGAGTTGGAGGCCAAGTGATGGGTCGTAGGACTGTACTTATCTATGTAAACTTCTAATTTAGAAGTCTTACATACGTGAGTTACTTGAGTACATACCAAGCTTACGTAGCAAGGATTTCATAGGCTCTTAAAGTGAGACGAGATTACGAATGAGATTACGAACCCACGGGAAAGAGGAGAGGATGAAACATGGAACTAAGGTGAAGATGACACGTGGCATCACCTCAAGAAAGAAGGTGACTCCCCTGCCTTCTTGGGGTGGGGGTGGACCCCACTGCCATGTGGCAGCCCCTAATTGACAGCATATATGTGTTGGTCCAATGGGAGATGGACACGTGTCACTCTTAGGGGATGACATATTTCACCCCTCTAGGAAGAATATATATACGTAATATATGACTCATAAGTCATTTCCTTGCTCAAAACATCAGCCAAACAAAGACCAAAAACCCTAGAACTAAAGGGAAAAGAGTGATGGCCTAAGAGAGAAACAAATAGGTAAGTCCCAATTTCATTCTTTGTATTAATTATTTAGGGTATACCATGATGATACAAAGGTATTAATATTATAAAATAATGGTTTGTAGTAGCAAAATATGGACAGCAAGCAGCCACGACGTTTTAATCGCGTTAGAAGAGTTTCAGAGGCAAGTTTCGGCTAGTTTTGGCCAATTTCGGGAAAGGTAAGTTCTTTTCTTTTGATTTGAAGTTTATGGTGTTTTAATAGGGTGTTTTACACATCTTTTATGTTTCTTGAAGTGTGATAAAGTCGTAGGAATGATCAACATTAGAAACAATCTAAATTGAAGTCGTTATAGCTAAATTAAAGTCGAATAGTGTGTTGTGTTTGTGATATGGTTGTGATGATGCAGCTGCTGATTGTGTGGTGGTGTGTTTTTGTTTCTGGTTGCAGCAACCCGACCCTCCATTTTGTATAATTAAATATTTTGTAAAATAGAAACTAGAAACTCTATTTTGGTATCGTGGTTTTGAGCGAGTCGTTTGGAGTTTTTATTGTAGAATGTTGATATGAATGGAATATATATATACCTTGAAGGTCATTGCGTTTGGTTGGATGTATATATTAGGAGTGTAATTGGAAATTTGGATAAGGCATATTATAGGGGAGGTGCTGCTCGATTTCCGTTAACTCTTTAACTAGTTAAAGAACTAATCGAGGAGGCGAGTGAAGAGTTGAGTTATATGAATACTCATGTGTAACCTAAGGTGCTGGACAGACAAGGGTTGTTAATATTCATGTTTCTTTTATCTTACTTAGGTTCAAAGGACGATAAGACGAACGGGATAAAAAGTAACCCGTAAGAGGTATGTAAAGCCTATTCTTTCTCTTTCTTTTGGCATGTCGTAGAGGTAAGTAAAAAGTAATATGATATCTGAAGTAATTCCATTCCTAAATGTCTCCTGTTCTCTTCTGGATTGTGAACTCTCACTGTAATTGAACTACTTTCCTCGAACTTACTATACGTTAAATAGACAATGAATATACAGGTTTCTAATCGGAGAGACTATATGACTACATGTACTCTGAAATACTTAAGAGGTTAGAAATACTTTGGTATGTATCTAAGGACCCTGATATGTTAATTAATATAAGTCCTAATGGCCTTTAGAGGGCACTTGAGCTGATCATATTACCACCCTGATTCTCAGATGCTAGTTTAGCCTTCATATACAGTCGAGTCTCCGATAATGATTTAAAAAGCATATAGTTACTCACTACTCTACTCGTGTATACTATAACACTTCTTTCACCGCATCTCGGGCTGAGAATAGTAATCGTGCATAATTCACTGTATTTTCCACCGAGCCCCTCATTAGAGGGCCAGGATACGTATGTATATATATATATGATGATGTGTTGTAATAAGGTGGTAATGGCACTGGGTTCTGATGATCTTACAGGTGTATCCACAAGACTCCTAATAGGGCCGGCTATATGATATAATTTGAACATGCATGTTTTTATGATTCATAGAGTACAGGTACAGAGGCTTCTTTTATAATGTACTGGATTCCCTGCTTCTCCACTTCAAATATGTTTCCAGTTATGCTATGTTATATTTGACATACTCAGTACATTTTTCATATTAACCCCCTTTCTCGGGGGGCTGCATTCATGCCCACAGGTACAGGTACACAGTTTGGGGATCCGCCAGTATAGGAGTCCCACTCAGCGGTCCAGAAGTGCTCCATTGTGCTGGAGCCTGATTTTGGGTACTAAACCTTGATGTGTATATTGGTTTTATTCACGGGTACGGCGGGGGCCCTGTCCCGCCTTATGTTAATGTTCTCCTTACTCTTAGAGGTCTGTAGATATGGATGTGTGTTGTATATATGTGGGTTGTGTGTGTATATGAGTTGTATATGATTTGTATATGAGTTGTATATTATGTATATGAGTCGTATATGCGTGTATGTACAGTTGTGCTGATATGACTTATGAATTGGGGTATTCCCCGTGTCGTGGTGGCCTTGTTGGCTCGCGTATATGTGTACTATAGAGCGACCCTATACGTTACAATAGCCTTGTCGGCTTGTATGTTTTCTTACCTGTTAGTACATTTTAAGTATAAATAGGAGACGAGTTTTGTGTAGGAGGCAGAGATACACGTATGTATCCAGTTAGGGAACCCGTCACAGCCTATAGGGTTGGGTCATGACACTTCACTTCTTTTATGATCTTATTATGGTATAGAGATGAACTTTAAGGTTTTCTCCTCTAATGCTTTCTTATTGTGATTACAGAATCATGCCTCCACAAAGATACCTTACCCAAAGGAATGTTGAGGGAGAGGAGTATGAAGCTCCAAATGCTCCTTTAAATGATCAAGTGACTAATGTGGAGTTTTGAGCTACTTTTCTAAAGCTATCCTAAGTCGTGACTACTCAAGTAAATCGTGGGGAGATTCTCCTCAAATTGTGACTACTCCGGCTTTAAGGGTTAGAGATTTTACAAGGATGAACCCTCCTGAGTTTTATGGATCCAAGGTTAATGAGGATCTTCAAGACTTTGTTGATGAGTTGTATAAGATTGTTGTCATTTGGAAATGTCTTCGGATAAGACGGTAGAATTGGCTGCTTACCAACTCTAGGGTGTCTCTCAAGTTTGGTACAACCAATGGAAAGCCCAAATGGTTGAAGAGGGTCCCATAGGTAGGGAAAAGTTCAAAGTTGCATTTCTTGATCAGTTCTTCCTACTTGAGTTAATGGAGACGAAGGTGTTAGAATTCATCAACCTCTAGCAAGGAAACATGAATATGAGGGAGTATGCCCTAAACTTCACGAAGATGTCTATTTATGCTCCATCCTTGGTAGCCGACTCTCATGCCTGGATGAGAAGGTTTATTTTGGAGTGTCGGACTTGGTTGTGAAAGAATACCAAACAACTGTGCTTATTAAGGAGATGGACATCTCTAGGCTCATGACTTATGCCGAGCAAATTGAAGGAGATAAGCTTAATAGAGAAATATAAGGGAGTCCAAGAGGGCTCAGTTTGATGGAGGGGTTTCTCATAACAAATCCGGTGGTGGTAATGATCATTTTCGGCAAGGCCAAAGATTTCAAGTCCAAGTTTCAAATCCTAAGGCACAAGGTGGTGTTAGTGGATCTACTGTTCCTAAGTGTACCAAGTGTGGTAGGAATGATGGAGGTAAATGTTTGGTTGGAACAGGTGTATGCTTTGGATGCAGTAAGATGGGGAACAAGATTTTTGAATGTCCTAACAAAGGAAATGAAGGGTGTCCTCAAGGTCAAACTACTCAAGCTGGATAAATTCAACAAGGTGGAAGCCCATGCCAAAATTGGTTTTGTTGTGGGTACCATCCAGGAACTGTGGGTACCATGCCAAAATTGGTTTTATTGTGGGTACCATCCCCAGAAGATGGAAAGTTGGAAAACGAGGATCAAAAAATGAATTCGTAGAAAAACTCATTTTTTAGCACCGGGAGAGGAACACGAAAGGCCTTTATGAGTTGTATTCTTTACTATGGTCCATGGTGTGCTATAGTGGGAGAAGTTCTGATCCTTTGACTCTGCAGGTAAGGGACCACCATATGGACCACGGGTCGTGGTAAGTACCACGAGCCGTGGTCATCTCCGTTGTGACCTTTCCCCTAAGACCCTTAAAAATCATTCCAAGGCAGGGACCATGCCACACCACCATTGGACATATTTTCCTTCACGAATTATGGTGGGTTCCATGGTGGACCCTCCCTAGAAGCCTTTAAAACTTATCTCCAAGTCGGGGACTATGACCCAACTACCACGAGTCGTATTGCCTTTCACGGACCGTGGTGGGTTATGTAGTGGGCAACCCTTTTAAAGATCCAATTCCTATAAGCTAAGGCCATCACCTCAATCCCCACTACGTCCCATATTGAAATTCATGAGCCATGGGAAGGTCCAGTCGAGGTGCCAAGTTCCGGTTTATATTGGGGTTATTTTGGTGTTTTACCGATATTTCTGTTATAACCCGTATTTTGCACATTTGGACATTTTGGGATAATTGTAACAAGTTAAGGATAATGCTATGTTTTGATCTTGTTTGATACATAAGTTGGTTATGAAAAATTTAGATGTGGAAATACTAGAAAAGGTTAAGGGCAAAATTGGAATTTCACATAAGTTGGTTATGAAATTTTGGATGTGGAAATATTGGAAAAGGCCAAGGGCAGAATTGGAATTTTAAAAAAAAAGAGAAAAAAAAAGGAGTTGGAGGCCAAGTAATGAGTCGTAGGACTCGACTTACTTACGTAAGCTAACAACTTGGAAATCTTACATACTTAAGCTACTTGAGTACGTACCAAGCTTACGTAGCAAGGATTACATAAATTCGTAAAAGAAGATGAGATTACGAACCCACGAGGGGGAAAAAAAGGTGACACATGGCAGCATGAGAGATTACCACATGGAAGCATGAGAGAGTGCCATGTGGCAGCATCTGGAGCAAGGGGTGGGCCCCTACATGCCACATGGCAGCCCCGGATTGGAGGAGGTGATGCGTTGGCCCAATGAGGGCTTGACATGTGTCACCACTTAGGAGTTGACACATGTCAACCCCTTAGGTGGCCTATATATATGTTTCTTAAGACTTATCAAATTTTCATACATTTCTAGAAAACTCAAGAATAAGAGAGAAAGGAAGAGAAGAAACTAGAGAGGTAGAGAGAGAAGGCCACGGATTTGGAGAGGAAAAGGTAAGTTCTACAATTTTGTTATGTGAATTAATTATCTAGGGTATACCATTATGTTATGAAGGTATTGGTAATGTAAATATATGGTTTGGATCAGCCCTAAAATGTTAACAAATAGCCCTAAAGTTTCAGCTGCGCTAAAGGAAATTCTAAGGCGAGTTTCGGCAAGTTTTGGCGAGTTTCGGGTAAGATAAAGTTTTCTCTTTTGAAATGGAGTTTATGATGATTTTATTAGGTATATTACATGTCTTGAATGAGTTTGGAAGTGGAATAATTTCATAAGGACGCTTGATGTTAGAAACAAACTAAATTGAAGTCGTTATAGCTTAATCAAAGTCGAGTAGTGTGTTGTGATTGTGGTGCTGCGTTTGCAGCTGGTTTGGTGGAGTATTGCAGGGATGGAAAGTATTCTTAAAAGGGTGTGGTTTATTCTGTTTCATCCATACGACCCCCCCCCCATTTGGTATGGCTAAAGATTTTATGAAATAAAGGTTAAAAACTCTATTTTGATATTGTAGTTTTGAGCTAGTGGTTTGGAGTTGTATTGAGTAATGTTGAAGTGATTTACTTGTATATATCCTGCTAGTTGTTGTTGTTGGTATGGTTGTTGACATGGTGTCTGAGTTGAAATCGCGGGGATATTGAAGTTATAGGGGAGATGTTGCCTGATTTTCGGTAACTTAGTAACTAGTAATGAACTAGTCGAGGAAAATGGATAAGGAAATGACCTCTATAGAGACTTGGTTGTAGAGTTGGAATTGGAAAGTGGAAGGTCATTAACCATAGTATTACTTTCATGTTAAATAAGTTCAAGAGATGACGAGGCGTACGTATTAGGAGTAATCCATAAGAGGTATGTAAAGTTAACCGTTCCTTCTTTTGGCATGTCTTTGGCATAAATATGTAAAGCTAACCGTTCCTTCTTTTGGCATGTCTTTGGCATAAGTATGTAAATCTTATTATTTCTCTTGGCATGTTTTGTCATAAATATATAAAGCTAATCTTCTTTTATGGCATGGTTTTTATGAAACAAGTATATGACTTTTATATGATTCCAAGGAAGTTCCTATTCGTAGAGCCGCTAGGATGGACAACTTCTTGATTTTCCAAAGGATATTTTATTGTTCCTAGATATGTGTATATGACTCCAAAAGTTCTATTTTGATATAACTTATAGTGATATTCAAAGGGTACTTGATACGACTCTTGTCTTCATTTTTGAATAATAGTTCATTTTGTTAACTCTATCGAGTCTGAAATATGATTTAAAGTGCATTTAGTTTCTCACTACTCCACTCGTAGATGACTCAATGCTTCCTTCACCGATCCTGGGCCAGTTTTTGTTATCGTACGTACTTCTCTACATTGTTTGTTGTACCCTGATGTGAGGGGGCAGGTACGCCCTGTACATGGGTTTGATTTGTGGAGTTATGATATGCCCTGTACATATATGATATGATATGATATGATATGATATAACCATATTATATGATATTATCTGTTACGGAGATATTCCCTACTCTAGAGTTATGATGTGCTGTGGCGCTAGTGACGGGGTGGCGACCACGATTTGTTCACCGAGTTCCATAATGGGGCCAGATATAGCATATGTTTTTCTGCATACATTATCTGTGGTTATAAAAATCATTTTGATATTCGTGATATTTTGCTCATTTTTGCACCTTCTGTTCTAGTAATGGATTTACCTATTACAGTCCATGCTTTACATACTCAATACATTGTCAATACTGACCCCCTTTCTTTGGGGGCTGCATTACATGCCTGCAGGTATAGACACTCGATTTGCTGATCCGCTCGCTTAGGACATCCACCCTGTTGGTTGGCAGTGTTCTTTTGTACGGAGCCCTATTTTGGTACTAACTTTTCTGTTGTACATTTGTACATGCTGGTTAAGGGTATGATGGGGCCTTGTCCCATCATATCACTAGGCTATCATTCTGTAGAGGTCTGTAGACTTGTGATGTGGATTATGTATATATGTTTTGGGCTTTGTGTTCCGTGATGGCCTTAACAGACCTCTTGTGCTATATCTATTCTCATGCGCTCTCCAGCGACCCCTTTTTTATTTTTACTTTTGTTTATTCTGCTAACACGCTAAGTGGGGCTAAGAGTACGTATGGGTGTCCAACTCGGGCACCAGTCATGGCCTACAGAGTTGGGTCGTGATAATTTCATTAATGAATGTGGACGGTTTTTGGGGACTAGATTCTCACCTATTAATTACCCTAAATTCTTCTAACCCTCTCATTCTCAACATAACTCCCAAAATCTAAAACCTTCTCTGCCAATTTTTTTCTCTAAGGTCTTCTTTTCCTCAAGCAATTCAAGAGATTTTCTCCAAGGTCAAACTTTCAATCTGCTTAACCTAGGGTTCATCAAGGTTATTATGTATGGGAATTTATCCATGGGTTCCTTTCACCCGTGGAATCCCAAATATTTCTCCTAAATTCTTTTATGATTTCTTCAATTAAAAGCCCTAATTTCATGATTTGCATTGGATCTTCTTAATTATGATATCTGTTAATGTTATTGGCCTAATTATGCATAATTCGCATCATATTGCATGATTTCAAGTTGAATTTTAATGACCCAAGTAATATTCTAGTTTTAGGTATGATTTACGAAATATAATCATGATTTTCAAGTTATTTCAATGCAAGCTTTATGAACATGTTTTAAGAGGTTTTATCCAAAGATGTTTATGAATACCTTATGAAAGGTTATGAATAATGTTTTAATAATATTTCAAGCAAGTTTATGAGAAAGTGTGACTTGAGATTCTTGATGGTGACTCAAGACTCTAATGAAAGAATGACTTAATATCCTTGATGAAGAAGGTGACTTAAGACTCGAATCATATTTTTATGAATAGGATTTCTAATAATGGAAGTCCTACATCCACATTACATGAATCACATGATAATGAGCTATTCATATGAACTTGTCTTTATGAATTATGATTTTGAAAAATTTATGATTGTGAAAAGTATAATTTTAAGATTTATGATATTTTATGTATTCCATGGGATGATTTACATAGCACCGAGTGGACTTTGAGGTGGGGGTGCAACCTAAGCCCTAGTAGTAACCTCTAGCCTCTTAAACTATGTTGCCACTGTAGGTTTGCTCATATGGCATAGCTAGTGGATCCACATATAGCACTTGATAATAATCATTGGATGGAGCCTACCTTGGCAAGTAGCTTCCCCCCTTCTCAATGTGGGGATCATCGGATTCTGTGTAATAGCTCGTATGGTCTTAATGTCAGTTATAGTTATCTCCCACATATATTAGTTCTTATGATGATTATGATGTTTTCATGGTTTACTCATGTTTTTAATAATATTAGTCTTGCATCCCATGATTCATATTGATGATGTCCTATGTTTATTGTTTATTCATATTCTCACATACTTAGTGCATCCCATGTACTAACACATACTTTTTGCCTATATTTTATCATAATGTAGGGTCCGACGAGCACTTTTATCCTCCTCCCATTTGTGGCTAGAGTTAGAACTATTGTACTTGGTGAGTCCTCAAGATTCAAGAAAGAGACACTTTATTTCTTATGAGTGTATGACTTCTTTTACCTTCTATAGTGGGTGAGCTAAGAGATTGTCTTACGCCCCCATCTAGACTAGTCAAGGCATGTTAGATATTCATTGGAGTCTATGTCATTTCTTATTCCGCAATTTGAGAATATTATTCTATTTGAGATTTTGATTTTGTATCTTTAATACTTGTATATTTATTTTATTTACCATATTTATGCTCGTGAATGTTATGCTAAGAGGCTTGGTTGCGGTCCTTCGAGATTCTAATCATCATGTTTTCACTAGGCCCTAGGTCAAGTTATGACATCAACATCCTTTATATTTTGGCTAAGACAATTCACCACGCGACCCTATACGGGTCATGGTACTCTATTCGAGTCTTGGTGTTGCCCACACAACTCCAATAGGCAAAGGTTTGCTTGGTTTCAACTTCTATAAATACATCAGCTTGTTCTAGGTTTAAAAAACCATTTTTGTCCACTATTTTGAGGCTACATTGCACGACATTGAAAATTATTTTTCAAGGATTTTCTTCATCAAAAACTTGACTGGACAGATTTGGCGAAGAAAACAATACTTGGATTCTTTTGGTTTTTGTTTTGGTGATTTGAATCAAGGTTTTATTCGTCAATTGTAAGTTTGATTCATTGATACTTGTAAGCCTTATAAGCACAATTTCTTCATCTTTTATTGATTTATTTATCATAATTATGAAAGGCTAATCCCAGAACAAGGATTGTGGGAGCCATGATGACATAACAAAGTTGGCAAATGTAGGATTACTTTTCATGATTTGTTTTGCATGTATTATGGTTTTCCTCAACTAAAAGTATTTCTTAATAAGCGCATGCATTGAGAAACTACTTGTATTCATTATTTTCCTAGAAGGGAGGTAGTGATTAGAAAAATATTATCACAACAAAAATTTAGCGGAACAGAACTTCATCTAAGTTACTTGAGACTGGAAGGAGATTGTACAATGAGATCCAGAGCGAGGGTTAGTAAAGCATGAATTCTGACACTAGGAGGAGATGAATGAAATACATCTAAGAAAGACCAGGAGGTGAATTAGATGTTACCTGGCCCACTAGATTTGCATGCAATATATTGAACAATATCATGAATATGATTTGTATATTAAGTTATATGTCATAGGGAACATCACCCTCGCCTAGTCTTCATACTGTTTACAAACTAAATCTTGTTTACTTGTCTTTACATTATTTATTATTTAAAATTAAAAACTTAATTTATACACTTTTAATTTCGGAAAGAATAAACTACAATTGAAAACGGATTGCTAATTGACTTGTTTCAACCTATTCCATGTGGGATCGACCCTGACTCTTCGTTGGGTAAATATATTGCTAACAATAGTCTATATTTCTTACAAAAGTTATAATTGAACGTTATCAATCGACTCCAGGATCAGTTTGCTAGATAAGAGAGGGGCCCCATGACTGTGTTGGAGTATGAGGCTAGATTCAACAAATTCTCTAGACATTCTATCATGATTCTACCCATAGAACAAGAGAGGGTTCATTACTTTGTACATAGTCTTAGGTTGCAGCTACGGATCGAGACCAAGTCAATCGGTTCAGTGGGCATATGTTTTTAGATATAGTTGATCACGCTCGTATTATAGAGAAGCTCTATCATGATGCCTAAGGGGATAGCGATAGGAGGGTTCACCACTAGGGCAACTTCATAAGTCCCCAGTAGAGGGGAAGGGACTCTTACAGTATGCCTCACCTACACTACCAACAGTAAAGTTAGTCTAGCCTACCTGTGCAGGTGGTTCTCTAAACCTCAAAGGGCAAGCAATATATTTTGGTTGATGTTGGTAAAAGTTAGAGTTTGAGAGGCTTGCACTCAAAGTTTTTAGGTCATGGTAGTCGATCATCACAGGGTCGTTTTTCTTAGGTTTTTTTACTATGGTAAGCTTAACCACATGTCTAGATAGTGTCCCCATTAAGGGATGATTGTGCCTACTCTATAGACAACTTATCCAATTTGAGAAATAACACATTTAGCTAGAGGCGGTGCTTAAGACCAGGATTATAGTAGTGGTCACCAAGTGGATTGGGGAGGATCCCGAGGATGTAGGACAGGTGGTAAATCAGATGATCAACTCAAAGGGGGGAAGGGACACTTTTATGAAGTTTCAGTAAGGACGAAGTTTGAGTCATCAGATGCTATCATCACAAGTACAAATCTTATATGCCATCAGCCCACCTCAGCTTTACCTTAGCAAAGCATTTCACCCGCAGACTAACGGACAGTTAGAGTTTACTATTGAGGTATTGAAGGACATGTCGCGAGTATGTGTGTTAGATTAGGGGTGGGTCAGGGGGACTAGTTCTTAGACCTAGCAGAGTTTGCATATAACAATAACTACCATTTGAGTATTTAGATGGATCCATTCAAGGCCTTATATAATAGTCATTGTCGCTCTCCAATTGGTTTGTTTGAGGCTTCAAAGCCTAGTCCATGTGGTACTGATTTTCTTTAGAAGGCTTTGGACAGAGTTTGGGTGATTCATGATAGGCTTTGATCAGCACAGAGAAGATATAAAAGTTATGCTAACCACAAGCATCGACCTTCGATATTCGGAGTTGGTGATTGGGTATTCCTTTATGTATCGCCCATGAGGTCATGATAAGATTTAGGAAAAGGGGAAACCTTAGCCTTATGTATATAGGGCTATTTGAGATTCTCTAGACTGTTAGTGATGTTTCTTATGAGTTGGCCCTACCTCCTTCTTTTTAAGCTATTCATCCAAGTTTCACAGTTTCCATGTTTTACTAGTATGTTCCTAGTAAGTCTCACGTGCTACGATATGATTCAATTTATTTGGATGACCACTTAACCTTTATGGAGGAGTAAGTTGTTCTTTTTGCTAGAGATGTGAGGAGGTTGTGTTCGAGAGCCACTTATGTTATTAAGATGCAATGGAGACATCATCAAGTTGAGGAGGCTACCTAGAAGACCAAGCAAGAGATTGAGTTCAATATCCCCACCAGTTTAAGGTTTCCTGTACTTTTTGAGTCATTATTTTTGAGGATGAAAGTCCTTTTAGTAGTGAATGTTTTAATGACCATCTAGATCGTTTATTCTGTTTTGTGGTAATTTTATCGTTTAGTGCTTTCATATAGTGACCCCAAGTCATTTATGACTTGCTAGGACTGACAGCTTGTTCCCTTGGTCGTTCTATTTATTTTTATACAAGTTTATGTGTTTTAGATCTTTTGAAGTTTGAATGGTGATTTTCGTCAAACCTTTTGGTAAATGGACTCATATCCAATTTTGATAGTTCTGTTAGCTTCAGAACATTGAGTTTGGATTAGATACACCTTTTTTTGGGTCTTGAGGCTTTCGAACTCATTTTGTGAAAACCTTATGGATTATGAACAAAATAGAGCCTTGGGTGTGGGACCCATTTTTCGTTAAGACAACTACTAAATACAGTTTTGAAATATTCATTGAATCAAAATATCAAATTTTATGGGGTAGCAAGTTTGTTTGCTTGCACCGGATTTCAAATGAATCTCGAGCCCCCATTGAGGCTTTTTGCCATTTCCAACTAGAGTTGATGCAATTTTAGTTAGTCCACCATGCTCGTGTGCTTAGCGTATGCAAGCCTTGAGCCACATTTGTGGATGTCTATGAAGTTGACCCCCCTTATTCGCGGGCTTGGCTCTTCATTTGTAGATTAATGTGAATTGACCATTGTGATTGTGGATATGGCCTCATATTTACGCAGAAGGTTCAGAGATTAACTGGTCTAGTTGAACAATGTATTTGCATCCTTGGGACCCGTATACACAGAGGTCATTTAACTAGTATTATATTTGAGATCAGTCCCCTATTTTTGCTCACAATTCCTACTTCTCAAATTAATTTCTAAAGCTATAGAGCTCCATTTAAGCTCCTTTTTTTGTTAATTGTTGGGAATTTTTGGATTTTTGCATTGGGTTCATTGGGATTGATTTGGGGACTCGTTATTAAAGTAAATTGTTATCTCGAAATTCCCTCATTTCCCTTTAATGGTGGCTTCTTGGAATTGTGATTGTGTAGTCTATTTCATCTTTATTTTAAGCTCAAATTGTGCCTGTATTTGAGGCAGAAGCTCCTTGATTTGAATGAGACTAATAGAGGGAGTCAATGTTAGGATTCCTCGTGCGGGTTTCACAATGTTGTTTTTAACTTATTTTTAGTCTCGTCTTCAATTATTGCAATTTGGGTGTCAAAATATTCGTATTGACACCATGATCATTCATTTGATAGTACTACAGTGATTGAAGGGGTTCGAAAGGATAAAGCTCCAGCCTAGTGGAAGCTAAAGCTACGACTTACCAATCTTATATTAAGCTTGTGTTAGCATTTGCATTTTATCTATCTAAATTTGGTAGGATGTTTAGCATGGTTCATGTTTATTTGATAGAATTCCTGCCTTAGCTTCCATTTTCGGATACTTTTGGGGAAATTAAGAATGTATTACCATACGTTGTGATGCCTATCATGATTTTTTGAGATTTATGTGTATTGTAATGATAATTATGGTTTATTCTTGGTCTTAGTCTGGACATAGGCTAGTGATTTCTTTAGAATTGTTGTTTGGAGTCATCATGCCTTAGAAATCCCCCGACATTGATTCAGTTGGTGCTAGCTTATTGTAGATTGGTGTAGCATACTTGAGTCTGATAGTGTGAAGCCTTATCTCAATAAAAAAAATCAATCCTTATTAGATTTTCATCCATAATCTCCCTATTATGGCCCAGTGTTATTCGGGTATGACTTTGGGTTTGGTTGGATTCTTCGAATCTGCATTTGGGTTTTGAGGTGGAATGAGTCTTTTGTGAATTTAAGGGTGGGATTCGATCCATAAAAATCTCTTATGATGATAGACGTCTGGTTATAGGATTTTTGAATCATTTGATATCGGGTTCAAGTTTTGACTATTCTTTGGTCACGATTTGAGGTTTGGGCATTTTATTCTTGTTTGGGTTTGAGATCCTGATTATTATATTAGCTGTCATTCGAGGTCTAGGCACATATATACTATTTGAGTTTGAGTCCTGACATTATTAATTTTTGGGTTCTTCTAGGTCTCTTCATCGCAGTTTGAGTCCAGTTTGGTTTTTTAAGTGCTGGAATATATTTAATCGTAGATAGGAATAATTTTAACTCTTCTATACTCATTAGGCTTATGGGGGAGGGGGGCTTTTGGGTTATTTTCATTTTTAATTGAACACGAGTGTACCTTTTGTTCTTATGGGAGTCTAGTTAGGTTATAATTAGCTGTTTTACTTTATCATCTCGCTCGTATTGGTTTATTGAGGGGAATAGTTAGGCTCACCAACATTATTACTTTCATTTTTTCCTTGTTACAATATTATTCCTCGCTTTACATAATGTATTTACTTTCCAAGATCAGTTGGCCTTTGACGCCTACAGGTATCTATTGTTTTTATACTCACACTAGACTCTGCAGTTATTTTCCTGATGCAGATCTGAGCACTAACCAACTATGTTGATCTTGTGCATTATAGCGAGAACATCTAGATATCGAGGGTGAGCTGATGGCGTTCAAGTTTTACTCATCTCTATATGTATAAAGATTTTGACTAGTGTTTTATATTCGAGGCAAGTTTGTACTTATTTGGCTTGTTTTGGAAATTTGTACTCTTTTTAGAAGCTTTGTACTTTCATCCACAAGGTCATGGGATTGGATCTTGTATTATTGTATATGTATATGTCATTTCTTCTCTTTTGTTGTTTATTTCTTTATTGTGTATATTATTTCCGTAAATTTTGAATTTCTACCCACTAGGCCCATTACTAGCCGTTCCAAAATATGTGTTGGTTTATCTGCTGGTGGGTGACTTGAGATATTGGATCGTGACATTTGGATTGTTTGATTACAATGATAAGACAACATTCTCTCCATCTTAATTTAAGTGTATTAGTTTAAGTTCACAACGCCATGACATTTTTCTCTAACTTCACAACGCCATGACTTTTTACACCATTTTAGTGTTTAGATTGTCTTTGAGGTATAATTTTGATATTTTCTTTATTTTAGTAGGTTCCGCTTGTAAAAAAATAAAAACTACAAAAAACAATTAAAAAATATACATACTTAGGCATAAGTTTGTTTCGGTTTCAAAAGAAAGACAAAATTTGTAAAAGATATGTTTCTTTTTTTAATTTAGGTAATAATTTTGTAAGTCAACATTTTTTTTATTTTGGTCTAACTATTAAAATTTTATTATATTTTCTTTGTTTTTTATTTTTGAAAACTCTGACCTCTAAAATTAAAAATACTCTGTAGTTTTCTTGTTATATCATATTTTTTCTAACAATATTTTATTATAACAATCAAACAGTATTTAAACAAATAACGTTATTATAGATTAAGTGGTGTGATAGTTGGTTGTATGTGGGATAAATAATAAAGGCATCTAATTTCTATCAACCATGATAAAATAAAGCTTCAAGGTAAATTACTTTTCCTTATCATAGAAAAGATAAATAAACAAGTTCCCCTTTAACTTATCTTGAACCAAATACAATGTCATAGATGGACACCAAATATTCCCTAAGCGTACATATGGTATATTTATTAAAAAATATTTTCCTTTTAGAAACTTGAGCTTCCAGCTTGATCGATTATCACCATGATAATCCTTTTCTCTATCTGCAAGACCAATTGACATATTTTTATTATAAAATTAAATTAATTCAAAAAATACACTTAATTAAGTTGTGATTAATTAATTTGTGTTTAGGTGAGTACACACCCTAGCATAAGCTTCCAATTTGTTTCGTGTAGTTGAGAAATCATTCTTTAATAGCTCCAAGGTTTGGGAAAACCTGAAATTATATAACTTCATATCAATACTTTTTACATTAAAGTAAATTTGACACGGTTGAACATGCATTCAACTTGAAATGAGAAGAGAATAATCAAATTTCTACTTACTTCTTTTTGTTTCTTTGATCACAAGCACGAATGAGAAGCATACATGTGGAGTTCACTTTCAAAGAACCAATCCTACTCAACCATAATTAATAATGTTAATCCTTTAATTGCACATTAACAATGTTAAATAAAATTAATTACCTAATAAGAAATATACAAATTAATGTAGAACCAAAACTTCTCAATTTAATGAAGGGTTTGTAGTACAAAGTTCAGAGTATCTATGTTTTTTTCTTAGTTCAGGTAGTCGTAGACCTTTAAATTTCTTGAAAATAAGATTTACATATTCGAAAGTTACAAAAAAATGATTATAATTCAAAATATTTCAAAAGAGTTTGAGAAAATCATAACCAAAGATCAATGTTTGATTTTTGGAATTATAACACCCTCACATAAGGTGAGACGGAGAGGATATATGTGAGATATTTTTGTAAACACGATATCCTTCAAATTATTTCCAAAATGTAATAGTAGAAAGAAAGAAGTCATTCAAAATGTCGGCTATTATATATATAGGCATTCTAGTAGTAAAACTAATAACTACATGGCTCTATATTATGTCGAGGGATAGAGAAGATAAAAGCCAATGAAAGTTTAAAAAGAATATGTTAGGGCTATGAATTTACTTAGCTGTTACAAAAGAAAACATGTTAGTACATAGAGTAACTACTTCAATTGAAAGTAGACTAAATTATAAGGAACAATGTTTAAATTATGGACCATGACGACACATTAAGTTAGAATTTTACTATTTACTGAAAGAAAATTAAAAGAAATTAAGTTTTTCCTATTTACAACAAAGGAAAAGCCCAGCCAAGTTCTTCTAAAGTCATTCTTTCTGACAGCTATCTAATACCGGTCAAGAGCTGCTATTGGTAGAATAACTCAGAGTTTATTTTAAGAGGATAAAGCTAAATAGCAAAGTTTCAAAAAATTATATTACAATGATCAAGTGATTAACTAAATATAGTTTTAGAGTAAATTAATCACCTTGCACTTTTTTAAAAAATAAGAAAAATTACCTTATACTTTTATTTCTGACAAGGTCACATGATGCAACCAAATGAGAAAACTCAACATCAGGGGTATAGCTGCAAATGACCGACATATAGAAAAACAATTTCATGAGATAAATTAATTATAGAAAAAATAAACTTATTAAACTTAATGTATTTGTTAATTAAAATGAATACATATATGTTTTTGAATTTAGAGAGTATTACATGTCCTTTTCCATTTGTGATAATATAGCTTCAACTTCAGCACAATATTCCTCAACTGTTTCAAATACAAAATGAGGATCTTGTGCCCTCTTTGATATCATCAAATGTTCAAATTCATGATTGATCAAACCCTGCATAAAAACAATTAAGTATATTAAGTCTGGCAACCAAAAGTAATTCTTTCTTCAATTTCAATTTGGTTGTCTTTCTTTTCTTTGTTAGTCTGTTTTTAAAAGAATGTCTCTTTTATTTTTTGACAACTCTTTGATTTAAACTTTCAATATGACATGTTTACCAAAATATTAAATAAAGTTTTGGTACATTCTACATATCGTCAGTTTAAGACCACTAGATTTAGAAAATATTTTTTACTTTCTTAAAATTTGTGTCATGTCAAAACCAGACAAACAAATATATATAAATTATGCGTCAAGTCAAAACCAAAGAAAAAAGTATATAAACAGTGACAATTAGATCCTACATTTTTCAACATTTGGTTAAGAAGTGCTAGTTGCATTTCCTTCAAAATTCTCAATGCCATTTGCAAGCTGGAAAACAAAATCAAAGCATAGGAAGATTTAAATAAAAACTCAGACGAAGTTAGAATTTTGAATATATGAATTTCAACTTCTAGAAACATTAGCTAGCCTGCTGTATTTCGAATAAATAATGGATATGTACTAAATTAATTTTTAATCATAAATTACTAAATTCATTGAAACTTGTAAATAAAATTGTAGATCTGCCCATGTAAATGGAAAAAAAAGAAGAAGCATGCTTTCAAGTCCAAAGGTGTCATTTGTGAGACGAAAAAAAGAACACGTCAATTCATTGAACAATAACAAACGCAAAAAAGAAAACCAAAAATAAACAAATGGCTAATTCCCCTCCCCCCCCCCCCTCCACCCCCCCAAAAAACTAATAACTATTAAACTAGTAATAACCAAAAAAAATAGCAATAACCAAGAAAAATAATCATTTTCAATAGTAACAAAAAATTGTGTTGTATAAATAAATATTTACATAAAATAAATGAACTGATTCAAACCTCAAAGTAGAAATAAAAAGACTCAGCAAGAAAAGCTCAATTCATCAATTGACTTAAATTGTGTTTTCTGTGAGTGATATGCTTAATTTATTATCATTAGCTTCTTATTAATATACAAACATCATTTAATGTATAAATCCAAAATAATAAGTTTATAGATATTATTACATTTCAGTTACAAAAGAAAAAAATAGATTATTTTTAAAATTCAATATATAGATTTTGTATTGGCTAGTTTGTTAGTCAAATCCATCATCCGCCTAGTCAAACAAATTAGTTTAGTCAAACAAACTAGTCAATGCAAAATCTACAACAAATTTTGTTTTAATTATGAAGGGATTCTTATGCAATCAATTTAAATAAATCCAATTATATAGATAATTATGAATAATTATTTTCATATGTTATATATTATTTGTGATATATGACTTCACATATTAAAAATTTAACTTTCACATAATTAAAATATGTATTTAACTAAAAATTAGAGACTGATTATCAAAAATATTGTTTGATGTAAAATGTTTAGCAATAAATTATGTCGGTGATCCTTATCTTTCCTTTTATAGTGATAGATCGAAAACAAAAAATCTCACCCAAATTTATATATTTAGTTTTTATTATCGTCAACCTCTAAAGGCACGGATTTTCCAACTTTTCCTTCTTTGAGTAGAAGGAATTAAAAATCGAAATTGAGCTGGCACGCTTTAAAGGTGGCATGGGCTTGTGGAAGTGCACCTAGATGTTATTTGTTGAGTTTTTATACAGTTTTTGTTGTTACAATTTGACCCTTAATAGTTTTAGTAATTTAATTCATAAGTTTTATCATTATTAAAATAAATTATTCTTTAAACTTAACTCATAAATGCAAAATTTCAAGTCACATTATTTAGAATTATCATGAAAGAAAATCAATTCAAAACCTAATCCACCTCCAATAAGGATTAACTTAATTTTAAATATAAATTTAAATTTTATTAATTTTGGGATTCAAATCCTATCATTATAAGAATACCAATAATTAATATGAAAAAGATCAAAGCACTTTGTTTTTAGATATCGTAGAATGAGCCTAATTATTCTTAACAATAATATGTCATGCATGTAGGTTACAAAATTCAGTTAGAGCGAATTAATGTGCTTCTAAAAATAACAAATTGGTGTAAGTTTGATCTCAACCAAATCATGTCCAACATTCACGAAATTATTGATTTTCCACTTAAGGTTATTGCTTATATAAAGCGTTGTTCCTCCACATTAACTTCGTGATACATCCTAGATCACAAGACTATAACAACCTTTTGAATTCGTTATACGATGATATCTTCTCGGATATTGCAAGAAATATTATATCAAAAATAATATTTTTGCTGAATGTTCCTTTCTCATTAGATTAAGAGCTAAACTAAACCAAGATAAACTACAAGAACACCGTTACCACTACCATATTGGAAAATAACCATGAAACGTTATTTCTAAATATAATGGAGTTTCTTCAGAGCATGAAAATTGTTTGTCTTTGCGTTCTGACAAACACTTGTGCATGTTGTTGGAGATTGCTAAGGTTATTTATTTACCCCATATAAAATTTGAGTAGATGTACAACGATACAGAAAAAATCAACAACTTTAATACATTGCAAAGAAGTCAAGGAGAGTTGGAATAACGAATTACGAGGATTGAATATTTGGAGGAGAGAGGAGGAATGAAGAAGATGAGACTCATGGGTGGAGTTATCGAGGGTTTTAATTCTTTGGACATGTGTTTGATTTGCATTGAATATTTTCTGTAAGTTCTATACTTTCTTGCATTAATCATTGTTATCGCATCTATCATGAAATTTGCATTCTAGAATGGATTTTAAGAAATTTCATCTTGTCCATATTATCGATCTAACTTAGACATGCAAGTCACTAAACTTACAAGGATTTTTGTGAAATTACACTTCATGTGTTGTTATTATCATTTTTGTCGTGAACTTATTATTTTTGTAATTTTATATTAAATGTTGATAGTAGATTGTTTGAAAGATTTCATATGTAAATCTACTTAGAATCAGTTTCATAATTATTTCTTTTCCTTTTTGATACTTTTTTTCTTGTAGAAATTTGCGGCCAATAATTTTTGTGTCTAAAAGACAAAATCGATTGCTAATATTATTTAATGATGAATTATCATGTTAGCTACATGCTATTTAAGATAAATTATCCACAAAATATGAAGACTTGAACCATCATTATTAGAAAACCACCTCGTGCGAAGTACCAAAAAATTCTTATATTTTGTTGTAAAAATAAATTAGGATCAAATGAACTGAATTTCGAAATTTGAACTTGGTCCCAGCTGATGTCATTCCTCCATAGAAGGCATATTTCTTCTACGGTGGTGCCCATATAGCGATTTAGGGACCACGCTAGTGGGGTCATCGGGGTAAAACCTCAGAAACGCAGATTCTTTTATTTTTCCTTCTCATCTATAGTGGTACAATAGATATGGGTTACTCCCAAAATCATCTGAAAGATGATTTATGTTATGGAAGAAGGTGGGGGGGGGGGAAGGATTCTAGTGCAAGAAAGTCAAAACCCAAGAATTCTCGGTCTACGTTTGTTAAGATTCACCCTTATGAAGCTAGAAGCCTATGATCAGAGTCCTTCAACAATGCTTGGGACCTAGGTAGGATAGATTTTCTCAACTACGAAGTTCGACCTATCTTTACTTATATAATATATTGTGGATTCTCAAGAGATTGTGTGTATAGGAGTAACGACCTAGTCTGTCATTACTAAAACTATTTGCGGTAAAGGTATACAAATCTCTTTCGTCATAATACTAGGATCAATTTCTTGGTTTGCGAGTGTATTAGTTGTGGTATTGTAATGTGAGTGCATTAGTTGTAAATTAAGGTTGTACAATGCTCCTCTCTCAAAGTTGAGTTGAAAGTGTCTTTCTGATTTAGTTTTGGACTTGAGTTCAAACTAGAGTCAACTTCAAATGACCATATCTCTCAGCCTGTAATGAATTAGATGGCCTATTACCTATCAAATTAAAGTCTTATGAGTCTTCTTCCCAACACAACTAAATTTTTCTTATTCAAAGGTTGGAGTAAAAAGTAATGCCTATTTTACTGACCATTATCCGTGTTGGTCCGCAGAAGTGGGATTTTGATGCTACAGTGGGATTCGGCAGGAAAGAAGTTAAAAGGTGTATTTTTATTATCTCATTCTTCTCCTAAGTTCAAAATAGATGGGTGTTACCCTAGAAATCCCTAAGAAGTTGTTCTAGGCTTGGAGAAAAGGGAAAAAGAGATTCCTAGTGCAAGAAAGGCTATAATCATGGATTTCAGGACCGTCTCCATAGTTTCTCCCTACGAAAGTCAAGGATCATGCCTACTATAACTTCTTGGCACCCAGGTAATCAAATAGGTTCCTAGCATGAGATCTATCAAGACTAAGTCATTCACATTCATCTTTTTATTTCATGATTAGCATTACTCATGTAATTCACAAGGAATAATAAGCATAAACACACAAGGAATCTCTTTTTTCCTTCTCTCCAAGCCTAGAACAGCTTCTTAGGGATAGGATGATTGATACGTTGTTTTGATAGATTTATAATCCCAAGACTATGAATCAATAATCTTGAACTTGCTCTACCCAAAATTAATACCTTTAATATAAAAGGGTTGATGAAATATTATTAATGAATGAAAAGATAGAAAAATAATGAAATGACTATTGGTGTACAATTACATGTAATGAGCCTGATTACATGATTGTGCAAATATGTGAACTATACGTTGTTGACTGTGATTGTGCATTGTGATTCTTATACTGGATTGGATGTCGTATTCTGACATATATATTAGATCGAGTGTCATATTTTGAGACATGTATTGGATCAGATATCACATTCCAACACATATATTGGATCGAGTTCCACGTTCAACACATCTAACTATTAGATTGGGTGTCTTGCCAATACACTAGTAGTTTGAGTATGGGTTCCATGAGAGAGACATTGTGTGGTTGTCATCTATGAATTGATCTTGACTATATGTGTGATGATAGAGAAACTGTCTAGATTATAATTGAGCATGCACATCTTGTGTAATAATTGATATTAAAGGACCAAAGGTCCAAGTGTTATAATGTTGACTATTGTATCTGAGATTTACATTTGGAAACTATATGTTGCTCTAAAATGTTAAATTGATAATGTGTTCATGTACATGCCCGTTCGGATTATGTTATGGTTGCGAGACTTGTCCGTATCTTAGGTATGAGGTCGTGGGTAAAGAAGTGGAGAGTAATCGATACATTGTTAAGTGAAATTAGTAACTTAAAGTCAGATATTATGGATGTCCTGTGGGTACAAATGTTAAAGGGGGATTTGAAGAGAACTCAGAGCTTATGCCTCTGGACAGGCCACTCTGGCGGGATAGGTCCCACCAAAGTGGGATAGTGCAGTTAGAATATGAGCCTTACCCCACCTAAATATTTCCCTCTTCAATTAAGATGTTAATTATTCTAGGTCCATGTGTTGGTGTGAAGGCTAATGGTAGTAGATTGATTAGATAAAGTTAGTGGTGGTCCGTCGTTCGAACACTCCTCTATGTAATAAAAAGGCCAGGCCTTGATCTGGATTAGAATTGGCAACAGATCAAATAGAAGGGATGACAGTTCGGCTTGAATAACTTTAATAAGGTTAATGGGAATGGCAATAGTTTGGGCATAAAGGTTGTCGAGTGTATTTCCTTAGGAGCATGCTTCTTCTTATTGATTTCTTTATATTATGTGATGGGTATCTAGTTTACAAATGATGCCTACCAGTACGTGTTGTTTTTACTAATATTACTCATTTTATGCCCTTGGCATAGTCTGGTTACAAAGTCAAAGTAATGACACTCAAGGTTATTTTTGATATAAAGCGTTTATTCCACTATTTAGAGAATTCTTGTTGTGATCCTAAGTTATTTATGACTTGTTGGCACTGACTGTTAGATCGCCTGGTCATTCATTTATGTTTTAGACCTATTTCCCTATTTTGATGCTTTTATAACTAGAAAAGTTGACTCCGGTCATAACTCCATGAAACCAACCTCAAAAAAAATCAAGACAGTTGAATCAACTCCGAAATGACTAAATTAGGCTAATAGCATGGTCGACGCGAGTATTGATCCAATCTATATGAGTTTGGGGACATTTGGCATTTTTTCCTTTAAAATTTGGCCTATGGTTGACTTTGGTCAACATTCTTGGAAAACGTGCTCAAATGAAAATTCTGATAGCATGGTTAGCTCTAAAATGTCAAGTTTGGTCTAGAATGACTCTTTGTTCACTTTTCAAGGCTTCCGATCTAACTTGAAGGCCAATTGTGGAATTTGGCTCAAAAGGACACTTAGGTGTGGGACCCATTTTTCATTAAAATGACCACTTATGGGAATTTCGAATGCGCCATTAATTTAAAAACATCAAATTATGTGGGGTAGCATATCTTGATTGCACACACGGAATTCTAAATAAATTTCGAGTACCTTGTTGGAGCATAAATCTTGTGCAGCCAAGTTTGTTCTCCATGATCGGGGGGCCTTGGCGACGTTCACGGAGGTCCAGGAAATTTCCCTTCGCATTCGCAGGTCCTGTGCCTTGTTCATGGAGATGTGTCTCTTTTGCCTCCATGTTCGCTGGCCTTTGGTCTTATTCATGAAGGCCAAACTTCCTGGCCTCCGCGTTCGCGGGCCAATTAGGCCGCGTTCGCGAAGGACAAAACCTTGGTCTTTTAATAAAAGAAAAGGATAAACTCAACCATAACTCACTTATTCAAGCTTCGATTTATCCTCTGTTTCTTATTCAAATTTGATGATCCAAAGGTCTAAACTCATGGGAATTTGGTGGGGAATCCATTAGTGAGCTCAGAAACCTTTTTTAGGAGTATTGCATGAGATAAATTTATATTTTAGCTGCTGCCATTGTCACTTTTCGAGTTGGAATTTTATGAAATTTTGGAGGATGGTAACTTGATCATTTTAACTCTGTTTTTAGTAATTCTTGAGGTTAATTTGTGATTTTTTCCACAAGGAACATCGTAGTGTGCTTGGTTTGGGTCGTGGAGGTTTTTTTTTAAAGAAATATCTGCTTATAAATGATGCCTTGTTCATTCTTTTATCTTGAAAATTGAGATTTTCATTGCATTCTCATTTTGTGTCATTTCACAACCTCGGATTGTGTTTTAATTTGATTTTTGAGCTTGGGATGCTGTTTTGGACTAGTTTTTGGGGTGAATTTTGGAATTCCGAATGCGAGTCCCACATTTCTCATTTTGGCCCCCAAAATTTATCCATCTCCAAAAATTGTGAATTTAATGTCAAAACAACTATTATGACGTTGTGATTCTATTTTCGATAGTGTGGTTGCATTCTAAGGCCGTTCGGAAAGGGAAAGCTAAGATTTCATAAGTTGGACAATGTGAGGTTGGCCTATAAGTAGGCTACGATTTTCCCCCTTGTTAGAATTAGTAAGGTTAAGCATTTGTATATTGAATTATTTGGGTTTGGATGGGGTTTGGGTGTCGAGCATGCTAAATTCCTAGAATCCATGTCCTAGGTATTGCTTTGGAAAATTATTGGACTGTTTAAGCATGACTCGTGTTGTTGTTGGTTATTCCTACCTTGTGGTGTGTGTCTTAGACTTGCATAATTTTGGTGTCGTTGGGCCTTAGAACTTATCTAACGTCGTTTCTGATGATTAGCTCCCTATAGACTGATAGAGCAGACTTGAGTCTGATAGTCTTAGCTTTAGCTAGTCAGTAACGCAACTTGGGAACCATACCTCCATAATGCCCTATTCCTCTATCGGTTCTCTATCGCTTAGTTCTTGATTTTGGGAGACTTCTCGATGATTTTGAAAGAATATGGTTCATGCTGGAGTGATGTATTAATGGAACTCGATTAGGGGGTAATCCTTATGGCTCTTGGTTGGCCACTGATCCTAATTCTATTTGACTCCTTGGCTACAGTTACCCAGTTCAAGTCTGTGGTCCAGCTTACCTGTGATCGACTCCTTAACTATAATTACCCAGTTCAAGTCTATGGTCCAACTTACGTATGATCGATCCTTAGCTACAGTTATCTGGTTTAAGTCTGTGGTCTATCTTACTTATGATCGACCCCTTAGCTATAGTTACCCGATTCAAGTCTGTGGTCCAGCTTACTTGTGATCGATTCCGTTAGCGACAGTTACCCAGTTCAAGTCCCTGGTCTAGATTACATGAGGTTCAACTTACAATTATCTGTCACCCGGTTCAAATCCATGGTTGCTCTCAAATCTCGTTTCGGGTACTTGATTCATTAATAATCTTTGAAACAAGTCCTTTTCTACTCTCAACTTTGGGCTACAGCTTCAGGCTTTTAGGATGGTTTGGTTGATTTCCAGGAAAATGGTGGAATTATTGGAATTCTATTAGCTCTATTATTTTTACTTCAACTATTTTTGCTCCTATTGGTCTGATGTGGGGGCGTTCAGGTGGTTGTGTTAGACTTGTGCACGAGCGTACCTGTTAGGTTTATGGGATCCCAACGGATTTAACTAGTTCCTTTCTGTTATGTGTTGAGTACATCATGTACATACCTATATTTACTGCTTACCCTGCCCTCGTACTATACTCTACATCTGTTTTAGTGATGCAGGTCCGAGTACTAGATATTGGCATTGATTCGATCCAGCTGCGGTCTTGATTGGAGGCGAGGGTGAGCATATTATATTCTGTATTTACTCGTCTCCTTCTGTACATGTATTTTGCCCGCCTTTTTCTCTTGGCAAAACCCATCGGTGGATCCTTAAAGTTGGAACCAACTTTCACTTAGACACCTCAATTAGGCTTTGTTCATTTTAGACACCTCAAGTAAGGCTCCGATGTGTTATTTTCACACTTTGTGCTGACTTGGCACATTGCGTGTGCTGCACCTATTTTAAGCGCATGAAGAGCATTTTTTCTTAAATTTTTTTTTGTTCTTCGTCTTTATTTTGCCTTTCTCTCTGCAAATTTTACCAACTTTTCTAAGAATAAGAAAACAATGAACCCAACCCCAAAAAATAATAATAAGAATAACAATAGATCTTGGAATATAATAGAAACCATACAGAAAGTTATGGAGCTAATTATTTGAATAAATCAACAAAATTCCTGCACTTCTATTACCAAAAAAACCGAAAGATAGTCCATTTATCATTTACGAGCATAATACGATTCATTTAATCGCCGTGATCAACTCAAAATTTGAAGAACAAATCATATACAAAATATTTCCAACAATACTAACCATAAATTAGGGCTCTAACGATAAAAACTATCATCGATCCTCAAATTAAATAAAAAATTCCTCTTTTTTACAGTAAATACAAGAAAATTAAACCCTAATTAGAGAAAATTGATGGAATGCTACCTGTAAAAATCATAATTTAACAAACTTTGTGAAGATTTAATTGGATCAGAAGGAATTAATCCACAATACGATGAAGGATATTTCTTTCCTAGATATTCGGATGAAAAAAATATAGATTTATAGAAAAAATGCCACGTGTCTTTTTAATAGTACTGTAAATCCAATAATAAGTAGACACATAGACAAAACTTTTTAATTAATTTTTATTTTTTTAAAAAAATATTATTTGGATAAAAATAAATGCCACGTGTCTTTATTTAATTTGCTGCTTTTGACACGTCAGGCGAGTACATTACACACACTTAATATATTTTGGTGATTGTCGAAAAAGTTTCAAAATGACACATCGGAGCCTTACTTGAGGTGTCTAAAATGAAAAAAACCTAGTTGACGTGTCTAAGTGAAAGTTGGTGCCAACTTCAGGGGGCCACCGATGGGTTTCACCTTTTCTTTTTGAGACAACCCTGTTTCTGTGGTCCACTTTTGGTACTTGTACTCTTTTTGTAGTAGCTCTATACATGTGACTTCCAGGTTCTTAGAGGGATCTTTCATTTGTATGTATTTAGCTTTGCTTCCTCCCATTCATGTATATTCCTATTATTTCATTACTGTTGTAAGATTAAATTTTTGGTCTTATACCTTGATATCAAACTGCTTGCAGTTCCGAGATATGGATCGGCTTGCCTACTAATGGTTCATAGTAGGCGCCATAATGACTTGAGAAATCAGATTGTGACAAGTTGATATCATAGACACAGGTTCACTGCTCTCGCTTATACATAGCTAACATCTAGTAGAGTCCTACAAATCGGTGTAGAGACATCCGTGACTTTTCTTCGGGAGACTACAAGATATCTTTAGGAACTTGTCACTTTTGTATCCCTATCGTGCAGTGTGTGTCTTATTTGTTTCTAAAAATCTCACTAGCTCCGCTCTTTTACAAGATGGCTCAGACGCGTGGTAGGACCCTAAATCGGGGTAGATCTCGAAGTTGAGCTAGGCTACAACTCTAATTCGGGATAGAAAGAAGACTCTAGTGCTGGAGGTTGAGCCACCAGTAGCTCTAGTACATCAATAGCTGGTGGAGTCGGGACTAGCCCAACCACTACCCATGCCAGTTGTAGCTTCAAACTTTCAGGCAATGTTCGCCCAGATATTAGCTACTATTTGGGGTATACAACAGGCATTAGCTCCAGCTACTCTAACATCGCAGAGCCAGCCTGTGCCAGAGGTACCTTCCACTCAACCTGGTGATTTGGAGGGCGTCATGCCACTCTAGGAGAAGAAGATGATCAGGGTGTTAGAATATCACCGCCGAGGTTTTCTGGGGCTGTGGGTGAGGATGCCCACGAGTTTCTACTTACTTGCCACTAGCGGCTACAAACTTTGGATTTAGTAGAGTCTAAAGGAGATTACTTCACTTCTTATCAGCTAGACGATCTTGCCGGGTATTGGTAGCATTCATATTTAGAGACCAGGCTAGTTGTGTCTCTATCGGTGTCGTGGGTTGGGTTTTCAGAGGACTTCTTTGCCCGATTTATTTTGAGAAGAATCAGAGATCAGCCCCGAGATCATTTCTCATGATTGGAGTTGGGTGCCTTGACAATATCAGAGTACAAGAAATGATTCCATAAGCTGTCCAGACATACCTCTATGATCTTACCTACTGAGAAGAAGAGGGTTCAATACTTTATCAAGGGATTGAGACTCCAATTGTGGATTAAGACTCAATCTCTAGTCTCAACGGACTGCTCCTTTCTTGATGTAGTGGATCACGCCTACATGCTTGAGCAGCTTCATTGCGAGGTCTAAGAGATCAGTGACAAGAAATCTAGGCAGGAGGACAGTCAGGGTAAGGGTCACATTAGACCAAGGGAGTCCTATGATAGATCTTGCCAGAGATTTAAGCCGTGTTAGTCCAGCTTCCTCTTCCAAGCCTCTCTTCAGACTTTAGGGGGTGATCCGCACCATCAGGGTGTCTCTAGTATCGATCCAAGTTAGGGCCAAAGTGGTTCACAAATGAGTTCTTCCAGCTGAGGTGGCAGACCTCCATCTTTGATTCGGCAGTCACAAGGGTGCTATGAGTATGGGGAGATAGATCACTGGGCCCACGAGTTCCCTCACCACAGGCTAGCCATACTAACCCCACCGGCAGCTAGACTTGTGCCAGCACCAGCACCTCCAGTTAGGGTCCAAGTCTAGGTCTAGGACCGCAGAGGTGGTCATCAAGTACATGGAGAGGTCCCCAGAGAGGCAGGGAAGTAAGCAAAGTTGACGCACATGGTAGACGAGCCCATGCCCACTTCTATGTAGCTCCATATAGAGTAGAAGCGGAGGCCTAGGAAAATGTGATCACATATATGATTTTATTATGTCATCAGCCCGAATCTATTTTATTTTTATCTAGGCTCCACATATTCTTATATATCTATATATTGTGCCCCTCAACTGAGTATGAGTCTAGAGACTTTAATTGAGCCATTGCGTGTTTTAACCCTGGTAGGTGATTTCTTAGTAGTGAATCAGGTTTGTAGATCTTGCGTGGTGACTATTCAGGAGCGAGACACTAAGGTAGATCTCATTTTTCTTAATATGGTGAATTTTGACTTATTTCTAGGAATGGACTAGTTATCTCCTCACCATTTAGTCTTGGATTTCTATGGAAAGACTATTACCTAAGCCATGCCTGGTATTCCTCCAATGGTGTGGTAGGGTTCTTGTAGTCGCAGATCGATCAGGGCAATTTCTTTTGTTCTGACCTAGAGGCTAGTGGCTAACGGGTGTTTTGTATACTTGGCTTGTGTTATAGATGTGAGTAGTGAGGGCCCTACATTTGATTCAGTACCTATAATCTGAGAGTTTGCGAAGGCTAAAACCTTGGTCTTCTAATAAAAGACCAAGGACGAACTCAACCATAACTCACTTCTTCAAGCTTTGATTTCTCCTCCATTTCTTATTTGGTGATCCAAAGCTCTAAACTCAAGGGAATTAGGTGGGGAATCCATTGGTGAGCTCAGAAACTTGTTTAGAAGCTTTGTGTGAGGTAAATTTCTATTTTAGCTACTGCCATTGTCACCTTTTAAGTTAGAATTTTATGAAATTTGAGAGGATGGTAACTTGATCATTTTAGCTCCATTCTTAGTAATTCTTGAGGCTAACTTGTGGGTTTTTCCACAAGGAACATCGTAGTATGCTTGGTTTGGGTCATGGGGGTTTTTCTTTTTAAGAAATATTTTCTTATAGATGTTTCCTTATTCATTCTTTTAGCTTGAAATGTGTGATTTTCGTTGCATACTCATTTTGTGTCATTTCCCAACCCCGAACTATTTTTCAATTTGATTTTTAAGCTTGTGATGCTATTTTGGACTAGTTTTTGGGGTCAATTCTTGAATTCTGGATGCAGGTTACGCATTTCCCATCAAGAACCCCAAAATTGGTCTGTCTCTAAAAATTGCAAATTTAATGTGAAAATGACTATAATGATGTTGTGATTTTATTTTTGATAGTGTGGTAGCATTATGAGGGCATTTGGAAAGGGAATGCTCAGATTCTGTGAGTTGGAGCAAGCACGGTCAGCCTACAGATATGCTACGGTTTTCCCCTCTTTAGACTGAGCATGGTTAGGCAAATATATATTGAATTTTTTGGGTTTGGACAGGGCTTGGGGGTCGAGCATGCTAAATTCCTAAATTCCATGTCCTATGTATTTCTTCGGGAAATTGTTGGAATGTTTAAGTATGACTCATGTTGTTGTGGGTTATTCCTACCCTGTGGGATTTGTTGTGCCCTTGGTTATACATTTAGAAGCATGTTTGTTCTTATTCTAGGGTTAGACTAGTGTTTCCTTAGACTTGCACAATTTTGGTGTCGTTGGGCCTTAGAACTTCCCCGACGTCATTTTAGACAATTAGCTCCTTGTAGATTGATATAGCAGACTTGAGTCTGATAGTCTGAGCTTTGTCTAGGTTGTAACGCAAATTTATGGACCTTACCTCCGTAATGCCTTATTCCCCTATCATCTATGTATCACTTGATTCTTGATTTTGGGAGTTTTCTCTTCAATTTTGATTGAATATGGTTCGAGCTGGATTAATGTATTGATAGCACTTGGTTTTGGGGTACTCCCCATGATGCTCGGTTGGCTGCTAATCCTAACTCTTTTCGACACCTTTGCCACGGTTACTCAATTCAAGTTCATGGTCTAGCTTATTTGTAATCGAATTCTTAGCTATAGTTACCTATTTCAAGTCTATGGTCCATCTTACTTGTGATCGACTCCTTGGATATAGTTACCTAGTTTAAGTCTGTGGTCCAGCTTACTTGTGATTGGCCCCTTAGCTACAGTTACCGGGTTCAAGTCCGTTGTCCAGCTTACTTATGATCGATTTCTTAGCTACAGTTACCGGGTTCAAGTCCATAGTCTAGCTTACATAGGGCTCAACCCGTGATTATTTGTCACCAAGTTGAAGTCCGTGGTTTCTCTAAAATTTCATTTCCAGTTCCTAATTCTCTAATGAATCTTCGGATCATGTCCTTATCTACTCTCAGCTTTGGGTTAAAGCTTCAGGATTTTGGGATGGTTCAGTTCAAGTTTGGGAAAGTGGTGGCATTATTATAATTCTATTGATTCTATTCTTTTTACTTCAACTATCTTTGCTCCTATCGGGCTTGTGGGGGCCAGTTCAGGTATTCCTTAGACTTGTACACGAGCATACCCTTCGGGTTTATGGGAGCCCAATAAATTTAGGTAGTTTCTTTCTTTTGTGTGTTGAGTACACTTGTGTACATACCTACATTTACGACTTACCCTGTCCTTCGTTATGGTTATTTCTCACATTTTAGTTTAGTTTTGCTTATCTTGCTCAGTCGGCCAATGATGCCTAGTGAGTACCTATTGTTTCGATACTCATACTACACTCTGCATCTATTTTTGTGATGCAGGTTTATGTACTAGCCACCGGTGTTGATTTAAGACAATTGCGGTCGTGATCGAAAGTGAGGGTGAGCACATTGCATTCTGGATTTACTCGTCTCCTTTTGTACATATGTTTTGCCTGTCTTTTCCTTTTTGATACAACCCTATTTTCTGTGGTCCACTTTGTGGACTTGTACTCTTTTTACAGTAGCTCTGTACATGTGACTTTTAGGTTCTGGAGGTATTTTTCATTTTTATACATTTAGCTTTGCTTTAGCCCGTTCATGTATATTTTTATTATTTCATTACTACTGTTAGATTAAATTATTAGTCTTCTACCCTAATATCCCAATAGTTATAGTTCTGGGATATGGGTCGGCTTACCTACTGGTGGATCATAGCAGGTGTCATCATAACCTGAGAAATTGGGTCATGACAGTTAGTGATTTTCATAGGTGAAGACGAAGATGAGTCTTCAATTGTTCTACTCTTCATTTCTTATAGTGAGAGTTGTGTATTTTTTAATATACTCTGTATCTTTAGAAGCTCTTATACTTGTTTAGACTAAAATCATTAGGGCGTTAGAATTTTTCTTGTAATAAACCTTAGTGTTTAATACTTAATTATGGTGTATTATGGACTTTTTAGGTTGTTA
Organism: Solanum dulcamara; assembly: GCF_947179165.1. Taxonomy (NCBI): domain Eukaryota; kingdom Viridiplantae; phylum Streptophyta; class Magnoliopsida; order Solanales; family Solanaceae; genus Solanum; species Solanum dulcamara. The sequence continues at coordinate 57,229,260 of NC_077245.1, forward strand.
TTTTGGTAATTGTTAAGCTTTTGCATGCTATTTTGTAATTGTTCTCCAATCTAGAGGTTGAGTAGGTGCCCGCACGACCCGATGGGTTGGGTTGTGACAAGTTAGTAGCAGAACCCAGGTTACTAATATCTCAATACAAGAGCAAGTGTAGAATAGACTCCTACAACTTAGTGTGTTGACGTCCACAACTAATCTTTAGGAAGCTATGAAGCATTCTAGGAAGTCATTCCTTTTCTTCTCTTCTTTCGTGCGATTTATCAGTTGTGGTATGGGTTGATTTCAATTGGTATCTCTAGATTCCAATTGGCATCTCCACGAAGTGAACTTGATGGCGTTATTGCTACTAAAGGGACAAAAGCAAGAGAAATTGGAATAGAGAAGGTTTCAATTGGTATATGGCCTTAGAGTTTGAATAAATACATAGATGATCAATTAATGGTCATCAATGAGGAGAATTAAGTTCATAACTTTAACTTGCTTATTTGATATAGATTTAAATTATAATTATATGCATAGTATTGTTGGTGTAACTATCAAAGTGTGAAGTTTAATTTGCTGAATGGTATGATGCAATTATGTGCATAGTGTTGACTTAAATACCTGCCAATGTATGAAGTGTATTTTCCTAAATAGTTGAAATTATGTGAGATAGGGTTGCTTAGGTTTTTATAAACTTATGATCCGAAAGAGAGTCATAAATTGCTCATGTAGAATGGTCTAATGATAAACTACAAGGTGATTAATGAATGAATTTCTGATGTGTTAAATGATATACTCATGTGAGGGAATATAAGTCTTAAATGTGTATGGACTTACCAATCGTGAAAATGGTAAGGGAAAATAAAGATTTATAATTATGGAGAAACTCTGATTTTAGGATAGTCGAGATTGGTAGAGGACCCCATGAGAAGGAAAAAAGGGGTTATTATTGCATAATAGCGGAATTATGGTTATGAATGATTTTCTAAACATATCTTATAACTGGTTTTCAATAATGCGATATTTAGTTCTTGACTATGCATTACTTGGTTTGGTCTTGGAACTATATTAAAGGCATTAATACAATTTCTTATGCTTACTAAGCTAAGACTTGAGACTGGAGTTTGGGATATATTGTGCTTGTGATCATGATTGTTTTAACTATTAGATTGAGTTTATGAGGACTCAATGGTTTAATTATTACTAAATTATGTGTCTATTTGTCATAATTGTTTTTATTATTGGATTGAGTTTATGGGAACTCAATATTTTTGTTGTTTCTAAAATGGTGTTTCTAGTTATCATTATGTTATTAGTTTAAGGTGGGTGATGAACAGATCCCTGTAGTGTGCATGTTTGCTTATGCTAAGATAATGGGAAAATTCTTAAGTGTGTGACTGGTCATGGTTGTCTAGTATTTTTAGAACCTATGTGGTAATGGACATAAAGGTTATTGATTTGATGAGTAATATTGCTGGTTGGAGGTGATGGCTTGTTTCCCGTATATGCTTTATGTATCTGTTAAATTACTCTGATGTATGCATATGTGTATATGAACATGTTATAATGAAATGTTCTATGTGAAATAAATACTATCTGGCCATGACGTGTAATGAACCTATTCTTGGTAGTTATATAAATATGACTATTCATTGTGATTTTGGTTGAATTGTATGCTTGGATCAGGTGTCATGTTCTGACATACATTTAGATCAAATGTTACATTCCGATATAAACCTTGGACCATGTGTCATGTTCCGACATATATTAAGTGCTTGTAGGTCTCATGAGAGGACCTTTGTATGAAAATGCTTGATATTGACATCGATGTGAATCTTATGATATGCCTTGATAGTCCCATTGTGATTATTAATTTCTTGAACTTGCCATGTCCTCATTGTTGTGTGAACATGCCGAATTGCATTTTGTTCCTGGACACTATGATAAGATGGAAAGTGTGCTGCCGAGGTCATTTCCAGTGAGAGTGTGATATTGAGGTAGCGAATGTGACTGATGCTCGATTACTGATTTTGAATGAGCATCCTTGAATACTTATTTATGGAATTTTGATTCATTGTTTGATTCCTGAGATACTTTGTGTTTACTGATCTTTGAGTGGGGATGAGGTGCTCGTTATTGCATTTGTTAGGGTATAATTGCCTGGATAAAGTTCCCCTTCATATGAGAGTTGACAAGATTTCAGTTGGAATATATTCCACTGAACTTTATGAATTATGTGGTTTTGAGGTATTTGGTGTCTTGAGCTGGAGAATTTGACAAGATTAAGGTGGTATCATGATATGTGAGGGACATAGTATCCCATAGAAATTTTTTAAATAGAAATCAAGTAAGTAGAACTCTAGATATAGTGTTAAAGGAAAAGGGGTTAGTTTGGATATGATTTTCCCTAACTTGTAATGGTGTCTCATCATTGGTTTCAAAAAATTCTTAGATCGGCTCGTGCCCTCTTATTCATGTTGTCGTTCGGGATGAACGAGGGGTAAATTAGTATCTATTATAATGACCTAGCTCGTCATTACTAAAAATATAGGCGGTAAAGTTATAGGGATATCTTTTTGTCATAAAACTAGGATCAATTCCTTTGTATGTGAGTTCATTAGTTGTGGTATGTGAGTGCATTAGTTGTGAATTAAGGCCGTACTATGCTTATATCTCAAATTTGAGTTGAAGTGTCTTTTCAATTTAGTTTTGGACTTGAGTTCAAACTAGAGTTAACTTCAAACGACTATATCTCTTATCCTATAATAAATTAGTGTCCCATAACCTCTCCAAATAAATTTCTATGAGTCTTCTTTCCAACACAACTCAATTTGGCTCATTAGAAGTTCAGAGTAAAAAGTAATGCCCATTTTAGTGATCATTGTCTATGTTGGACCGCTGGAGTGGGATTTGGCCGTCAGAACAGGATTTGAGGGGACAATAGATAAAAAAGGCATATTTTTATCATGTTATTCTTCTCCTAAGTGTCAAAATAGATGGGGATTACCCTAGAAAACCCTAAGAGGTTGTTCTAGGCTTGGAGAGAAGGAAAAAAATATTCTTAGCGCAAGAAAGGCCACAACCCATGGATTTCAGGCCCATGTCCATAGTTTCTCCCTACGGAAGTTAGGGATCATGCTATAATCCTTCTATAATTACTTGTTGCCTAGGTACGCTAGGTTTCTCAATTGATTAGTTATATATTCGTTCCCATTGCTTAATATAATAGATATTGATGGGTGATTTCATACAGAGGCCTTTAGGCACGAAGTTTGGAGTTTTAAATTATTTTCAATTGATGTTTATAGTGGGAATGTATGTTGTAGATCATAATTATTATGTGACTAGTGATAAAGGTCCAATCTATGAATGTTAACCTTGGTTAAAACTGTTTAGAAGACCAATGACCCTTGTACAATTCAATGTAGACTATTGCTGGGTTGTTAGGAGATCTTGAGACCTATGGGTTATGAGTTATTGATGTATATAGAAAGATGTGTTTATATCAATAATTGTATGTTTTATGCTAAATATTTCTTGTGAATTACTTGAGTAATGCTATCGAAATAAATGGATGAATGTTATTAACTTAGTATTGATAGATCTCATGCCATGAACCTATTTGATTACCTATAATTGTATGTTATGGTTTAATCTATATCATAGAAAGACCTTTAATAGTGACCGAGTAATGTTATGATGTTTACCATGCATTTAATTGTTGTGGTTGGATGAATGATATGTTGTTCTAATGGGTCTACAATCCCAAGACTGTGAATCTATAATCTTAAACTTGCTCTACCAAAAGGTGATATCTTAAATAAACAAGGCTTGATGAAATATTGGTAACTCTTCATTATTGAATGTGATTATGTATTGAGATTGTTATATTGGATCAGGTGTCGCATTCCAACACATATATAGGATCGGGTGTCACTTTTTGACACATATATTAGATCGTGTGTCGTGTTTTGATATAAATATTGGATCGGGTGTCACACCAACACACTAGCAGTTTGAGTATGTGTTTCATAAGAGAAACATTATATGGCTATCATTCGTGAATTGATCTTGACTATATGTGTGATGATAGAGAAACTGACTCGATTATAATTGAGCATGCCCATATTGTGTAAAAATTGATATGAAAGGATCAAAGGTCCAAATGTTACCATGTTGAGCATTTTATTTGAGATATATATTGTGAAACTGTATATTGCTCTTAAATGGTAAATTAATAATGTGTTCATTTATATGCCCATTCAGATTATGTTATGGTTTCTAGACTTGTACGTATCATAGGCACGAGGTCATGGGTAAATAAGTTGAGATAGATTGATGCATTGTTAAGTGAAATTAGTAACTTAAAGTCAGATATTGTTGTTGACCCATGAGCACATATGTTATAGGGGGATTTGAAGAGAATTAAGAGCTTCTACCTCCGTAAAGGCTGCTCTGGCAGGAGGAATCCCTCTGTGGCGAAGCCACCAGAGTAGGATAAGTCCCTCCACCGTTGGTCAGTGCGATTAGAATATTACCCTTAGCTTAGCCCACTTAAAGATTGCCCCTTTTAAGTGAGATGTTAATTATTCTAGGGCCATGTGTTGGTGTGAAGGCTAAGTTAGTAGACTGGTTAGATAGATTTAGTGGTGGCCCGTCATTTGAAAAATTTTCTATGTGATAAAAGGGCTAGGCCTTGATCTGGATTAGAGTTTGTAATGAACCAATTAAAAGGGATGAGAGTTAATCTTAAACGACTTTTATGATGTTAATGGTAATGACAAGAGTTTGTGTATAAAGGTTTCCGAGAGTATTTACTTATGAGCATGCTTCATTTTGTTGATTTCTTTATATTATTGTAAGACCCCCAGAAGTTGGAAAGTCCTAAAATGAATAACAAAGGATGAAATTCTAGAAAATGTAGAAAATGGCACTAGGTGATGACCAAGAAGGCTATCACAGGCCATAGTCTGCACCATACCTCATGGTGAGCCATCGTGGTGGTTGTTCTGAATACCAACCCTACAGGTATGGGACCACGATGAGGGACCATGGACCATGGTGAGCAACATGGACCGTGGTAACCCCTACCCTAAGACCCTCAAGAAATATTCCAAGGATGGACTACGAGTGACCACTATGGGCTGTGTAGCTCTTCACGGACTATGGTGTATTTCGTGGTAGTTACTTATGTAGGCCCTCTTGCAGGACCTGTACCACAACCACGGTTCACGGACCATGATCCCTCCACGGACTGTGAAGGTCTCCGTGGAGAAAGTACTGAGACTTCTCTGCACACCCCAAAAAATTTTCCTCCATGTCAATTATCATGGGACACCACCACAGGCCATGGTAAGCACCATGGACCATGATGGGTCCTCCGTGAAGCTGAGTCCAACTAATTTTAAGAAGGGTATTTTGGTCTTTCTTTTGTTTTAACAACAAAGTTGGTCATTTTGGGGACTGAATTCACCCTATCTAAACGATCCTAAGCCCTCCCAAATTCATTATTATCACTCAAAGTTCTAAGACTCAAAAACCTAACCTCTCAAGGTCTTCTCCTTCACAAAGAAATTTCCTTACAACTTAAAGTCTCCACTCTCAAAGATTAGGGATTTATTTCTCCAAGGTATGTAGGTCATATTCATGGCTTCTTCCACCCATGGAGCCCAAGTATTTTTCTAAACTAGCAATTCAATTTCAAATAGTGAAATTCTCTAGGTTTTTATATCATGATTTCAAATGCATAGATTGTTACCTATTTGAAGTTTATTTATCTATATTGGCTCTTAATTTCATGGAATGGTAGATTTATGAAATGTCCTTATATGAAAGTATGAAAGGGTTTTAAGGTGTATTGGTGGGTTGTTTTAAAGATGTCTTAATTGATGCATTCCATTACTCTCGTGTATGGTAGCATTGATTTAAATGATTTGAAAGTTAATTGAATAGAACCCACCTTATTTTACTATGTTTCCAATGAAGTTTGAATTAAAAGCTTTGACTCCAAAATAAATATTTATGAATGTAAATTTTATGATTCAAGGGGAGTTTTATGAAATAAAAGAATGATGAAAGTATTATGAAATGATGGATTCTACCTGTGAAAGGACAATTATCAGCTATGTGAATCAAAGAAAGGTTTTTAATGAGCTATGCTACCGAATGATGTTTATCTAAATATATGTAAATGATTATGTTCTTATGTTACATGAACTATTTCGTGGGATTGACTTAGCACCGAATGGGACAAGAGGTGGGATTCGATAAGGAAATCCTAGTAGCAACCCCTTGTCTCATTAAATATGTGTCAGCATATGACCCCTTGTAGTTAGGCTAGAGGATCCACGAATAGCCCTAAATATTAAATAAATGAATGAAGTTGACGGAGCTCTATCCAGTAAGTAGTCTCCCCATGCATATGTTGGCGGTTATGTTGGATTTCATATAATAGATCGCATGGTCTTAAATGTCGGTTGTAGTCATCTTCCCATAAAATGAACGCATCAAATGTTATTCATGTTGATTGCTTATGTATGCATCTACTCATGTACTTTGACTTATAATTATTTAATGTTTTTCATTGAATTGCATGCCAACATACTTAGTACATTCAAAGTACTAACACATACTCTTTTGCCATTATGATATCACCATGTAGAGACTGGTGTACCTCCTCCTTATCCTCCACGTGGCTAGTAGAGATCGTTGAAGGCTACCTTTGGGTGAGTTCCCATTTTTCGGGAACAATAGACCTTTGTCTTTCTAATTTATTAAATGTTGAGACTTCTAGAAGTTTTATTTTGACTTTTATTTTATATTGATTGAGGGTGAGTTAGGTACATGTCTTATCCTCCACCAAGTATATGATGTAGAGGTATTGTTTGACATGTTTAAGTAAAGTTTGACAAATCTAGTTCTCATTTAAATGATTTCCCTTAGTCCAGTTTTCCCATTTTACTTCTGTTTATTATTTAATGTCATTACTTATGAAAAGCTAAATTAATACTAAGATTCTTAAGTGAGGTGCCTACGGGTTTATCATTTGCCGTGTCGCCTCTAGGCCCTAGGCTTGTATCTAGTTGGCCGATGATGTCTATTAGTATATGTTGTTTGTACTAATACTACTCTTGGTATGCCACTTGGGATAGTTTGGTTGCTGAGTCAGTGATGTTTCATAGGTGAAGACGAAGATGAGTCTCCAATAGCTTCTACTCTTCATTCCTTATGGAGGGAGTTGTGTCTTATTTTTATTTGTAATTTGTATCTTTAGAAGCTCTTGTACCTGTTTAGAATAGTATCCTTGCGGGTGTAAGAATTTTTCTTGTAATAAACCTTAGAGTTTAATACCAAATTATCGTGTATTCTTGACTTTTTAGGCTATTATTTTTGTAATTATTAAGCTTTTGCATGATATTTTATAAGGGTTTTTCTATCTTAGTATTAGAGTAGGTGCCAACATGGCCCGGTGGGTTAGGTCTTGACAATAGGCCTTCAAGCATGGAGTTTGGATGATTGAACATATGGGTAGTTGTTGTTTAGGTCGATGATGGATTTGATTAGTTATTATTGGCATTATACTGTTTACTAGATATCACCTGGGGAAGGTAATGGTGTGTAATCAAATTATAATGAGGAATTATTTAGGAAGGAATCCTTTGTGTAGGTGATGATTGTTTTTTTTCTATTTATGTTATATGTCCTTGTCAGCTACTTCGTTAGTATTGCATGCATGATATATAATTAGAAAAAAGAAAAGAACATGATTTGAAATGATAAATGTTGTCAATCGCATGAACTGATTATGTTTACTTCAGTATACAAGTGTGATTTCTATTTATTATAGTTATGATTATTTGTTATTGGATCGGGTAACATGACGGTACAACCTAATAGTTAGATCGGATACATGCTGATACATTTTAATGTTGGATCAAGTACCATACCGATACACTAACTAATGGTTGGCATGGGTACCAGTTGGTATTTAACTAATAATTGTGTGTGGGTTTCATGAGTGAACTGATTTTATTTCTTTATGATATGATTTTTAAATGTTGGTCCATAAGCGACCAAAATTTGTGTTTAAATGTTGGAATGGTTCTTCTGTAGGCCGGGATGGAATGTTAAACACTGTAAAATGTTCTCTTAAGGACCCTTGATGGTCCGGGTTACTTAAAGGGTGGAAGGAGTCAGGTATGACTCATTGTAAGGTTGCGGGTCATTTCCTTTGTGAATGTTACATTTGGATTATGAATCAACGGTGGTTATAACTGTATGTTATCAATTTTTACTAAGTTGTAGTTAAATGTTCATACTTTGTAAACTGGAGTCTTTTTAATTTAGAATGTTGACTAGAATTTTGTCTTATTCATAGCTTTCACTATATTGTAAGTCTGGGCGGTACAGGACATATTGGATAAGGGAAATTTGAGTCAAGGTGGTAAGTAAGAGTTTCGCAGGTGGTGTACTAAAATGATCAAGGGCCAGGGTGGTGCCATAAGATCTTGAGAGAGAATATTAGATTGGTTAACAAATTAGTAGTGGTTTTGTTGTTGGGAAATCTCTATGTAATAGAAGGGTTATGTTATGATCTGATTTGAGGGGTGGAATAGACTAGATTATGGAATTTATAGTGGAAAGAGGTACGTGACTTGTGATAGAGCATATGGGTTTCAAGGTAATACTGCACGTAGTAAGAGTGGTGACTAAATGAATCGAAGTCATAATTTAATCATGTTTCTTGATTATTTCCTTAATATTATATGGTTGATTTGGGTCAACTAATGATGCCTACCAGTACATGTTTTTTGTAGTAATACTACTCTTGTTGTACCACTTGTCATAGTCTAGTTGTAGGATCGATGATGTTTCTTAGGATGATGATGATATTCAATAGCTTCTACTCATCTTTCCTTATGGTGGGAGTTGTGTCTTACTTCATTCATAAATTGTGATCGTAGAAGCTCTTGTACCTATTTAGAGTAGTTTCTTAGAAGGGTTTTATTGCGTTTAAAAGAGTTTCCTTTTGACTTGTAATATTTTCCTTTGTATTTTTATATATTGTAATAAAAAACAAGATGAGATGTTTTTTGTTAAGAACTTAAAGTATTTTTGTATGTTTTATCTCTTCGTAGTACCTTTTTTTAAATTTGGTGGTAACCAATCTCCTATCTAAGTATTCTACTAGGTACCCGCATGACCTGGTGGTTTTGATCATGACAAGTTGGTATCAGAGCGCAGGTTATCAGTCTTCTAGTACAAGAGAAAACGTCAAATATAGTCATGAGGATTAGTGTGCTGATGTCCACATTTAATCTTTAGAGGACTGTAAAGGATCTATGAATTTGTTTAAACTCTTCACTCCTACATTCGGTCTATTGATTGTTGTATGAGTTGAGTCCAATTGGTATATCTGGATTCCAATTTGTATCTAAACAAAGTAAAATGAATATTGTTGAGAAGTTTGAAGAGACACAAGCAAGGAAAAATTGGAACCTAGAAAGTTTCAATTGGTATATGGCTTTAACATTATGTGAATGTATGGATGGTCAGTTTGTTGTCATTAATGATCTGAATAGGAGGTAACTGCATGACTTAGAATCCAAAGCGTTAATCTCTCTGGCCAGAGGTTGCTTAGATATCCCCAAGCAATCCAGATTGCTTATGTTAACTGTCTTCCGGCTCAATGTGTCTACCACCACATTATCATAATTGGGTGATATTGAATGGTGGAATCATAATCCTTGAGAAACTCCATCTATCTTCTTCACCTCAAATTCAAATATTTTTGAGTGAACACATTTTTAGACTGTAATGATCAATGAACACCTCACACTTTACATCATAGACATAGTGCCACAAGATTTTTAGAGAAAACACTACCGCTGCCCAACTCCAATTAATGTGTTCTATACTTCCTCTCATGAATTTTCTTATCCTGAATCAACACAACACCCAAGCTCAAATGTGAAACATCACAATAAACAGTAAAGTTCTTATATTCCACCAGCAATGTTAGGATAGGCGCTATAGTAAATAGGGTCTTATGCTTTTCAAAGATCTCTTCACACTTATCATACCACTCAAAAGGTACCTGTTTTTGAGTCAACCTTCTCAGATGTGTAGCAATAGAAACAATTTTCTTCATAAACCGGCAATAGTAGTTAGAGATCACCATAAAACGCCTAACCTTAGTAACAAAAAATAGGTCATACCCAGTTCATTACTACCTCAATCTTTTGGGGATCTACCATCACCCCTTATTTCTATACCATATGCCCTAAAGAAGGAAACCAAAGACAACAAAAATTCACACTTAGAGAATATAACATACAATTTTTGTTTCTCAAGGATACCTAGAACAAAACAAAGATGATCTGCATGCTCCTCCTTACTTTTGGAGTAGATCAGGATGTCATCAATGAATACAATCACAAAGGAATTCAAGAATGATTTGAACACCCCATTCATCAAATTCATAAAGGTTGCAGGTGCATTAGTCAATCCAAATAATATTACCAAAAACTCATAATGGCCATACCGAGTTCTAAAAGGTATTCTAGGTACGTCCTCAATCCTAATCTTTAACTGATGATATTGTGACCTTATATCAATCTTAGAGAAGATTGGAGCACCTGAAACTTGTCAAAAAAATCATCTACATGATGAAAGGGGCACTTTTTTGGATGGTAACCTTGTTCAACTGCCTGTAATTTATGCACATTCTCATGCTACCATCTTTTTTCTTTACAAATAATATCGGAGCACTTTATGGAGAAGCACTAAGAATGATGAATCCCTTATAAAGATGAGTTCCCATAAACTGAATCAATATTTTAAAAAAATATTGAGGAAATATACTCCTTAGAACCTGAAAGTCATTACACCAAAACTCTATCAAAGTCTAAAATCGAGGGGATGCAACCCTAAGTAAAAGTTAATAAACTACTATCTTAGAAATATCTTACTACTATCTTAAAAATATCTTAGTCTGAAGAGATGGAATGGGAAATAAAGAAGAATCCATAGTAGCTCATAAGAACTTGATCACCCTTGGATTCGAGTAGTAGAAGTCTCACAACTGAGGTCTTTTAGAAGTCGCTTAAATAAGCCCTATAGTCAACGAAAATAGAGACAAGTGCACAATCAATACATAAAAAATAATGTACTGGTTGGATCACAAGTCTAGTTCTAGTAAATGAAATATCGATAGGCAACAAGAACACAGTAAAATAAATGATAAACAACATCAATATTATAGCAATACCCAGGTTCCCAATTCTTAAATTGAATCCATTCAGACATAAGCATGATTAAACACAATAACCACAATCAATCTAGCTCTCTCATGGAATCCACGCAAAAAATGTTAATATACTGATGTGGTACTCGATCCTAAATATAGTTAGTGTACCAATGTAGTACCTAATTTCAAATATAGTTAATGTAACAGCGTGGTACTAGATAAAATTGTACCGTCATAGTACCCGATCTAAATGTACTAGCATGGTACACGATCCATAGAAAATCATATATTACAATCACAACCACAATGAATAGTAATCACACTAGTACAACTAAGTAAAATATTCATTGCATGCAATATGATCACATTTATTATTTCAACTCATATTGTTTCTTTTTTCCTAATCATATATCATATATATCTTATACCAATGAAGTAGTTAACAAGCACATATAACACAAATGGGAAAATACAACCATCACATACCTCGAATCAAACCTGAATGCTCTAAAGGGCCTGAGCTTTCCCTTTTTAAGTGCCTTTTCTTCTTCTTGGTCTAAACCAATTACAAAACCCAATAATCAATAAATAATGGACTAAGATACCCGGATTATAACTTAAATCCTAAGCCTTGGCCAATTTCATGTTCATTCCACCCAACTAGGGCTTTTCCCATAATTAATTTTAGGTCAAGAACCCTACTATATGGTAATCCCTATAGATTCTAAGGTCCAAGAATCAAATTACAAGTTAGAGGAGTAATCAACATACCTTTACCAAATAATTTGGTTGAAAAATGAAGTAAAATAGCCCAAAATCGCCTATTTCTCTCCCAAGAACGAAATTGTAGAAATAAAATTGGTTAAGGGACTTTTCCCTATTAATTTTTCAACTATCCTTCTATAGCAGTCCCGTTCCACTATAGAGGCCCCGCCATAGTAGTATCACTCCTTCCATAATGGCTTGCATGGAGTCCGAAACTAAGAAATTCTCCTTCAAACCCCTATTTTGCAACACAACCTCAACCTTTACGTTCTAAAATAACCCTTTCACTCCAAGTTCAATATTGGGAGTTTTACTAACCCAAATTCACTTTCGAAAAGTCATATGGACACGCTAACTCCTTATCTATCACAATATCAAACCCAAGCTTAGAAATTAACCCTAATTCATTCCTAGATTATCCTAGACCTCACCTCACTAAGATTTTATTTGACTACCCTAGTCTGAAATTTTTAAGCTACTACCCAAAATATTTTCTGGCCCAAATTCTTTCACTATTAGTTTTACCATAACGACCAGAAAGGGTCATTACAACTATGCCCTTAGCCTCCTTTAAATATGGCCAAACAAAGATACTAATTTCTCAAAGAGTAAAAGAAATTTTACTGTCTTTTATGTCACATAGAATAGACAACTCATGTCATTTCTTGCACAGTGACACATATTTTTAAACTAGTTTTTTTTTGTATTCCCTTGTCAAAATTGCTAGTGGTTGAAAGTATCCTCTTTCTAGGAATATTTTAGTACATATAAAGAGAAAGAATAGAATATATGAATCATTATCTCTCTCTTAATATAAAATAAGATCATTTGGCTTATAGTTACAGATGTCAGATATGACCACATAATTAAATAATAGTAAGTTTATGTCACGACCTAAAAACTCGAGTCATGATGGCACCTACCATAACACACTAGTAAGTAAGCCAACTAATATGACAAAATAACAATCACAAGGCATATTGGGCAGAATAAATAATCAATGAGAACACAACAAAAATAAGAAACCATAATAACATATACATAAATCGAGTACATGTCCAACCCCACAACCTGGCACACGATAGCACAAAGCTGTTAAAAGACTACAAGTCCTAGAAGTGAACCAAAAAGTATGGACTTTTCTTGAACATAAACAACTAGTCAAAACATATACGATGGAGATAAGTCAAACTAGGATGCCATCAACTTACCATCTATCTTCAAAAATATGATCCAAGGAGGCTTACATCCCCGCTATTTACTAGAGCTCGAATCTGCATCAAGAAAATAGATGTAGGGTGTAGCATGATTACTAAAATAAAAGGGACCCACTAGGCATTATTGGCCGACTTTGCTTGTAAAGTAAAAAAATATGAAAAGAGAAAAAGTAATATCAACTACAAGTAGTAAGAAAAAAGGAATAACAGAAGTAAACTACATAGTTCACGAGTCTAGAAAGAGTAGAGTATAAAGTAAGGAAGTTATCTACAACCTAACTATACCCCTAGAAGATACACATATGCATAGTTGGAAAGTAAATAACCCAAATGGACCCCCATAAGCCTGATTACTACCTAAGATTAAAGTGTTCCAAAATTGAATCGGCCGACCCCAGAATCGAACCATGGTGAAGGAACCCTAAAGTGTCCAATAGAATCACCATGTCAGAACCCAAACCGGACTAACAGAGGCATGCCTAGACTAAAATTGAGGCTAATAGAAGTATGTTAGGGCCTCAAAATGAAGTAATTATAAATGCTCTAGGACCTCAAACCATAGTTAATGTGAATGTGCCAGGACCTAAAACCATGGATAAAAGAAGTTTGCCAGGTCCTCAATCCATGTCTAAAAGACTCTGAGTATCTCCATATCACACGCTCTTCTTCGAGAAGAAATGCACTGCATAGTGAAACTACCGGGGTCCTTCTTGAGATCTGTGGTGACCACCATATCAGTCCTGATCCTGCGCACCATCTCTAGTTGAAGGTGTTACTGGCGAAAGTGGGTGTTATACCTGCTAAAATTACCAAAATATCCCTAAACTAAAGAACGCTCGCACAATGCATCATGCTTAACTTTTTCAATCAATCTGAGGTTAAAACATTGATCAGAGTGAAGTATTATGTGGGAAAATGGTCTTGGTTAAATTTTAGGCCAATAGGATCAAAAGATAAATTTTTAGAGTAAAGCAATAAAAAAACAAAAGTGGGCGATAGATCAGCGCCGCAGACCTGCCACAGACTTGGACTTAAATTTATTCTAGTTATTTTGTATGGGGTTAGAATTTGATCCAAAATATTTTGGAAAAAAATTACATTATGAGTGAACCATTCCGCATCGCAGACCTGGTCCCCCACAGACCAATTTTTTACTCCATTTCTATTTTAAGAAGGGCATTTTAGTCTTTTACCCACCCCTACTATACTTACCCTATGAATGATATAGGTCATTTTCAACTTTAAAAGAGTTCTAAAATGCATTCCTAACTCTTTACGCTAAATTAACTTAAGAGGTAGGGTAAGGAGTGAAGAAGAGGCTAGGGTTCAAAAGATTCAAGAAATATCTTGCAAGATTGAGTGTCTTGTCTTCATCCCAGGTATGTAAGGCAAACTAAAGCATGGATATTATTTTTTCATGTTCTCCATGATTGTGATAGGTTGATTTGTGAATGAGTTGAGTCCCTATGAAATTATTTCTTGAGAATTTTCCATAAACTTATCATATTTTTACATAATATTACGTAATTGATTTTTCTATAAACTTGTTCTTGAACTAATGATTTTGACTATTTACTTTATAAACGCTCATGATATTTTAACTAATGATTGGATGAATATCATTAAGGATTTAGTCTAGAGCCTTGAACTTTGAATGCATGATTGTAATTAAAATGTGAGCGTCATGATAGTATTGATAGTGTTGACGAGTTGATAGTCTTGAATGTTGTCATAAATAATTGTCTAAAATATCTCTTAACTAAATGATTTGAGAATGATTGGGAAACTATTTGGCTAACAAAATTGATTTGATAGAACGAATAGTTGAAAAGAGTCCAAAAGAGACTTACTGATTTGGTTTGATCTAGATTGATTATATTGTGAGAATTGAGTCTTGGGAGGAGCATCGAGTACCGAATTAGGTAAGAGTAAGTAATAACTCGAACCCAATAACTACGTCGCCAAACATAGAAGAGGATTAAACAGTGAAAGTTAGATGCTTCCTAAATTGTTATCCTGACATGATAGGACTTGATTGGTTATGGATCCATAATTGTTGATTCATTCTTACACTGGCAAGGTAATAGATGGACATGGCAATAATGTCAGCTTGTTATACTGTCACTGGCCCATAAATGATGGTTGTCGTATAAGAGAAACTCCCATATAGGTCTTAATAGTACTTTGATTTGGATTGGATTTAAATGGATTGTGTATGATTAGTCTTTGTCTAAATATTATTCTTGTTTAGACTTAGGACATCTTGATTGAGTTTTTCACCCTTCTGATTTGAAATTCTAAGTTGATTTGATTCTACCCTAATACATGTTTCCTTCCTCTATTTTACATACTCGTACATTTCATATACTGACATCCATTTGAGTCTGCATCATTTCAAGATACAGAGGTAAGTACTAGAGATCATTAATAAGTGCATCGTTGAGGATCTATTTGTGTTTAACTTGTTGGTGAGTCCTCCCTATTTTTGGAGGATACCACAGTTATCTTTCTAGCTTTAAGCAAGCTTTCCTTTATTTGATTTGTGGTAGCCATGAACCTGTCATTGGCACCACTTAGATTATTGATGGAGGCTTCATAGACTAGATTGTTGAAGATGTTGATTTTTATCGTTTTAACTAATTTCATTCTTTCTTGTTGTTCATTGGATAGATGGCTAGCCTCTGATAGATTGTGATTGAATAAATGTGTGATTGGAATAAGTGGTTTGCTTCAGGACTAAAATGGTCTTCGAGTGCCGGCCATATTTAGGGTACCCCCGGAGGTATGACAATAGGTGATTTGTTTCTTGAGCAGGCATAATCTTCCCTTGTTGGCAACACTCTTTAGACTAGTGGGCAAGATCGCCACAATCAAAACAAAACTAAGAAGCATGACCTTAAGAATTTTGACCACCATGGCTCGAAGAACCTAAATATGACCATCTACAACTCTAACATGCACCAGAACCACCACTATCGTACTGCTCACCTTATAAGGTTGGGAGTGCCACCTGAATAGGCTAGTTAGATTGACCCTGATGCAGGTAGTGTTGGTGAGGCCTATGATAGGAGTCCCTACCCCTAGACTAAGAATCATTGTAGCTTTACTCCGGGAAAGCCCTTTCGTTGCTGCCCCTTTGGGTCTCGCAATGGATCTTCTCTATAGTACAGGCATGGTCAACTACATCTAAATGGCTTTCTAAAATGAAGGACTCAATCTTAATGCGTAACTATAGCCTCAAACTAGGATAAAGCAACAAACCCTTCTGCATAGTAGGTAGAATCATAGTAGCATGTCTGGAGAGCTTGTGGAATTTAGCCTCGTACTTTGATACTATAATAGATCCCCACTACAACCTATTAAACTAATCTGAGAGTTGATCTTTCACTCTCCATGGTATAAACCTAGCCATGAACGCCTCTAAAATCTCTTTCCACGACACAGGATGTGACCCCGTTGGTATAGACTCTATAAAAGAGAGCAACAACTACCTACTTAGCCCATCGAGCTAATAACATTTAAGTTGGATCCCTCGACTCTACCAAATCTAAGATGTATAACCTCATACTATAGGTAGTCTAGAACACATGAGCGTCTTCATCTATATTCCTTGAAAATATTGAAGGATAAAGTCTCAAGAATACTACGAACATCTTCTGTTCCTCCAATGACATAGCTCATCCTGCAATAATGTCACGACCCAACTCCGTAGACTGTGACTGGTGTCGGATTAGGGCACCCATACGTACCCTTAGCCCCACTGAGTATGTTAGCCGAATAAAAATATGAAAAAATCAAAAAAAATTGCTAGAAAGCGCACAAAAATAAATGTAGCACACAAAGGCCGTTAAGGCCATCATGGAACATAAAGCCCAAAACATATATACAAAACCCACATCACAAGTCTACAGACCTCTACATATTGCTAGCCTAGTCATATAATGGGAAAGGGCCCCGTCGTACCCCTGAATAAACAAATATTTATATCTAATAACCAGTATCAAAAGTTAGGCTCCAGAACAATGGAGCACTTCCAACATTGCTAAGTGGAAACCCTAAGCTAGCAGATCTCCAAAGTTAACATATGTACCTGCGGGCATGAAATGTAGCCCCCCGAAGAAAGGGGGTCAGTACGACATATGTACTGAGTATGTAAAGCATGGACTGTAACAAGTAAAGCCATTACCAGAACAGAAGGTGCAAAAGTGAGCTAAATACCCAGAATATCAAAATATTTTTCATAACCACAAATAATGTATACAGATAAATATATGCCATATCCGACCCTATTATGGGATGCGGTGAACAAAATGTGGTCGCCACCCCATCACTGGCGCCACAGCATAGCATACATCAAGAGTAGGGAATATCTCCGTACCAGATCATATCATATCAGATAGTCATATCAGATCATATCATATCATATGTGTACATGGCACATCATACTCCACAAATCCCATGTACAGGTCGTACCTTCCCCTTTACGTTGGGGCACAGCGAACAATGCAGAAAAGTACATACGATAACAAAACCTGGCCTGGGCTCGGTGAAGGAAACATTGAGGCATCCACGAGTGGAGTAGTGAGAAACTATATGCAATTTAAATCATATTTGAGACTCGACGGAATAATCAAAATGAGCTTTCGTCCAAAATTGAGACAAAAGTCATATCAAGTACCTTTTGAAAGTCACTATGGACTATATCAAAATAGAACTTCTGTGAATCATATATATGTATCAAGTCATAACAAAATATCTTTTGGAAGTCGAGAAATTGGCCATCCTAGTGGGTTTAAGAATAGGAACTCCTTTGGAATCATATGAAAGTCATCTACTTGCTTCGTAAAAACCATGCCAAAAAAGTAGATTAGGTTTGTATACTTATGTCAAATCATTCTAAGAGAAGGAATAAGATTTACATACTTATGCCAAAACATGCCAAAAGAAGAAAACGTTAGCTTTACATACCTGTTACGGGTTATTTTTTATTCCATTCATCTCGTCGTCCTTTAAACCTAAGTAACATAAAAGCAATACGATTATTAACAACCCTTGACTTTATAGGACCTTAGGCTACACACGAGTATTTGTAGAACTCATCCCCTCGCTCGCCTTCTTGACTAGTTCCCTAAATAGTTAAAGAGTTAACGAAACTCGGGCACCATTTCCCCTATAATGTGCCCTATCCGAATTTCCAATTATACTCCTAATAGCTACAGCCAACCAACAACAATAACCTTCAGAATATATATATACAATTCACATCAATCTTATACCACATAAACTCCAAATGACTCACTCAAAACCACAATACCAAAATAAGGTTTCTAGTTTCCGTTTTGCAAAACCTTTAACCGTACGAAGCGGGGGTGTCATGTGGCTACAACCAAAAGCTCCCCCACCTCTTTTAGGACACATTTAGTCCCTGAAACACACACCACACACCTGCAGCCACACACCACAAGCACAACACCTTGCTTCGACTACAATTTAACTATAGCAACTCCAATTTGTTTTGTTTCGAACGTCAAGCATATTTATGGAATTTTCATATTTCCAGCCACTTACATAACGTATAATACACTTCATAACAACACCATAAACTCTAAATTGAAAGGAAAACCCTTACCTTAACCTAAACTCGTCAAACTCGCCAAAACTATCAAAACATGAATTCTGGACAGCCTATTGTCTTGTATTGTCACTTAGTTTCGAAGGGGTAATTGATGGAAACAGGATTTTTGACCTTAATAAAAGTTATAGACATGTGTATTAGGGTCGCATACAATTTTGAATCACCCTACATCAATTTTATACCAAAAGATATGCCTAAAATACCAACAGCAGCCCATGTAGGATTTCCGAAATAAAATCTGGGCAGCACCTCACCTATACTTCATCATCCTTTTTCGAGAAGATAAAAGCAAAACTGGATTTTTGAGGCTAAATAAAAGTTATATCCCTATGAAATATATTTCCAAAACATCTTGAATCACTCAAAATGAAGCTTTACACAAGGAGTTATACTAGTATTACTAACAGCAGTCTCATTCCAAAAACGGGTTTGTTGACAAGAACGAGAACCTCCTCGAAACCCCAACTATAAATTTTATGTTGTTATACACCGTTGCTTAACCGAAGAATACCTTAAATAATTAATTCACGGAATGAAATCGTAGGGCTTACCTTGCTTAACCAAATTCATAGCTCACTCTCCATGTTCTCCAAGTTTTTCTCCAATTTATTTTAAGTGTAAAGATGCTGAAAAGTGTGTTGATCCAGAAATACACATGTATATATATGTGTCCTTAAGTGGGGACACTTGGCAGCCCCCTAGGGCACCACCTCAATCATGCATCCAATCCAAAGCCGCCACGTGGCAGCATGGGGTCCACCCAAGCTGCTGCATCACCTACTTGACCCTAAGTAGGTGCATCACCTGCTTGTACAAGTAGGTGCATCACCTACTTACTTTGAATAGGCGCGCCGTTTCCTTATTTCTCTTTTGTGAGCTCGTAATATCGTCTTACTTCAAGAGCCTATGTATTTCTTGCTACTTAAGCTTAACGTATACTCAAGTATCTTAGTATGTAAAATGTCCCACGTAATAGCTTTCACAAGTAAGTCAAGTCCTACGACTCACTACTTGACCTCCAACTTCTTCCGGTTTTTTATGACCCTATTTCCAATCTTTTCTATTATGGAGTATCTCCTTCTCCTTTCCTTAGGATTATTTGATAGCGTTATAGATTATCCGACTCACATGATGACTTCTACGAAACTTAAGAGCCTTCCCAGAAACTTAAGAAGCTTAAGAAGCATTCCAAGGTACCAAAGTACGGGGTGTAACATCCTTCCCCCCTTTAGAACATTCGTCCTCGAATATGAACCAAAACCTTCCTCCGGATCTTATACCGACTATATGGAGAGTTCCTATATCCCATTTCCATAACATATACTTTCATCAAGCAATCAATATCAGAGTTCCAAAGGTTAGGATTACTTGAAGACGTAGGGAATAGGTACGAATACTTGTGTTTCATTTCCTCTTTCGCTTCCCAAGGGGTCACCCATCGTAGTACTACTCTCACCCAAGTACGCTTAACTTTAGAGTTCTGATGGGATCCGGTGCGTTAGTGCTAGTATGATTGCATCCATCCCTTATGGGATCTCATTTGAAGTTTAAGCGTTCCTATTTACATATGATAGCGTCAGTTGATTTTTCTCTTATGCTTGTAGTTCTCTTGTCTACTTCCCCTCTTTAGGGTGTATCCATGTCATTGTCTGTTTGTGTTATACCTTATGCCCTTATTTCTAATTTTCAAATGTGTAAGATTCCTTTCTAATACCTTTGGTATACCGCACCCGATCTATGCCTTCCTTTATACCACCCATACCTTTAGTTGCCCATGTACGACGTCTTAACATACTCATGAGGTGATAATCCAATCTAATTGTTGGTACTTGAGTCATGTATACATAATACATCTTTATTCTTCATGAGCTTTCATCTTTGACGTGTACCCGATGCTCACTTTCTCAACAGCATATCGAGCTTTCCTTAATACTAGGTTTACCTTGGCACCATATTATTGTACTACCCCTGTAAATCTATGACTATACATTCTCCTTTTGCTCCGTCCTCGTATTCAGTTACTTATGTCTATATTGGGTTCCTCTGTTAGAACATCCTTATTATTCCTTACTTATTCTTATAATGACCTTCGTTATATTCACATGGTATCATGTTTGCATTCAGTCCCATAGTATAACACTGCTTGACCTTCTTCACTATTCTTACTATGGGTTACTTACCCTTCTTAGTTAGTCTTATCCTTAATATCTCACAAGCTGTCTTATTAACACTTCACTTCCGTCATAATTCTTTTTCCCTTGTACTCTTGTCTTAATCATACTGTTACTTCTTTCAACTATAACTCATCATCGTTTATCCCTGTGTATCAATTCAGGCGATGCCTTAATATATCGTTTTATCCCGATCTATCAATCTTGTCTAAATCATCTTCTTTGGCTTATAAGTCTTTTCCAATTTCGTTCTACTATACCAGTATCGACCTCCTAGTTTCTATTGCCATCAATTTAGCAATTACCTCATTTCTCGAGGTCATCCATACTCGTAGTTTAATCAAATCTCATCATTGTTTTGGGCGCAACCTTTCAAGACATACTACAGCCCTGTATCTCATTTTCTTCTTATTTCTAGGAAAATTTGGACAGAGTTTCCTTTGTATTTCTTACTATCTCAACACTTGCATGCAGAAAATGCCAATAGTACCTCATAGGGCACACATGTATATATATTTAGATCATATCATATCGCAGCCATATAGGGCACCCAATATCAATAGTATGAAAATGGACTTACCTCATCTGCCCGACTCAAACTGCACTTGTTACCCTGCCCTGTCTACTTTTCCTTTCCATTTTTAACTTTATATGTCAATCGTACTTCAATACCTCACTGACATATATCTTCTGTGCCTTTGCTTACCTGCGTACTTTGTAACTTTTAATATAGTCGGTCACCTTCTTCTATCAATATTGTCCTTCTATTGAAACCATATGTTAGTATGAGGAATTTCATTCCCTATGACTCGGCTCTATCGCACGATCTTAGATATGAAAGAAAGGTAACATCCTAAATGTACTGTAGCCTCCTATTTATAGATGTGGTGCATAACACACCGATAAACAAGACTCTACTAGACACGGTTTGTAGACACTCCAAGGACAAACCTGGCTCTGATACCACTTCTGTCACGACCCAACTCCGTAGGCCGTGACTGGTTTCCGATTAGGGCACCCATACATACCCTTAGCCCCACTGAGTATGTTAGACGAATAAACATATGAAGAAATCAAAAAAAAATCGCTAGAGAGCGCATGAAAATAGATGTAGCACACTAAGGCCGTTAAGGCCATCACGGAACATAAAGCCCAAAACATATATACAGAACCCACATCACAAGTCTACAGACCTCTACATAATGCTAGCCTAGTCATATGACAGAACAGGGCCTCGTCGTACCCCTGAATAAACAAACATTTATATCAAATGACCAGTATCAAAAGTTAGGCTCCAGAATAGTGGAGCACTTCCAACATTGCTGAGTGGAAACCCTAAGCTGGCAGATCTCCAAAGTTAACATCTGTACCTGCGGGCATGAAATGCAGCCCCCCGAAGAAAGCGGGGTCAGTACAATATATGTACTGAGTATGTAAAGCATGGACTATAACAAATAAAGTCATTACCAGAACAGAAGGTGCAAAAGTGAGCTAACTACCCAGAATATCAAAATATTTTTCATAACCACAAATAATGTATACAGATAAACATATGCCATATCTGGCCCTATTATGGGATGCGGTGAACATAACGTGGTCGCCACCTCGTCACTAGTGCCACAACACAGCATACATTAAGAGTAGGGAATATCTCCATAACAGATCATATCATATCAAATGGTCATATCATATCAGATGTGTACATGGCACATCATACTTCACAAATCCCATGTACAGGTCGTACCTTTCCCCTCACGCCGGGGCACAACGAACAATGCAGAGAAGTACGCACGATAACAAAACCTGGCCCAGGCTCGATGAAGGAAACATTGAGGCATCCAAGAGTGGACTAGTGAGAAACTATATGCAATTTAAATCATATTTGAGACTCTACGGAATAATCAAAATGAGCTTTCATTTAAAATCAAGAGAAAAGTCATATCAAGTACCTTTTGAAAGTCACTATGGACTATATCAAAATAGAACTTCTGGGAATCATATATATGTATCAAGGCATAACAAAATATCTTTTGGAAGTTGAGAAATTGGCCATCCTAGTGGCTTTAAGAATAGGAACTCCTTTTGAATCATATGAAAGTCATATACTTGCTTCGTAAAAACCATGACAAAAAGGGAGATTAGCTTTGTATACTTATGTCAAATCATGCTAAGAGAAGGAATACTACCTGTTACGGGTTACTTTTTATCCCGTTCGTCTCGTCGTCCCTTAAACCTAAGTAACATAAAATCAATACGAGTATTAACAACCCTTGTCTTTCCAGCGCCTTAGGCTACACATGAGTATTTGTCGAAATCATCCCCTCGCTCGCCTTCTCGACTAGTTCCCTAACTAGTTAAAGAGTTAACAAAAATCGGGCATCATTTCTCCTATAATGTGCCCTATCTGAATTTCCAATTATACTCCTAATAGCTATAGCCAACCAACAAAAATAACCTGCAGAATATATATATATACAATTCACATCAATATTATACCACATAAACTCCAAATGACTCGCTCGAAACCATGATACCAAAATAAGGTTTCTAGTTTCTGTTTTGCAAAACCTTTAACCGTACGAAGTGGGGGTGTCATGTGGCTACAACCAGAAGCTCCCCCACCTCTTTTAGGATCATTTAGGCCCTGAAACACACACCACACACCTTCAGCCACACACCACAAGCATAACACCTTGCTTTGACTACAATTTAACTATAACGACTCCAATTTGGTTTGTTTCGAACGTCGAGCATATTTATGGAATTTTCATATTTACAGCCACTTACACAACGTATAATACACTTCATAACAACACCATAAACTCTAAATTTAAAGGAAAACCCTTACCTTAACCTCAACTCGTCAAACTCGCCAAAACTATCAAAATGTGAATTCTGGACAACCTACTGTCTTGTATTGTCACTTAGTTTTGAAGTGGTAATTGATGGAAATAGGATTTTTGACCTTAATGAAAGTTATAGACATGTGTCTTAGGGTCTCATACAATTTTGAATCATCCTACATCAATTCTATACCAAAAGATATGCCTAAAATACTAACAGCAGCCCGTGTAGGATTTCCAAAATGAAATCTGGGAAGCACCTCACCTATACTTCATCATCCTTTTTGGAGAAGATAAAAGCAAAACTGGATTTTTGAGGCTAAATAAAAGTTATATCCCTATGAAATATATTTCCAAAACATTGAATCACTCAAAATAAAGCTTTACACAAGGAGTTATACTAGTATTACTAACAGCAGTCTCATTCCAAAAACGGGTTTGTTGACAAGAACGAGAACCTCCTCGAAACCCCAACTATAAATTTTATGTTATTAAACACAGTTGCTTAACTGAATAATACCTTAAATAATTAATTTACGGAATGAAATCGGAGGGCTTACCTTGCTTAATCAAATCCTTAGCTCACTCTCCATATTCTCTAAGTTTTTCTCCAATTTTTTTTAAGTGTAAAGATGTTGAAAAGTGAGTTGATCCAGAAATACACATGTATATATATGTGTCCTTAAGTAGGGACACGTGGCAGCCCCTAGGGGTGACACATGGCATCCCCATAGGGCGCCAGCTCAAGCATACATCTAATCCAAAGCCGCCACATGGCAGTGTGGGGTCCACCCAAGCTTCTACATCACCTACTTGACACTAAGTAGGTGCATCACCTGCTTTTCCAAGTAGGTGCATCATCTACTTGCTTCGAGTAGGCGCATCGTTTCTTTATTTCTCTTTTGTGAGCTTGTAATCTCATCTTACTTCAAGAGCCTATGTATTCCTTGCTACTTAAGCTTGACGTATACTCAAGTAGCTTAGTATGTTAAATGTCCCATGTAATGGCTTTCACAAGTAAGTCAAGTCCTATGACTCACTACTTGACCTCCTACTTCTTCCGATTTCTTATGACCCTATTTCCAATCTTCTCTATTATGGAGTATCTCCTTCTCCTTTCCTTAGGATTATTTGATAGCGTTATAGATTATCCGACTCACATGACGACTTCTACGAAACTTAAGAGCCTTCCCAGAAACTTAAGAAGCTTAAGAAGCATTCCAAGGTACCAAAGTACGGGGTGTAATAAATAACTGGCTAGTCGGTGACGAGTGCTAGTGGTACCTCAACCTGGGAGCTTTTGCTGATGGCTAAACCTGTCATGCTGGCATAGCTAGAGTTAGGACCTATTTCCGACACCCTAGCATGGATAATAGCTGACAAATAGTAAAATAAAGGTCTTGAGCAATAGAGAGCCCGGGTCGTGGCTGTGATGGACCTTGCCTCACAAGCTGTAGAGGAACAGAGCTACTTGAGGTGCTTCTATTAGATCTAGAGTTTTCTCTAAACCCTGACCCAAAGTTGGTGTTTTTCTCTTATGCGACCATGGGGTAATCTTCTACCCCTAGCTAGGTCTCTATCAATTAGCTTGGGAGCATCACCATTGGCTGCTAAATCGCACTTGTGGGCCATCCTATGAAAAAGTGAAACATCTAATATTCTATGAAACTAAATAACATAACCAAATGCATGATAAGAAACCAAAAGAAAGAATCTTCATAAATATGGCATGCCACCTCCCAAAGATATGATACGAACATCTCTACACAAATCTATAGGATTCTACTATACATTAGCTTTATACCAATAACACCGGCAAACTAAGAGCTCGAATACCAACTTTTCATGACTCAAAACCTCAAGTCATGATGGCATCTACCATAATCCACCAGTAGATAAGTCAATACATATCCCAAAGCGACAAGTACAAGTCAAAATGGTTAGAATCAACAATCAATGAGAATTTATGAGAACATGTAAACAAAAACCTAACTAAAATGAGAAACCACAACAATATAAACAAAAATTAGAGTACATTATCCAATATCATGAACTGGTGCACGATATGTTACACCCCACCCTTTTTAAACTCGAAATGTCTCATAAGTTCCTTGGACATTATCATGTGAGCCGGATACGCTACGAGACTATCAAATAACTCTAAGGAAGGGAGAGTGTGGTACCCCATAGTGGAGAAGGTTAGAGACGAAGTCATAAGAATCCGGAAGGAATTGGGGGCCAAGTAATGGGTTGTAGGACTCGATTCACCTACGTAAGATACTAAGTCAAAAGTCTTATACACTTGAGCTACTTAAGGATATATCAAGCATACGTAGTATGGATTACATCGACTCTTAAAACAAGACGAGATTACGAACCCACGAGGGAGAGGAGAAGGCGACACGTGGCAGCAAAAGGAGGTGACACGTGGCAGCCTAGGGAAGTTTCACATGGAAGCAGGTGACCCACCTGCTTGGGGTCAAGTAGGTGACCCACCTGCTTGGGGGAGGTGGACCCCACTGCCACATGGAAGCACCCTATTGGCTGCATGGTTGAGGTAGCCCAATAAGGGACTGACACGTGTCACCTCATATATATATATATATATATGTGTATATGACTCTTCATGGATTCATTTATCCAAAAGCAGCAGCAACATAGGGAGAAAACGTGAAAGAGAAAGGCAGCCATAGCTTGGAAGCTTAAAGGTGAGTTTTCTAATTTTCTCTCTGTGAATTAATTATATGCGACGTTCCTAAAATACGTGGAGGTGTATATATGTATATTACGATGCTTACAGAACCATATTTTTAGTTCTACACTTGAAAAACTAAAAGAATCTCAAAGAAGAAACCCTAGAGGATCAAAGGGAGAGGGCTATGGGTTGGGCCCTTTTGGGGTGAGCTTCCGGCTTTCGTTCCTGAATTAATTATTTGAAGTGTCCCTAAGCTGTATAATGATGTTTAATAACATAAAATTTTAATTTGGGGCAGCGAGGAAGTCGCACAAACAGCCCGCTCAAGTTCAGCGCGTTTGAAGAAGTTCCGAGTTGCGATTTGGCTAGTTTTGGCCAATTTCGGGTAAGGTAAGGCTTATACTTTAAATTTTGAATTTATGGTGTTATTATAGGGTTTATTACACACCTTTTGGGCTACTGGAAGTTGTGTAAAAGTCGTAAAAAGTTCGACGTTAGGAATATACTAAATTGAAGTCGCAATAGTTGAATTGTTGCCGAAATAGAGTGTTGTTCTTGTGAGGTGCTGCTGCACGGGTGTGGCTTCTGGTTGCAGGAAATAAAATTTTTCTAAATGAGGTGGGGGATCTTCTGGTTTCAGCCACACGACCCCCCCCCCCCCCCGCTTCATACGGTTAAAGGTTTGATAAAAATGGAAACTAGAAACCCTATTTTGATATCGTAATTTTGAATAAGTCGTTTGGAATTTACGTTGTATATGGTTGGAATGAATTGCTGAAGGTTGTTTCTGTTGGTTGGATGTAGGTCTTAGGGACCTAATTGTAAATTTGTATAGGGCACATTATAGGGGAGGTGCTGCCCAATTTTCGTCGACGCCTTAGCAAATAACAGAACTAGTCGGGGAAACGACTAAGGAAATAGATTCCATTAATACTAAGATGTAACCTAAGGTGCTGGAAAGTTAAGAGGGGTTGATATTCATATTAATTTCATGTTGAATAGGTTCAATGGAAGACGAGACGAACAGGATGAGGAATAACTCAGACAAGGTATGTAAAGCTTTCTCTTGGCATGTTTTGGTATAAGTTCGTACAACTATCTTTCTTTCCTTTTGGAAATGTTTAGCCTTAAGTGAATTGTATATGAAGTGCGGGGATAATTCCATTCCCAGAATTCCGAGTATGCCTCATAACCCATATCCACTGTTCAGTATTAGAGTTCCTGTGAAGATTAAGTATTGCCTAGTAGGGCTTCTATGTGTCAGAATGTAATGTATGGGAAGCTATCTCTCATTTTCATTGAGATGTATTTGATATGAAAATGAGGTTAAAATGCCCTAGTGGTTCACTGAGCCCCGTGAAGGGTCGGGTACGAAATATGTATTTGAAGATCACCTGAAGGAAAGTACAAACTAGATAGAGCTTATTCTCTTTCTTCTTTTGGGGCATGTCCTTGTCTTAGTTGTAAGTTGAATCTGATCTGAACTCCGAGGTAACTCCATTCTTAAACATCTCTTAATTATTTTTGAATATCGAACTCTGGTAGTAGTTGAACTATTTCCCTAGAAACTTTTATATGTTAAAGAGGTAACAAATGTACCGGCTCCAAGTCTTACAGACTATATGTTAACAAATGTTTCTGGTTCCATAAGCGATTTGGCTTTACTTTAGTACATGTCTAGGAGTCTCGAGATTATAATTGATATTGCCCATAATGGCATTTAGAAGTCACTCGAGATGACTACACTACTACTCGAGTCCTCCGACAAAATTTTAATCTTCTTATGCGGTCAAGTCTCTAATAATGATTTAAATTTCATATAGTTACTCATTACTCTACTCATGTATATTGTAACACTTATTTCCCTGAGTCCCGGGCCAGGATATGTTCTCGTGCACAGTTCACTGCATTATTCCCTGAGTCCCTCAACAGAGGGCCAGGATACGTGTATAGATATATGATGATGTGTAGTAATAAGGTGGTGATGGCGCCGGGCCTATGATGGTCCTACAGATGTGATTCACCGGACCCTTGAAAGGGCCGGCTATATTGTATAAATTGAGCATGCATGCTTTTGTGATTCACAGAGTATAGGTACATGACTTCGATTTAATAATTTGTTTCCCCTGCTTCTCTATTTCGAATATATCCCTAGTGTATTATGTTACATTTTACATACTCAGTACATATGTCGTACTGACCCCCTTTCTCGGGGGGCTGCGCTCATGCCCGCAGGTACAGATACAAATTTTGGGAGTCCGTTAGCTTAGGATTCCATGCAGCTCAGCTGGAAGAGGCTCCATTATATCGGGAACTAGCTTTTGATACTGTCCACGGATGTATAAAAATTGTTTTATCCATTCAGGGGTACGGCGGTGGGCCTGTCCAACCATATGTTGTCATTTATATATTTAGAGGTCTGCAGAAGTGTATATGTGGGTTATGTATGTCAGTTTGATTCAGCTGGGTCTAAAAGATATATGATATATGTTATTATGTTATGGCAGCCTTGTCGGCTTGCGTGCCCTATTATGTTGTGATACAAACAAAAAGGGCTACAGGTTTATGAAAATGTTATCGCCTAGTTGGGCTCTATTACATGATATTATCTTATTTATGATTCAATATGACCGCATCTTATAGATATGTGTACGGGGGGTCAAGGTCGGACCCCAGTCGCGGCCTATGGGGTTGGGTCGTGACAGAAGTGGTATCAGAGTAGTTCATCCTCGGGTTGTCTGCAGACTATGTCTAATAGAGTCTTGGTTATCAATGTCTTGCGCGCCACATCTATAAACAGGAAGCTACAGGACATTTAGGGTGTTACCTTTCTTCTACATCTGAGATCGTGCTTTAGATCTGAGTCATAGGAAAATTCCTTAAACTAATCTTGGATATAACAGAAGGACGACACCAACAGAAGGAAGTAATTGACGACATAGGAAGTTACGAAGCATGCAGGTAAGTGAAGTAAAGCCACGGAAGATATCCTTAGGGTAAGGTATTGAAATATAAAGTTGAAACCTGAAAGGGAAGTAGACAGAAAGTGCAACAGATGCAGTTTGAAGTTGGACATATGAGGTAAGTCCAGTATTTTTATATTATTGTTGACGTTGAAAGCCCTGTGTGGCTGCGATATGAGATTTTATTGAAAGACCTGTGCGGCTGTGATATGATATGAATATATATATATATATATGTTGTCCCTGTGAGGCATTGTTGGTATTTTCTGCATGCAGGTTGTGGGATAGTAAGAAGTGTAAAGGAAACTCTACCGAAATTTTCCCAAAATGGGGAAAAGGAAATGAAACATAGATTTTTGAGATGTATGAAAAGTTGATACCAAGTACCCCTACTGTGTTCAACTAAAGCTGTAAGAGGTATCCTTCAAGTTGCCGATAAGGGGCATCCTTTTCACTTGAAAATTTTTATGTCGGAGGAATAAAAGCTTATTTAAGTAGAAAGTTCGGATTATGGTATCTCTAGCCGTATTTGTATTGTATGAAGATAAACAGAGGGCTCAGGATGAATGATAAGATGTCCTGCGAATGAGTTTTACTCTTTTTGAAAAAAATACCAAGCCCTCAACTCCTATTGTAAATTGGATGAGTTGTTCACAAC
Organism: Solanum dulcamara; assembly: GCF_947179165.1. Classification (NCBI taxonomy): domain Eukaryota; kingdom Viridiplantae; phylum Streptophyta; class Magnoliopsida; order Solanales; family Solanaceae; genus Solanum; species Solanum dulcamara. The sequence continues at coordinate 57,259,434 of NC_077245.1, forward strand.
TCGAGGATAAACTCTAAAGGAGACCAGGTAGGTCAAGTATTAAAAGAAATATTGTGATGTTTAAGAGGTTCTGATTTCTTCCAACAATGGTTGGAAAATGAGTTATGATAAGAGTTCATAGTTCTCCACTAACTAATTGGGGAAAGAAATTCTAACAGAATCACCTCAAAGAGATGTCGGGAACTGAATATATGTACGAACAAAAAGGGGGATATTTAAGTATGAATTGAACAGTGTGATACGAGTATGCAGGGATAAAGTGGAACCACTAGTCAGACGCACATAGTACGCGTTGGCTAAGTTAAAGGCCTGCGTTGAGAACGCAGTAAGAGCATGGGACTTACGATACAAAAAAATGACGCATGTACACAACATCGCTCCAAAAATAGTGGAACCCTTAAGGGACGAGGATGGAAAACTTAAGGAACAAATGACGCAACTTCTATTCGCCCCAAGAAGCAAAGGATATAGGTTGGGACAAAACCACTACTTCGAGAAAACCTAGAATAGTTGTCGTCAGAATGCTAGCACTACCTAATGGAAATTGGAACGACTACAAGTACAAACAGCGGAAAGTACGAGTACCCTCTAAAGGGGGAAGTTAATGAGAAAATGGTAAAATTAAGGTGAAGGCAATCAATATAGGAATATATTTGAGATGGGTGACTAAACTTCAATAAGATATCTTGCCGAACCAAGTTAAAAAGGTCTGGAGGCCACCAATAATTGGATGAAAGCCCAAATGCTATGTAAAGCAGCGTTAAAAAGGTTGTGACGAGACCCTGAACAACATAAAACTAGAAGGCAGCTACGTATAAAATAGAAGAATGTACCAATAAAAGGATATCAAATAATTCAAGAGACACTACGAAGGAGAATGACATCATGCTAGACCAAAAGCCAAAACGTTGGTCATAGAGTTAGTCACAAATGATGTTGCGATAGATAAATAACCAAAGGAAAAGGAATAGAAAACCTCATGTGGTAGTAAATGAGGAGAACACAAAGTGAATGGAGGGTAGTGGAGCTAAAGGTCTACACCGACACTGGATGCAAGATAACAGATGAAAAGATAGGGCAAAACATAAAGACTTGCGAGACAACGCTGAGGTAAATCTGGAGCTAAGTTGAGTGCCCGCACCTCGTGGAAAAGGTTACAATGAAATGCGACATGAAGACTTCCCATAGAGGTCACCTATCCCAATATTACTCTTTCCCCAGCACACTTAACTTCAAAATTATGATGGAACTTAATGCGTTAGTGCTGGTGTGATCGCGCAAGATGGAGGAATCTGAACTAGTAATGGAGAAACGATATAAGATTATGTACCCAGAGTATTATAAGATACGTTAAGGAAATTGTAACAAGGGCTTAAGCACAATAAGAAGGATTAGCTAATTGCTAATTGATGACGCACTCGAATGCCATAGCTCTTCAAAATAGAGCTAGTTAATGAGAGAGAAACCGCAGAATAGCTATATGGGCCAGTGGGTGAGGGAATTTCGACACCACTTGGTAGCCAACTCTAAGGGCGAAAAAGCAGGACCCAAAAGATCGAATGCCAGTTAAAGTTCTGAAAAGAGTCGAGATGCACTATACCAGGCTAACGATTCCCAAATTATCAACATCATTATGAACCTATTTTGTACTCTGTAAGAGTAGGGTGCTATATGGGTTATTGTGAGTAGGCTAACGAATCAGCTCATTTTCTTCCAAGCAAGACCACCTATGCCGCTAGAACTAAGTGAAGTTATATGACAAGGAAGTAGTAAGGTTCTGTGAGGTTTCCTCATCTAATATCCCAAATAAAGGGACTTCAATTATAATTAACGCCTTGAGATCAGTCCAAGAAGAGAGCAGGAGCACAGACAGGTCTTAGTACCGTATTTCTCCCTCGAGCTACTAAACAGACTGAGCGCACTATTAGACACTAGAAGATATGTCACAAGCCGGGAGATTAACTTCGAAGGTAGCCGGAATGATTATCCCTCATTTATCAAGTTGCCTACAATAATAATTACTACTCCAGTATTTCAATGGCCCCGACATGATTAAGCAAGCTATTGCCTAAAAGTCCAGAGTCGGTAGGAATGATATACAGATAATCGACATCGACATACAGAGTTCAAGTTGATGATTGGATGTTCATCATAGGGTCACCTAGAAAAGAAACTTGACCCAGAATATGTTAGACGGTATCAAGTTACTCATAAGGTGGGCAACGTGGCTGGTAAGTTAAGTTTACCACCTCATTTGGAAACTGTATGCCCAGTCTATCAGATACTGACGAGTCACCCAGGGTATATTCCATAAATGAGGTCTAGTAGATGGAATCCTATAAGTAAAATCCTACCACCATCCTAGATTGGCAAACTGAAAGATTGTAGACTAAAGACGTACCTTCCGTCAAGTTACGGTGGAAAAACCAAAACCAGAAAGAGGATGATCGGGTAACCCCGATTCCTGAAACACATATATGAAGTACTGGTATGGAAGTATGTGTTAAGAAAATAGCAAAGAATCTCCCTATGATTTGTATAAGGTGTTAAGAGAAGTTTTGTCTAACATTCGAGGACGAATGTTCTAAAGGGGGGAAGGATGTTACACCCCACCCTTTCTAAACTCGGAATGTCTCATAAGTTCCTTGGACATTATCATATGAGACGTATATGCTATGACACTATCAAATGACTCTAAGGAAGGGAGAGTGTGATACCCCATAGTGGAGAAGGTTGGAGACGAAGTCATAAGAATCCGGAAGGAATTGGGAGCCAAGGAATGGGTCGTAGGACTCGATTCACCTACGTAAGCTACTAAGTCAAAAGTCTTATACACTTGATCTACTTAAGGATATATCAAGCTTACGTAGTACGGATTGCATAGACTCTTAAAACAAGACGAGATTACGAACCCACGGGGGAGAGGAGAAGGCGACACATGGCAGCAAAAGGAGGTGCCATGTGGCAGCCTAGGGAAGTTCCAAGTGGAAGCAGGTGACCCACCTGCTTGGGGTCAAGTAGGTGACCCACCTGCTTGGGGGAGGTGGACCCCACTGCCACGTGGCAGCACCCCATTGGCTGCATGGTTGAGGTAGCCCAATAAGGTCCTGACACATGTCACCCTTAGGGGATGACACATGTCACCTCATATATATATGTGTATATGACTCTTCATGGATTCATTTATCCAAAAGCAGCAGCAACATAGGGAGAAAACGTGAAAGAGAAAGGCAGCCATAGCTTGGAAGCTTAAAAGTGAGTTTTCTAATTTTCTCTCCGTGAATTAATTATATGTGACGTTCCTAAAATACGTGGAGGTGTATATATGTATATTAAGATGCTTACAGAACCATATTTTCAGTTCTACACTTGAAAAACTAAAAGAAGCTCAAAGAAGAAAACCTAGAGGATCAAAGGGAGAGGGCTACGGGTTGGGCCCTTTTGGGGTGAGCTTCCGGGTTTTGTTCCATGAATTAATTATTTGAAGTGTCCCTCAGATGTATAATGATGTTTAATAATATAAAATTTTAATTTGGGGCAGCGATGAAGTCGCACAAACAGCCCGCTCAAGTTCAGCGCGTTTGAAGAAGTCTCGAGTTGCGATTTTGCTAGTTTTGGCCAATTTCGGGTAAGATAAGGATTCTCCTTTAAATTTGGACTTTATAGTGTTATTATAGGGTGTATTACACACCTTTTGGTCTTCTTGAAGTTGTGTAAAAGTCGTAAAAAGTTCGACGTTCGGAATAAACTAAATTGAAGTCGCTATAGTTGAATTGTTGCCGAAATAGAGTGTTGTTCTTGTGAGGTGCTGCTGCACAGGTGTGGCTTGTGGTTGCAGGGTATAAAAATTTTCTAAATGATTTGGGGGAGCTTCTGGTTGCATCCACACAACCCCCCCCCCCACTTCGTATGGTTAAAGGTTTGATAAAAATGGAAACTAGAAACCCTATTTTGATATCGTAATTTTGAATAAGTCGTTTGGAATTTATGTTGTATATGGTTGGTATGAATTGCTGCAGGTTGTTGTTTTTGGTTGGATGTAGGTATTAGGAACATAATTGGAAATTTGGATAGGGCACATTATAGGGGAAGTGCTGCCCAATTTTCGTCGACGCCTTAGCAAATAACAGAACTAGTCGGGGAAACGACTAAGGAAATAGATTCCATTAATACTAAGATGTAACCTAAGGTGCTGGAAATTTAAGAGGGGTTGATATTCATGTTACTTTCATGTTGAATAGGTTCAAAGGACAACGAGGCGAACAGGATAAGGAATAACTCAGATAAGGTATGTAAAGCTTTCTCTTGGCATGTTTTGGTATAAGTTCGTACAGCTATCTTTCTTTCCTTTTGGAAATGTTTAGCCTTAAGTGAATTGTATATGAAGTGCGGGGATAATTCCATTCCCAGAATTCCAAGTATGCCTCATAACCCCTATCCACTGTTCAGTATTAGAGTTCCTATGAAGATTAAGTATTGCCTAGTAGGGCTTCTATGTGTCAGAATGTAATGTATGGGAAGCTATCTCTCATTTTCATTGAGATCTATTTGATATGAAAATGAGGTTACAATGCCCTAGTGGTTCACCGAGCCCCATGAAGGGCCGGGTACGAAATATGTATATGAAGATCACCTGAAGGAAAGTACAGACTAGATAGAGCTTATTCTCTTTCTTCTTTTGGGGCATGTCCTTGTCTTAGTTGTAAGTTGAATCTGATCTGAACTCCGAGGTAACTCCATTCTTAAACATCTCTTAATTACTTTTGAATATTGAACTTTGATAGTAGTTGAAATATTTCCCTGGAAACTTTTATATGTTAAAGAGGTAACAAATGTACCGGCTCCAAGTCTTACAGACTATATGTTAACAAATGTTTCTGGTTCCATAAGCGATTTGGCTTTACTTTAGTATATGTCTAGGATCCCCGAGATTATAATTGATATTGCCCATAATGGCATTTAGAAGTCACTCGAGATGACTACACTACTACTCGAGTCCTCCGACAAAATTTTAATCTTCTTATGCAGTCAAGTCTCTAATAATAATTTAAATTGCATATAGTTACTCACTACTCTACTCGTATATATTGTAACACTTCTTTCCCTGAGTCCCGGGCCAGGATACGTTCTCGTGCATAGTTTACTGCATTATTCCCTGAGTCCCTTAACAAAGGGCCAGGATACGTGTATAGATATATGATGATGTGTAGTAATAAGGTGGTGATGGCGCCGGGCCTATGATGGTCGTACAGATGTGATTCACTGGACCCCTGAAAGGGCTGGCTATATTGTATAAATTGAGCATGCATGCTTTTGTGATTCATAGAGTACAGGTACATGTCTTCGATTTAATAATTTGTTTCCCCTGCTTCTCTATTTTGAATATACCCCCAGTGTATTATATTACATTTTACATACTCAGTATATATGTCGTACTGACCCCCTTTCTCGGGGGGCTGCGCTCATGCCTGCAGGTACAGATACAGATTTTGGGAGTCCGTTAGCTTAGGATTCCATGCAGCTCAGCTGGAAGAGGCTCCATTATATCGGGGACTAGCTTTTGATACTGTCCACGAATGTATAAAAATTGTTTTATCCATTCAGGGGTACGGCGGGGGGCCTGTCCGACCATATGTTATCATTTATATATTTAGAGGTCTGCAGAAGTGTATATGTGGGTTATGTATGTCAGTTTGATTCCGCTGGGTCTAAAAGATATATGATATATGTTATTATGTTATGGCAGCCTTGTCGGCTTGCGTGCCCTATTATGTTGTGATACAAACGAAAAGGGCTACAGGTTTATGAAAATGTTATCGCCTAGTAGGGCTCTGTTACATGATATTATCTTATTTATGATTCAATATGACCGCAGCTTATAGATATGTGTACGGGGGGTCAAGGTCGGACCCCAGTCGTGACCTACAGGGTTGGGTCGTGACACGATAGTGCAAAGCTGCTAAAAGAGTAAGGGTCCAGAAAGTTGACCAAAAACTAAAGACTTGTCCTGAACACAAAACACTAGTCAAAAGTATATAGTGATGGAGATAAGTTGAACTAGAACGCCATCAAGTTACCTTTTATCTCCAAAAATATGCTCTAAGGAGGCTAGAATCACTATTGTTTACTGGCATTTTGATCTGCATCAGGAAAATTGATATAGAGAGTTGCATAAGTACCTTAAAAATAGGTACCCTGTGGGAATCACGGGAGATTGAGATTGGAAAAAGAAGAAAAAACTAAAAGTGAGAAAGCAACAACAACTTAGGTCATAAGAACAAAGTGATAACAAAAGTCAACTACATAGTTCACAAGTCTAGAAAGAATGGAGTAATAACGTAAGGAAGTTATGTACAACATAACTGTACCACCATAAACTTAAAAGGTATATGTTCATAATTGGAAAGTATATAACTCAAACGTACCTACATAAGTTGTAAGACCCTAGAAGATGAAAAGTCAGAAAAATGGAGTTTGAAGGAGCTTCTCAAAAAATCATAATTTTGTGGATCAGATGGCTTTCACGGGAGGAGTATACGGACTGTGTAAGCCACCACAGGCTGTGAAGGGCACAGGTATGGAGCCTTGGAATATTTGGAAAGGGGGGGTTCATGAGAGAGTCCACGGCTCATGGTGAGCACCACAGACCATAGACCCTTTCAAGGAGATAGCTTCCTAGACCCCTGAACTTAAGCAAGGACCACCAAAGGGTCCACAATCCATAAATACTTCAAAGGACCATGGTGACCTCTGTAAAGGCAACGTCTCCCAAGAAAAACTCACCCTCAAGACCACGACCCATGGTGAGCTTCATAGGCCGTGGTGGCCTTTCATGCAATCCCCTCATTCAGTTAAGTTCAAAGGGTGTTTTGGTTGTTTCCCTATTATCTAATTAATATATTTGGGCATTTTTAGGGTTTTCCTAGCATATAACTTATTCCTAACCCTCTCATTCATACCCTAACATCCAAATCCTAAATCTTTTCTCTAAAGCTTTCCCTCAATGGTCTTCTTGTTCCTCAAACAAACTTCAAGAGATTTCAAATAAAAGTCTCTAATTCATTGTATTTAGGGCTTCAAAGTGATCAAAGTATATGGGAATTCATCTATGGATCCTTCTATCCATGGAATCTCAAAGGCCTTTCCTCAAATTCTTCTTTAATGGTATTTTCTATTCCTAATTCTTATTATATTGCATTGGGTACATTCAATTATGGTTTACTTCATTATCAATGATCAAAATGTAATGCCCCAATTTCTTAAGCTAATATTAGCACTTCAAGAGGTTATTTCTTGATTATAGAATCAATTCCTACTTTACTGTTCCTGGACTCGAACCTTGTGAAGTAGGAGAACTCGATTTCCTTAAATCCTTATGGTATTATAAAGAAGTCTACCGGGGTAGAGTAGTAAATTCTCATAACACCTATATATCATTTTAATAATAGAATAAATATGTTTTATTTTAGCAGTTGGGCAGCCCTTAGTGACTTTTTGGGCAGCCACCCTTTCTTCATCAAATTTAATGATATTTATCACTCTATATTATATGCTATTAAAGCTCTTCTAAGAAGGTATTTTATTTGGGACTAAAAGACATTTATAAGTCACTTACAATGATTTAGTTCACAAAAATCAGAAGAAAAATATCACATCCTAATCCTAGGGCCTAGATGTGATACTGCGAATGAAGTACGCGGAGGCACCTCACCCAAGCCTCTTAGCATTTGTTAAGCATTTCATCGGTAATGATAAATAAAAGTGGAAATAAATGGGGTAATGGGACTAAGGAAGACAACATAGAATAAATGCCATTCACAACATCAGACATCATCAACTTGTCCAACAATACCTCTACATCCTTAGACTTGGCGGGGGCTAAGACATGTTCTTAGATCACCCTTAAGATATAGTGAAAAGATACCAAAGATAACTCAAATGTCTTAACATCACAATAAGCTAGAAACAAATGAGAGTGTTATTCCTAGACCATGGAAACTCACCACTAGTAGTAGTCTTCAACGAATAGTTTAGCCATGGAGAGGAGAGTGTGGAGCAACGTCGGTTCCTACATGGTGATATCATGTAGGCAAAAGTATGCGTTAGTACTTTGAATGTACTAAGTATGTGAGCATGCTAAAATGAAGTACATCAAGTCATATATATAAACAATATATATAAGTTAATGCATGCATGAGAAACATCATAATAAAACCTTTAAACCATTAATTTGTTGGAAAGTGACTGTAACCGACATTTAAGATCATGCGAGCTATTACATGAAATCTGATGAATCTTGCAAGGCCGATGCCTCTTGCATCAAGACAACGGAAACTACCTTACCTTGGTAGTACTCTATCAACTTTAAACATTTTTCAATTTTAACTTTAATGGCTAATCGTGGATCCACTAGCCTAAAAATAGCCGACAAGGGACACTACGGTGGCACATAGTTAATATAACATGAGATTTTAATTAAGAACCCCTTTGGTCGAGTCTCCATCTACATGCTACATTAGGTGCTCACCATGGTCTGTTGTGTGTTCCCACGATGAGGGACTAAGAAAACTCAGAAAAGGGCCTGCAGGGGTAGTCTCTAAAGTTTCACCACAGGACATCTTCATGGTCCGTGAAGATCACTATAGGCCATGAAATGTGGCCGTGATGCATGCCTGCAAGTGGACCTACAGAGCGTCCACCATGAGGACTCACCATATTCTATGGTGAGTTCAATGACCCGTGGTGGGCATCTGTGGATCCTTCCTTAAGAAAATTCATATGGGTTATGGAGAAAAGCTCACCAAGGAGGGTTTCATGTCCCGTGGTGCTCACCACAGTCTTTGATCCTCTATATTGGTTCATCTCCTATAGTCTGAGTCTCTAAATCTCCACCACAGTGTCTCACCATTGCTCGTGGTCCTACCACAGTCTGTGATGACTTCTGTGGTCAGTTTCAGGTGCTAGTTTGTGCAACCTCTCTGAAACTTCATCCTTGGTTCCTTAATTTAGGACCTTTCACATTTCTGGGGTCATACAATATCTCCCCCTTGGGAACATTCATTCTCGAATGAGAACCATTAACATAGAAGAAGACATGGATTGAGGACTAGCAACTCAACAGATATACAATGACATTCGAAATTCATCAAATATGAAACCTTTAAGCTTTTGCATAAAACATAACTTTAAAATTCAACTTCATGAATATTCATGTGTATGAAGACTTGGAAAACTAAAAAATAACAGTGTTAAATACTTGAGCATAGAGGACTTATTATTGCTTGAGTAGAATTAAAAAGATGAGGTTAAAGTTTCATCATGTCTGCTTCAGCTTCCCATGTGGCACCTTGAACTGGTTGATTCCTCCAAAGGATTTTAATGGATTCAACTTCTTTGTTCCTCTATCTCTTGACTTTCCGGTCTAAAATCTCAACCGAAATTTATTTATAGGTCAAATTCTCTTTAACATTCACTATCTCCAAAGGCACTATGGAACTAAGATCTCCCACACATTTCCTCAACATAGACACATGGAATACTAGATGAACCATGTCCATTTCTAAAAGTAATTCCAACTCATAATCTACTTTACCAACCCGCTTTAAAATTTTATAAGGCCCCACATATCTAGGGCTCAATTTACCTTTCTTGCCAAACCTACCCACACCCTTCATGGATGAAACCTTCAAATACACTCACTTGTCCACGTTAAACTCAAGATCCCTTTCTAACATCAGAATAGGACTTCTAACGACTTTGAGCTATCTTCAACCTCTCTCTAATGACTTTTACTTTCTCTAAAGCATCAAGTACCAAATCAATTGGGACTTAACAAGGTCATCTCACAAATTTTGAACCAGCCAATCAAAGATCTACATCATCTCTCATACAAATACTCAAATGGCGCCATCTCAATACTCAAGTGGTAGCTATTATTATAGGCAAACTCATTGAGTAGTAGGTGATCATCCCAATTTCCCTTACAATCTAACACACAAGCCCTTAACATATCCTCTATTGTCTGAATTGTCCTTTTGGCTTGCCCATCGGTTTGAGGATGGAATAGGTGCTTAATCTCACCTTAGTATTGAGGCCTTTTTGAAATGATCTCCAAAAGAAAAAGGTGAATTGGGTACCACAATCTGAAATAATGGACAACGGCACACCATGCAACCTCACCAACTATCGAATATACAAATTAGCATAATCTTCGGCACAATACAAAGTCTTGATCAGTAGGAAGTGAGCCAACTTAGTCATTATACCCACAATTACCCATATTGAATCATGAGATTTTTTGGGTATAAGGAAAACCCACAACAAAATCCATATTCACCTCTTTCCACTTCCAAGTAGGTATTTCAATATCTTGTGCTAGGCCACCCAACCTTTGATGTTCGGCCTTCACTTGTTGACAATTCAGACATTCGGACATGAACCTTGCTATGTCATTCTTCATGCCACCCCACCTATTACACCCCACACTCTTAAGCTCGGAACGTCTCTTAAGTTCCTTAGAAATTATCATGTGAGCCGGATAAACTATGACACTATCAAATGACTCTAAGGAAGGGAGAATATGATACCCCATAGTAGAGAAAGTTGGAACTAGAGTCATAAGAATTCGAAAGGAATTGGAGGCTAAGTAATGAGTCGTAGGACTCGATTTACCTACGTAAGCTACTAACTTAGAAGTCGTACATACCTAAGATACTTGAGGATATACCAAGATTACGTAGCATGGATTACGTAGTCTTTTAAAATAAGACGATATTATGAACCCACGAGGAAGAAAAGAGAAGGACACATGGCAGCACCTCGACAGTTGTGGGTTCTTCTTCTTCTGCATCTATGTGCCTAATGGGGCAGGGTATGCATATACCAGCAAGCTATGGTAGAGGCCATAGTGGATCTTCTATTTTCGATGGTCCTTCTAACCGTATATATGCCTTGGCTAGTAGACAGGACCAGGAAGTATCACCAAACATGGTCATACGTATATTATCAGTCTTTTCTCGAGACGTATATGCGTTGATGGATCCAAGCTCTACTTTATCATATATATCTCCATTTGTTCCTAGTAAAATTGGAATTAAGCCTGAGTTAATAGAATTATTTGAGGTGGCTATACCAGTAGGGGACTCTATTATAGTGAAACAGGTATATAGAAATTACCCGGTAAATATATATAGTCATCATACCTTGGCTAATTTGACAGAGTTAGATATGGTGGAGTTTGATGTTATTATGGGTATAGATTGGTTAGCTTCTTATCATGCCAACGTAGACTGTAGAAATAAAGTAGTTTGGTTCTAGTTCCCATATGGACCAATTGTCGAGTGGTTAAGAAATACAACATCACCGAGGGGTAAATTCATTTCATACCTTAAGGCAAGAAAAATGATCAAAAAGGGGTATGTGTATCATCTAGTCTGCGTGCATGACCTGGAAGTAGAGGTACCAACTCTTCAGTCGGTGCCCATGGTTAATGAATATCCAGATGTGTTCCCAGATGAACTCCCAGGTCTACCCCCTGAACGGGAGATAGAGTTCACTGTAGACGTGCCACCAGATACTCAGCCTATCTCTATACCCCCATATAGAATGGCACCCACAGAGTTAAAGGAGCTAAAGGAGCAACTGAAGTACTTGTTGGAAAAGGGCTTCATTAGTCCCAACACATCACCCTAGGGAGCACCGATACTATTTATGAAATAGAAAGATGGGTCGCTATGGATGTGCATTGATTACAGGCAGCTGAATAAGGTAATAATTAAGAACAGATATCCCCTCCCCAGGATTGATGATTTGTTTGACCAGTTGCAGGGTGCTCAATGCTTTTCAAAGATAAACTTGTAGTTAGGCTATCATCAGGTGCGGGTAAGAGAGGCAGATATCCCAAAGACCGCATTCAGGACCCGATATGGGCATTATGAGTTTAAAGTGATGTCTTTTGGGTTGACAAATGCTCTAGAGGTATTTATGGATCTGATAAACCGAGTGTTCAAACCATTTCTAGATTTATTCGTAATTGTATTTATTTATGATATTTTGGTTTATTCACGAGCAGAAAAGAAACACGCGGATCATTTGCGGGTGGTACTAGGAATACTCCAACACTAGAAATTATATGCTAAGTTTTCTAAATGTGAATTTTGGTTAACTTTAGTGGCTTTTCTAGGGCATATTATTGGGAGTGACGATATTCGCATAAAAACATAGAAGATTGAGACTGTGAAAGCTTGGCTAAGACCTACAACCCCTACAGAAGTACGTAGCTTTTTGGGGTTAGCAGGGTACTATAGGAGGTTCATGGAAAAGTTTGCTTCCATTTCAGTGCCTTTAAAAAGGCTGACTCAAAAAGCGACTAAGTTCCAGTGGACTAATGCTTGTGAACGAAGCTTCTAATTGTTAAAGGAAAAATTGACTATAGCTCCTGTTCTCACTCTTCCAGAAGGACCAAATGACTTTGTTACTTATTGTGATGCTTCTAGTATTGGGCTTGGATGTATATTGATGCAACAGGGTAAGGTTATAGCTTATGCCTCCCGATAGCTCAGAAAATACGAAAATAATTATCCAACTAATGACTTGGAATTAATAGCAGTGATTCATGCCTTGAAAATATGGAGGCACTACTTATATGGCGTACATGTTGATATCTATACAAATCACAAAAGCCTTCAGTATATCTTTAAATAGAAGGAATTGAACTTATGACAAAGAAGGTGGCTGGAATTATTGAAGGACTATGATGTTGAGATCTTATACCATCCAACAAAAGAGAATATGGTGGCGGATGCACTCAGTCGTAAGTCAATGGGTAGCTTGGAAAAGGTACAACCAGAATGGAAGGAGATAATTTGTGAGATCTGCCAGCTCGCTAGATTAGAGTCTGTTTAGCTGGCTCGGACGATGGTGGGGTTTCTATTTGGGGAGTTATTGAATCCTCAATTATGGAAGAAGTAAAGCAATGCCAGTACAAGGACCTTTTTCTGACATGGTATAGGTACATAGCTCTCCAAAAGGAAAAGACTCCATTTGAAATCACGTTGGACGGGGTATTATGATATAAAGGCAGAGTCTATGTACCAGAAGTTGTAGGGCTGCGGCAGTAAGTGTTGAGGGAAGCACATCATGCCCATTATTCTATTCATCCGGGGTCAACCAAGATGTATCATCACTTCAGATATTTGTACTAGCGGGATGGTATAAAAAAGGATATAGCAGAGTTCGTAGCCCAATGCCTGAACTGCCAACAAGTTAAATTTGAACATCAAAAATTGGGTGGGCTACCATAGGAGATGGAAATTCCAACTTGGAAATAGGAAGAAATTAACATGTACTTCATTACGGGTTTACCTCGCACTCTCCGGAAGCAGGATTCCATATGGGTTATTGTGGATAGGCTAACTAAATTAGCCCACTTCTTTCCAGTCAGGACCACATACTCAGCTGAGGACTATGTGAAACTATACATCAAAGAAATAGTAAGACTTCACGAAGTTCCCACATCTATTATTTTGGACAGGGGAGCTCAGTTCACAGCCCACTTTTGGAATTCATTCCAAGAGGGCTTGGCACACTGGTAAGCCTTAGCATGACATTTCATTCTCAGACTAATGGGCAGGGTGAGCGTACTATTCAAATGTTGGAGGATATGTTGAGGGCTTGCATAATGGACTTCAAAGGTAACTGGGATGATCATGTACTACTTATTGAGTTTGCTTATAATAACAGCTATCACTCCAGCATCCAAATGGCGTTGTATGAGGCTTTATATGGCAGGAAGTGTAGGTCACCCATTGGTTGGTTTGATATTGGCAAAATGCAACTAATAGGCCCAGACGTGGTCCAACAGGCAGTGGAAAAGGTAAAGCTTATTTGGGAAAGATTATTAGCTGCCCAAGGTCGATAAAAGTCATATGCAGACAATCGACATCGGCCTTTGGAATTTCAAGTGAATGAGTGGGTGTTCATGAAGGTGTCTCTTATGAAAGGAGTGATGAGGTTCAGCAAGAAAGGGAAACTGAGTCTGAGATATATTGGCCCTTACCAGATCCTTCGCCGAATAGGAAAGATTGCCTACGAGTTGGACTTACTAGCGGATCTAGAAGTAGTACATCTAGTCTTCCATATATCAATGCTTCGCAAATGTATGGATGACCCATCTCGAGTATATTCCATAGATGATATCTAGGTCATAGAGGAGTTAGCCTATGAAGGGCAACCGATCGCCATCCTGGATCGATAGATTAGAAGACTACGAACTAAGGACGTAGCTTCTATCAAGGTGCTATGGTGGAATAGGAATCGTGAAAAAATGACCTGGGAAGTAGAAGAAGACATGAAACACTAGTATCCGTATCTATTCCCAATATCTATAGGTAACCCCAACTCCTGAAACTTGTATATTAATTACTTGGATAAAAATGTGTGTTATCGCAATAGAAAGGAACCTCCCTACAATCTATTTAAAATCTTAAGGGAAGCTTTATGTAACATTCGGGGATGAATATTCTAAAGGGGAGAAGGATGTTACACCCCACAATCTTAAGCTCAGAACATCTCTTAAGTTCCTTATAAATTATCATGTGAGATGGATAAGCTACGACACTATCAAATTACTCTAAGGAAGGGAGAATATGATTCCCCAATAGTAGAGAAGGTTGGAACTAGAGTCATAAGAATTTGAAAAGAATTGGAGGCCAAGTAATGAGTACTAGGACTTGATTTACCTACGTAAGCTACTAACTTAGAATTCCTACATACCTAAGCTAGTTGAGGATATACCGAGCTTACGTAGCATGAATTACATAGGCTCTTAAAATAAGACAAAATTATGAACTCATGAGGAAGAGAAGAGAAGGACATGTGGTAGCACCTCAAGCAAGCAGGTGACCCATCTGCTTGGGGTCAAGCAGGTGACCCACCTGCTTGGGGTCAAGCAGGTGACCCACCTGCTTGGGGTCAAGTAGGTGACCCACCTTCTTGGGGGGGTGGACCCCACTGCCATATGGCAATCCCTCCTTGATTGCATGATACGGTGGCCCAATAGGGGCTGGACACATGTCACCCTTAGGGGATGACATGTTTCACTCCTAGAACCACCTATATATATGTAATAAATGACTATTAACTTCATTACATGTTCAAAAAATCATCCAAGGCAAGAGAAGAACAAACCCTAACTTAGAGAGAAAAGAGTGACGGCTTAGGGAGAAAAAAGGGTAAGTCCCGATTTAATTCCATAAATTAATTATCTATCATATACCATGATGATATGTTGGTATTATTAGTATAAAATCATGGCTTGGTTCAGCACAAAATGGATAGCAAGCAGCCACGGCGTTTAAATCGTGCTAGAGAAGTTTCGAGGCACAATTTTAGCTAGTTTTGGCCAATATCAGGTAAGGTAAGGTCTTCCCTTCCAATTTGAAGTTTATAGTGTTTTTATAGGGTATATTACACACCTTTTATGCTTATATAAGTGTAATAAAGTCGTGGAAATGCTCGACGTTCGAAATAAACTAAATTGGAATCCTTATAGTTAAATTGTAGTCGAAATAAGGCGTTATGTGTGGGGGGGCATCTGCTGGTCGTGTGGTGGTGTGTTAAGGTGATGGAACATGTTTTAAAAGAGGTGTGGGTGCTTTATTTACATCCACCCGACCCTCCATCTCGTGTAATTAAAGGTTTTACAAAACTGAAACTAGAAACCCTCTTTTGGCATCGTAGTATCGGGCGAGTCGTTTGGAGTTTATGTTGTACATTGTTGGTGTGAATTGCTTAAAAATATGCTGAAGGTTATTTTTGTTGGTTGTCTGTAGGTATTAGTAGTGTAATTGGAAATTCGGATAGGGCACATTATAGGGGAGATGCTGCCCGATTTTCGTTAACTCTTTAACTAGTTAAGGAACTAGTCGAGAAGGCGAGCGAGGGGTTGAGTTCTATGAATACTCATGCGTAGCCTAGGGTGATGGAAATCCAAGGGTTTTTAATTATTGTGTTGCTTTTATGTTACTTAGGTTCAGATTACGATGAGATGAACAAGATAAAGAGTAACCCGTAAGAGGTATGTAAAGCCTATCTTTTCTCTTCTTTTGGTATATCGTAGATGTAAGTAAAAGATGATGCGATTGCTAAAGTGATTCCACTCCTAAGTGTCTCGTATTTACTTCTGGAGGTTGAACTCCATAGTAGCTAAACTACTTTCCTTGAACCTCCTATACATTAAGAAAGTATTGAATGTACAGACTCCTAGTCTTAAAGACTATAGGATGATAAGTGCTTCCAGTTTCATAGGTGGCTAGTATTACTTTAGTAAATGCCTAGGACCCCCGAGATTCTGGTTGATATAGCCCCTAATGGCACTTAGAGGGCACTTGACAAGACTACATTACTACTCGGGTCCTCAGACAATAGCTTAATCTTCTTGTACGGTCGAGTCTCCGATAATATTTTCAATTGCATATAGTTACTCACTACTCTACTCGTATATATTGTAACCCTTTTTTCACCGAGTCCCAGGCCGGGTAAGTTATCATGCATAGTTCACTGCATCATCCACCGAGTCCCTTATTAAAGGGTCGGGTACGCTATACGAGGATATGATAATGCAATGACATGAATAATTCACCGAGTCCCTCACTAGAGGGACTGGTACGTATGTATATATATATGATGATATGGTGTGATAAGTAGATGATGGCATCGGGCCTATAATGGTCCTACAGAGATGATTCACCAAGCCCCTAAAAGGGCCAGCTATATTGTATGATATGAGCATGCATACTTTTGTAATTCACAGAGTACAGGTCAATGTTTTTTATATGACATAATTATCCCCTGCTTTCCTATTTCAGATATGCTTTCAGTTATACCATGTTATGCTTTACATACTCAGTACATATGTTGTACTGACCCCCATTTTCTTCAAGGGGTGAGGGGGGATACATTTCATGCACGCAGGTGCAGGTACACAGTTTGGGGATCCATCAGCATAGGATTCCTACTCAGTGGTCTGGAAGTGCTCCTTTGTGCTGGAGCCTAGATTTTGGTACTAAACCCTCATGTATATATTTTTGTTCATGGGTACGGCGGGGGCCTTGTCCTGCCTTATGTTACTGTTGTTTTTACTCTTAGAGGTCTGTGGATATATATGTGGGATGTGTATGGGCTATATATGAGATATATATGGGTTGTATATGGGTTGCGTATGTGTGTATGTACAGTTGTGCTTACATGAACTATGTTTTGAGGCGTTCCCTTGTCGTGATAGCCTTGTCGTCTCACAAGTGTACCTATTATGGGACAACCCTATATGTTCAGATAGCCTCGTCGGCTTATATGTCTTCTTACAAGTTATTACACTATGAGTAAAGTAGGAGACAGATTTACTTATGGTTGGCAGGGGTATACGCGAATGTCCAGTTCGGGCACTCGTCATGACCTACGGGGTTGGGTCGTGACACCACCAGTAGATACCAATCCCTCTTTCCTTTATCAACATGGTCCACACTCCCCATAGATACTCTACTAAGTGCATCGTCAACTATATTGGCTTTACCCGAATGATATTGCACACTCATATCATATTTCTTGAGGAGTTCTAGCCACCTCCTTTGCCTTAGATTAAGGTCCTTTTAGGTTAACAAATATTGAAGACTTTTATAATTGGTAAACACATCCACATGCACCCCATAGAGGTAATTTCGCCAAATCTTCAAAGCAAAAACAACAGCCGCCAATTCAAAATCATAGGTAGGGTAGTTATGCTTATGCAACTTTAATAGCCTAGAAACATAGGTTATGACCTTGCTGTTTTGCATTAAGACACAACCCAAACCAATCTTTGAAGTATCAAAATAAACCACAAAGCCTTCGAATCACAACCCTCCCATCCAAGAATGAACTCATATGGAAATTGGAACTTGACTTGATCATTTTTATAATCTATGGAAGCATAAGTTGCATGTAACCAATCCATCCAAAGTATAACATAAAAATCCACCATGTCAAGCTCTATTGGATCACAAGGGACAACTTTATGTATGATGGACACGGGACAACCCTTACAGACTTTTCTAGCCACAACTGACTCGCCTACAGGGGTAGACACTAAATAAGGCTCTACTAACATTGCGGCCATGATACCAAACCTATTAGATGAGAATGGGATAAATAATGAAAAGTTTGCATCCGAGTGCAACAATGCATATACATCAAAAGTAAAGAACTTTAACATACCGGTAATAATATTTTATGCATCCTCAACCTCTTACCTACCATGCAACGCATATAAATGGTTGGTGCATTTTTTACCTACTTGAGCTTGTAGGCTATGAGCAACTTGGCCTTGAGGACTAGCACCCCCACCACCTCTACAATCCTGAGCATGGTGACCCGGTTTGCCGCATTTGAAACACACATTTGAGCCTGCCAAGAACTCCCTTTTGTGGGTCCCCTCACACTTCTTACATAGGGGAAAATCTTGGGCACCAATATTATCCCTTGGGACTATTAGATTAGGACCCTTATCCTTGTTGAATTTGGGAGGAGGAGTATTAGTGGAACTTTGTCCCATAAACTGTTGTGCACCTTAGCCTTTGCCATTGCTACCATAACCGGACCTTTGAGGGTTGAATTCTCCACCATCTACTCTAGTTTGTTGAACCCCCTAGACCTCTCCCTCAACTTCTCTTCTTCGATTTGTTTGTCATAAGTCATTAATCAGGAGATGTCTATTTCCTTGACCATGGCTATCTTACACTCCTTGGAAACTAAGCTTGAGACACCAAAAATAAACTTGCTCATTCTAGAATGGGGGTCGGAGACCATAAAGGGATCATACTCTGACAATTTTATGAATTTGAGGGCATACTCTCTCACACTCATACTCCCTTGACAGAGGTTGATGAACTCTTGGATTTTGACCTCCCTTAACTCCAATGGAAAGAAACGGTCTAGGAAGGAACCTTTGAACTCTTCCCATCTTATCGACCCCATCTCTTCATCCCTTTTTATAACCCATTGCTCATACCACACTCTAGCTACACCTTTGACTTGATATGCCACTAGCTCAGCCTTTTTATTTGGTGGCACACTTATGATGGACAAAATTTGATACACCTCATCGATATACTTCATAAGATCCTCATCTCATTTAGAACCATCGAATTCAGGTGGATTCATCATTTGGATATCTCAAATCCTAAAGGACAAAATCTATATTTGAGTAGGAGGTACAACTTGATGCCCTAGGTTGGCTATGGATTGAGTAAACAATGAAATGAAATTTTGAAACTCAGCATAGGTTAACCCTTCCTTATGATGTGGGACATCAGGAATCAGAGGAGCTTGGTCCTCATCATCAACCCTTACTCTTGGAGAGGCTCTTCCATGAGGCATGATATAAAGAACACAAAATGGGTCATTATTTAGAAGAAGGCTTAGGATACTTTATGGCACGACATGAATTTAAAAGAAGTGAAAACATTTTTAAATGTCTCATAGTCTCCTACTCATACTTTTTGTGTGCTTCGCAACCAAGAACAAAACCTTATTTGACATGGTATGTTGGATTCCGTAGAATATTTCATAACCTCGTGCTCTGATACCAAGTTTTTCACATCCTAATCCTAGATCCTAGACGTGACACTACAAATAAAGTATGTGGAGGCACCTCACCCAAGCCTCTTAGGGCTTTTTAAGCATTTCGTCGGTAATGATAAACAAAAGAGAAAATAAATGGATAATGGGACTAAGTAAGATAACATAGAATAAAGGTCATTCCCAACATCATACATCATCAACTTGTCCAACAATACCTCTACATCCTCAGACTTAGCTGGGGCTAAGACATGTCCTTACCTCACCCTCAAGATTTAGTCAAAAGATACCGAAGATAACTCAAACATCTAAACATAATAATAACCTAGAAGGAAATAAGAGTGTTGTTCTCAGACCATGGGAACTCACCACTAGTAGTATCCTTCAACGAACATTCTAGCAACAGGGAGAAGAGTGTGGCGCAACGCCAGTTCCTACATGGTGATAACATATAGTCAAAAGTATGCATTAGTACTATAAATGAACTAAGTATTTAAGCATGCTAAAATCAAGGACATCAAGTCATATATATAAACAATACACATAAATTAATGTGTGCATTAGAGACATTATAATAAAACCTTTAAACCATCAATTTATGGGAAAGTAATTATAACCGATATTTAAGACCATGCGAGCTATTACATGAAATCCGATGACTCCTATATCAGGGCAGGCCGATGACTCCTGCATCGATATAGGGGAGACTACCTTGTTGGGGTAGTACTCCATCAACTTTAAATATTCTTCAACTTTAAATTTAACGGCTAATCATGGATCCACTAGCATAAAAATAGCCGACAAGGGCCCCTATGGTGGCACATAGTTAATATAATATGAGATTTTACATAACAACCCCTTCGGTCGAGTCCCCATCTACATGCTACATTCGGTGCTAGTTCAAATCCTATGAAATACATTTGAACATCATCATAGCATAATATATAACTTTGAAATAAAAACAAAAACATCACTCGGTGGAATAGCTCATTAAAACATTTCATTTGATTCAATGCAAGAATTTTCTTTTTACATTGAAACCTTAGTTTGGCTAAAAAAAACCTTTTTATCAATCAATCATTTCATAAATACTTCCTTTACATAATCATTTACTTCATATCATTCATTTGGAGTAAAAATTTATTTCAACTTTACTTAAATCATGAGAAAAACTAGGTGGGTTCTCTTCATAAAACCTTTAAATGCATTTTGAAGAATTGTTGAATGCAGAACAGTGATGAAATGCATTAATTTACAATATCTCAAACAACCCACCATTCATATATAAAACCTCCTTCAAGACTTCATAGAGGCACATTATTAAACCATTCAACTCATGCAATTGACTGTCAAAATAGATCAACATAGGTATATAAACTCCAAATATATCATAGTCTATGCATTTAAACTCATTACATGAAAGCCCATATGAATTCATCATAAGGAAGTTGGAATATCAAATTAGAAATTCATTTGGACTCCATGAGTGGAAGGACCCATGGATGAAAAGCTCACATACCTTGTAAGAGACAAAACCCAAAAGAAAACGTGAGGAAGAGTGGTAGCTTTAATGCCTTGAATTATAAACCCTAGTCTTGCCTTGAGTTTCTTGAGAGAGTTTGGGAAGAGATAATTTAGAGTCTTAAGTGTGAAGAATAGGGGCTTGGAAGGGTTTAGGTTCTTTAGATGGAAGAAATCGGTCTCCAAGATGAACCCATTTTGAATTAAAATACAGGAAATGAATAAAATTCCCCTTTAAAAATCTGGCCAAAAAGGACTTCATGGGAAGCCTTCATGGTTCGTGGTGCTCACCATGGTCTGTGGTGGGGTCCCACGATAAGGGACTTAGAAAAACTCAGAAAAGGGCATGTAGGGGTAGTCTCTGAAGTTTCACCGTAGGATATCTTCAAAGTCCATGAAGACCACTATAGGCTATGAAATATGGCCGTGGTGCAGGACTGCAAGTGGACCTGCAGAGTGTCTACCATGAGAACTCACCACATTCCTTGGAAAGTTCTACGACCCATGGTGGGTGTCTATGGACCCTTCCTTAAGAAAATTCCTGAGTGTCTTGGGGAAAGGCTCACCAAAGAGGGTTTTATGGCTCTTGGTGCTCACCACGGTCCGTGGTCCTCCATCGTGGTTCGTCCCCAATAGTCTGAGTCTCTAAATCTCTGCCACGGGGGCTCACCATGGCCCATGGTCCTTACCACAGTCTGTGATGGCTTCCGTGGTTGGCTTCAGGTGCTAGTTTCTATAATCTTTCTGAAAATTCATCCTTGGTTCCTTAGATTAGGACCTTTCACATTTCTGAGGTTTTCCAAAAAATAGGTTCTATAAACCTGAAACTCAAGACATACCCTAACCCTTAGTAAGTGATCAAATCCATAAACTTGTTCTTGTACTCTTGTTACCAGTTGGTAAATTTGAAAGCCTATTTAGGTACATTGATTTTTTATTGTAACTTTGTATTTTTGTGTTGGTACCTTGGAGACTTGCAAGACACTTGTTTAACTCGTCCACTTGTACGGATTTCTCGATTAGTTTATATTATTGTGGACTTTGTCCTTCTTGTGGCTGTGACTTTGTCATAATTGATATGCCTCTTGATTCGGACCGTTTGCCATCTTGATCATGGATTTTGGGTTCGTCTTAAGGATGGAAGTTGTCCATTTTGAATACGAACTAGAAAGCCAATTTTAATATGGTTTTTGGTTCTCTTGATTATTGGGTCTTCTTCATACAGGGCTCCGGTCCTTCTTGGTACTTTATCATGTTTGGTGTGATGACATGACATACATATTATGGGAAACTTGTTAATTAATCCCTTGTAAAGGTGGTTCTATGAATTCTCGATACTTAAACTTTTAAATATCGAACATGATATTTGTGATATATTTTCTTACTTGACTTATTTATTATGTTTATATTTTTGCTGCTCATGACCTGAAAAGAGAAATTGGAGAATGTAAATGCTTCAAACTTGTAGTTTTACAACACTAAGTTTTATGCTTAACGATAGTTGTTTCTATAGTACCAAATATCTGAGAAGATGCTTGAAGTTGGCCATTTGAGATAAAGATTTTTGAAGCTTTAAGAAAGATCACATTTGCATATAGGCATCTATATTTTGTAGTAGTTTTGGGACACGTATATGATCCATGGGGTGCTTGTGTGTATGCATTTATGTATATTTTTGAGAGTTGATCCATTCATGACACCATGGGTTGTAACTTAAGTTTGGTTGCTTGTTTTGTTGTTTTAGGGCATGCAAATCCAAGTCTTGTAATGTATTAAATTTACCATTTGAGTTAGAATATTTGTATGAAGCATGAACTAGTTAACTTTGGTATTTGTAAGTTGGTAATAGCTTATAACATGACTATACTGATATGAAATGATACATGTATGCCTCGTAGGGTATTTTCTTAAATTATTTTAAAAAATCGCCCAGTCAGAAATTGGAACTTTTATTTGGTTAAATTGAGATCAAATGAATTTTAAATGGCCAAATCTTACACCTTTAACTATTGTGAATGGGCCAAATTTCACTATGATATTATATAAATATGTCTTACATTAAGCTCTTTAAATGTCACAAGTATTATGTGTGTTCTCTTTTTAAGTAGTAGTATCCTTCCAAGAAGGCCGCTACAAGTGTTGGTATCAGAGCCTAGGTTTGGGGTCCTAGGATTTTTGTTGTTATGTGCTTGTATACTTGTTTCCTGTTTGAGATTTTTGGCATTACTATTTGCTCGCGTACATGGTTAATATTATCTTTAATGCATGTACATTGCATATACATCATGTGCATGCTCCTAATGCAATGTGATCTTCCATTTTGAAGGAATTAAGTTATGGACTTTTCTTTGAATAGACCTATGGAAGCTGCTCGTGAAGGTACATGTGAAGGCACTAGAAGGGGTTGGCAAACATTACTTGGATCAATAGGTTCCCCATACTAGTGGATCTAAAGTAGGAAACTAACAAGGTGTAATAGTTCGACCACATCCTCACCTGAGCAATTGTACTCGAGTTATGAATGCTCCTTTCCAACATATGGTTGAATTTTTCCACCGCATGGCTGAAATGATGCATGATACAACCAAGATAAACTTTAAAAAAATTAAGAAAGGGGTGGAATTGAGTTTGAAAGAACTTTTGATCCCACTAATGCTGAATAATGGGCGCATAGAGATGGTGTTTGAGCAGTTAGAGTATTCAGATGTTGCCAAATTCAAGTATGCCATCTCACATTTATAGAAGGATGCTTATGAATGATGGGTAAGTGTTCCAAATGCAAATGCAAAACCTACAATTCTTACTTTGGGATGATTTTGTAATAGAATTTTATATGAAGTATGTCCCACCTACTTATTGTGATGCTAAGAAAAAGGTTTTTTGAATTTAAGAAAATGAGGCATGTCTATTGCTGAATATCAACAAAATTTCTTAGACTTTCTCATTTTGGTCTAGGTATTATTAGTGAGGAAAAATAAGTGCAGGAGATCTGAAGATGGCTTGAATAATTCCATCAGGAAGAATGTGGCAATCCTGCAACATGATAACTTTTGTAAATTAGTTTCTGCTGCTTTTACTTTGAAAAGACTTGATAAGAAAGAAGCTAGTAGACATGAGAAATGATTTTGAAAGCCTAAATCATATCTTAGACGTCCATCCAAAAAGGGAAGGTTTGATGATTCTAAGGCTGGTAGTGTCAACAAGTCATCTCAACAGAAGCAAAACAAATTAGATTTTTTCTACAGGTAGTACTCTGAGTTATAGCCAAGGCAAGACTCGCATTCCCACTTGTGCACAATGTGGAAAGGCATTTCAATCCTAATAATGTTCCTTTCCAAGATTTTGATATTATTATCGAGATGGATTTGCTTTATAAATATCATGAAGTAGTGGATGGATTGTAGGTCTAAGCATGTGATTTTTAAGGATAATTCATTCTCACACATTATTGTACAAGGTGAAAGGTCATTGATATCTAGTATTATTTCTATGGCCTTGGAAAGAAAGATGATTCATCAAGGTTGTGATGCATATCTTGCTCATATAATTGATACACAGTTAGAGAGTCCTAGTCTTAAAGACATACCAACTATGTGTGATTTTCCTGAAGTGTTCCTAGAAAATCTTCCTAGGTTGCCACCAGAAAGAAAAGTTGAATTATTGACCGAGCTTATTCCTAGATCTACCCCTATTTCTATCACTCCTTATAGAATGGCTCCAACAGAATTAAGAAAATTGAAAACTCAATTGCAAGAATTTCTTGAGAAAGGTTTTATTCGTCCAAGTGTTTCTCCTTGGGGAGCCCCTGTGCTGTTTGTAAAGAAGCAAGATGGCACTCTTAGACTTTGCATTGACTATAGACAATTGAACAAAATAACAATCAAGAACAAACATCCACTACCAAGGATAGATAATTTTTTAACCAGGTGAAGGGTGCTAATTTATTCTCAATGATTGATTTAAAGTCTAGTATCACTAATTGCGTGTTAGAGAGAGATGTTCCAAAATATTCTTTTAGAACTCAATACAGTCATTATAAATTTTTAGTGATGCCATTCGAATTTACTAATGTTCCTGCAATAATCATGGAGATGAATCGAGTATTTAAGCCTTATCTTGATCAATTTGTGGTAGTCTTTATAGATGATATTTTAATATATTGCAAGAGTAGTGAAGATCATGATAAACACTTTCAAATTGTTTTGCAAATTTTGAAGGATAAAGAACTCTATGCTAAATTTTGCAAGTGTGAATTTTGGCTTAATGAAGTAGCTTTTCTAGGACATGTTGTGTCAACTGAAGGAGTGAAGGTGGGTCGTAGTAAAATTGAAGCAATTGTTGAATGGAAACCCCCCAAAAGTCCTGCTGAGGGAAGAAGTTTCTTGTGATTAGCAGGATACTATAGAAGGTTTGTGAAATGCTTCTCCATTATAGCTTCTCCTTTGACTAAATTCTTGAAGAAGGAAGTAAAGTTTACTTGGGATGACAAATACCAAGAGAGCTTTGAAACTCTCAAATACTTGTTGACACAATCTCCTATACTTACTCTACCAATGGAGGGGAAGGAGTACATGATATATAGTGATGCTTTTTATCAGGGTTTAGGATGTGTTTTGATGCAAGAAGGAAAATTTATTTCTTATTTCTCTTGAAAATTAAAACCACATGAGTTGAATTATACTACTCATGATCTAGAACTTGCTGCTACAGTGTTTTCCTTAAATATATGGAGGCATTATTTGTATGGAGAAAAATGTCATATATTCACTAATCAAAAGAGCTTAAAATACTTATGTACGTACAAAGAGTTGAACTTAAGACAATGCAGATGGATTGAACTCATCAAAGATTATGATTGCCTAATTTACTATCATTCAGGTAAACCCAATGTGGTTACAAATGCCTTAAGTCGTAAATCCTTTACAGGCTTATCTTTGAATCCATTCCGTTAACTTCTTGAGTTAAGAGCCATGAGTGTCTACTTTTCACATAATTCGTATGGTTCATTTGTTGCTGACTTGCAAGTCAAGCCAATTTTACTTGAATAGGTGAAAGAGGTGCAAAATATAGATGAGAAGCTCGTAAGATTGACCAAAGAAGTTTAAAATGAGAAAAATATTAATTTTACAATATAGGAGGATGGTGTCTTGTTTTACCAAAATAGGTTATGCATTCCTAATGATGACAAATTGAGGAGAGAAATCTTGAATGAACAACATGCTTTACCGTATGCAATGCATCTTGGAGGTACGAAGATGTATCAGACCATCAAAGAAAACTATTGGTGGAATGGTATGAAGAAAGATATTGCAGAGTTCATCTCAAAATATTTAGGATGTCAACAGATAAAGGCAGAACATCGAGTTCCATTTGGTCTGCTATAATACTTGTCGATACCAGAACGAAAATGGGAGAGAATAACTATAGAGTTTGTTTCTAAACTTCTTTGCACTCAAAGAAATCATAATGCAATATGGGTGGTAGTAGATAGACTAACAAAGAGTGCTCATATCTGGGCAGTCAGAATGGATTATCCACTTCAGCATTTAGATGAATTGTACATTAATGAGATTGTAAGATTGCATGCGATCCCTATTTCTATTATATCTGATCGAGACCCAAGATTTACATCTAGATTTTGGGGTATCTTGTAGAAAGCCTTGGGGTACTAATTAAGTTAAAGTTCAGAATTTTGTTTCATCCCCATATAGATGGACAATCAACAAGAGTGATACAAATGTTGGATGATATGCTTCAAGCTTGCATTATTGAGTTTGAGGGTAGTTGAGACAAACACTTGGCCTTTATAGAATTTTCTTACAATAATAGCTACCAAGAGAGTATTGGTATGCCTCTTAATGAAGATTTATACGGAAGGAAATGTCAGACCCCTCTTTATTAGAATGAAGTTGGTGAAAGAAAACTTATTGGTCCTGGAATTATGCAATAAATGGAAAACAAGATAAAAGTGATCAAGGATCATCTAAAGATTGCCTCTGATAGACAAAAATCATACGCTGACCTAAAAAGGCGAGATATTGAGCATCAAGTTTGAGATAAAGTATTCTTAAAAGAGTCCCCGTGGAAAAAGATTATGAGATTTGGTCAAAAGTCTTGAATTGAACCTCAGGATTCTTTTGTGATCCTGTATGGACAAACCAATGATGTAACCGTACTACACTCGATATTCCGAACTCAACAGAACCATCGAAATTCAATTTCAAGGCCTTTTTGACTCGGAAATCAAAAAGTCGCAACTAAACCAACATGTCTCAAATGCCAAATGCCTTCCTAGGCCTAAAATCACCCTCCGAATCCAACAGAGCCGTCAAAATTCAATTCCGAACATCCGATCCTCAAATGTTGACCAAATTTAAACCTATGGCCAAAAATATAACTATTTCCAACTCAACCCCTCAAATCCACGATATGACCCCAAATATGATTTCATCAACTCTCCTAGACCCATTTCAATATTTCAGAACTTATGAAATCGACGAAATTCTATTCCGAGACCCAAAACTCAGAATGACCTCAAATATCACTTTTGAGTCATTCTAAACCTCTAAAACTCAAAGTTTACCAAAAGTCTCAACTTTTCAAGAAAACTATGGAACCGACATCAGATCTCAATCAAATATGATTCAAGAAAACTATCAGGAAGGGTAAAATAATCTTTTTATGAAAATTTTCGAAAATAACCTTCAGGTTTATTACATCTATGAATTTGACCACCATATTTGCGGACTTGGCTCTACATTCATAGATTAATGTGATCTAAATCTTGTGATTGTGGATAAGGCCTCGTATTTACAAAGAAGGGTCAAAGCTGACCCGGTCCAGTTGAACAATGCATTTGCAGCCTTGGGGCCCGTATTCACGGAGGTCATTTAAGTAGTATTATCTTTGATATCAATCCCATATTTCAACTCACAATTCCAACTTCTAAAATCAATTTCTTAAGCTATAGAGCTCCATTAAAGCTCGTTTTTGTTTTTAATTGTTGGGAATTTCTGTAGTTTTGCATTGGGGTCATTGGGAATTCTTTGGGGCCTTGTTATTGAGGTAAATGTTATCTCAAAAACCCCTCATTGCCCTACAATGGTGGTTTCTTGGAATTGTGATTGTACCATCTATTTCATCTTGATTTTAAGCTTGAATTATGCCCTATTTGAGGCACAATCTCCTCGAGTTGAATGGGTACCAATAGACGGAGTCAATGAGTATTCCTCATACGAGTTTCACAATATTATTTTTAACTTATTTTTAGTCTTGTCTTTAATTATTGCAATTTGGGTGTCAAAATATTCGTATTGACAGCGTGATCATTAATTTGATAGCATGGAAGTGATTGGAGGAGGTTAGGAAGGATAAATCTCCGGTCTGGTGGAAGCTAAAGCGCGTATGATCGACTTCGAGTTAGGCTACGACTTACCCAATGACAATTTTCTCTAACAATTTCACAACACCATGACTTTTTACACCATTTTAGTTTGTAGATTGTCTTTTAGGTATAATTTTGATATTTTCTTTATTTTAGTATTTTCCACTTGTAAAAAAATAAAAACTACAAAAACAAATTAAAAAAATTAACATACTTAGGCATAAGTTTGTTTTGATTTCAAAAGACAGAAAATTTTTGTAAAAGATATGTTTCTTTTATTAATTTAAGTCGTAATTTTATAAGTCAACAATTTTTTATATTGGTCTAACTGTTACAATTTTCTTATATTTTCTTTGTTTTTCATTCTTGAAAACTCTGACCTCTAAAATTAAAAATATTCTTTAGTGTTGCTGTTATATCATATTTTTTGTAACAATATTTTGTTATAATAATGAAACAGCCATCCTATCTTGATAGAATTCAGGTCTGCGTACACTTTACCCTCCCTAGACCCCACGTTATGGGATTTCACTGGGTCGTTGTTATTGTTGTTGTTGTAACAATCAAGAAGTATTTAAACAAATAAAGTTATTATAGATCAAAAGGTTTCATAGTTGGTTGCACGTGGGATAAACAATAAAGGCATCTAATTTCTATCCACTATGATAAAATAAAGCTTCTAAGTAAAATACTTTTAACTGTCATAGAAAAGATAAATAAAGTTCCCCTTTAGCTTATCTTGAACCAAACACAATGTCATATATGTACACCAAATATTCCCTAAGTGTACATATAGTATACTTTATTTAAAAATATTTTCCTAACTTGAGCTTCCAGCTTGATCGATTATCACCATGATAATTCTTTTCTCCATTTGTAGGTCCAATTGACATATTTTTATTATAAGATTAAATTAATTCAAAAAATACACTTAATTAAGTTGTGAATAATTAATTTGTGTTTAGGTGAGTACTTACCCTAGCATAAGCTTCCAATTTGCTTCGTGTAGTTGAGAAATCATTCTTTAACAGCTCCAAAGTTTGGGTAAACCTAAAATTATATAACTTCATATCAATACTTTTCACACTAAAGTAAATCTAACGCAGTTGAACATGCATTTAACTTGAAACGAGAAGGGAATAATCAAATTGCTACTTACTTCATTTTGTTTCTTTGATCACAAACACGAATGAGAAGCATACATTTGGAGCTCACTTTCACAGAACCAATCCTACACAATCAACAATAATTAATAATCTTAATCCTTTAATTATACATTGATAGTGTTAAATAAAATTAATTACTTAATAAGAAATACACAAATTAATGTGAAATCAAAACTTCTCAATTTAATGAAGGTGTTTGGAGTACAAAGTTTAGAGTATCTAATTTTTTGTCTGAGTTACAAAAGATAGATTATAATTCAAAATATTTCAAAAGCATTTGAGAAAATCATAACCAAAGATCAGTGTTTGATTTCTCGAATTATAACACTTTCACATAAGGTGAGACGGAGAGGGTGTATGTGAGATACTTTTGTAAACATGACATCCTTCCAATTATTTCCATAATATAAAATATTAGGAAGAATGAAGTCATTCAAAATGTGGCTATTATATAGGTATTCTAGTAGTAAAACTGATAACTACATGGCTCTACATTATGTCATGAGGGATAGCGAAAACAAAAGCCAATGAAAGTTAAAAAAGAATATGCTAGGGTTATGAAGTTACTTACCTGTTACAAAAGAAAACATGTTAGTACACAGAGTAGCTAGTTCAATTGAAAATAGATTAGATTATAAGGAACGAAGTTTAAATTATGGACCATGACTACACACTAAGTTAGAATTTTACTAATTATTAAAAAGAAAATTAAAAGAAATTAAGTTTGCCCCATTGGTAGAATAACCCAAAGTTTATTGTTAGAGGATAAAGCTAAACAACAATGTTTCAAAAAATTGTATTATAATGATCAAGCTAAACAGTAAATTAATCGTCATGTACTTTTTTAAAAAATAATAAAAATTACCTTATACTTTTGTTTTTGACAAGGTCACATGATGCAACTAAATGAGAAAACTCAACATCAGAGGTGTCTCTACAAATGATCAACATATAGGAAAACAATTGCATGAGATAAATTAATTATAGAAAACATAAACTTATTAAACTTGATGTATTTGTTAAATAAAATGAATAGATATAAGTTTTTGAGTTTAGAGAGTATTACATGTCCTTTTTCATTTGTGATAATATAGCTTCAACTTCAGCACAATATTCCTCAATTGTTTTAAATACTAGATGAGGATCTTGTGCCCTCTTTGATATCATGAAATGTTCAAATTCATGATTGATCAAAACCTGCATAAAAACAATTAAGTATATTAAGTGTGACAACCAAAATAAATTATTTCCTCAATTTCATTTTTTTGTCTTTCTTATCTTTGTTAGACTGTTTTTAAAAGAATGTCTCTTTCAATTTTTGGAACTCTTTGATTTCAACTTTTGATATGACATGTTTATCACAAGATTAAAGGAAGTTTTGGTACATTCTAGATATCGTCAGTTTAAGACCACTAGATTTAGAAAACTTTCTTTACTTTCTTATTTGTATCAAGTCAAAACCAGACTAACAAATATATATAAATTTTGTGTCAAGTCAAAACCGAAGAAGTAAATATATAAAGAGCGACAATTTAGATCCTATCTTTTTCAACATTTATTTAAGACGTGCTAGTTGCATACTAGCACTTCCTTCAAAATTCTCAATGTCATTTGCAAGTTGGAAAAAAAAACTCAAAGCATAGGGAGATTTTTTAAAAACAAATACTCAAAGACAAGTTAGAATTTTGAATATATGAATTTCAACTTCTAGAAACATCAGCTAGCCTACTGGATTTCGGATAAATAATTTATATGTATTAAATTAATTTTTAATAATAAATTACTTAATTCAATGAAACTTATAAATAAAAAAATGTAGATTTGCCCATTTAAATGAAAATAAAACACAAGCTTTCAAGTCCAAATGTATGATTTGTGAGACGAAAAAAAATAACACGTCAATTCATTGAACAACAAACACAAAACAGAAAACCAAAAATAAACAAATGGCTAATTCTCCTCTGCTTCCCCCCTCCCCCCCCCCCCCCCGGCAAAAAACAACTACTGACTATTAAACTAGTAATAACCAAAAAAAAATAGCAATAACCAAGAAAAATAATCATTCTCAATAGTAACAAATTTCTTTGTTATATAAGTAAATAAATACATAAAAATGAACAACTTCAAACCTCAAAGTAGAAATAAAAATACTGAGTAAGAAAAGTTCAATTTATCAATTGACTTAAATTGTGTTTTCTTTGAGTTAGATGCTTAATTTGTTATCATTAGCTTCTTATTAATATACTAACATCATTTAATGTATAAATTCAAAATAATAAGTTTATAGACATTATTACATTTCAGTTGCAAAAGAAAAAAAGATTATTTTTAAAATCCAATTTTATATATTTTGCATTGACTAGTTTGTTAGTCAAATCCATCATCCGCCTAGTCAAACAAATTAGTTAGTCAAACAAACTAGTCAATGCAAAATCTACAACAAATTTTGTTTTAATTATGAAGGGATTCTTATGTAATCCATTTAAATAAATCTAATTATATAGATAATTATGAATTATTATTTTCACATGTTATATATTTTTTTGTGATATATGACTTCACATATTTAAAATTTAACTTTCAACTAATTAAAATATGTATTTAACTACAAATTAGTGATTGATCAAAAATATAGTTTGATGTAAAATGTTTAGCAATAAATTATGTAGGTGATCCTTATCTTTCCTTTTATAGTGGTCGATCAAAAATAAAATCTCACCCAGATTTATATATTTAGTTTTTATTATCATCAACCTCTGAAGGCACGACGTTAACTTTTCACTTTTCCTTCTTTGAGTAGAAGGAATTAGAGATCGAAACTGGCCTGGCAAGCATTAAAGGTGGTATGGGGTTGTGGAAGTGCACGGAGATGTTACTTGTTGAGTTGTTATAAAGTTATAGTTTTATTAATTAAACTCATAAGTTTTATCATTATCAAAACAAATTATTCTTTAAACATAACTTATAAATGCAAAATTTCAAGTCGAATTATTTAGAATTATCATGAAAGAAAATCAATTCAAAACCTAATCCACCTCTAATAAGGATTAACTTAACTTTAAATTAAAATTAAAATTTTATTAATTTTGGGATTCAAGTCCTATATTTATAAGAACACCAATAATTAATATGAAAAAGATCAAAGCACTTTGTTTATAGGAATCGTAGAACGAGCCTAATCGTTCTTAGACAATAATATGTCACGCGTGTATGTTACAGAATTCAGTTAGAGCAAAATTAATCTGCTTCTAAGAATAACAAATTGGTGTAAGTTTGATCTCAACCAAATCATGTCCAACATTCACGAAACAATTAATTTTCTACTTAAGGTTATTGCTTATATAAAGCATTGTTCCTCAACATTAACTTCGCGATACATCCTAGATCACAAGACTGTAAAGACCTTTTGAATTCCTTACGATGATATCTTCTCAGATTTTGCAAGGAATATTATATCAAAAATAATATTTTTAGTGAATGTAGCTTTCTCATTAGGTTAAGAGCTCAATAGGACCAAGATAAACAACAAGAACACCGTTACCACTACCATATTGGAAAACGTTATATCTAATTGTCCGTCTTTGCATTTTGACATACACTTGTGCATGCTATTGGAGATTGCTAAGGTTATTTATTTACCTCATATGAAATTTGAGTGGATATACAACGATAGAAGAGAAATCCAAAACTTTAATACATTGCAAAGGAGTCAAGGAGAGTTGGAATAATGAATTACGAGGAATGAGTATTTGGAGGAGAGAGGAGGAATGAAGAAGATGAGATTCACAGGTGGAGTTCTCGAGGGTTCTAATTCCTTGGACATGTGTTTGATTTTCATTGAAGATTTTCTGTAAGTTCTATACTTTCTTTCATTAATCATTGTTATCACGTCTATCATGAAACTTGCATTCTATAATGGATTTTAAGAAATTCATCTTGTCCATATCGTCGATCTAATTTAGACATGTAAGTCTCTAAACTTACAAGGATTTTTGTGTGATTACACTTGATGTAGTGTTATTATCGTCGTTGTTGTGAACTTATTATTTTTGTAATTTTATATAAATATTTTTAGTAGATTGTTTGAAAGATTTCATATATAAATCTACTTAGAATCAATTTCATAATTTTTCTTTTCCTTTCTGATACTTTTTTTCTTGTAAAATTTGTGGCCGAAGATTTTTGTGTCTAAAAGAAAAAAATCTATTGCTAATCTTATTTAACAATGAATTATCATGTTAACTACATGCTATTTAATATAGATTAGCAATGAAATATGACAACTTGAACCATCATTATTAAAAAAATCACCTCATGCAAAGTATCAAAAATTTCTTAAATTTCGTTGCCAACATAAATTAGGATGAAATGAAGTGAATTTTGGAATTTGAACTTGGTCCCGGCTGATGTCATT
Organism: Solanum dulcamara; assembly: GCF_947179165.1. NCBI lineage: Eukaryota > Viridiplantae > Streptophyta > Magnoliopsida > Solanales > Solanaceae > Solanum > Solanum dulcamara. Next base: position 57,293,530 of record NC_077245.1, read on the forward strand.
CCTCCATAGAGGGCATACTTCCTCTACGGTGGTACCCATATAGCGAGTTGGGGACCATGCTAGTGGGGTCATCAAGGCAGAACCTTAGAAACACGGATTCTTTTATGTTTCCTTCTCCCCTTTAGTGGTAAAATAGACAAGGGTTACTCCTAAAACCATCAGAAAGATGATCTATGTTTTGGAAGAAAGGGGAGGAATGATTCTAGAATAAGAACGTCAAAAACCAAGAATTCTTGGTCTACATTTTTTAGGATTCACCCTTACGAAGCTAGAAGCATGTGATCAGAGTCCTTCAACAGTGCTTGGCACTCTGGTAGGATAGATTTTCTCAAATGATAAGTTAGACCTATTTTTACTTATATAATATCTTGTGGATTGTCAAGAGATTGCGTGTATAGGTGTAACGACCTAGTTCGACATTACTAAAAATATCTACGGTAAAGGTATACAAATCTCTTTCGTTATAAGACTAGGATCAATTTATTTGTATGCGAGTGCTTTAGTTTTGGTATTGGTATGCGAGTGCATTAGTTGTGAGTTTAGGTATTACAATGCTCCTTTCTCAAAGTTGAGTTGAAAGTGTCTTTCCAAATTAGTTTTGGACTTGAGTTTAAACTAGAGTTCAAAATAGAATTTCGTATTAAGTATGTCCCGCCAGATTATTATGATGCTAATAAAAAGGAATTTTTGAATCTAAGGCAATGAGGCATGTCTATTGCTGAATATCAACAAACATTTCTTAGAATTTCTCGTTATGCTCGAGGTATTATTAATGAGGAAAAAGATAAGTGTAGGAGATTTGAAGACGACTTGAATGATTCCATCAGGAAGAATGTGGCAATCCTGCAACATGATAACTTTTGTAAATTAGTTTCTTATGCTTTTACTTCGGAAAGACTTGATAAGGAAAAAGCTAGTAGACATGAGAAATGATTTAGAAAGCCTAGATCAGATCTTGGAGGTCCATCCAAAAAGGGAAGATTTGATGATTCTAAGGCTGGTAGTGTCAACAAGTCAGCTCAACAGAAGTAAAACAGAATAGATTTTTCTACAACCTACACTCCGAGTTATAGGAAAGACTCACATTCCCACTTGTGCACAATGTGGAAAGAATCATTACGGTGCTTCCAGGAGAGCTTCTTGTGCATGTTTTAATTGTGGATGATCATAAAGTGAATGATACTCATAATCATAATAATGTTCCTCTCTTGTGCACTGAAGGCTTAGTTCAGAAGCCTTCTAATAACCCTCCTCAAACTAATAGAGGTACAAAGACTACAAATCCCCAAGCAGCGGGGTCAAGTAGAGCAAATCAAGCTAGCGGTTCAAGAGCTATTGCATGAGCTTATTCTATGTGGCAAAGAGATGATCAAGAGGGACAAGATGTGGTGCTTACACGGCGATGGTGTGGTAGGTGAGAGTAGTTTTATGATCTCAGAGTGATATTTAATTCATTTCAAAGTTGTTAAGGGGTGCATTTAAACACCCATTTAGTTAAAGTACTAAAGTAAGTTATGCTGCCAAGTTCGTGGAGGGGGCGGGGCGGTTTGATGTATTATCTTTTTTAATTATGATATCTTTCAATGTATTGGACTAATTATGCATATTTCACATCATATTGCATGATTTCAAGTTTAATTTTAATGACCTAAGTAATATGCTAGTTTCAAGTATGGTTTATAAGATTTGATCATGATTTCAAGTTATTTTAATGCAAGCTTTATGAACAAGTTTTAAGATGCTTTATGCAAAGAAGTTTATGAATGCCTTACGAAAGGTTATGAATAATGTTTTAATGATATTTCAAGCAAGTTTATGAGAAAGTGTGACTTGAAATCCTTGATGGTGACTTAAGACTCTAATGAAAGAGTGACTTAAGATCCTTGATGAAAAAGGTGACTTAAGACTCTAATGATATTTTTATGAAAAAGATTCATAATGATGGAAGGCCTACACCCACATTACATGAATCACATGATAATCACATACTTAGAGCACTCTATCTACTAACACATACTTTTTGCCTACGTTGTATCATAATATAGGGTTCGGCGAGCACGTTCATCCACCTCCCTTTCATGGCTTGAGTTAGCATAATTATACTTGGTGAGTCCCGATGTTCCGATAATGAGACATTTTATTTCTTATGAGTTTATTACTTCTTTTACCTTCTATATTTGGTGATCTAGGAGGTTGTCTTACGCCCCCATCTAGACTAGTAGAGGCATGTTAGATGTTCATTGGAGTCTATAGCATCTCTTATTCCGCAATCTGAGACTTATGTTCTATTTGAGATTTTGATTCTATATCTTTGATTCTTGTTTATTTATTTTATTTACTTTATGTATGCTTGTGAATGTTATACTAATAGTCCTTTTTGGTTTCCTTCGGTATTCTAATCGCCGTGTTACGTATGACTAGGCCCTAGGTCGAATCATAACAAACTTGGTATTAGAGAACAAGGTTCAAGTGTCCTAGAGAATCTAACATGCCACGTCAAGTAGAGTCTTATTCATCAGCGAAAAGCGCACCACATCTATGAATAGTAGGCTATAAGTCATCTTAGGAACTACTTCACTTCTTTCATGATCTTATCATGGTATAGAGATGAACTTTAAGGTTTCCTCCTCTATTCCTTCCTCTTTGCGATTAGAATCATGCCTCCACAAAGATACCCCTCTTGGAGGAATGTTGAGGGAGAGGAGCAACTAGCTCCAAATGCTCCTTTAAATGATCAAGTAACTAATGCAGAGTTCCAAGCCACTATTAAAATTCTAGCCCAAGTCATGACTACTTAAGTGAATCAAGGGGTAGATGCTCCTCAAATTGTTGCTACTCCAGTTTCAAGGGTTAGAGACTTCATAAGAATGAAACCTCCCAAGTTTCATGGATCCAAGGTTAATAGGGATCCTCAAGATGTTGTTGATGAATTTTATAAGATTGTTGATATTATGGGAGTGTCTTAGGAGGAGAAGGAAAATTGGCAGCCTACCAACTCAAGGGTGTCTCTCCAGTTTGGTACAACCAATGGAAAGCCGAAAGAGTTGAAGAGGGTTGCATAGGTTAGGAGAAGTTCAAAGTTGCCGTCATTGATCACTTCTTCCCACTTGAGTTAAGGGAGGCGAAGGTGTTAGAATTCATCAACCTCAAGCAAGAAAACATGAGTGTGAGGGAGTATGCCCTCAAGTTCAAGAAGCTGTCTAATTATGCTCCATCCTTGGGAACCGACTCTCATTCCTGGATGAGAAAGTTTATTTTGGGAGTATCAAACTTGGTTATGTAGGAATTCCATATAACTATGCTCATTAAAGATATGGACATCTCTAGGATCATGACTTACGCCGAGTAAATTGAAGGCGAGAAGCTTAAAGAGAGAAATATAAGGTAGTCCAAGAGGGATCGGTTTGATGGAGGGTTTTCTCACAACAAATTCAGTGGTGGTAACGATAATTTTTGACAAAGCCAAAAGTTTTAAGGCCAAGGTTCTTCACAAGTTTCAGGTCAAAGGTTTGACAAAGATAGGGTCTCAAATCCTAAGGCATAAGGTGGTGTTACTGGATCTACTCTTCCTAAGTCTACCAAGTGTGGGAGGAATCATGGAGGCAAATATTTGGTTGGAACGGGTGTATTATTTGGATGCGGTAAGATGAGGCACAAGATTTTTGAATGTCCTAACAAGGGAAAAGAAAGGTGTCCTCAAGGTCAAACTACTCAAGGTGAACAAATTCAACAAGGTTGCATCCCACGCCAAAATAGGTTCTATGCTCCTCAATCTAGGCAAGAAGTTGAGGAGTCTTCTAATGTGGTCATGGGTATGTTGAAAGTTTTTGACTTTGATGTTTATGTATTATTAAATCCGGGTTCTACTTTATTATTTATTACTCATTATCTTTCTATGAGATTCATTGTTAGTCCCGAGGTCTTGCTAGAGCTTTTTTTGATCTATAATCTGGTAAGTGATTCAATTATGGCTAAAAGAGTTTATACAAATTGTCCAGTTTCACTTTTTTTATAAATTCACCTCCGTTGATATTGTAGAACTTGATATTACCGATTTTGATATTATTCTCATTATGGATTGGCTTCATGCATGTTATGCCTCTATATATTGTAGAACCCATGTGGTTAAGTTTCAATTTCCTAATGAGCCAGTCCTCTAATGGAAATGTAATAATTTCATGTTTAAGGGAAAATTTATCTTATGCCTTAAATCTTGGAAAATGATTTTCAAAGGTTGCATCTATCATCTTATTTGAGTTAGAGATACTAACTCCAAATCTCCTACTCTTGTGTCAGTTTCAGTTGTAAATACATTTTCGAAAGTTTTTTCTGATGATCTCCCAGGTATTCCTCCCGAAAGGAAAATAGAATTCGGTATCGATCTCTTTTCTGATGCTCAACCTATTTTTATTACTCCTTACCAAATGGAACCGGCAAAATTGAAAGAGTTAAAGGATCAATTGAAAGATTTGATAGAAAAGGGTTTTATTAGACCGAGTATCTCTCCATGGGGTGCTCCAATTTTCTTTGTCAGAAAAAAAGATGGTTCTCTCCATATATGTATTGAATACTGGCAGTTGAATAAGGTCACAATCAAGAATAAGTATCCCATTCCAAGGATTGATTATTTGTTCGATCAACTTCAAGGAGCAGGCTACTTTTCAAAGATTGATCTTCGATCAGTTATCATCAACTCCGAGTAAGGGAATATGACATTATGAAGATAGCCTTAATAACTCGGTATGGTCACTTTGAATTTTTTGTTATGTCTTTTGGACTAACAAATTCCCCTGCAACTTTTTGGATTTAAGGAAAAGGGTGTTCAAGCAATATTTGGATATGTTTGTGATTGTCTTCATTGATGATATTTTGATAAACTCTCCGAGTGAGGAAGAGCATTGCAATTATTTGAGGATTATGTTACAAATTCTCAAGGACTGCTAGTTGTATTTAGTAAATGTGAATTTTGGCTGAGGTCAGTTGCTTTCCTTGGTCATATTATCTTCGGTGAAAGAATTATGGTTGATCCAAAGAAGACCGAGGTGGTTAAGTATTGGCCTAGACTATTGACTCCTTCCAATATTCAGAGTTTCTTGGGAATAGCCAATTATTATAGATGGTTTATGGAAGTTTTCTCTTCCATTGCATTGCCCTTGACTACTTTGACCAAAAGAAGGTGAAATTTCAATGGTTCGAGGCTAGTGAGAAAGCTTTCAATTGTTGAAGGACAGGCTTACCTCCCCGCTCCGGTGTTGACTTTACCAGAAGGTTTTAATAGGTTCATTATGTATTGTGATGCTTCACGAGTTGGTATTGGTTGTGCTCTAATGCAAAATGGTAAGATGATAGCTTATATTTCAAGGCAACTCAAGGCACATGAGAAGAATTACCCAACTCATGACATAAAGTTGGCGGTGGTGGTATTTGCTTTGATGTTGTGGAGACACTACTTGTATGGTGTCCATGTAGATGCTTTAACCGATCATAAGAGTTTTCAATATATGTTTAGTCAAAAGGACATAAACCTTTGACAAAGGAGATGGCTTGAGATTTTGAAGGATTATGACATGAGTGTATTATACCATCTAGGTAAGGCAAATGTGATTGTCGATGCTCTTAGTAGATTATCCATAAATAGTATTGCTCATATTGAGGATTAAAAGAAAGAGCTAGTTCAATTGGTTAATTCCGAGGATGGTGGTGTTAATATGCAAAATGGTTCCGAATCATCTCTTGTAGTGGATGTAAAGGAAAAACAAGATAATGATCCCTCTATGGTCGAATTGAAGAAAATAGTTGTCGAAAAAACCATTGAGACTCTCTCCCAAGGAGGAGATGGTGTTTTGATATATCAAGGCCGATTGTGTGTTCTAAATGTTGATGGATTAAAAGATATGATATTGTTCGAAGCTCATAGTTCATAGTATTCTATAAATCCCAGCTCCACAAATATGTATCGAGAGTTGAGGGAAGTTTATTGGTGGAATGACATGAAAAGGGATATTGCAGAATTTGTGGTTGTGTCCTAAGTGTCAACAAGTGAAGGTTGAGCATGAAAAACCTAGAGGTTTTGCTCAAGACATTGAGATTTCTACTTGGATGTGGGAAGCCTTGACTATGGACTCTATTACTGATTTTCCTCGTACTTGTAAGCAACATGATTCTATATGGGTAATTGTTGATTGAATGACTAAGTCAGCTTATTTTTTTCCCATTAAGACTTCATATTCAGCCGAGGATTACACTAGATTGTATATTCGAGACTTGGTCAAGATTTACAGTGTTCAATTATCTATCATCTTCGATTGAGGTACTCAGTTTTGGAGATCCTTCTAAAAGAGTCATAGCACTCAATTGAAACTTAGTACAACTTTTCACCGATAAACAGATGGATAGGCCAAATGTACCATTCAGATATTATAGGATATATTGAGAGCATGCATTGTTGATTTTAAAGGAAATTGTATGATCATTTACAATTAATAAAGTTCGCTTACAATAATAGTTATCATTTTAGCATTGAGATGACTCCATTTGAGGCTTTGTATGGTAGGCGGTAAATATCTCCTATCAGTTGGTTTGAGGTAGGTGAAGTTGCTTTGATAGGACCCGAGTTGGTATTTGAGGCTATGGAGAACATTAGGCTCATTAGAGAAAGATTGAAGACAGCCTATGGCCGACAAAAGTCCTATTCGGATGTGAGAAGAAGAGAACTTGAATTTGAAGTTAATAATTGGGTTTACTTGAAAATTTCATCCATGAAGGGGGTGATGCATTTTGGTAAGAAAGGGAAGCTAAGTCCCTGCTATATTGGCCCATATCAGATTTTGAGGTAGATTGGTAAGGTGGCTTATGAGTTGGATTTACCTTTCCACTTGGCATCGGTAAATCCAGTGTTCCATGTTTCTTTGTGAGGAAGTTTATTGTTAATTCTAGCTCCATTATTTCATTGGATAGAATTTAAAGAGAGTCTTTATGAGGATATCTCAGTTGAGATCTTGGACGGCAAGTTAGAAAGTTGAAAAACACGAAAATAGCTTCAGTTAAAGTATTATTGAGGAACCAAGAGGTTAAGGGTGCCACATAGGAAACCGAAGCTGATATAATGTCACAATATCCCCATCTCTTTACTTCTGTTCCTAGTTGAGGTATTTTGTTCCTTCATGGTCCAATGAGCCCAAATCATATGTTTCAGTTTTTCTCATGGTTTCATATCCATTCATGTTCATAAAATAATTTTTAAAGTCATTCTTTCGCTTGACATAAGATTTCATGTTTTATGAATTTACGAGATGTTTTTCATTAATATTGGGATGCTATGTTCTATTATATTCCATTCATGCTATCTTGAGTCTGATTCAAGGATGAATGTTCCAAAGGAGGAGATATTGTAAGACCCCAAAAGTTGGAAAGTCAGAAAATGAGGATCAAAAGATGAATTAGAAGAAAAACTCAATTTTTGGTACTAGGAGATGACCACAAAGGACATCATGGGCCATATTCTTTACCACGGTCTATGGTGTGCTATCGTGGTAAAAGTTCTGAGCCTTAGACCATGCAGGGAAGGAACCACGACATAGACCATGGGTCATGGTGAATACCACAAGCCGTGGTCCCCTCCTTGGTGACCCCTCTCCTGAGACCCTAAAAAATCATTCCAAGGCAGGGACCATGGCTCACCACCATGGGTTGTATTTTCCTTTATGAATAGTAGTGGGTTCCATGGGGGACCCTCCCTAGAAGCCCTCAGAACTTATCTCCAGGTCTAGGAATACGACCCAACCACCATGAGTCGTATTGCCTTTCATTGACCATGGTGGGTTCCTTAGTGGGCAAAACTTTTCAAGATCCAATCCCCATAATCTAAGGCCATCACCTCTACCCCCACTACGACCCGTATTTACCTTTACGAGTCACGGTAAGGTCACATCTAGGTGCCCAATTCCAGTTTAAATTCAAATTATTTTGGTCTTTTCCCTATATTTCATTAATGAATGTGGATAATTTTTGGGACTATATTCTCACCTATTAAATACCCTAAAGTCTTCTAAACCTCTCATTCTCAACATAACTCCCAAAATCCAAAACCTTCTATCTCAAGTTTTTTCTCTAAGGTCTTCTTCTTCCTAAAGCAATTCAAGGGAGTTTCTCCAAGGTCAAACTTCCATTCTCTTCAATCTAGGGATCATCAATGTCAATGTATGTAGGACTACATCCATGGGTTCCTTTCACCCATGGAATCCCAAATATTTCTCCTTAATTCTCTTATGATTTCTTCAATTAAAAGCCTTAATTTCATAATTTGCATCAGGTCTTCTTAATTATGATATCTTTCAATGTTATTGGCCTAATTATGCATAAGTCACATCATATTTCATGATTTTAAGTTGAATGACCCAAGTTATATGCTAGGTTCAAGTATGATTTAAAAGATACAATCATGATTTTCAAGTTATTTCAATGCAAGCTTTATGAACATGTTTTAAGATGCTTTATGCAAAGAAGTTTATGAATTCCTTATGAAAGGTTATGAATAATGCTTTTGTGATGTTTCAAGCAAGTTTCTGAGAAAGGGTGACTTGAAATTCTTGATGGTGGCTAAAGACTTTAATGAAAGAGTGACATAATATCCTTGATGAAGAAGGTGACTTAAGATTCTAATGATATTTTTATGAAAAGGATACCTAATAATGAAAGGCCTACACCCACATTACATGAATCACATAATAATGAGCTATTCCTAAGAACCAGTCTCTACGAATTATGATTATGAAAACCTTATGATTATGACAAGTATGCTTTTAAGATTTATGATATGTTATGTATTTCATGGGATAATTTACTTAGCATTGAGTAGACTTTGAGGTGGGGGCTCGACCTAAGCCCTAGTAGCAACCTCTAGCTTCTTAAACTACGTTGCCACCATAGGTTTGCTCATATGGCTTAGCTAGTGGATCCACATATAGCACTTGAAGATGATGATTTGACGGAGCCTACCTTGGCAAGTAGCCTCCCCCTTCTCGAGTGGGGATCATCAAATTCGATGTAATAGCTCGTATGGTCTTAATGTCGTTTACAATTATCTCCCACATGTAAGTTCTTATGATGATTATGATATTTGATTCATTGAACAATGAGATAAATATTTTAATGTATTCATGGTTTACTCATGCTTTTAATGATATTGGTCTTGCATCCTATGATTCATATTGATGATGTGCTATATTTATTGTTCATTCATATTCTGACATACTTAGTGCATTCCATGTACTAACACATACTTTTTGCCTATATTGTTTCATAATGTAAGGACCAGCGAGCATATTCATCCTCCTTCCGTTCGTTGCTAGAGTTAGAACTATTGGACTTGGTGAGTCCTCATTTTCCAAGAATGAGACATTTTATTTCTTATGAATTTATCATATTTTTTACCTTATATATTGGGTGAGCTAGGAGATTGTCGTACGCCCCCATCTAGACTAGTAGAGGCTTGTTAGATGTTAATTGGAGTCTATGACGTTTCTTATTCCAAAATTTTAGACTTATGTTCTATTTGAGATTTTGATTCTATATCTTTAATTCTTGTATATTTATTTTATTTACCTTATCTATGCTGGTGAATGTTATGCTAAGAGGCTCGGTTAGAGTCTTTCGAGATTCTTATCATCGTGTTATGACTAGGTCCTAGTCGAGTCGTGATAGGAACATCCCTCATTTTTTGGCGAAGGAAATTCACCACACGACCCTATACGGGTCTTGGTACTCTATGCGAGTCTTGGTGATGCCCACACGACTCCAACAGGCCAAGGTTTTCTAGGTTTCAACTTCTATAAATACATCTCTTTGTTCTAGATTTTAAAAAAAATGTTTTTGTCCACTATTTTGAGGCTACATTGCATGACATTGAACATTATTTTTCAAGGATTTCCTTCATCAAAATCTTGATTGGACAGATTTGGCCAAGAACCCAATACTTGGATTTTTTTGGTTTTTATTTTGGTGATTTGAATCAAGGTTTTATTCTTCAATTGTAAGTTTGATTTGTTGATACTTGTATGACTTATACACATTCGTTGATAATTGTAAGACTTATAAGCATGATTTATTTATATTTTATTGATTTATTTATCATAAATATGCAAGGCTAATCCCACAAGGAGGGTTGTGGGAGCCATAACGACATAACAAAGTAGGCAAATGTAGGATTGATTTTTGTGATTTGTTTTGCATGTATTGTGGTTTTCCTCAACTAAAAGTATTTATTAATGAGCACATGCATTGAGAAACTAACTATATTCATTGATTTCCCAGGAGGGAGGTAGTAACTAGGAAACAATTATCACAAAAAAATTCAGCGGAATAAAATTCATCTAAGTTACTTGAGATTGGGATGAGATAGTATTATGAGATCTAGAGAGAGGGTTTGTAAAGTACATATTTTGAGACTGAGAGGAGATGAATGAAATACTTCTTAGAAATACCGGGAGGTGAATTAAATGTTACCTAACTCCCTAGTTTTGCATACAATACATTGAACGATATCATAAATATGATTTGTCTATTAAGTTATATGTTATAGGGAACTTTACCCTAGCCTAGCCTTCATACTGTTTACAAACTAAATCTTGTTTTCTTGTCATTACATTGTTCATTTTTTTCAATCAAAACAAAAACACCCACTTTTATTTATGCACTTTTATTTTTGAAAAGAAGAAACTACAACTGAAAAGTGATTGCTAATTGACATGTTTCAAACTATTCCTTGTAGGATCGACCCCGACTCTTAGTTAGGTAAATATATTGGTAAACATTGTCTATATTTCTTACAAGAGGTATACTTGAATGTTCTCAATCGACTCCAGGATCAGTTTACTAGATAGGAGAGGGGCCCCATGACTGTGTTAGAGTATGAGGCTAGATTCCATGAATTCTCTACACATTCTATCATGATTCTACCCAAATTACAGGAGAGGGTTTGTTGCTTTGTTCATGGTTTGAGGTTGCTATTACGGATCAAGACCAAGTCATTGGCTTCAGTGGGCATATATTTCTTGGATGTAGTTGATCACGCCCGTATTACGGAGAAGCTCCATGATGAGGCCTAAGGGATTAGCAATAAGAAGGACCACCACTAGGGAAACTTCATCGGTCCCCAGTCAAGAGGAAGGGACTCTTATAGTATGCCTCGCCTACACTACAAGCAATAAGGTCAGTCTAGACTAACTTTTCAGGTGGTTATACAAACCTCAGAGGGAGATCAGTATATTTGGGTTGATGTTGGTATAGGTTAGAGTTCAAGAGGTGCACACTCAGATTTTTTAAGGTCATGGTGGTAGATCATCATAGGGTCATTCTTCTTAGTTTTTATTTATAATGAAAAGCTTGACCACAGGTCTAGAGAGTGTTGCCGGTAAGGGATGATTGTGCCTACTCCACAGACAACTCATCTACCTTGAGAAATAGCACCTTTGGCTAGAGGCGGTGCTTTGGGCTAGGATTATCGCATAGGTCACCAAGGGGATTGAGGAGGATCCCAAGGATGTAGGAATGGTGGTAAATTAGATGATCAATACAGAGGTGGACAGGGATACTTTTATGAAGTTTTAGTGAGGGTGAAGGCTAAGATATTGAATGTTATCATCAAAAGTACAATTCTTATATGCCATTAGCCCACCTCAGCTTTATTTGATTCAGGTTCTACATATTCTTATATCTCTTTTTATTATTCTTCCTGGTAGGGTTTACATTTTGAGTCTGTACTAGAAATTTTATATGTTTCCACCCTATGGGTATGTTTTTAGTAGTAGATCAGGTGTATAGATCGTTCTTGGAGAGTATCCAGGGGTGTGATAGTCAGGTTGACTTTATTGTTTTATATATGTTTAATTTTGATATTATTCTAGGCATGCACTTGTTATCCCCTACCATGCGGTCTTGGATTGGTATGCCAAGACCGATACCTTAGCTATGCCTGATATCCTTTTGGTGGTGTGGCTAGGCACTTTTAGGCACATACAAACTGCGATTATTTCTTTTGTTCAGGCTCAAAGGTTAGTATCCAGCGGGTGCTTGGCCAATTTGGCATATGTATTGAATATTAGTATGGAGGGACCTATAGTTGATTCTTTTCATGGTGTTTGTGAGTTCCTACCAATCTACAAGGGTTTCTTTATGACCGCGATGTTGATTGTTTCATGGACCTTGAGCCGTGTACTCATCCCATCTCTATTTTAACTTATCCTATAGCCCTGACAGAGTTTAAAGAGCTTAGTGTTTAGCCTCAGGATCTCTTAGGTAATGGATTTAGTAGACCTATTTTTTTCTTTGTAGGTGATCCTATTCTATTTTTGAAGAAAAAAGATGGGTCTATGCACATGTGTATCAATTACAAGTAGTTGAAAAAGGTAATGGTAAAGAATAAGTAACCTATGCCTCGTATCGTTGACTTGCTTGATAAGCTTTAGGGTGTCATTGTATTTTCCAGGATCAATCTGATATCCAGTTACCATCACATTTGGGGATTGTGATCTAAACTTTGAGAGATTAGTGGTATTATGTCAATTTCTCAAAGTGTGGCACGAATATGTAGTATTTGTGGGCCACGTGATGTCCAAGGATGACATTATGGTTGATCTAGAAAATATTGAGGCCATTTGTGATCAAGCTAAGCCTATCTTAGTTATTGAGATTTGGAGATTTATTTGGTTAGTTGGCTACTACAGATAATTTGTTGAGGGTTTTCCATCAATTACAGAATGTCTAACTTAATTGACTCGTCTTGACTTCCCTTTCGAGTAGTCCTATTAATGTGAGTTGAGATTTCAATAGCTTAAGAAATTTCTTACTTCAGTTCATATTTTGACTCTTTTAATTGAGGGCAAAAGATTCAAAGTATATTGCGATGCATCCGGCGTTGGTTTGGGTTGTGTACTAATGCAGTACGATTGTGCAATTGATTACGCGTCAAGGCATATTGAAGTGAACCAGTGAAACTACCCTACTCATTAATTAGGGTTGGTGATGGTAGTTTTTGCGTTTAAAATTTAGGGCCATTACCTAAATGGGGTATGATGTGAGATCTATACTGATCAGAGGATTTTTTAGAACATTATGAGACAGAAAGACCACAATTCGAGGCAACTTAGGTGGATAAGGTGCCTCGATGTTGTGACCTCTCTATTCTAAACCATTAGGACAAGGCAAATATGGTAGCAGACTCCTTAAGCCTAAAGGCAGTGAGTATGAGTAGTCTAGACTTCTTTTTATCTTTGGTGCAGCCTTTTCATTTGGACATGCAGTCTTTAGCCAATACGATGATTCACCTTCATATTTCAGATTTTAAGCGAGTTATAGCATATTTAGAGTGCAGTTTTTATTACCGTTATTAGAGCAGATTTATTTATGGTCAACAGTTTGAAGATAATTCCTTAGTGGCTATTCGATATATTGTGTTATGAGGTGTTGTCCGATAGGCCACCTTTGATGCAGGTGGTGTTCTGAGGTTTGATGGTTGTATTTTGGTTCCTAGGGTAATGGAATTAATTCAATTGATTCTTTGTGAGGCCCACGATTTAAGATACTCTATTAACTCAGGCATAGTGAAGATGTGTCGTGATTTGAGGCAATATTACTCATAGAGTAGTATGAGGAGATATATTGCATACTATGTATCTCGTGCTTGTATTGTTTGCAAGTGAAGGCCGAGCATTTGAGGCCTGGTGGTGAATTTCAGTGATTACCCATTCTGGACTGGAAATAGGAGTGCATCACTATGGATTTCTTTATAAGGTTTCGTTGAACTCCTAGAAGTATTTATAGTATTTTGGTTATTATAGATCGATTGACCAAGTCAATATATTTCCTTCTTGTTCAGTCTTATTTCAGTGCCGGGGTGGTTTAACTTGTGTTTATATTTAAGAGGTGGTTTATCTCTATGAGTGCATCTATCTATTATATCTTATAGGGATTCTTAGTTCACTTTTAGCTTTTGGAGGACCTTTTATAAGGAGTTAGGTGCCCAAGTTTACCTTAGAAAAGCATTTTACCCACAAATGAATGGGCAGTCGGAGTGTACTATTGAGGTTTTGAAATACATGTCATGAGTATGTGTGTTATATTGGTGGTGGTGGGTGGGGGGGGGGGGGTCAGTGGGACAAATTCTTAGATCTAGCAGAGTTTGTATATAACAACAACTACCATTTGAGTATTTAGGTGGATCCATTGAAGGCCTTATATGATAAGAGTTGTCACTCTCCGATTAGTTTGTTTGAGGCTTCAAAGCCTAGTCCATGTGGTACTAATTTTCTTTAGGAGGCTTTGGACAGAGTTTGGATGATTCATGATAGGCTTTTATCAGCATAGAGAAGACATAAGACTTATCCTAACCGCAAGCACCGATGTTGGATATTCAGAGTTGGTGATTGGGTATTCCTTTAAGTATCACCAATGAATGGCATAATGAGATTTATGAAGTGGGTCATCCTTAGCCCCAGCTATATAGGGCTATTTGAGATTCTCCAGACCGTTGTCGATGTTGCTTATGATTTTTCCTACCTCTTGCCTTTTAAGCTATTCAACTAATTTTCAGAGTTTCCATGCTTCGCTAGTATGTTCCTGATGATTCCCATGTTCTATGATATAATTCAATTCAATTGGATGAACGCTTGGCCTTTATGGAGAAACAAGTTGTTCTTTTTACTAGAGATATGAGGATATTGTGTTCGAGAGCCACTCGTGTTGTTAAGAGGAAATCGAGACATCATCAGGTTGAGGAGGCTACCTAGAAGACCAAGAAGGAGATGTAGTTCAATATCCCCATGAGTCTGAGGCTTCAGGTACTTTTTGACTATTTACTTTCGAGGATGAAAGTCCTTTTAGTAGTGAATGTTGTAATGATCATCTAGGTCATTTATTATGTTTTGTCGTAATTTCATCATTTAGAGCTTTCATATAGCAATCCTAAGTCATTTATGACTTGGTGGGACTAACAACTCGGTCACCTGGTCCTGGTCATTCCAATCAATTTTTTACAAGTTTATATATTTTAGAGCTTTTGAAGTTTGAATGGTGACTTTGGTCAAACCTTTAGGTAAATGGCCTCATGTGCAATTTTGATGGTTCTGTTAGCTTCGAAACGTCGAGTTTGGATTAGATACACCTTTTAATTGGGTCTTGAGGCTTTTGAACTCATTTGGAGAAACCTTGCGGATTATGGCTAAAATAGAGCCTTGGGTGTGGGACCCATTTTTTGTCAAAACAACTTTTGAATAATATTTTGACATCTTTCTTGAATCAAAATATCAAATTTTATGGGGTGGCAAGTTTGTTTGCATGCACTAGATTCCAAATGAATCTCGAGCCCCCATCAAGCCGTTTTTCTATTTCCAACTTGAGTTGATGTAGCTTTGGTTAGTCTACCATGCTCTTGTGCTTCATGTATGTAGGCCTTGAGTCGCATTTGCGGAGGTCGATGAAGTTGACCACCACGTTTGCAGGGGTCTTTGAAGTTGACCAGCTCATTTGCGGAAGTCTATGAAGTTGACCACCGCATTTGCGGACTTGGCTCTGTATTCGTAGATTAATATGACCTGACCCTTGTGATTGCAGATAGGGCCTTATATTTATGGATAAGGGTCATAGATGACTTGTTCCAGTTCACCAATGTGTTTGCAGCCTTAGGACCCATATTCATAGAGGTCATTTAAGCAGTATTATATTTGAGATCAGTCCCATATTTCATCTCATAATTCCAACTTCTAAAATCAATTTCTTAAGCTATAGAGCTCCATTAGAGCTCATTTTTGTTCTTAATTATTGGGAATTTCTGTAGTTTTGCATTGGGGTTATTGGGATTGCTTTGGGGACTCGTTATTGAGGTAAATTATTATCTCGAAAACCCCTCATTTCCCTGTAATGGTGGTTTCATGGTATTGTGATTATGTCATCTATTTCAGCTTGATTTTAAGATTGAATTATGCCCATATTTGAGACATAATCTCCTTGAGTTGAATGGGGACCAATAGACTAAGTTAATTATAGGATTCCTGATGCGAGTTTCACAATGTTGTTTTTAAGTTATTTTTAGTCTCGTCTTCAATTATTGCAATTTGGGTGTCAAAATATTTGTGTTGACATCATGATCATTAATTGATAGAATGGCAGTGATTGGAGGCGGTTAGGAAGGATAAAGCTCTGGTCTAGTAGAAGCTAAAGCGTGTGTGATCGACTTCGAGTTAGGCTAGGACTTACCAATGTTATATTAAGCTTGTGTTAGTATTTGCATTTTGTCTAGCTAAATTTGGGAGGATGTTTAGCATGGTTCATGTTTATTTGATAGAATTCTTGCCTTAGCTTCCATTTTCGAGTACTTTTAGGGAAATAAAACATGTATTACCATAAGTTATGATGCCTATCATGCCTTGTTGAGCTTCAACCATATTGAATTGATGATTACGGTTTATTCTTGGTCTTAGCCTGGGCGTAGGCTAGTGATTGCCTTAGAATTATTGTTTGGAGTCTTCATGCCTTAGAAATACCCCGACATTGATTTGGTTGGTGCTAGCTTCTTGTAGATTGGTGTAGCAAATTTGAGTCTGATAGTGTGAAGACTTAGCTCGATTACAAATCAATCCTTATTAGATTTTCATCTATAATGTCCCTATGTTATGGCCTAGTGTTATTAGGGTATGACTTTGGTCCTTGTTGGATTCTTGCAATTTGGATTTAAGTTTTGATCTAGAATGAGTCTTTTGTGACTTTGAGGGTGGGATTCGATACATATAACTCCATTATGATGATGGATGTCTGGTTATAGGATGAATCATTTGATGTCGGATTCAAGTCCTGACCGTTCTTTGGACACGATTTGAGGTCCAAGCATTTTACTCTTGTTCAGGTTTGAGATCCTTATTATTATATTTGTTGTGGTTCAAGGACCAGGAACATATATACTATTTGAGTTTAAGTCCTAACATTATGATTTTTTGAGTTCTTCTAAGTGCCTTCATCGCGGTTTGAGCCCAAGTTGGTTGTTTCAGTCATGGAATATATTTAATCTTAGGAATAACTTTAACTCTTCTATGTACTCATTAGGCTTATAGGGGTATCCTTTTGGGTTATTTTTATTTTTAATTGAATATGAGTGTACCTTTTGTTCTTATGGGAGTCTAGTTAGATTATAATTAGCTACTTTACTTTATCATCTTGCTCGTGTTGCTTTATTGAGGCGCATAGTTAGGCTTATCGACATTATTACTTTTATTTTCTCCTTGTTACCATATTATTCCTTGCTTTACATTATGTATTTACTTTCCAAGCTTAGTCATCCTTTGATACCTACAAGTACTTGTTGCTTTGTACTCATACTACACTCTGTATTTATTTTTCTTATGCAGATCTGAGCACTAGCCAACAACGTTGATCTTGTGCATTATAGCGGGGACATCTAGAGATGGAGGGTTAGATGATGTCATTCAAGTTTTACTCATATCTATATGTATAAAGTTTTTGACTAGTCTTTTGTATTCGAGACAAGTTTGTACTTATTATGCTTGTTTTGGAAACTTGTACTCTTTTTAGAAATTTTGTACTTTCATCCACAAGGTCGTGGGATTGGAGCTTGTATTATTGTATATGTATATGTCATTTTCTCTCTTCTGCTATTTATTTTTTTATTGTGTATATTATTTCTGTAAATTTTGAATTTCTACCCACTAGGCCCATTACTAGCCGTTCCAAAATATGAGTTGGCTTACCTGCTGGTGTGTTCCAAAATATGTCATGACATTTGGATTGTTTGATTACAATGATAAGACAACATTCTCTGCATCTTAATTTAAGAGTATTAGTTTAACTGGACATAGAGTTAAAGAAATAAAGATAGACTTTTGAATCTTATGATCTTAAATTAAAGATGTATATAGTCCTTTATTAAGTCTTGTGGCATTAAACTTATCACGTAAACTATTCAAAGTGAACTTCTAAATATAGAAATACACACTTTTTTTAGGATAGACCAAAAAGGAAAGTAAGACACTTAAATTGGGATGGAAAGATTAATAATCTTCGAACAAAATTTAGGATTATTTTATTATTCATTTGATTAGATTTCTAATATCAGTAAAAGTAATCTCGGAATAACTTATACCATGGTTTGATAAGTATTATTTCAATATCCTTTTTTTTGTTTAAAGAAAATGTCTGCATAATTGCAAAGTATTATTTCAATATCATACTCTATAGGGTAGAGCTATTCCTAGAATTACTAATTCCGGGATAAAATAATAAAGTGATACGTTTTCACCTTTTCAAAACTATATATTCTCCTGAAATTAATTTCTTAGAAAAGTCATCAATGTTGAAATTGGAAATAAAAATATATCAATTGCGTGCGTAATCCGTACTATGTTCTATATAGGGTCAGGGTAAAGCAATATAATATCTTATATGTTTGGCATAACCTAGTAACTTTGATACAAATCATATATTTGGCTTAAAAATAATTAGTTTATAATTCATTAACTCTAAACAACTAAAATTTAAACACATTAGTTTAAAATGTTAGCTCTGACTTTGATTTATATCATATATACCTGATATATCTCTTTTTTAGTTCAATGACCAAAACATCTCATCTAACAATAATATTGTGCTTTTTTACCTCTACACAAAAGGATGGAATGTGTTCAATGGAAAAAGGGCCCAATGTCAAGTAGTTTTTGTCTAACAACTTCACAACGCCAAGACATTTTCCTCTAACAACTTTACAACGTCATGACTTTCTACACTATTTTAGTTTGCAGATTGTCTTTTAGGTATAACTTTGATATTTTCTTTATTTTAGTATGTTCCACTAGAAAAAATAAAAACTACTAAAAAAATTAAAAAAATAGACATACTTAGGCATAATTTTGTTTCGGTTTCAAGAGACAGACAAAATTTGTAAAAGATATGTTTCTTTTTATAATTTAGGTTGTAATTTTATAAGTCAACAATTTTCTTATATTTTCTTTGTTTTTCATTCTTGAAAACTATAACCTCTAATATTAAAAATACTCTTTAGTGTTGTTGTTATATCATATTTTTATTACAACATTTTGTTATAATAATCAAAAAGTATTTAAACAAGTAACGTTATTATAGATCAAAAGGTGTGATAGTTGGTTGCATGTGGGATAAATAATAAAGGCATCTAATTTCTATCAACCATGATAAAATAAAGCTTCAAGGTAAAACACTTTTAACCATTATAGGAAAGATAAATAAACAAGTTCCCCTTTAGGTTATCTTGAACCAAACACAATGTCATATATGGACACAAAATATTCCCTAAGCGTACATATAGTATACTTTATTTTAAAATATTTTCCTTTTAGAAACTTGAGCTTCCAGCTTGATCGATTATCACCATGATAATCCTTTTCTCAAATCTGCAAGTCCAATTGACATATTTTTATTATAAGATTAAATTAATTCAAAAAATACACTTAATTAAGTTGTGATTAATTAATTTGTGTTTAGTTGAGTACATACCCTAGCATAAGCTTCCAATTTGCTTCGTGTAGTTGAGAAATCATTCTTTAACAGCTCCAAAGTTTGGGAAAAGCTGAAATTATATAACTTCATATCAATACTTTTCACATTAAAGTAAATCTGACGCGGTTGAACATGCATTTAACTTGAAACGAGCAGGGAATGGTCAAATTGCTACTTACTTTTTTTTGTTTCTTTGATCACAAGCACGAATTAGAAGCAGACAGGAGCTCACTTTCACAGAACCAATCCTAAACCATCAACAACAATTGATAATCTTAATCCTTTAATTACACATTGAAAGTGTTAAATAAAATTAATTACCTAATAAGAAATACACAAATTAATGGAGAACCTAAACTTCTCAATTTAATGAAGGTGTTTGAAGTACAAAGTTCAGAGTATCTAATTTTTTGTCTGAGTTGAGGCAGTTGTACACCTTTAAATTTCTTGAAAATAAGATTTACATATTCGAAAGTTACAAAACATAGATTATAATTCAAAATATTTCAAAAGAGTTTGAGAAAATAACCAAAGATCAATGTTTGATTTCTCGAATTATAACACTCGCACATAAGGTGAGACGGAGAGGGTGTATGTGAGATACTTTTGTAAACATGATATCCTTCAAATTATTTCCATAATATAATATTAGGAAGAAAGAAGTCATTCAAAATATCGGCTATTACATAGTCATTCTAATAGTAAAACTGATAACTACATGGCTCTATATTATGTTATGAGGGATAGTGAAGACAAAAGCCAATGAAAGTTAGAAAAGAATATGCTAGGATTATGAAGTTACTTACCTGTTACAAAAGAAAATATGTTAGTACACAGAGTAACTAGTTCAATTGAAAATAGATCAGATTATAAGGAACGAAGTTTAAATTGTGGATCATGACTAGACACTAAGTTAGAATTTTACTAATTATTAAAAAAAAAATTAAAAGAAATTAAGTTTGTCCCATTGGTAGAATAACCCAGAGTTTATTGTTAGAGTATAAAGATAAATATCAATGTTTCGAAGAATTATATTACAATGATCAAGTGATTAATTAAATATAATTTTAGAGTAAATTAATCACCTTGTACTTTTTTAAAAAATAATAAAAATTACCTTATACTTTTATTTCTAACAAGGTTACATAATGAAACTAAATGAGAAAACTCAATATCAGGGGTATCACTCCAAGTGATCGACATATAGGAAAAAAATTGCGTGAGATAAATTAATTATAGAAAAATAAACTTATTAAACTTGCTGTATTTATTAATTAAAAAGAATAAATATATATTTTTGAGTTTAGAGAGTATTACATGTCCTTTTTCATTTGTGATAATATAGCTTCATCACCAGCACAATATTCCTCAATTGTTTCAAATACAAGATAAGGATCTTATGCCCTCTTTGATATGCCCTCTTTGATATCATCAAATGTTCAAATTCATGATTGATCAAATCCTGCATAAAAATAATTAAGTATATTATGTTTGACAACCAAAATTAATTATTTCCTCAATTTCAATTTTTTTGTCTTTCTTTTCTTTGTTAGTTTATTTTTAAAAGAATGTCTCTTTCATTTTTTTGGCAACTCTTTGATTTCAACTTTCGATATGATATGTTTACCACAAGATTAAAGGAAGTTTTGGTACATTCTACATATCGTCAGTTTAAGACCACTATATTTAGATAACTTTCTTTACTTTCTTAATTGTGTCAAGTCAAAATCAGACAAACAAATATATATAAATTTTGTGTCAAGTCAAAACCAAAGAAACAAATATATAAAGAGCGACAATTTAGATGCTACCTTTTTCAACAATTAGTTAAGAAGTGCTAGTTGCATTTCCTTCAAAATTCTCTATGCCATTTGCAAGCTGAAAAAAAAAACTCAAAGCATAGGGAGATTATTTTTTTTAAAAAACTCAAGACGATGTTAGAGTTTTGAATATATGAATTTCAACTTATTGTAACATCAGCTAGCCTACTGGATTTCGAATAATAATTTATATGTATTAAATTAATTTTTAATTATAAATTACTAAATTCAATGAAACTTGTAAATAAAACTATAGATCTGCCCATGTAAATGAAAATAAAACATATGCTTTCAAGTCCAAAGGTGTGATTTGTGAGACGAAAAAAAAAATACGACAATTCATTGAACAACAACAAACGAAAAAGAAAAAATCAAAAATAAACAAATGTCTAATTCCCCTCCCCCCCCCTCTCCCCCTCCCAAAAAAAAACAACTACTGACTATTAAACTAGTAATAACCAAAAAATATAATAATAACAAAAAAATAGCAATAACCAAGAAAAATAATCATTCTTAATAGTAACAAAAAATTGTGTTGTATAAATAAATAAATACATAAAATAAATGAACTGATTCAAACCTTAAAGTAGAAATAAAAATACTCAGCAAGAAAAGCTCGATTTATCAATTGACTTAAATTGTATTTTCTGTGAGTGAGATGCTTAACTTGGTATCATTAGCTTCTTATTAATGTATAAATCCAAATAATAAGTTTACAGATATTATTACATTTCAGTTACAAAAGAAAACAAAAGATTATTTTTAAAATCCAATTATCTATATTTTGCATTGACTAGTTTGTTAGTCAAATTCATCATCCGCCTTGTCCAACAAATTAGTTTAGTCAAATAAACTAGTCAATGCAAAATCTACAAGAAATTTTGTTTTAATTATAAAGGGATTCTTATGTAATCCAATTAAATAAATCCAATTATATAGATAATTATGAATTATTGTTTTCACATGTTATATATTTTTTGTGATATATGACTTCATATATTTCAAATTTAACTTTCAACTAATTAAAATATGTATTTAACTATAAATTAGAGACTGATTATCAAAAATATTGTTTGATGTAAAATATTTAGCAATAAATTATGTAGGTGATCCTTATCTTTCCTTACATAGTGGTAGATAGAAAATAAAAAATCTCACCCAGATTTATATATTTAGTTTTTATTGTCGTCAACATCCAAAGGTACGAATTTAATTTTCCACTTTTCCCTCTTTGAATAGAAGGAATTAGAGATCGAAATTGGCTTGGCAAGCTTTAAAGGTGGTATGGGGTTGTGAAAGTGCACTTAGATGTTACTTGTTGAGTTGCTGTAAAGTTTTAGTTGTTACAATTTGGCCCTTAATAGTTTTAGTAATTAAACTCATAAGTTTTATCATTATTAAATCAAATTATTCTTTAAACTTAACTTATAAATGCAAAATTTCAAGTCGCATTATTTAGAATTATCATGAAAGAAAATCAATTCAAAACCTAATCCACCTCTAATAACGATTAATTTAATTTTAAATTTAAATTTAAATTTTATTAATTTTGGGATTCAAATCCTATCATTATAAGAACACCAATAATTAAGATGAAAAAGATCAAAGCACTTTGTTTATAGGTGTCACGCCCTGAGAGCGTACCCTAGGCATGACCGACACTCAGAAGCATTGCTGGCTCCCAAGCGAACCACTTGGCATAATCATACATTCATTCATTCAATGGAAGACTTAGTTTAAGAGAAAAATAAATCTTAGTGGGCCAACTATACCAACAATCTGCATCATTCTAATCAGAAACATAGGTTTGAAAGAAAATTAATCAAGAGTTAAAGACATCAAAATAATTCCATCACTATTTAGCCTATGATGCCTCTATCTCTACTACCTAAATGGTGCCAATGAAAAATTCATGACTACCTCAAAAAAAAACTACTCATAAGCAATGGAAAGAATGAATATGATGCCTCCGAAGGCAAGAAGGTCTCACCACTATCAGGAAAGAAATAGATCTTCAATGAAGCGCTTGTTAATGATCTCTAATACCTGTCCCTGCATCATAAAAAGATGCAGGCCCAAATGGACATCAATACATGGAATACATGAGTATGAAATATGACAGAATGAAATAACAATACATCAAAGGTACTCAAGATAGAATTAAAGTCACCCAACTCAGTATGATATGCAAATATAAAACATAACAATGCTTTAAGAAGGAGTCAGTAATATGCAACTTGTTCAAAACATGTCATATACTTTCATGCACAATATGGGAGTCTCTCTTAACCGACAAGCATACCACCACCTATAAGTAGGTGATGTACAATGAAACGAAGTCATTGCCACATCCATTCAATACTTGTCAAGGTAAAGAACGAATCTACAAATCTAGATCCACCAATCAATCAAGTCCTATCTTTCAGGACAATGAAATAGGGAAATATCCAACTTTAATGGTTCAATCCTCTCCTACGATGGCTACATATTTATTGAATTTTACTCTTACTCAATTCGGTACTCGATACTACTCCCAAAACTCAATATGCTCATGCAACTTAAACAAATCAGTTCAATCAAAACTTTCGACTATTCTCACTAGACTTCCATCGAAACTCAATCTCATCTCAATTATTACGCTCTTTCAAATCAACTCAATACAATCCACTCATTGAGATTAAATGCTCAATTCTTTTATATATCTTTAAAACATGCAATTTTTACTCAAAAATAATGCATAGCGAAATCAATATAGAAACGGTTAAAACCTTAAAGACTCTTTCAATTCAACTCGAGCTTGACTCATGCTCAAATTATCAAGTTCTTTCAGAAATATATTTTTGAAAATCAATCACAACTCATTAAAACTTTGTATCAAAACCATCATTTATCCTCAAGATATCCATGTTCAAAATAATAAAAAAATCAACTTATGTGAAAACTCAAACTCTTGTACAATCAATGCTTAAAATCAAATATAATCTTCAATTAGGGTTCATGTGAATAAATACATGAACATGCATCCAAATAAAAACTCGACCCATGAACAACATCAATACATATTTTAAATATATACAAGGAACCCAAAAGACAATAAATAATTCAAGAATTCAATTCAAGAAACTCAAAAACTCCAACTCAACCCTACTCGAATCAATAAAGATGAAGGGGCACGTGGACGAACTTGGTCCAACGTTAGAATTCAAAGGAAAATCAAGATTTGAAGGAATGACTTGAAACCTAGCTCTTCTTCTTCTTCTCTCTAATCTCTTTTCTCCAAGGTTCTAAGGGTGAATAAGAAGAAAATACCCCTAGGAGGCGGATTTTTAGTCTCAAACCGTAATAGGTTAGGTTTGGGAAGGGTGGGGAAAAGTCTGAATGCCCATCCTCAATAAAGATTGAAGAACGGGTCCAGGACCCTTCAGAAGCTATCGTGACATGCCTTACCAAAGCCTGAACTACTGCAGCTAGTTTCGGGCGTGTTAGTGGCGCGCCGCGCTATGCCCCCAAACTGCTGCAGCAGTAGTCTTTGGTAAAAGGGTCATAATATTTTACTCCGAACTCAAAATGAGGTAAACTCAGTGGAGTTGGAAAGATGATTCAAAGATCTATAATTCGATAGGTCGTGGGACACATAAATCTTAAGATTATCAAAGTTATGGTCATTTGAAGTTGACCCTTGTTCGAACTCATCCGAAAACTTAGCTAATAGAAATTCCTTGGACTTGGCTTGGTGTTAGAGATCCCTCATTAAGCCAAACCACATCTAATAATCTTAAAATACTTAGGAATTGATTGTAACTCATATATATAATTAGAAGTCATTCAGTTCTAGTCTATACGCATATGAAGAATGGTTCGAGTCTTAGCAAAAATAATTTTGGAGTGTTACATTATCTCCCCCTTGGGATCATTCTTCCTTGAATAAAGATCAACTAGAGCTGGACATGAGGCATGAATAACAATCGAGATTCAATCAAATCAACTAATCAACCAAATCAAGCAATCTAAAATCAACTATTCAGACTTAAGAATAGGAAAATCAGTTCAAGTCAAGAGTAGGGACATTACCTTCAACATTCAAACATATAGATCATCAACCGTTGAACTCAAGAAAGACGACATCAACTCGAATCAAGAATAGATCATTACTTTCAACATTATCATTGATGGCACGAATAGAAATGGATATTTGGTCTTCATATCATCCTCATAGGATAGACTATCCTTGATTTCAGCACTATCATGATAACTACCAACAAAGGATCTCCCAATCACTCCTTTGATCAATGAGACAAAATGCACCGAACGAATGACATCTAACTCAAATGGTAACTCCAATTCATGAATGATATCTCTAATCCTCTTCAGACTTAGGTAAGGCAAATTTATTAGTGCCGAAAGCTTTCCCTTCTTGCCAAGCCTCATACAACTTTATACTATCTCAAATATACATATTAAGTCTCTTCTTATCAAATGACTTTGCCTCAATTCACTATTTACATCTGAGGGTCACATACCCCCTATTCGTAACACATACTTCTCGCAAGTTAATATCTTAATATCTCCTATACACCATGTCAAGCCTACTAAATAAAATCTGAAAAATGGCACTATCACACTCTTAATACTATCCCCTTTTTCTTCACACCACTCACCTCAAATTCAAGCTTAGGGTGCAATACTAACATGCACATCACACACTGCTCGCATACTATAACAATCTACAACTACTAGGTGATATTAAGAAACACTCTCCTACTAAGACCTCATGATAGGTAATCGACCCTCATCTCACTGTTTGTCTAATTACAATTTATCACATCATCTCCTTTCATAACCTAAGTACTATTTACCCATTCATTACACCTTATTGCCTAGTTATATTCATATCCCTCTAAATAACATGGGGCTCTCTCTTTCAAATCATAAGCCTAGCTTAGATCTATCATCTCATGACTACTCATCCCTTCCGTTCAACACTTATACTAGGTCTTTACTAACACAAAGACACCTCAACATAAAACTCCTCGATTGGTTCAAGTGTATTCTAACTCATCCTAACTAACAAACTCTTCGTCTACCTCATATCATGAAAGTTTGACCAAAATTAATACTCCTTAGTCAAAACCAAAAGGGACTTCACTTATGACCCCATCACCTACCTTATATCTACATAACTCTAGTTACATGCCTCAACAAACCACTTTAAACGTACATCCAATCATTCACCTCAAACTCCAAGTCCTTTCCCCTCACCTCAATTTTCACACTCTTTGGAATGGTTTTCACTTCCTCTATAACTTGGTGAACTAAGTCTAGTCCAACCTACTCAAAGATAGGGAACTCACTCGCTAGAAGAAATCATACTAGGGATAAGAGAAGAGCTACAACCTTGAATGCTCTCATCCACATTCCTCTTACCCAGTTCAAGTCTAGCTCTAAGTCCTAAGGAGCTAGTCCTAAGATGATCATACTTGTACAAATCTTACCACCGAATTCATATTCTATACCTCCATACAGACCTTTTACTTAGAGAATACTACTCCTTCTCACCATTTCATACAAACACTCACAATCATCACCCAACAGTCATAAATAGACTACTACTATCACTCTTACAGGGAACACTACACACTCAAGCATATCACTCCAACCACCTCAACCATATCTAAGAATGGTTAAGCCTACTTTAACACTTCTACCTCCATTATTCAATGAGCTCTTAGAAGAGACACACTAACATACTCTTACCTATCTATTACACATCACAGGGTCTCATCTATGTCCTCTTTCACACCTCTATCCTTAACTAGAGAAGTACAACACAAGTATCATAATCAAGAAACATTCAGTCTCCCACATCTATTCTCACTCAACTCAGTCTACTATCATCAACATCGCTATCAGAATTAGGAGTAGCTCATTATCTTACTCTTGTCAACAACCAATACTACTATCTTTCCACTCTATGATAGGCATGATAAATTTTTGAAACTAGAAATTCCAAATTCTACCATCAATGGTGTAATAACAAGCCTAAGGCCGATCCATGCCTAGAACCACATCATAATCAATTATATTCAACTCAAATCAGATTAACCATGGTATCTCTATGATGTACGAGAATGGTACAATCACTATCAACTTACTCAATCACGATAAACTCATCTATGGGCGTCATAAAAAATATGGCACTCGGATCAGACAAATCATAACTATCATAGAAAAGGATTCAAAACATACCAATGACATCATTTGGCGAGTTCTCCTAATCTTGGTCACTATCTATAGCATATAAACGGTTTATACCCTCGCTCATACCAAAATTATCACCCCTCTGATTTCGTCGAATTAGTGGTACAAGAGTAGAAGATTGGGCTTTGTTGGCCTAGTTTTGACAGTCTCTCTAAAAGTGACCTCCTTGACTAAATTTATAGCATCCACTGGTGCCCTTTAAACACTTCCCAAAATGAAGTTTTCCACAAGTACTTCATGGCGGGTTTCCTTTAGAACCTTGAGCCACACTTCTTTTTAACTGAGGATTTCAGAATTTGAAGTTCTGATTACCACATTGACTTAGATTATACCTGTTATTAGATGTAGGTTTCCTTACTGATGGTGGCGCATAACTCGAGGACCTCTTGAGAAAGGAGGACTTATTTTCATCCCCTTACTTCTATTGATGATGCTTACGTCCTATCGATTCAGACTTTTTCCCCAGGGTTCCTCCTTTTCCTCTTTCTTGTCCTTTTCTACCTATCGAGCATGTATATTAAGCTGAGTAACAGACTCAAGGTCCTCTGCCCAGAACTTCATCCCTATTCTAGATTGTGAGGGCATGCCTAGTGAGGAAATCCCGGTGCTGATGGTGTGTCTCTGGCTTACTGTGTTTTAAAAGAATGGTCTGACAACGGTGCATAAACACACGAATTAGAAAGATTATATAGATTTAATCTTTGAATCATGAAATAGAATACCAAAAGAAGGTCAACACTTCTTAATGTCATATAGCCTCCCCATTATGGATGTGGTGCG
This sequence comes from Solanum dulcamara, assembly GCF_947179165.1. Classification (NCBI taxonomy): domain Eukaryota; kingdom Viridiplantae; phylum Streptophyta; class Magnoliopsida; order Solanales; family Solanaceae; genus Solanum; species Solanum dulcamara. The sequence continues at coordinate 57,321,921 of NC_077245.1, forward strand.
CTTCACACCAATAATAAGGACTCTACTAGACATGACTTTATAGACTCCATAGGATACTTGAACTCTGTGTTGTAATACCAAGTTTATCAAATCTCGAGAGGGTACCCTAGGCATGGCCGACAATCAGAAGATATTGCTGGCTCTCAAGCAAACCACTTGACCTAATCACATATTCATTCATTTAGCGGGAGACTTAGTTTAAGAGAAAAACCAATCTTAGTCTAACTCAATCATCAATCTCCATCATTCTAATCAGAAATATAGGTTTGAAAGAAAACTAATTAAGAGTTAAATACATCAAAATAAATCCATAACTATCTAGTCTATGAAGCCTCTATCTCTACTACCTAAATGGTTCCAATGACAGATTCATGGCTACCTAATAAAAAACTACTCATAAGCAATAGAAAGAATGAATATGATGCCTCCGAACGAAAGGAGGTCTCACCACTATCAGAAAAGAAATAGAACTTCAACGAAATGCTTGTTGATGATCTCTAATACCTATCCCTGCAACAAAAAATGATGCAGAACCAAATGGATGTCAATACGTGAAATGTACGAGTATGTAATATAGCAGAATGAAATAACAATATATCAAAGCTACTCAAGATAGAATGAAACTCACCCAAATCAATATGATATGCAAGTATAAAATATAACAATGCTTTAAGAAGGAGTCAGTAATATGCAACTTGTTCAAAATATGTCATATATTTCATGCACAATTAAGAGTCTCTCTTAACCGACAAGAATCCCACCACCTATAAGTAGGTTATGTAAACCGAACTAACGTCGTTGCCATATCCGTCCAATACTTGCAAAAGTAAAGAATGAATCTACCAATATGGATCCACCAGTGAATCAAGTCCTAGCTTTTCAAGACAATAAAATAGGGAAACATTCGACTTAAACGGTTCAATCCTCTCCTACGTTGGCTACTTAGTTATTGAGTTTTACTCTCACTCAATTCGGTGCTCGATACTACTCCCAAAACTAAATATGCTCATGCAACTTAAACAAATCAGTTCAATTAAAAATTTCAACTAGTATTATTGGACTTCCATCGAAACTCAATCCAATCATTATGCTCTTTCAAATCAACTCAATCCAATCCACTCATTGAGATTGATTGCTCAACTCTTTTAAATCTTTTTAAAAGATGCAATTTTGACTCAAAATGATGCATAACAATCAAGATCAAAATGGTTAAAACCTTAAAGACTCTTTCAGTTCAATCGGGCTCGACTCATGCTCAAATCATCAAGTTATTTTAGAAATATATTTTTGAAAATCAATCACAACTCATTAAAACTTTGTCTCAAAATCATCATTTAAGCTCAAGATATCCATGTTCAAAATAATGAAAAAATCAATTTATGTGGAAACTCAAACTCTTGTACAATTAATGCTCAAAATCAAATATAATCTTCAATTAGGGTTCATGCGAATGAAGACATGAACATGCATCCAAATAAAATACTCAACCCATGAAAAATATCAATATGTATTTTAAATATATACAAGGAACCCAAAAGACAATAGATAACTCAAGAATTGAATTAAAGGAACTTGAGAACTCCAACTCAACCCAACTCGAATCAGTAAAGATGAAGGGGCACGTGGACGAACTCGTTCCAATGTTGTGTTAGCCTTACCTGGAATTCAAAGAAAAATTATGACTTGAAGGAATGGCTTAAAACTTAGCTCTTCTTCTTCTCTCTAATCTCTTTTCTCTAAGGTTCTAATGATAAATGAGAAGAAAATACCCCTAGAAGGTGGATTTTTAATCTCAAAATGTAATATCTTAGGTTTGGGAAGGGTGGGGAAAAGTTCAGAATTCCCTTCCTCATCCAAGACCCCACAGGCGCTATAGTGGTGCACCGCGCCAAAGCCCAAACTACTGCAGCTAGTTTTGGACGTTTAGTGGTGCGCCGCGCCAACCCCCTAAACTTCTATAGCGGTAGTTTTTGGTAAAAGGGTTATAAATTTTTACTCTGAACTCAAAATTAGGCAAACTCAGTGAAGTTGGAAAGAGGATTGAAAGACCTTTAATTTGATAGGTCGTGGGGCACCTAAATCTTAATATTATCAAAATTATGGTCATTTGAATTTGACTCTTATTCGAACTCATCCGAAAACTTAGCCGATAAAAATTCTTTGGACTTAGCTTTGTGTTTGAGATCCCTCATTAATATAAACCACATCTAATAATCTTCAAATACTTAGAAATTGATCCTAACTCATATATACAATTAGAAGTCATTTAGTTAAAGTTTATATGTATATGAAGAATGGTTCGAGTCTTGGCAAAAATAATTTTGGGGTGTTACAATAGGAATCGTAGAATGAGTCTAATCATTCTTAGCCAATAATATGTCACGCATTTTTATTACAGAATTTAGTTAGAGCGAATTAATGTTCTTCTAAGAATAACATATTGGTGTAAGTTTGATCTCAACCAAATCATGTCCAACATTCACAAAACAATTGATTTTCTACTTAATGTTATTGCTTATATAAAACATTGTTCCTTAACATTAACTTCGCGATACATCCTAGATCATAAGAGTGTAACGACTTTTGGAATTGTTTACGATGATATCTTCTTAGATGTTGCAAGGAATATTATATCAAAAATAATATTCTTGGTGAATTTTCCTTTCTCATTAGGTTAAGAGCTAAACTATATCAAGATAAACTATAAGAACATCGTTACCACTACCATATTGGAAAATATTATATATAATTATCCGTCTTTGCATTTTGACAAACACTTTTGTATGCTGTTGGAGATTGCTAAGGTTATTTATTTACCCCATATAAAATTTGAGGGGATGTACAACAAAAGAAGAGAAATCCATAACTTTAATACATTGCAAAGGAGTCAAGGAGAGTTGGAATAATGAGTTACGAGGAATGAGTATTTGGAGGAGAAAAGAGGAATGAAGAAGATGAGACTCACAGGTGGAATTCTCGAGGGTTGTAATTCCTTGGACATGTGTTTGATTTGCATCGATGATTTTCTGTAAGTTCTATACTTTCTTGCATTAATCATTGTTATCACGTCTATCACAGAACTTGAATTCTAGAATGGATTTTAAGAAATTCATCTTGTTCATATTGTCGATCTTACTTAGACATTTAAGTCGCTAAACTTACAAAGATTTTCATAAAATTACACTTGATGTGTTGTTATTAACATCGTTGTCGTGAATTTATTATTTTTGTAATTTTATATTAAATGTTGATAGTAGATTGTTTGAAAGATTTCATATGTAAATCTACTTAGAATCAGTTTCATAATTTTTTCTTTTCCTTTTTGATACTTTTTTTCTTGTAAAATTTGCGGGCGACAATTTTTGTGTCTAAAAGAAAAAAAATCTATTGCTAATATTATTTAATGATGAATTATCATGTTTGCTACATGCTATTTTAGGATAGATTAGCAACGAAATATTATGACTTGAAGCATCATATTAGAAAAGCCACCTCGTGCGAAGTATCAAAAAATTCTTAAATTTCGTTGCCAACATAAATTAGGATGAAATGAAGTGAATTTTGAAATTTGATCTTGGTCCCGAATGACATCATTCTTCCATTTAGGGCATATTTCCTCTATGGTGGCGCCCATATAAAGTGTTGGGGACCACGCTAGTGGGGTCATCGGGGCAGAACCTCAGAAATGCAGATTCTTTTATGTTTGTTTCTCCCGTTTAGTGGTAAAATAGAAAAGGGTTACTCCCAAAACCATCAGAAAGCTGATCTATGTTTTGGAAGAAAGAGGAGGAGGGATTCTAGCACAAAAATGTCAAAATCCAAGAATTCTCGGTCTACGTTTGTTAGGATTCACCCTTACGAAGCTAAAAGCATATGATTAGAGTCCTTCATTGTAATATATTTTTTCGACACTTTGCTACATAGCAGTATCCTCTGGAAATAAACTCTGGGTTGTTCTACCAATGGGGAAAAATTAATTTCTTTTAATTTTCTTGTAGTAATTAGTAAAATTCTAACTTTGTGTGTAGTCATGGTTCACAGCTTAAACCTCTGTTCCTTATAATCTAGTTTATTTTCAATTGAAATAGTCCCTCTATGTACTAACATGTTTCCTTTTGTAAACAGGTAATGACTTCATAACCCTAACATATTATATTTTTTGATTTATTGGCTTTTGTCTTCGCTATCCCTCATGACATAATATAGAGACATGTAGATATCAGTTTTACTATTAGAATGTCTACATAATAGCCGGCATTTTGAATGCCTTCTTTCTTCCTTGTATTATATTATGAAAATCATTTGAAGGATATCATGTTTACAAAAGTATCTCACATATACCCTCTCTGTTTCACCTTATGTGAGAGTGTTATAATTCGAGAAATCAAACATTGATCTTTGGTTATGATTTTCTCAAACTCTTTTGAAATATTTTAAATAATTATCTATATTTTGTAACTTTCAAGTATGTAAATCTTATTTTCAAGAAATTTAAAGGTCTATAACTACCTGAATTCAGAAAAAAATTAGATGTCAGAACTTTGTACTCCAAACCCCTTCATTAAATTGAGATGTTTTTGGTTCTACATTAATTTGTGTATTTCTTATTAGGTAATTAATTTTATTTAACATTGTCAATGTGTAATTAAAGGATTAAGATTATTAATTGTTGTTCATGGTGTAGGATTGACCTTGTGAAAATGATCACCACATGTATGCTTCTCATTCTTGCTTGTGATCAAAGAAACAAAAAGAAATAAGTAGCAATTTGATTATTCCCTTCACGTTTCAAGTAAAATGCATGTTCAACTGCGTCAGGTTCGCTTTAATGTAAAAAGTAATAATATGAAGTTATATAATTTTAGGTTATCCCAAACCTTGGAGCTGTTAAAGAATGATTTCTCAACTACACAAACCCAATTGGAAGCTTATGCTAGGGTATGTACTTACCTAAACACAAATTAATTAATCTCAACTTAACTACGTGTATTTTTAAAATAAATTTAATATTATAATAAAAATAAATCAATTGCACCTGCAGATGGAGAGAAGGATTATCATGGTACAAACCGATCAAGCAGCAAGCTCAATTTTCTAAGAGAAAAATATTTTTAATTAAATTATATTATATGTAAACTTTCGATCTATATTAGTCATTTGCAAATATCTTTTGATTTTATATATCAAAATATTGTTATAAAAAACATACGATATAACAACAACGCTGAATAACATTTTTTATTTTAAAGGTCAAAGAGTTTTCAAAATTGAAAGACAAAGAAAATATAAGAAAATTGTAACAGTTAGACCAAAATAAAAAAAATTGAACTTATAAAATTACTACCTAAATTAGAAAAGAAACATATGTTTTACAAATTTTGTCTATATTTTGAAACCAAAACAAACTTGTGTTGAAGTATGTCTTTTTTTTAGTTTTATTTTTTTACAAGTAGATCTATAATGACCCTTGTGGTCATTCATGTTTTTGAGTTCTTTTACTGTTGGGATGGGTGGCATATTTGTCTTTTTTTTAATTTCATATTTTACAAGTAGATCTATAATGACCCTCGTGGTCATTCATGTTTTTGCGTTCTTTTACTGTTGGGATGTGTGGCACATTTTCCGAGGAGATCGGGTGAGTTTTGAGTGAGTTTTACCACTTTTGAAGCCTAAGGCTAGAAAGAGTTGAATTTAGTCAATATTCAGAGATTCTGATGTCAGATGAAGATTCTATCAGTTCCATCAGCTCCGAAAGGGTTAATTTGGTCTTATGGGATGACTAGTTTGGGATTCAAAAGCCTGTCGACACAAACAAACCATGCTACCCTATTCGAAATGAAATTTTAGACTCAAAGGAATCGACAAAATGACCAACGGAGGTCATATTGTCAAAATATTGACCAAAGTTAACACTTATAAAGAAATTATACACAATACAACCAAAGTATAAATCACTCAGGAAGCCTCGAGAACCGAACCAAATCTTGGTGTTCTAGAGCTAATCACGACATCATAATTTCAATATCAAGCACATTTACTTAGAATGTTGACTTAAGTCAAACTTTGGCCTTTTCAAAACTAAGACGCCTAATAGCACAAACACAAAAAAGATAACCCGAATCCCAAATTGATCGTCACACTAGACCAAACTAACCCTTCCGGAGGTGATGGAAATGATGGAATCTTCATCTGACATTAGAAACTCTGAATGATGACTAAAGTCAACTCTTTCAAGCTCTAGGCATAAAAATGGCCAAAATTATTAAAAACTCACCTGACATCCTCGAGAAAAGTGCCTCCCATCCCATACCTTATAAATGCCACAAAGCAGCTACGAGAAGGGGAAATAGTAAAAGCATGCAAAACTATGAAAATGATCATGGATCATTAAACATCAACTACTAAAAGGACTTTTATCCTCCAAAGTAAAAGCAAGGAGAGTACCTGAAGGCTCGAAGAGGTAAGGATATCGGGTCCGCATATCAAGCTCAATTTCTCAAGTCGCCTTCTTGATTGGACGATTCCTCCACTAGACCTTTATTGATGGAATATCCTTAGTACTCAACTTCTTAACCTACCTGTCCAAAATAGCCACAGGTTCCTCCTCGAAAGCCAAAGACTCATCCACATGAACCGAATTCCACTGAAGCACATGAGACTCATCTGGAACATATTATCTCAACATAGACATGTGGAAAATAGGGTGAACACCCAAAAGAGTTATAGGCATGTCTATATCATAGGCCACCTCACGTACCCGTATCAAGATCTCTAAAGGACCGATGAACATGTGGCTAAGCTTTCCCCTCCTCCCGAACTTCATCACGCCTTTCATAGGTGACACTCACAGAAATACCAGATTATCAACCATGAACTCTAAAGCCCCTAATCTACGATGATCATAGCTTTTCTGCATACTCTGGGTAGTACGAAGATTCTCCTGAACCACACAAACACTATCCTAGGAATATCGCAATAGGTCGGTTCCCCATGGTCTAACCTTAAAAGCATCAAACCAACCTATAGGACAATGACACCTCCTATCATATATAGCCTCAAATGGGGCCATCTAAATGTTAGAGTGGGTGCTATTATTATACACAAACTCTACCAAAGAAAAGGTCCCACTAACCTCCGAAATCAATAACATACGATTATAGCATGTCCTCTAGAACCGAAATAGTCTTCTCAGATTGACCATTAATCTATGGATGGAATGTTATGCTGAGCTAAACTCTAGTACCCCACTCCCTATGAATACACCTCCAAAAATATGAGGTGAACTGAGTACCATGATCTAAAATAATGGTTATCTGAACACCATGCAAATGGACAATCTCCCGGATGTAGATCTAAGCTAACATCTTTGAGTTGTATGCAGTCTGAATTGGTAGGAAGTGAGCAATCTTGGTTAATCGATCTAAGATGAATCAAATAAAATAAAGCCTCCAAAAAGTATGTGGCAGGCCTACCACAAATTGCATAGCTATTCGCTCCCACTTCCACTCCAAAATGGGTTGTTACTAGGTCAAACCACCTGGCCTCTGGTGCTCATAATTCATCTGTTGACAGTTCAAGCACCTAGCCATAAAAATTGAAATATACCTCTTCATCCCACACCACCAATAGTGTTACCTCAGATCACGGTACATATTCAATACACCAGGATGGATAGAATAACTAGAATAGCGGGACTCTTCCAGAATCAGCTTAACTAAGTCTCTAACTCTAAGAGCACAGATACGACCCTCGATCCTCAAAAATCCTTCCGAATCTAAGATTGCCTTCCTAGTATTATCGCTGAGAACCCTAACTCAAATCACCCTCAACTGCGGATTATTAAACTGTTGTGCCCGAATTTTCTCCATCAAAGAAAATCTTGTCTCCACACTAGATACTACCCTATTAGCTGAGAAATATCAAGTCAAACCATTCAGTTGGCTAGGGATAGAATGTCCAAAGCCATTAGTCTCTCTTCTACAACTAAGAAAGATAATCTCCCTATACTTATTATCGTCTGGATCAAGTTATCTACAACTACATTAGCCTTGCCTGAATGATAAAAAATCTAGAGGTCATAGTCCTTTAGTAACTCCAACCACCGCGATGTCTCAAATTAAGGTCTCTATGGTTAAAGTTATACTGAAGATTATGATGGTTAGTAAACATCTCACAATGGACCCCGTATACATTATGCCGCCAAATTTTCAATATGAATACTACTGCCACCAACTCCAAGTCATGAGTGGGATAGTTCTTCTCCTGAAGCTTTGGCTGCCTGAAAGCATAAGATAACCCAATAGAGAAAGAGTAGGGGAAGGCCCCCATATATCAGAATGAACTACACAATAACTCTATCATTCTTATCAAAACACAACCCATGCCCATACTGGAAGCATCACAGTAGACTGTAAACTCATGGCCCACAACAGGAAGAGTCAGAATTGGTATTGAAGTCAACAAGAACTTGAGCTTCAGAAAGCTTGCCTTATACTTATTAGACAACTAGAATGGGACATTCTTCTGATTCAATCTATTTAATGGTGCCGCTATTAAACAAAACCCCTCCACTAATCGCCTGTAGTATCCTGCCAAACAAATAAAATTGGGAACCTCAGTGAGAGAAGTAGGTCTGGCCCAATTACAAACTAGGCGTCCTTCATTGGATCTACCCTAATTCCATCCTTGGACACCACATGCCCCATAAATTCTATAGACTCAAGCAAAAATTCACACTTAGTGAATTTGGCATATAACCGCTAATCTTGCAAGGTCTAAAGTATAATCCTTAAGTACTGCTCATGTTGCTCCCTACTCCTGGAGTAGACTAGAATGTCATGGATGAAAAGTATCAGAAAGGAGTATAGGAAAGGCCTGAACACAAGGTTCATCAAGTCCAAGAACATTGCTGGGGCATTAGTCAACCCAAAAGTCATGTCAAAAAACTCATAATGGCCATATTGAGTTTTAAAGGTAGTCTTAGAGATGTCCTCTACCCTAATCCTCAATTGGTTGTAGCCCGATCTCAAGTCTATCTGTGAGAATACTACTGCACCTTGGAGCTGGTCAAAGATACCATTTATCCACGATATATGATTTCTACTCTTGATTGTCCCCTTATTTAGCTGCATATAGTCAATACACATATGCAAGGTACCATCCTTTTTTTTGTGAATAGAATTAGAGCACCCTGATAAGACACACTTGGTCTAATGATCCCCTTACTCAGGAGGTCCTAGAGCTGCTCCTTAAGCTCTCTCAACTCAGCTTAAGCCATCCAATAGGGTGGAATAGACATTGGTTGCATACCTTACTCAAGGCCAATGCCAAAATCAATATCATGATCGGGAGAAAAGCCTGATAGATTAGTAGGAAGCATATTAGGCTACTCTCTAACCACCAAAGTTAAATCAAGGGAATGGGCGTCTGGACTGGTATCATGAATATAGGGAAGATATGCAAGACACCCCTTTCCTACCAACCGTCGAGCCTTCAGAAAAGAGATCACATCCCTAGTCCTATGACTATCAGTACCCAACCACAAAATTGAAAGAATGCCAAGCATGCAGAAAGTAACAGTCTTGGAAAAGTAAACTAAAACCGCATAAGGAGATAGCTAATCCATTCCTAGAATAAGGTCAAAGTCTTCCATATCCAATAAAATCAAGTCTTCCCTAGTAGCATACCTCAAGATGGTGACCACACAAGATCAATATACTCGATCCACTACTAAAGAATCACCTATGGGGGTGGCTACATGTAAGACCCTGGAAGTTAGAAAGTTGGAAAAGTGAGTTTAAAGGTAGGTCTCAGATAAATCCTAGATTTTGGCACCAGGTGGCTCTCTAGAAAGCCCTCACTGGGCCGTGGTGCTCTTCACGATCCATGGAGAGCACCCGTAAAGGTCACTAGTGACAACAAGAAATTTAAGGAGGGACCACAGAAGGCTCCACAACCACAACCAAGGGTCGTGGTGAGGTTCACAAACTGTGGTGGGTCCCTCATTTAGGTGCTTTCAAGATTTTTAGTTGAGGGTATTTTGGTCTTTTCCTATGTTTTCATTAATGAATGTGGACAATTTTTGGAGCTAATTTTAAAGTATTAACTACCCTAAGACCTTCTAAACTTCTCATTCTCATCCTAACACTCTAAATAAAAATCTTCTCTCTAAAAGTGTCCTCTCAAAGTCTTCTTTCTCAAGCAAATTCTAAGGATTTCTTCAAGGTCAAGCTTCCATTATCTTCAATTTAGAGCTTCTAAAGTTCAAGGTATTTGGGAATTCATCTTTGGGCCCTTTCACCCATCAAAACCCAAAGTTTTCTTTTGAAATCTCTTATGATTTCTTCTTCTAAAAGCCCCAATTTCATGATCCGTATTGGGTCTTCTTAATTATGATATATTTCAATTCTTTTAGCGTAATTATGCATAATTCACAGTATGTTTTATGATTTCAAGATGAATTTCAAAGACCTGTGCTATATGCTAGTTTTAAGTATGTTTTATGAGTTATGATCATAATTTTCAAGTTATTTTAATGAAAGATTTATGAATGGTGTTCAAAGATGCCTTAAGAAAGAAGTTATGAATAATGTTTCAATGATTCTATAAATAAAGAAGCTATATTTCAATAAGGACAATTCTTGCACCATCATGTTCAAGAAGTTAAAGGTTGTGATGGAATTGCCTCATACACTCATGTTGAAGTTGATAGATAAGCTACTCTTATGTTATTTTATAAATATGGATTGATATCTATTATAGCCTATTCTAATGATGTTAATGATTTTTTTTCACCAAAATTCTATTGGGATTATGACTTAGCACCGAAAGGACTTTAAGGTGGGGTTCAGTCTGGTAGCCATTGTAGCTACCTAAGGGAATTTTAGTAGCAAATTTTAGTCTATCACTATGTTGCCCGCATAGGTTTAAAGATGACAAATATGGTTAAGTGAGTGGATCCACATATAGCAAAAGTTGAAGCTAGTACCATGACAAAGTATATCCTGGCAACGTAGCCTCCCCCATATCGATGTTGGGATCATCGAATTTCATGTAATAGTTTGTATGATATTGATTTTTGGTTAAGTTCTTACCCCATACTAGTTATAGAAAAAAGTATAAAGTTCTCATGATGATTGTTTTGATGCATTGACAAATAAGTATTATGTGTTAAAGTTTTTAGTGGTTTTAATCATGTTTTAAGATATTGGTTTTGCATCCCATGTTTCATATTGATATGCACTATGTTTATTGTTCACGAATACTTCTCATATACTTAGTGCATTCCATGTACTAACACATATTTTTTGCCTACATTGTATCACTAGGTACGCTCTGATGATCATGCTCATCATTCCGTTCGTGGCTAAAGCTTATTACAGCTGTACTTATGTTGAGTCCTCATGTTTTGAGGATGTGACACTTTACTTTTTTATGAACTTTTGATTTTTTTTTCATCTTTTATATTGTGTGTGCTAGGATCTTGTCTTACTCCCCTATCTAGTTAGTAGAGGAATGTTGGATGTTTAGATTTTATGTTGTCTTTCATTCTATTTTGACTCTATGCTTTAGCCCATTTTGCTTTGTCTACCTTATGTATGCTCATGAATGATATTCTCAGAGGCTTGGTTAGGGTCCCTTAGGATTCTACTCATCGTGCCACACCTAGGTCTAGCTTGGGTCATGAAACTACGTGCATAGGCACCGAAAATGGCTCACACAACAAATATAAATGAGTAGAATAATAGGTAGAAACATATAAGTAGGTAGACCTCAAATCAAATATAGCATATGCAGGTTAACGAGAGATGGAGATCGTACTTGTGATGACACCATCTGAAGCCTCTGCCTTAGGTATCTCAAGAAAAGCATACATATGGCATCAACCTTGGTCACCTGACCTGAACAACTGAGGGCCACCATGAGAATCCTAGGGATAAACCCTATCAACCTGAGCACCACCTTTAATAGACTTAATCGGAACTTTAGAAGACTTAACCTGTCATTCCTATTAGACTTGTCGCCCACAGTGATAGATCTTAGGGCACTCCCTAGCATAGTGGACTATCACACTACACATTTACACTAGCCCACTAAATGTAGCCCTCTGAGATGGACCGGCTGAATCTGATTGGACACCAAGGCCTGAAGACCCAGAATATGCACCTTGAGAAGATTGAATAGGAGCCTGAACCAACTGTCTAATAACAACTGCAAGAGTGACACCATATGTAAGCTGAATGGATATGTAAATTAGATTAGTGGTATGAAATTGCTTTGAGTAACTCCTAATCGGCCGTGGGACTACAACATGCTAAAACAACCCTTACGGAAGGGCCTCTTATCACTGCCTCCATAGGACTCACAACACATCCCCTTAATATTATGTGCATGATCCACCATTTGCAAAAAGGAATAGCCCGATGCCACCCTTTGCTATGTAACCAACTTAAGTGGAAATAAGAGGTCTATAATAAACCTCCACACACTCTCGTGCTATGTCGTCATAAGCATGGATGCATATCTCACCAAATTATAAAATTATATCTCATATTCAAAAACTTATAAACATCTCTGAGTCAGCTCTATGAACTCATCCCTCAATCTCTCCATCAAGCTATGAGGCACATACTTCTCAGAAAGCCTTAGAGATTTGTGCCCATGTCATCAGAGGTAACCTGACTAGCCTACACTGGAGATAAAACCTCCACCCTTTCTTTGTCGACTCATTTAGCTGGAAGATGGTATAATAAACTTTGTGAGACTCTACTAAACAAAGGTTATGCAACCTCTCCTAGAAACTAATCGAAAACTTGTAGGCATCCCTTCCTATTATGCTTGAAAATCTGGAAGGGCCCAACTTGATGATCAACCTAACATATTTCTCCTAAAAATACATGAATTTCCTAGGTTCCATAGGTGGATAAAAAGTAAGAATTGGCTAAACTACCAATCAAGGAGCTCCAACAGTAGGCTATAACCCCAAAATTTGAACACACTGAGGCTAGAGCTGAGGCTCATTTTGGACTTGAGGTATGGCTGAAGTACTTGGCCTAAGCCCATACTTGGGGCTGCATTTGTTGGTGTAGGAGGATCTCGATCTCCCATAGATGACTGCATCCTAAGCATCTACGAAGAAATGAAACAAGCAAGCACTTAGATATTGCCAAAGTCAAGACCGCACGATAAGGAAAAAACAATGGAAGTTTTCTTAAGAATGTCATATATCCTCTCATAGATAGGATACAATGTCCTTGTATCAATCTGCGAGACTGTACTAGACACTTACTCTTATGCGGGTGAGACTTTTCACCTAAATATATAATACCACTCTATTACAACCTGCAGTCAAGCCATGATAGCGCCTACTACACTCTCCACTATAGGTAAGCCTAAAACCCCAACATATAAAATTTGTGGAAGGCAACAGTTTAATAACATAAAGATAATAAGAGGCGGAAGATTAGAATAGTAAGTATAAGAAATAGTCCATATCATAAATTTGCATTACGATACACAATATATAAAAAGGGCCTAAAATGACCAAAAGAACAAACTGACACAAAATATTCCTCGGATGTGGTCACCTATACAGGAGCTACTAAGTACCGTAACCTATATATACAAGAGGTTTGAGTTACCAAAATACAAAAAAAAGGAAAGAATCAATTCTCTGAACATTAGGATCTCACCACAATCTAAGTCTTTGATATCTGCGAGAGATCCAATGCTCATGAAGGGTGGCTTGTACTTGGAGCTGCATCAGGAAAAGATGTAGAAGTGCACCTGACATTTTCTCTCCATGATCGCAGGCCCTTATCCACATTTGCAGAGGAATAGCCATGCTGTGCTTCGCGTTCGTGAAAAGCCCTCTCCGTTCGCGATGGATATTTAGCATAAGCTTTGTGATCCCGAGAGAAGCTCTACGTCCACGAAGGTCATTGTTCTAGTGTTCCACATTCATGGATTAGCCTCTAAATTCACAAAGAGTCAATTCAGTGACCTCCACTTTCACTGAGCTAGTCTCCACATTCCCGAAGGCCAAATGGCCTTGCACTAGTGAGGTTTTAAACTCATTTTTAGTATGCAAATCTCCATTTCCAACTTAGAAAATTTGCAATTTTGAGAGCATTCCTTGGACAAATTGTGTGATTCTTATTGGAGGGAATTGGAAATTCGCATGGGTACGCCCTGAGTATTTGAATCTTCAGTTTCTCTTGGTAATTTCCATTAATTTCTCCTAAATTTCAAATTTTGATCATATTTGATTTTTGTAGTTGTTGGATTATTTTAAGTTGAGTTTTTCTCGGATTGTGTTCATTTTTGAAGAATGAATTCCTTGATGTCATTGGTCCTTTTAATAGAGTTGTTTTTATGATTTTGTGCATAGATCCCAAGGTTCAATTTAAACCCATTTCTAATATGAAATTGTAAAATATAACATGGGTATCAATTATCTTATTTTGATGTTTTATCTTCTAATTTGATAGTATGGCATCATTTGGAGGCTTTACAAAAAGGAAAAGCTTCGGAATAGAGGTTAGAGTACAGTTTTCGCCTTAAGTTAGGTTACAACTTCTCCTTTAGACTTGGTTCAGATAGTTTACATAAATGTATAGGAGTAGTCTGATCATTAGGAAGGATTATAGGTAATGATTGTAGGGTTCCATGATTCTTAGTATTAAAATGGCCATGTCCAGGAATTTTAGCTAGTATTTAACCATTTAGTCTTAGTTTAGGTTGACTTTTGGTTTGCTTGATGATTTAGCTCCTTAGTATGCTTTTAGGTGGTATGAAACTTAGACCTTGTGCACTTTGAATGTTTGGGTTGTTTATTTGCCTTGGTGTGGTTACCTTTGATTTTATCACTATACTTTATGATTGTTGGACCCGAGGCTTTGAGCTTTGACTAGCGGGCATCCTAGGTTAGTATCACTACTCTGTGAATGGTGTTTGGCTGCTTTTTGTATGATGCTTATATGGTGTGGCTTTTGGATCTTTTGATGAATTGCATTCATGTGATTTACATATGCTAGCAGCATAGACCTAGATTTTGGTAAAAGTAAGGGGGTAAGACTGGTGTTATACTTTATTGAAGGTATATATATATATTCGGTTAATTTGGGGAAGTTCTTGAAATAAGCATGCATTGAGCATATTTAGTTACATAGCTTATATCATACTTTTGATTATTATTGAAAAGTCAAAGGTACCATTCTGGGTGGCCCGTTGACTTAGGTTCAGGTAACATCTTACCACTTTAACATTGATAAGCCTGAGATATAATTCTGGATAGCCCGTGGATACATATTTGAGTTACACATTCATTGTCGATGAGTTTGAGGTTTTATTCTCGACGGCTCGGAGGGCTCACCGAATTTAACTTTTCTGCATCTGGCCACTTCATTACATGATCTTATTTGTTTATGTGATTATACTCTTTGGTGGTATGGGTGCTCTATTCGTGATATTTGTGTGAGTTATCTCTCTTTTGGATTACAATTATTGGTTAATGTGATGTTAATTAGCAGTTGTAATTTCTATCTTACTCTTACATATATATATATATATATATATATATATATATATATATATATATATATATAATCCTTCTGAGCTCGGTCAGCCAATGATTTATACTAGGTACTGCATATTTTGGTGTTCATGCTGTACTTTTGCATCTTTTCCTGATGCAGCTCCCAATATGTGCCACGTTCTATGAGTATTGGATCTTGTACAACTGTCATAGACTCGTATCGTGTTGATTTCTAGGCCTTCAAAGAATTCCTACTTTTCTTCTTTTATATTGACTTGTATATTTTATATTTTGGTGAGTTAGACCTCTTGTATATATAGCTTTCAATACTTAGTAGCTCCTGTATAGGTGACACTAGGTCCCAGGGATTGGTCTGTGTCAGCTTGTTCTTCTTGTCATTTTTTGGTCTCCTTTTGTATATTTTGTATGGTAATGCAGATTTATGATATATCCCTCTTTTTGTATTTACTATTCCTATCATGTGCCTCTTATTATCTTTATGTTATTAAATTGTTATCTTTCACAAATTTTAGCTATTGACGTTTTAGCCTTGCCTAAAGTTGGGAAAGGGGTGTAATATGCGCCATCATGGCTCGGCTGCGGGTCCTAATAGGAACCTACTAAAATAAAACAAATATTCAAATCATACCTAAAGGACAATTTAAATGGTGTAAAATGTCATGGCTTTGTGAAGTTGTTAGAGAAAAACTACTTGAGATTGGACCCATTTTCCATTGAACACATTGCATCCTTTTGTGTAAGGTAAAAAAGATAAATACTGTTGTTAGATAAGATGTTTTAGTCATTAAACTAGAAATGAGATATATCGGGTATATATAGTATAAAATGAAAGTCAGAGCTAAAATTTTAAACTTGTGTGTTTATATTCTAGTGGTTTAGAGTTAATGAGTTCTAAACTAATTGTTTTTAAGTGAAATATAGAATTTGTATCAAAGTTACTAGGTTACTCAGAACATATAAACTATTCTATAGTTCTACCTTGACCCTTTATAGAACATAATACGTATTACGTACACAATTGATAATATTTTGTTTCCAATTTCAACATTGGTGACTTTTCTAAGAAATTAAGTTCTCAAGAATATATAATTTTAAGGAGATGCAAATGTATCATTTTATTATTTTATCCCGAAATTAGTAATTCTCGGAAGAGATCTACCCTATAGAGTGTGATATTAAAATAATACTTTGCAATTATGTTGACATTTTTTTAAGAAAACAAATATTGAAATAATTTTTATCAAACCATGGTGTAAGTGATTCTGAGATTACTTATAATGACCTTGAAGGTCATTTTTGGTAATTTTTGTAAAATAATTGTTTTACCCTTCCTGAAAGTTTCCCTTAATGGGAGAGTTTGTTTTGTATCTTTTGAAAGCTCTTAGGATGTTTTGGATTTTTAAGGCATAAAGTTATTTTAGTTGTGACTTTTTGAATTTCGGGTCAAGAAGACCTTGAATTCGAATTCCAATGATTTCATTGAGTCTGAAACATTGAATTTAATAGGGTCTCATAAATGGTTTGTGTGTACGGGATTTCGATCGAATCCCGAGGGTCATTCAGAACTATTAAGGCTTGGTGAAATTTTGAAGGAGCTGGTGTCTGGTGCCTTCGCTTAAGAGAAAGGATATCGCTGTAGCGACCTCTGCTTAAGAGAAAGGCTGTCGCTTTAGCGACCTCCACTTTAGCATTGGTCCATTGCAAAAGCGAAGGGGAGGATTTTTTGCGGGCTTTACTTAAACAAACCCAACGTCACTTAAGCAATATCAGAGATGGGTTTTGGTCGGGGTTTAAGAATTTTTTGCCATATTTGAGTTTGTAAAGCTTGGGTAGGCAATTTTCATGGGGAATATACGTGACAAACCTGTTGGGTATGTGATTTGAACCCCTAATGTTCGTAACCCATCGCTTAATTGTGGATTTCAACTTGGAAATTGATGATTTGAATTGGTAAAATGGGTCTTTTTCAAAAAACTTTGAGAAATTCTTTAAATGATGATTTTGATAATATTTCAACTTGATTTTCAAAAAGTTTTTCACCGATGAGTTCCTAATGTTATGAGGAATGATTTCACCCAAAAAATTTCAATATTAAACCCCGTTTCCACAATTGGAATTTTAATTTGTTTCAACTCTTTTTCTCAGATTTCATATTTTTGGTATCGTTGGACGTGGATTTTGATTATGAAACAATATTTTGACTAGATTGTGGTGATTTAGAGTATATATTCAGAAAGGGAAGGCCTACATTGATTTATTGATTGTGATCGGCTAAGGTAAGTAGACAATTGAAACTCCGTGAATCTTATAGAATACAAAATTTTCCTTTCTTATAAATGCAGGGGAGTAATGTATAATGACCCTTCAGGTAATTTTTAAATTTAAACATTCATTCTGTCATTTAGAGTGTTCTTATACCGACCCCAAGACATTTATGACTTGTTGGCAATCACTGTTCGGTCGCCAGGTTATTCGTTTGAGTTAGGCCCATTTTCCTGTTTTAGACCTTTTATAACATAAAAAGTTGAATTTGGTCATAACTTCAGGAAAATAACCTCAGAACGGGATTCTTACGGTTCCATTATCTTCAGAATGGCAAAATTAGCCTAGTAGCGTAGTCGGTGAGTACCTAGGCAATCAGTACGAGTTTCAATCTATTTGGTGCTTTTGCCTTTGGAATTTGGCCTATAGTCGACTTTGGTCAATATTCTTGGAAAATAAACTCGGATGAAAATTCTGACAGTGCTGTTAGTTCCATAATATTGAATTTGGTCTAGAATGACCCTTCGTTTTCTTTCCGAGACTTCCAGTCTAATCTCGAGACCCATTATGAATTTTAGCCCAAAATGACCCTTGGATGTGGGACCTAATTTTAGTCATAATGACTTCATATGGGAATTTTGACTTCTCCCCATTCCTCCACAGAAGGAAAAATATATCGAATGATCATCAAATTTTGTGGGGTAGCATAAATTATTTGCATGCAAGGGATTCAGAACGAATTTTGAGCACCCTATTGGAATATTTGAACTTGAGAAATATCAACTTTTTAGCTAATATCTGGTGCACCTAAAATTATTCTCCACATTCGTAGAGCCCTGGCCGCGTTTGCAAAGTTGTATCTCTTTTGCCTCCGCATTCACAGAGCCTTGGCCACATTCGCAGAGGTGCAAGTCTTTTTCCTTCGCATTCACGGGACTATGCCCGCTATTACGAAGGACAAGCTCACTGACCTCCGGGTTCGGGGGACACTTGGCCGTATTCGCGAAGGCCAAAGTCCTAGTCTTTTAGTAAAAGACCAAGGACGATTTCAGCATCACTTCTAAAATTCCAACTTCAATTTCTTCTCCATTTATCAACAAAAATTGACAATTTAAGGGTATAAATTCAAGAGAATTTCATGGGAAATCTAATGGTGAGATTTGAAACTTGAGGGGAAGCTTTGTGTGATGTAAATTTACGTAATTAGCTACTATTCTAGTCATTTTTGGATTGATTTTTTGTTGAACTTTGGGAGATTGTATATTGATCATATGAGCTCCATTTTTAGTAAGGCTAACTTGTAATTTTTTCCGCAATGAACATCATAGTATGTTGGTTTGGGTCGTGAGGGTTCCATTTTTGTGAATTTTTCTGCTTTTAGAGGCTGCCATAGATTCTCTTTTAGCTTGATTATGGGATTTTTATTGCATGCCCATTTTGTGTTGTTTCCCAACCTCGTACAATTTATCAAATTGATTTGTGAGCTTAGGGTGCTTCTTTGGATTTATTTTTGGGGTCAATTCAGGAATTCCAAATACGGGTCCCACATTTCCCATTTTGGACCCCAAAATTTTCCTATCTCCAAATTAGATAATTTTAGTTTCATAATGACTATACTAATATTGCAATACTATTGTTGAAGCATGGCCTCCTTCGAAGGCCGCTCGAAAGGAAAAAGATTCAGTTTCGTGAGTTGGAGCACCTACGGTCGACCTATAGGTAGGCTACATTTTTTCCCTTATTAGACTAAGCATGTTTAGAAAATTGTATATTGAATTATATGAGTTTTGAGGGGTTGGGTGTAGAGCATGCTAAATTCCAAAATTCCATGTCATAGGTGTTATTTTTGGGAAAATCTTGGACTATGCAAGCATGACTCCTGTTAATATTGATCATCCATGCCTTGTGCTGAATGTCGTGCCTGTGTTTATATGTTTGGAAGTATGTTGGGCCTTAGTCTAGGCTTAGACTAGTGATTTCCTTCAACTTGTGCGAGTTTGGAGCTGTTGGTCCTTAGAACTTCTCTAACGTAGTTTCTGATGGTTAGCTCTCTGTAGAGTGATATAGGAGACTTGAGTCAGATAGTTTGAGATTTAGCTGGCCGGTAACATAGCTTGTGACGTTACCTCCATAATGACCTATTCTCCTATCAGTCCTGCATCGCTTGGTTCTTGATTTTTGGGAGTCTTCTCAATGATATGGGTTATATTTGGTTTAGGCTGGAGTGGTGCATTAATGAAACTCAGTTTAGGGGTACTCCTCGTGATATATGGTTGGTCACTGATTCTAATACGGTTCACTCCCCTAGCTATAGTTACTACGTTGAAGTCCGATCTAGCTTTACTCATGTTTGTCCCTTTGCTATAGTTACCCGATCGAAGTCTATGGTCTAACTTGCTTATATTGACTCATTTTCTACAGTTACCCAGTCAAAGTCCATGGTCCAACTTACACGTGGTTCAATTCCTGATTCCCTGATGAATCTTCGGTTCAATGACTTCATCTACTCTCAACTTCAGGGAGGTATTAAAGTTTGGAAATAGTTCGGTCCAAGTCTGGGAAATGGTGATATTATTGGAATCCTTTTGGTTCCATTCATTTTACTTCAGTTTTCTTTTCTTCTATCGGGCTTATGGGAGTCCGTTTAGGTTGTTACCTTATACTTGTGCACGAGATTACTCATCGGGTTTCTGAGAGCCCGACGGATTTAGTTAGATTCTTTCTCTTTGGTTATAGCCATTCATGTACATACCTACATTTATTTCTTTCCCTGTCTTTGGTTGTAATCATTTACTCACATTTTAGTTTACTTTTACTTATCTGGCTCAATCAGCCTATGATGCCTACTAGGTACCTGTTGTTTTGGTACTCAAACTATACTCTATATTTTTTTTCGTGATAAAGGTCTGATTACTAGCTACCGGTGTTGATTCGAACCAACTGGTGATCAGAGGCGAGAGTGAGCATATAGCGTCCTGGATTTACCCACCGCCCTTTGTATATACATTTTGCTTGTCCTTTACTTTTTGAGACGACTCTATTTTCGTGGTTTACTTTTGGGACTTGTACTATTTTATTAGTAGCTCTGTACATATGACTTTCAAGAACTGGGAGGGATCCTTTTTGTTTGTATATATTTTGTTTCTTCATCCTGCTCATGTATGCTGTTATTATTACTTTACTTTATTTGATTAAATTATTGGTCTTCTACCCTGACATCCCGTTACTTGCAGTTCTGGGATATGGTTCAGCTTGCCAACTAGTGGGTCATAGTAGGCGCTATCATGTTTTGAGAAATTAGGTTGTGGTAAATTGGTGTCAGATCCCTAAGTTCACCGATCTTACTTGTACAGAGCTTACATCTTGTAGCGTCCTATAGATCGGCATGGAGACATCTTTGACTTATTCTTGGGATGCTACAGGATGTCTTTAGGATTGTGTATCTTTTGTATCGCTTTCGTGCAATGTGTGTCTTGTTTGTTTCTGGAAATCTTACTTGTTCCACTCTTTTACAGGATGGCTCGCATGCGCGCTGGAGGTAGAGGACGACCTTGGGGTTATTTCAGGGTTGCAATACCAGCTTGGGACCGAGAGAAGACTCTAAAGTCAGAGGTAGAGCCGCCAGTAGGTCCGGTACATCAGTAGCCGGTGGGCACGAGACCAACCTAGTCATCGCCTGAGCTAGCTGCAACTCCAAACTTACAAGCGATGTTCGCCCAGATTTTGGCTGCTACGTGGAGTATGCAGCAGGCCTAACCTCCAGTAGCTATAGTGACACAAGACCATCCTGCACTAGAGGCAACGGTTGTTTAGCAACCATCGACACCCGCCGCGCAACTGAATGATTTGGAGGGCATCATTCTACTTAGGGAATAGAAGATGCTCGGAGTGTTCCTTAGGCTATCACCACAGGTTTTATGGGATCTGTGGGTAAGGATGCCCACAAGTTTCTACTCATATTATAAGAGAGGATACAAACTTTGGGTCTAGTAGAATCGAGAAGAGCAGACTTCACTGCTTATCATCTAGATGGTCTTGCCCATCAGTGGTGGCGTACATACTTAGAGAACAGGCTAGTTGTGTCACGACCCAACCCTGTGGGCCGCGATTGGGTCTGACCTGGACCTCTGTATATATATCTATTAGATGTAACAATCAATATAAGAACTATACATAAGAACCCCAGTGGGGTATAGCATTTTCATATACCTGTAGCTTCTTTTATTTGTATCCTATCATGAAAGGGCGTGCAAGCCGACAAAGCTGCCATAGTATCTTTATATTTATAATACATCATGTAGACATAACTGAATAGAACTTACACGTATAACCCACACACATGTCTACATACCTCTAAGAATATTAAGAATACCATATGGCAGGACAGGGCCCCCGCTTACCCCTGAATAAATAAATATATACATTAGAAGGTCAGCACCAAAAGCTAGGCTCTAGAATAGTGGAGCACTTTCGACATAGCTGAGTAGAAATCCTAAGCTGGCAGATCCATAAAATGAACATCTATACCTGCGGGCATGAAATGCGCCCCCCGAGGAAAGGGGGGTCAGTATAATATATGTACTGAGTATATAAATCATAAAACATCATAACTGAGATAACAATTGAAATAGGGATGCAGGGGGCAAGTATAACATTTAGCCATCTACCGTACCTGCATCTTATAAAATAAAGGCATATATGCTATCATCACGTATTATATATGGCCCATTCGGGGACTTGTATGATAACTACATCATGTTTTCATCATAAGAACATATATACCATTAGCGTCGTGGAACGTACAACCCGATCCATGTATATATAAAGTACATGCCGAGGAATGACGACCCAATCTACATATCTTATAATAATGCCGAGGAATAATGACCCGATCCATATATTGTATAATAATATTGAGGAAAGACGGCCCAATCTGTATATCGTGTAACAATGCAAAGTTATGATGGCCCGATCCATAAACAACATAATATGCCGTGGAACGTACGGCCCAATCCTTATATAGCAAAATATGCTGAGGTATGTTCAGCCCAATCCATATATATCATAATGCATATACATGTAGGTAAAACTCTGTAACATATCAAACATCCCTTATATATCACCATAAAGTATATTCAAGAGCCCCTAGGTATAAGAGTTTACACATCCCAACACTATTCAACCTATAGTAGGCTCAAGGGTCGTAGTTTAACTACTTCAAGGCCCTTATCATTCAGAAGTAGGTACAAGTCATGAGTTACATCCAGAATCTATAAATGGCGCTATATCCAAATCCATGTTCTATAGTACCTATAGTCCAGTCTTTCTAGAAGTAGGAAATGACAAGATTTACATGTACCACTTTCTATCACATGGAAGACTTGAAAAGTAATGACTCAACTTGTTATAGGAGTTCTAATCAGTAGGAAGTGAACAAGAGCCTTAACTCACACTCAGAGTTTTAAGAGTGGAATAACTCCCAATTTCCTATACATAATACTTACATCTAATTCATGCCAAAAGAGAAGAAAGGGTAGCTTAACATACTCATCCCTTTCTAATATATGGAAGGCTTGAGAAATCCTAGTTTGATTACTATCGGAGTGCTTTCATTATGAAGTAAATAATGTTCGTGAATTAATCTTGGCATTTATGAGTAGATTTACCCTCAAGCTCATTTCATTCATTACTTAAGTTGAAGACGTGCCAAAATAAGGGAAAGGATAGGCTTGACATACACTACTTTCCAGTATATAGAAGACTTGAGGAATGGGAGCTTAACTACTTTAAGAGTCTTAACATTCAGCAGTGGACATGAATTATGAATCATGAATCACATTTAGATATCATGAATAGAATTACCCCAGGCTTCATACACATATGATTTGTCACTTAAATCTAAGACATGCTCAAAAGAAAAGAAAGAATAGGCTCTACATACCTTTCACAGACTTCTCTTAATTACGCTCATGTCGTCGTCCTCCAAACCTATTTAACATGGAAGTAATAAAAATATTAAAAACTCTTGGCTTTCCATCACCTTAGGTTACACATGAGTATTTATAGAACTCATCCCATCGCTTGCCTTCTCGACTAGTTCCTTAACTAGTTAAAGAGTTAACGAAAATCGGACAGCATGTCCCCTTGATGTGCCCTATTCGAATTTCCAATTACACTACTAATACCTAAATTAAACCAAAAAAAATCACCTTCAGCATGTTTTTAAGCAATTCACATCAATAATATACAACTTAAACGCCAAACGACTCACTCAAAACTATGATTCCAAAAGAGGGTTTCTAGTTTCAGTTTTACAAAACCCTTAACTACACGAGACAGAGGGTCAGGTTGCTACAAACAGAAGCACCCAAAACTCTTTTAACAGATATTCCATCACCCTAACACACCACCACACTACCAGCAGCAGTCCTTATATTCACAACACCTCATTTCGATTACAATTTAACTATAACGATTCCAAGTTAGCTTATTTCGAACGTCGAGCATTTTTACAATTTTCTTAAACTTCCAGCAGCCTAAAAGGTCTGTAATAAACCCTATAACAACACCATAAACTTTAAATTAGAAGGAGAATCCTTACCTTATCCTAAATTGGCCAAAACCTGCCAAAATTGCGCCTCGAAACTTCTCTAGTGTGATTAAAACATCGTGGCTGCTTGCCATCTATTTGGTGCTGATACAAGAAATTATTTTATACTATTAATACATACATAACATGTAAAAACCCTTACCAAAACGTGGGAGAAGATAACCAAGCCATACCTCACTAAAACTTACTAAAACTTGTCTCGGAAGTTCTTTTGACATGCTGAAAATTAGCGGACTGTTTGTATCTCTTCCTTGCTTCCCCAAAATGAAATTTTTCACTTTCAAACACTGCTATATCACCGTAGTATACCTTAAATAATTAATTCATGGAATAAAATTGGAGGCTTACCTCTCCTTGGCCAAATCCGTGACTAGTCTCTCTTTTTCTCTAGCTTTGTCTAGCTTTTTTGGGTTAAGTATAGATGCTGAAAATGAGAAGTTAGTCATCAAGAACTACATATATACCTCCTTAGGAGGTGAAACGTGTCATCTCCTAAGGGTGAAACATGTCCAGCCCCCTATTGGGACAAGAATCCATGCCATGCCCCTAGACTACCACGTGGCGAGGTGGAACCACCACCAAGCAGGTGGGTCACCTACTTTACCCTAAGTAGGTGCATTACCTTCTACCATATGTCACCTTCCCTTGCTGCCAGGTGTCTCCTTCTCTTGCTTCCATGTGTCACCCCCCTCTCGCTGCCATGTGTCACTCCCATATGCTGCCATGTGTACCTCTCACGTGTTGCCATATGTCAAGTAGGTGCATCACCTACTTTGTCCAAGTTGGTGCATCGCTTGCTTACTTCTTCTTCATGGGTTCGTAATCTCATCTTACTGTAAGGACCTATGTAATCCTTGCTACGTAAGCTTGGTATGAACTCAGGTAGCTTTGGAATGTAAGATTTTTAAGTTGGTAGCTTTCGTACGTAAGTCGAGTACTAAAACTCATCACTTGGCCTCCAACACCTTCCGACTTCTCATGACCCTATTTCCAACCTTTCTTACTATAGGGTATGACATTCTCCCTTCCTTAGAGTTGCTTGATAGTGTCGTAGATTATTTGGTTCACATAAAAACTTCTAAGAAGCTTAAGAGATATTCCAAGATCAAGAGTGTGGGGTTTAACATCCTTCCCCTCTTTAGAACATTCTTCCTCGAATGTTGTTTAATCTTATAAGGTCTTACCGGGACTTTGGGAATTCTCAATATCAGTTGTCACCCATAGGTCTCTTACTCTTCAACACCATTAATTTAGGAGTTTAGATTACCTGTAGATAAAGGGAAACCCTCTGGATATTTTTGTCTATCTTTATTTTATCACATGCTTCGATGGGAGCCACGTCCTTAGTTTGCAACTTTCTAATTTGCTGACCTAAGATGGCGATAGGTCGCTACTCATAGGGTAACTTTTCTGTTATGTGGACCTCATCCACATAGAATATTCTGCAGGGTTACTTATATATTTGCGGAGCATTGATTCGTAAAAAGTAAATGTATTACTTCCAATCGGATGGTCGGTCCAACTCATGGGCAACTTTGCCTATTCTATGAATGATCCGATAAGGACCAATGTATCCCCTTCTTGTCAAATTTTACTAAACCTTTACTTGGTGACGCTTTCACAAATACTCATTAATCCACTTCAACTTGAAAGGTCGACGCCAACTATCTGCATATGACCTTTGGTAACTCTAGGCTGCTAATAGATTTTTCTTGAATAAGATTTACTTCATCAATAACTTGCTTTATCACCGCCTATCCATTAGTCGAAGGGCAAAATATCATACTAGAATTCACCTAATATTACTCTTAGTATACCAATGTTCGTAGGCTGCACAACTATTCTTGTGAAATTTACATAAAGTGCGTTCCCTTTTAGTCATAGTCTTTTCTGTTCTTGGCTTACTCTGCTCTACATGTGTCATTGTACTAACATGCACTTACAGTCTCTTTTTTCGTACTTGTTTCGCTTCCTTTACTTACTCTTAAGTTTTCTCATATTCTAATATAAGAGAGATTCTTTATCCCTTCTCTTTTGCTACTTGTATATCACAATGCCAGTAGCCAGTAACTTTGTTACCAACATCCTGACCTTTAGTCAAGTGTAGCCTATCTATCCCTTACAATATCTTTAAGTTCTTAATGTGATTCCCTTGTCATATTCATCCCCTTTATATGCACCCATTCTTTGAGGTTATACTATTCAAGGTCCTTACTAATAATTCTTAACACTATCTTCAGTGCCATGGCTCCTATCCATTCATTTTTTACTTTTAAATCCTGTCAACTCATGCTAGTATGGGATCTCACTTAAAGCCACTTCCCCCCTTTAGGGTGTACCCATGTCACTATCTATTTGTGTTCTACCTTACACCCTTATTTCTAATTTTCAAATGCGTATGATGTTTTTCCAACATCATTGGTATACTACGCCATACCCATCCCTTTGTTTATATAACCCATACCTTTGATTGCCCATGTATGACGTCTTAACCTAATCGTGAGGTGCTAATCCAGTCTAATTGTTGGTACTCGAGTCATGTATACACAATTTTTCTTTATGCCTCATGAGCTTACATCCTTGTTGTGTGCCCGATGCTCACTTTCTTAATGGCATATTGAGCTTGCCTAAATAATAGGTCTACCTTAACAACATCTTGTTGTACTACCCCTTGAAATTTATAAGTATACATTGTCCTTTCATTCCGTCCTTGTATTTAGTTACTTATGTCTATCTTGGGTGCCTCTATTAGAACTTCCTTACTAAGCTTTACTTATTCTCATAACGACCTTCGTTATATTCACATGGTATACTATTCACATTCAGTCCCATAGTATAACACTGCTTGACCTTCTTCACGATTCTTACTATGGGTTACTTACCCTTCTTAGCTAGTCTTATCCTTAATATCTCACAAGCTGTCTTATTAACACTTCACTTCCATCATAATTCTTTTTTCCTTGCACTCTTGTCTTAATCATACTGTTACTTCTTTCAAATATAACTCGTCATAGTTTATCCCTATGTATCAATTCAGGCGATGCCTTACTATATCGTTTTATCCAAATCTATCAATCTTTTCTAAATTATCCTCTTTGGCTTATAGGTTTTTTCCAACTTCGTTCTACTATACCAGTATCGACCTCTTAGTTTCTGTTGCCATCAATTCAGCAATTAACTCATTTCTCGAGGTCATCCATACTCATTTAGTCAAATCTCATCATTGTTGTGGGCACAACCTTTCAAGACATACTACAGCCCTATATCTCCTTCTTTCTTATGTCTAAGAAAATTTGGGCAGAGTTTCCTCTGTATTTCTTACTATATCAATACCTGCATGCAGAAAATGCCAATAGTGCCTCATAGGGCACACATATATATTCATATCATATCATATCGCAGCCACACAAGGCACCCATAATTAGTAGTATAAAAATGGACTTACCTCATATGTCCACTCGAACTGCACCTGTTGTACTTTCCTATTTACTTTTCTTTTCATTTTTTGACTTTACATGTCAATCATATTTCAACACCTTACTTGATGTATATCTTTTATGCCTTCACTTACCTGCGTGCTCTATAACCTCCTATATCGCTAGTCACTTTCTTCTATCGATGTTGTTCTCCTATTAAAATCACAAGTTAGTATGAAGAATTTCAATCCCTATTACTCGGGTCTATCGCACGATCTTAGATATGAAAGAAAGTAACATCCTAAATGTCCTTTAGCCTCCTGTCTATAGACAAGACACTACTAGACACGGTCTATAGACATTTTAAGGATGAACTGCTCTGATACCACTTTTGTTATGACCTAAATCCGTGGGCTGCGACTGGGGTCCAACCTGGACCCCCATATACGTATCTATCAGATGTAACAATCAATATAAGAACTATACATAAGAACTGCAGTGGGGCATAAAATTTTCATATACTTGTAGCCTCTTTCATTTGTATCCTATCATAAAAGAGCGTGCAAGCCGACAAGGCTGCCATAGTATCTTAATATTTACAATACATCATATAGACATAACTGAACAAAACTTACACATATAACCCAAACACATGTCTACAAACCTTTAAGAATATTAACAGTACCATATGGTGGGACAGGTCCTCCACCGTACCCCTGAATAAACAAATATATATATTAGAAGGTCAGCACCAAAAGCTAGGTTCCAGAATAATGGAGTACTTCCGACATAGGTGAGTGGAAATGCTAAGATGGCGGATCCCTAAAATGAACATCTATACTTGCGAGCATGAAATGTAGCCCCCGAGGAAAGGGGGGTTAGTACAATATATGTACTGTGTATATAAAGCATAAAACATCATAACTGAGAAAATAGTTGAAATAGAGATACAGGGGGCAAGTATAACATTTAGCCATCTACCGTACCTGCATCTTATAAAATAAAGGCCTATATGCTATCATCACGTACTGTATCTGGCCCGTTTGGGGACTTGTATGATAACTACACCATTTTTTCATCATAAGAACATATATACCATTAGCGTTGTGAAACGTACAGCCCGATCCATATATATACAAAGTACATACCGAGGAACGATGACCCGATCTACATATCTTATAATAATACCGAGGAATAATGGCCCGATCCATATATTGTATAATAATGTCGAGGAAAGATGGCCCAATCCATATATCGTGTAACAATGCCAAGGTACGATGGCCCGATCCATAAACAACATAATATGCCGTGGAACGTACGGCCCAATCCTTATATAGCAGAATATGCCGAGGTACGTTTGGCCTGATCCATATATATCATAATGAATATACGTGCACATAAAACTCTGTAACATATCAAACACCCCTTATATATCAATATAAAGCATGTTCAAGAGCCCCTAGGTATAGGAGATTACACATCCCAACACTATTCAACCTATAGTAGGCTCAAGGGTCATAGTTTAACTACTTCAAGACCCTTATCATTTAGAAGGGGTACAAGTCATGAGTTACATCTAGAATCTATAAATGGAGCTATCTCCAAATCCATGTTCTGTAGTACCTATAGTCCAGTCTTTCTAGAAGTAGGAAATGACAAGCTTTACATGTACCACTTTCTATCACATGGAAGACTTGAAAAGTAATGACTCAACTTGTTACAGGAGTTCTAATCAGTAGGAAGTGAACAAGAGCCTTAACTCACACTCAGAGTTTTAAGAGTGGAATAACTCCCAATTTCCTATACATAATACTTACATCTAATTCATTCCAAAAGAGAAGAAAGGGTAGCTTAACATACTCATCCCTTTCTAATATATGGAAGGCTTGAGAAATCCCAGTTCGATTACTATCGGAGTGCTTTCATTAAGAAGTAAATAATGTTCGTGAATTAATCTTGGCATTTATGAGTAGATTTACCCTTAAGCTCATTTCATTCATTACTTAAGTTGAAGATGTGCCAAAATAAGGGAAAGGATAGGCTTGACATACACTACTTTCCAGCATATAGAAGACTTGAGGAATGGGAGCTTAACTACTTTAAGAGTTAACATTCAGAAGTGGACACAAATTATGAATCATGAATCATGTTCAGATCTCATGAATAGAATTACCCCAGGCTTCATACACATATGATTTGTCACTTAAATCTAAGACATGCCCAAAAAAAAAGAAAGAATAGGCTCTATATACCTTTTACGTAGTTCTCTTAATCACGCTCACGTCGTTGTCCTCCAAACCTATTTAACATAGAAGTAATACGAATATTAACAACTCTTGGCTTTCCAGCACCTTAGGTTACACAAGAGTATTTATAGAACTCATCCCCTCGATTGCCTTCTCGACTAGTTCCTTAACTAGTTAAAGAGTTAACGAAAATCGGGCAGCATGTCCCCTTGATGTGACCTATATGAATTTCCAATTACACTCCTAACCTACAGACAACCAACAACAATCACCTTCAGAATGTGTTTAAGCAATTCACATCAATAATATACAACTTAAACGCCAAATGACTCACTCGAAACTACGATTCTAAAAAAGGGTTTCTAGTTTCAATTTTACAAAACCCTTAACCACACGAGACGAAAGATCGGGTGGCTGCAAAAAAATCAACCAAACCTCTTTTAACATATATTCAATCACCCTAACACACCACCATACGACCAGCAGCAGTCCTTATATGCACAACACCTCATTTCGACTACAATTTAACTATAACGATTCCAAGTTAGCTTATTTTGAACGTCTAGCATTTTCACAATTTTCTTAAACTTCAAGAATCCTACAAGGTGTGTAATAAAACCTATAAAAACACCATAAACTTCAAATTAGAAGGAGAAAGCTTGCCAAAATTGCGCCTCAGAACTTCTCTAGTATTATTAAAACATTGTGGCTGCTTGCCATCCATTTGTTGCTGATCTAAGCCATTATTTTATACTATTAATACATACATAACATGTACAAACCCTTACCAAAACGTGGGAGAAGAGAACAAAGCCATACCTCACTAAAACTTACTAAAACTTGTCTCGGAAGTTCTTTTGACATGCTGAAAATTAGCGAACTGTTTGTATCTCTTCCTTGCTGCCCCAAAATGAAATTTTTCACTTTCAAACACTTCTATATCACTGTAGTATACCTTAAATAATTAATTCATGGAATAAAATCGGAGGCTTACCTCTCCTTCGCCAAATCCGTGACTAGTCTCTCTTTTTCTCTAGCTTTGTCTAGCTTTTTTGGGCTAAGTATAGATGCTGAAAATGAGAAGTTAGTCATCAAGAACTACATATATACCTCCTTAGGAGGTGACACGTGTCATCTCCTAAGGGTGAAACGTGTCCATCCCCCTATTGGGACAAGAATCCATGCCATGCCCCTAGACTGCCACGTGGCGAGGTGGGACCACCACCAAGCAGGTGGGTCACCTACTTAACCCTAAGTAGGTGCATCACCTTCTGCCATATGTCACCTTCCCTTGCTGCCACGTGTCTCCTTCTCTTGCTTCCATATGTCACCCCCCTCTCGCTGCCATGTGTCACTCCCATATGCTGCCATGTGTACCTCTCACGTGTTGCCATATGTCAAGTAGGTGCATCACCTACTTTGTCCAAGTTGGTGCATCGCTTGCTTACTTCTTCTTCATGGGTTCGTAATCTCATCTTACTTTATGGACCTATGTAATCCTTGCTACGTAAGCTTGGTATGAACTCAGGTAGCTTTGGAATGTAAGATTTTTAAGTTGGTAGCTTTCGTATGTAAGTCGAGTACTAAAACTCATCACTTGGCCTCCAACACCTTCCGACTTCTCATGACCCTATTTCCAACCTTTCTTACTATGGGGTATGACATTCTCCCTTCCTTAGAGTTGCTTGATAGTGTCGTAGATTATCTGGTTCACATAAAAACTTCTAAGAAGCTTAAGAGACATTCCAAGATCAAGAGTGTAGGGTTTAACAAGTTGGGTCCCCACTGGTGATATGGGCTGAGTTTTCAAAGGCGTTACTTGCTTGATTTATCCTCTTGAGAATCAAAGAACAACTCCGAGATAATTTTTTACGATTGGAGAAGGGATCCATAACCGTATTAGAGTACGAGGACCGATTCCATAAGCTCTCCAGACATACCACAATGATCTTACCCATAAAGGAGGAGAGAGTTCGGTGCTTCCTTAGAGGATTGAGGCTCCAGTTATTGATCGAGACTCAATCTCTAGTCTCAATAGGATGCTTATTTTTGGAGGTAGTAGACCATGTTCGTACGCTTATGAAGCTCTGTTGCGAGGCCCAAAAGGGTAATGACAAGAGAGCTAGGTAGGAGGATAGCCATGATAGACATCGCTTTAGACCTCAAGAGTCTTATAATAGATTATTCTAGATATTTTGGGCGAGTTAGTCCAGCCGCCCTTCCAAGACTCTCTTCAGACTTCAAAGGGTGGTCAGCACCATCAGGCTGGCTCTAGTATCGATCTAAGCCAGGCTGAGGTAGTTTACAAATGGGTTCTTCCTACTGAGCTAGCTGACCTCCATCTTTTTGCGGAGTGCCCTCACCTTAGTCTAGCCTTGCTAGCTCTAAAGGTAGATGGACTTGTGCCAGTACCAACACCTTTAGTTCGAGGCAGAGGCCAGGGACTGGACTGCAGGAGTGGTTATTAGTATGCTTGGGGATATCCCCAAAGAGGTAGGTCAGGATACAAAGTCGATACGCAGGGTAGAGGAACCCAGACCCACTTCTATGCAGCCCCTGGTAGAGCAGAGGTTGAGGCCTCGGGTGATGTGTTCACAAGTATGGTTTTATTATGCCATCAACCGGTATTTATTTTATTTGATTCTGAATCTATATATTCTTATGTATCTACATATTTTTCCCTTTGACTGAGTATGAGTCTGGAGCCGTTAGGTGTTTCGACCCCGGTAGGTGATTCCTTAGTTATTGCTCAAGTTTTTAGATCCTGTGTGGTGACTACTCAGGGGCATGACATTAAGGTTGATCTCATTTTGCTTGATATGGTGGACTTTGATTTAATTCTTTCCATAAAATAGTTATCCCCTCACCATGCAGTCTTGGATTATTATGCCAAGACTGTTACCTTAGCCATGCCTGGTATTCCACAGGTGGTGTGGAAGGGCTCTTGCAGTGGCACGCCAATTGGGGTGATTTCTTTTGTTTGGGCTTAGAGGTTAGTGGCTAGCGGGTGTTTAGCATACTTGGCTTATGTTAAAGATGTGAGCAAGGAGGGACCTATAGTTGATTCAGTACCTACAGTCTAAGAGTTTGCAGATGTGTTTTCTGCCGATCTTTCTGGCCTCCCTCCTGACTGCGATCTTGACTTAGCTATTGATATAGAGGTGGGTACTCATCCTACTTTAACATTATGATATCGTATGGCCCTAGTAGATCTTAAGAAGCTTAGTATTTAGATTCAGGATGTTTTGGATATGGGATTCATTCAGCTTACTATATTTTCTTGGGTTACCCCAGTCCTATTTGTTAAGAAGAAAGATGATACTATGCGGATGTGCATCGATTATAGGTAGTTGAAGAAGGTGAAGGTGAAGAACTACTACCTTATGCCTAGGATTGATGATTCGACCATATTTAGGATGTTGTGGTATTTTCTTAGATTGATTTGAAATCCGATAACCACTTGATGAGGATTAGGGAAGCAGATGTCCCTAAGACCGCATTTAGGACTCGTTATGGCCACTATGAGTTGCTAATGATTTCTTTTGGGTTGACTAATGACCTTGCCGCATTCATGGACTTAATGGCTCGGGTGTTTAGTCCGTACTTAGATTTATTAGTCATAATCTTTATCAATGACATTCTGGTATACTAGCGGAGCCGGGAGAAGCATAAGTAGCATTTGAGAGTACTGCTCTAGACTTTGAGAGATCAGTAGCTTTATGCCAAGTTCTCAAAGAGCAAGTTTTGGCTTGAGTATGTAGAATTCTTAGGACACGTGGTTTTGAAGGATGGAATTATGGTGGATCCGGCGAGGATTGAGGTCATTCATGATTGGGCCAGGCCCACCTCTATGACTGAGATTTTTAGCCTCATCGGATTGGTAGGGTTCTACAGGAGCTTTGTTGAGGGGTTCTCTACTATAGTGGCACCTCTAACTCAGTTGACTCACTAGGATATCCTATTTGTGTTGTCGAAGGAGTGTGAGAGGAGCTTTTTGAGGTTCAATGAGTTACTTATCACTACTGCTATATTGACTCTTACTCTTCAGGGCGAGGGATTCACCATTTAGTGTAAAACATATAGTATTGGTTTGGGTTGTGTACTAATGCAATAGGGAAGGTTATTGCTTATACATTAAGGTAGCTTAAACTGCACAAGCACAACTACCCTACTCATAATTTGGAGTTAGCGTTGGTATATTTTTCTCTTATGAATTGGAGCCACTACTTTTATATAGTTAGATGAGATATTGACACTGACCACAAGAGTCTTCAGTATATCATGAGCCAGAGGGATCTTAATTTGAGAAAGCACTGCTGGATTAAGCTCCTGAAGGACTATAACCTCTCAATTCTCTACCATCCAAATAAAATGAATGTAGTAAAGGACGCCTTTAGTTGGAAGGCGGTGAGTATGGGTAGTCTAGCCTTCCTTTCTACTGTGAAGCGACCATTATCTTTTGATATCCACTCCTTAGCTAATCAGATAATTCGACTTGACATGTCTGATTCCTGGTGTGTGTTAGCTTATGTGGGAGCTCATTCAACTTTATTGGACTGGATTTTGAGCCGTTAATTTGAGGATAAGGAGTTGTTGCACTGCGAGATTGGTTTTTAGAGGTGACGCCGGTTTGGCTACCTTAAATTTAGATGCGGTTTTGAGGTTTGGTGGTTTTTGCTATGTTCCGAGAGTTGAGAGTTTGATTCAGATGATCATTAAAGATGCCATGAATCCAAATATTCTATGTATGTTTGGGCACTGTTGAGATGTATTGTTACTTGAGTCATCAATACTGGTGGAGCAGTATGAGAGATATTATGGATTATATTTTGCGTTGTTTAAGTGGTCAATAGGTTAAGGTTGAGCATTTGATTCCTGGTGGCAAGCTTCAGATATTACCCATTCTTGAGTGGAAATGGAAAAGCATCACCATCGATTTCATTGTGGGGTTGCCTCGCACTTCCTGTGGTCTTGATAGTATTTGGTTCATCGTGGATCGACTGGCCAAGTATGCACACTTTCTTCCCATTTATACTTCCTATAGTTCTGAGAGGTTAGACCGTATCTACATTCATGAGGTGGTTCGCCTTCATGGTCTGCTATTTTCTATCATCTCAAACCAAGGCTCACAGTTCACATCTAGCTTTTGGAGGACTTTTTAAGAGGAGTTGGGTGCCCTTGTTGACCTTAGCACAACTTTCCACCCGCAGATAGATGGTCAGTCATAGTGCACTATACAGGTTCTCAAGAATATGTTGTGGGCCTGTGTCATGGATTTTAGAGGTCAGTGTGATCAGTTCTTTCTGTTGGCGCTATCTCTCTTTAGTTGTTTGGTTTGAGTCTTCGGAGCATAGGATGCACGGTACAAACTTAATGCAGGAGGCCTTAGATCATGTAAGGGTGATTCGGGATAGGCTCATGACAGCTCAGGGTAGACATCGAAGCTGTGCGGATCTTAAGCGTTGACTGTTGAGGTTTGCCATTTGTGATAGAGTATTCCTCTATGTATCACCCATAAAGGACATGATGAGATTTTTGAGGCAAGGCAAGCTTAGCCCCAGTTATATTGGCCCTTTTGAGATATTGAGGACAGTTGGCGAGATCCCATATGAGGTAACTTTGCCGCTAGACTTTTTAGCTATTCATCTAGTTTTCCATGTTTTGATACTGCACCGGTATGTTCCAGACAATTCCTATGTACTTGGTATGACACGGTTGACTTGAATGATCATTTGAGCTATATTGAGGAGCCAGTTGCTATTTTGGCTAGAGATGTCAGCCAGCTGCGTTCCAGATCCATTCATGTGGTTAAGGTTCGTTGGAGGAATTGTCCAGTTAAGGAGACTACCTAGAAGACCGAGCATGAGATACAGACGCAGTTCCTTGGCTTATTTGAGCCTTTAGATACTTTTTGACTCTTACTTTTGCAGAATAAAGTTCTTTTAGTATTGGATGTTGTCGCGACCCTCTAGGTCATTTTTGAATTTAAGCATTCATTCCATCATTTAGAGTGTTCCTGTAGAGACACTAAGTAATTTATGACTTATTGTCACTGATTGTTCGTTCGCCTAGTCGTTCATTTGGGTTTTAGGCCCGTTTCCCTATTTTGGATATTTTATAACTTGAAAAGTTGAATTCAATCATAACTTTAGGAAAATGACCTCATAATGGAATTTTGACAATTTTATCAGCTTCAGAATGGCCAAATTAGGCTAGTAACCTGGGCGGCATGAGTACAGAGACAATCGGTATGAGTTTAAGACCATTTGGTGCTTTTGCCTTTGAAATTTTACATATAGTTGACTTTCGTCAACATTTTTGGAAAATGCGCTTAGATACAAAGTTTTGATAGTGTGGTTAGTTACGAAATATCGAGTTTGGTCTAGAATAACTCTTTATTTCCTTCTCGAGGCTTCTGGTCAAATTCTGAGGCCTGTTGTTGATTCTGGCTTAAAATGCCCCTCGGATGTGGGACCTACTTTCAATTATAATGAATTTGTTTAGAAAGTTTGACTATGCCATTGAGATCGAAACATGGAATTTGTTGGGGTAGCATATCTTATTTGCACACACGTGATTCCTGAACAAATTTCGAGCACCCATCAAAAAATTTAAACTTGAGAAATATTAGTTTTTTAGCTAATATCTTGTGCAGCCAAAATTATTCTCCGCAATCGCAAGCTATTGGCCACGTTCGCGGAGGTCCAGGAAGTTGTTCTCCATGTTCGCGGAGCCATGGCCGCGTTTGCCGAGGTATGTCTCTTTTACCTCCGCGTTCGCAGAGCATTGGCTGCGTTCATTTAAGTGCATGTATTTTGCCTCTATGTTCGCGAAGGCCAAGCTCATTGACCTCCGCATTTGCAGGCCACTTAGGCTGCGTTCGCGAAGGCCAAAGTCCCATTGTTTTAATAAAGGACCAAGGACGATTTCAGCATCACTTCTAAAATTCCAACTTTGATTTCTCCTCTATTTCAAAACCAAAGTTGATGATTTAAGGGTTTAAATTCAACAGAATTTCATGGGGAATCCAATGGTTTGGTTGGAAACTAGAGGGGAAGCTTAGTGTGAGGTAAATTTATGTAGTTAGCTATTTTTCTAGTCATTTTTGGATTGAATTTTTGTTAAACTTTGGGAGATTATATATTGCTCATATATGCTCCATTTTTTGAAATTCTTGAGGCTAACTTGCTAGTTTTTCCATAAAGAACATCGTAGTATGCTTCGTTTGGGTCGGCGGTTTCCCTTTTCGAGAAGTTTTTCTTTTAGAAGATGCCACAGATTCTCTTTTAGCTTGATTGTGGGATTTTTTTATATGCCTAATTCTTGTCATTTCCCAACCCGTATTGTTTATCAAATTGATTTATGAGCTTGGGGTGTTGCTTTCAACTAGTTTTTAGGGTCAATTCAAGAATTCCAGATGCGAGTCCCACATTTCCTAATTTGTACCCCAAAATTGACCTATCTCTAAATTCGATAATTTTAGTGTCATAACGACCGTATTAACTTTGTGATTCTATTGTTGATAGCATGGCTTTGTTTAGAGTCCCTTTGAAAGGGAAACGCTCTAGTTTCAGGAGTTGGAGTGCGTGCAATCGGCCTACAAGTAGGTTATGATTTCCCCCTAATTAGTCTGAGCATTTGTAGGCAATTGTTTATTGAATTATATGAGTTTTGAGTGGTTGGTTGTCAAGCATGCTAAATTCCTAGATTCCATGCCCTAGGTGTTATTTTTGGAAAATTGTTGGACTATACAAGTACGACTTCTATTAATGTTGATCATTCATTCTTTTTGGTGAATGTCGTGCCTGTGGTTATATGTTTGGAAGCATGTTTGGCCTTAGTCTGGGCTTAGACTAGTGATTTCCTTAGTAATAGTGTCGTTGGGCCTTAGAACTTCTTTGACATAGTTTCAGACGGTTAGTTCCCTGTAGAATGATATAGCAGACTTAAGTCTAATAGTCTGAGATTTAGCTAGCAACTTATGACCTTACCGCCATAATGCCCTATTCTCCTATCGGTCATGTATCCCTTGGTTCTTGATTCTTAGGAGTCTTTTCGACAATTTGAGTTATATTTGGTTTGGGTTAGAGTGGTGCATTAATGATACTCAGTTTGGGGATACTCCTTGTGACGCATGGTTGGTCGTTGATTCTAATTCGGTTCACTCCTCTAGCTACAGTTACCAGGTTAAAGTCCGTGGTCCAGTTTACTTGTATTCTACTCCCTAGCTACTGTTACGAGGTTGAAGTTTGTGGTCTAGCTTACTTTTGATCAGGCTCCTTAGCTACAATTACCCATTGAAGTCTGTGGTCTATCTTACCCGTGTTCGACCCTTGTCTATAGTTACCTGATGAAAGTCCATGGTCTTCGGTTCAATACCTTTATTTACTCTTAGCTTCGGATTGAGGTATTAGAGTTTGGAAATAGTTTGGTACAAGTATGGGAAATGGTGATATTATTGGAATCCTTTTGGCTCCATTTATTTTACTTTACCTTTTCTTTGCTCCTGTCGACCTTATGGAGGTACGTTCAGGTTGTTACCTTATACTTGTGCATAAGCATACCCATCAGGTTTATGGGAGCTCATAGGATTTAGTTGGATTGTTTCTCTATGTTTGTAGTATGCTCGTGTACATACCTACATTTACTTCTTGCCCTATCTTTGGTTGTGATCTTTTACTCGCATTTTATTTTACTTTTTCTTATCTTGATCAATCGGCCTATGATGCCACTGGGTACCTACTATTTTGGTATTCATACTACACTCTATATCTATTTTCATAATACAGGTACAAGTACTAGCTACCGGCATTGATTCAAGCCAATTGCAGTCGTGATTGGATGCGAGGTTGAGCATATTGCATCCTGGATTTACCCACCTCCCTCTATATATACATTTTTCCTATTTTTTGCTTTTTGAGACAACTTTGTTCTGTGTTCTACTTTTGGGACTTGTACTATTTTATTAGTAGCTCTATAAATGTGACTTTCAAGTTCTAGGAGGGATCCTTTTTCTTTGTATATATTTAGTTTCTTGTGCCAGCTCATGTATGCTCTTATTATTACTTACTGTCTTGGATTAAATTGCTAGTCTTCTACCTTGACATCCCGTTACTCGCAGTTCCAGAATATGGGTACCAGTGGGTCATAGTACGCGCCATCATGACCTGAGAAATCGGGTCGTAAAAAATGGGGATGAGGTTATGGATTGAATGTATGATATGAACTAATCTAAATTGATTGATGGGGTTAATAAAAGGAATATATGCTATTTTAGTAATTTTAGTATGACATGTCGTAATCTTGATATCCATGTGTATTTGATAAAATACTTTGATACTCTGATTATGATTGTGGATTATTTGAATTCATATATTCCTCATTACTTGTGTGGGCATGCTGATTGCATTGGTTCTAAAACACTGTAATGAGTGGGATATGATTGCGAGTCCTAGGTTATTTACGGTGAGATATTATGATGCCGAGGTCATTTTTGATGAGATATTATGATGCCGATGTCATTTTCAGTGAGAAATTGTGATACCGAGCTCATTTACGGTGAGATATTGTGTTGCTGAAATCATTTTCAATGGGGTTATGATGATGAGTTTTTTGCTGGTGATTGCACACATACATGATCATTGAGTGTGCATATACATTCAAGTATATCTGTGTGGCAGATTTGATACTTGTGATTGACTTGTGATTATGGTGCTATATGACTTGTGATACTAAGCTACAATTTGAACATTATTTGAAATTTTTTAGCATGAATTGTTAGATTGGGATGCTTTTTATGCAGGTTATAGTTATGGAGGTTTAATTGGATTGGAAAGGAGTCCGTATATCCTATTAGACTTATTTAGTTTTGCTAGTTGTCTTGCTGGGTACGTTGTTGTTTGCTGCTCACCCATTGCTTCTACACTTGTGTAGGTTCTGAGCTTGGACTTT
Organism: Solanum dulcamara; assembly: GCF_947179165.1. Taxonomy (NCBI): domain Eukaryota; kingdom Viridiplantae; phylum Streptophyta; class Magnoliopsida; order Solanales; family Solanaceae; genus Solanum; species Solanum dulcamara. The sequence goes on from NC_077245.1 coordinate 57,361,962, forward strand.
GGTTGCTCACTTTTCTTATCATCTAAGGTTTCTAGGATATTGAGAGAGAGGTAGCTATTGTCACCCGACAGACTCTCTGACTCCTGTATTGTTATGCTTTACTCTGTTTGGTAGTCAAATACATATTGAGACTTGTATTTTTATTTCGGCTCTATTTTAATGGGTTGCACATGTGACAACCAATCTATATGGATTATTTAAGTTAGAAAGACTTCCGCTTTTTTTATTACTTGCCTATTTGATCTGATTCCGCTTTATTTTTTGCAATTGTTGGGTTATTAGGCTGACTGTCTAGTAAAAAAGAACAGGTGCCATCACACCCACATTCCAGTTATGATATTACCTATACTAACATTAGAAATCTAACTAATTGAATGATAGAATAATCTTACATTTTGTTCATAGATTATTTCTCTTTTCACCCCAATTTAAGTTTCATACTTTCCGTTTTGGTCAATTCTAAAAAGAAAATCTATTTTTAAATTTAGTAAGTTTTAATTTCAACATTTTATGTGACAAGTTTAATGCCACAGGAATTAATAAAGGATTACACAAATCATTAATTTAAAAATATAAGATTCAAAAGTCTATCTTTATTTCTGAAAATCTACGTCCGATTAAACTAATACATTTTAATTAAGATGGAGAGAGCGTTATCTTATCATTAAAATGAAGCAATCCGAATATTCTGATCCAACATCAAGAGTCACCCATCAGTAGGTAAGCCAACCCATATTTCGGAACGGCTAGTAATGGGGCTAGTGGGTAGAAACTCAAAATAAACGGAACTAATATACATAATAAAGAAATAAATAATAGAAGAGAGAAAATAACAGAGGTGTCATGTCCCAAATTAGGGGAGGTGCATCAGTGTGACGACCCATTAGGTCGTTTTGAGTAATAAAGCTTCTTATTTTATAAAAGACTCATCCCATAAAGCTTTAATGGGTATTTTGGTTATTCGATAACTACGGTTTTTTAGTTGAAGGGTCAATTTTGACATTAATTTAATTGGTGGGATAAATTTATACTTTGTTTATTACCCTATACTACTTAACCCTTATTAATTGAATATTTAGTGAGATTTTGAGTTCGTCGTTAATTTAGAAGAAAGCAAAAAAGGATCTGGACAAGGCCCTTTGGCAGCTATGAAGAAAACTACCACTTCAGGTTAAGCATAAAATTTTGAGTTGAGAATTTTTATTGTTGCATAGCTGAAAATATATTATTCTAATATGAGTCTATGGAAAGAAATTTCCAATTTCAATTTTAGTATTGAGGATTGGTTTCTGAATGAAAATTGTAGGCAATATATGAGTAATGATTGACTTATCATTGTGGGTTGAATGGGAATAAGATTATAAATTAAAGTTTGCAAATTTTGTTGCTGCAGTGCAACATTAATTCTTATTTGACTTAGGATAAAATATTTTGGGTGGCTAGTTAGGGATTAATGATGACTAAATAATTTGACGGCAAACTATAGGGTAATGACTGGAGAAAGATAGACTAGAATTGATCCATTGTAATTAGATTAAGGTGTTCATTTACACTTACGGACTGGTGCTAATTATTTTGCGTGACTTTGTAATATGTTATTTAATATAAGGTGTATTGTATTATATAAATATCATTAGATTTATGATATTGAAAGAATTAAGGCTTAACCCTAAGCTTGAATTTTAGGAAATTTATTATAGAGTTTGGTGAGTTTTTGGGTATAGGTTAAACATATATATAATATGGGTGTTTACGGATTCATTTTCTTGCGATATACTTCATAGATTGGAAACGTTTTGAGGTATCGAAGAAAGGAAAAAAACTAGTGAATTAGATTGTTTGACTTCGATTCTTTAGCTGAGGCAGATTGCAATTTATTCTATATCATAGATAGACTCTTTATAACAATTGATAGTCATTGAGTAATGTGTGAAGTTTACTATGCATTTGATTATCGTAGTTTGAATGGTTGATATGTTGCTGTGATTAGTCTTCAATTCCAAGACCGTGAAATCCATAATCTTGTACTTGCCTTATCAAAAGTGATGCCTTGAATAAAGAAGGCTTGATGAAATATTGTTAATGAAGTGGAATGTGATAATAAAGAATAATAAATTACTTATATATTTGGATAAGGTTTCACAAGCTAAAACAATATATTTGGATCGGGTGTCATGATCCAACACAATATTTTGGATCGGGTGTCATATTTCGACATGATATCATTAGATCAGGTGTCACGTTCTGACACGATATTATTGGATCGGGTGTCACTTTCCAACATGATAATATTAAAGAAAACCATATTAAAATGACTTAATACTACCCAATCTCAAACAACTCATTTCCCAAAAGACCTGGTATGGAGGCCTGAGTCCTCATGTAAACTATTGATATTTTTGACTGATTATGTAATTGTTCATTATGTTTTCACTTGATCTTGATCTTGTTGGTTGCTACTTGTTAAGTGCTATTGTTGATTGTCCGCTATAACTTTATGCATATTGATTTCTATTTCTAGTCGGTCGATGATACCTACTTAGTAAATGTTACCATGTACTGACCCCTACTTGTATATTTCTTTGCTTTATTTTGTGGAGTGCAGCAAGTGTACCATCGACTTTGACGCACCCTCAACTCTAGTCAGTCTCAGATATGTTAGATTTTAGGGTGAGCTATCCTCCTACTTCATGTTGAATTGCTTTAGTCATGACATGATGTCCTTAATTTTTATACACTAACTAGTTTATTTATCTATTTTGGTGTTTGATACTATGAGACTTGATATTATGAGATTAGATGTCCATGATGTGATGACTTTCAGATTTTGGAGAACGTTATGTAATAGACTCTAGTGGATTGTTATTTCTTACTTTAATAAGGTTTGAGCTTCTGCAATATTATCTTGTTTTATGAGTTGAATTGCTAATATAAGTTGGGGTTTTTATCATTGGTTCTCACACCTAGGAGGTTAAGTATGGGTGTCACTTATGGCCTATTTTGTGTTGTGACAAACTTGGTATCAGAACCTTAGGTTTGATGATATCATCACACAAGGACAAGTGTAGTAGAGTCTTGCAGAATGGTAAAGGGCTGCCTTTACTTTTCTTTGGGAGATTATAGGATTTTAGAAAAACTCCAGTCCTTCTTTATTTCTTGTTATTACTTGTATCCAATTGGTATCTAAGTGATACAAATTGGTATCTAGCTTTGTTCACTATATTTTCGCAAATAATCAGAGCTAGAGAAACAACAATGTCTAAGCCTTTCTTTAGAGCTTGTACTAAATTAGAGTACTATAAGGAGTATGTGGTATTTGATAAATCGATCATATGTACGATTGTAATAGGGGCCAGAGTAGTTGAACATGGGTAACTAAAAATCAAAGAGATATAGTCAGATGAATGAAAATGTTTGATATGGGCACTATGAAAGGAGTATCTTGTGTTATTTTGACCTTGGTTCTGTACATTCTAACGTGAACACCTACTTTATTTAGAATATTACTTGGAGTATGATTCGCTACATATTCCCACGCGTGTTTCCATAGCTATAGGTAGTTTCTTAGTGGTGGATCGAGTGTACCGATCTTGTGAGTATCATCTCTGTAGGGTGACATCCTTAGGTAGATTAGGTGATTTGAGTTATGGCAGATTTTGTGTTGTTGGGATAGTTGAAGTCTACCAATGGTTCTACACAAACCACATTTCTTATGAGAATATATAGAAGAGCTACCATGAATACTTATAATTGTCCGATAGTCTTAAGATTCATCTAGTCTTCGGGGTCATGTCACGGCTATGTGTGATTGAATGTGGGGACCATGGAGTCTAGTTTTTTCGCTCTTAAGGGTTATTTACAATCATAGCTACTGATCTAATATTTTTGACAGTGTTGTTAGAGGTTTTATAAGACTTGGGCAGCGTCTTCTAATTTCTTCATGGAGAAGTATATCCCCTAGACATTGAGGGACAAGAGGGGAGAGGAGTTCCTGAATATAGAGCGAGGGAAGATGTGTGTTATAGCATATAAGGCCATATTTTGTGCCTTATCCAAATATCCTACTCCACTTTGCTTTAGTCTAGAAGAGTGGATTTTACCGCTTTGTGAAAGGAATTAGGTCATAATCTCTACTACAGTTTCATAGATTGAGTGTATGTCAAAAAGGGTAATGATGTGACTATTACAATGATATTAATGCTTACTTGGTTAGAGTTAAGGATTATGTTACTCCGGCTAGCGACCTAATTTATGTAAGAATATATGTCTTTTGGGCTAGAGATAAAACATATTGGATTTGGATCTAATGGACATTCACGGTGTGGTACTATTGGTATATGGAAATGGATACATCGATTGTCAAGTGTGAATACTAACTACTTAAAGAGTTGTAAGTTGTATTACATGCTTGTATAATGAGATTCAGTGTTGCATCCACAATTGAGAAACTAACTAGTTTGTTACTAGTGATGCTTGGGTTAAGCATTGTTTATATAGAAGATTTTAGTGGTGGATATTTGACACGATTAATAATTTTAGGTTGTCGAGTGTGTCTCAGGGATTCAAAATGAGACCTATGATTTCATCATAATCTCCAAGGGAGTGTATCAATATAGTAACAACAAGATTATGGGTAAACAAAGTCCTAACGAGTAAACTTGAGTAAAGGCAATTGAATATTTTAGTAAGAAGGTACGTATAAAATTGGGTTAGTCCTTTGGATTTGGTTAGTATAGTTGGGTTTAAGGTGCCATGTTGATTGCAAGGTTCACTTGTGGTGATGTAAAGGGCTACTTAGCATGATTGTAACAAGATTTCATGATAGATTGTGATTGTCATGCAATTATATGATAAGAATTTTTGATTAAATAGATTTGATGTGGTAATAACAACTTGCAAATATCTACGGTTGTGGTTGTTGATATTTGGTGAGTAGCATAGTCATATGGAAAGTTATAGGATGTGTTGAAACACCGATCGAATAGAATTAGAAGGAGCTAGAGTCATAAATGGAAAGAATTAGTGGAATGTAGTTTAACCTTCGGAAGGAGGCGAGAATAAAGATAGTTACTTTGATTGCAAGGCCAAAGATATATCTTCAAAGAGAGTGGAGAATTGGATTCGGAGACACATGGTTCTATCTGTTTTGCTCTGGTTATGATGATAGTGTTATGTGTTATTTATATGGGTTAAAACCTGTTCGGTATGATTTTTGAAAAAAGTCTACAAGTGTTAGGCTCGAGTGTGGTGGAAAGTTTTTTTGTGGTTTCGAGTTTGGTAACTTGTACAATTTGATTTTTAACGAAGGATGTAGTAAGGTTGATGGAGAGGCGATCAGTGATAAGCTAAGATACATGAATTCATAAAGATCTTCAAGGTTTCAGCTAATGTTGATAGATAAAGGAATTCGGTGATATAGTTGAAACAAGAAATCAAGTTTTTTTTTCCATTATGAGTCTACATTCATAGTAGTATATTTTATCAAGGTATGTATTGATAACTGAAAAACAATAATCGATAACATCGGGTATTGACCATTTAGAAGGACTTATGAATGACTTTGATCGTAAATTTGATTACTTTTGATTTTTAAAGTACCTAAGGGAGGATTTAACTTATTGTTTTAGCTAAGAAGATGCAGTAAAACATCATGGGTAGTTGTTCAAAGGATAAGACAGGTAAACGACCTAGAGGAAGGAACAAGAGTATGGTATATTAAAAAGTTCAAGGTATTCGAAATTTGAATCATGGGAAGAATCCAAGAAAGTGAAGGAATAAGATATCTCTTATAGACCCTTGGTTCAGAGTGGAAGGTTCTATGGATTTTTACCTTTGAGTTTAGATAGGTCCATTCAATGTGAGCTAGTTTGGCACAGACTTACTAGGGGTTTATCAATGACTTTTACGAAGTTTGAGTTTTGATTTGAGTGAAAAGTAGTGATGTGTGGAAGATGCTGCATTTTTATGTTGGTTTGGATTGTTTGAATTATGGTAGATAACTTTATGAGGCTGAAAGTTACTGGGAAAGCAGGATTCTTGGCCTTTGTAGAGGCAAGATCTTCTTTTCTTGACTAGATTAAATGAAATCAGTTTGATGATAAGAAGCTAAGACGAATTCATGATGTGGTCTTGTAGGGAGAGACCAATGAGGTTGTGATTGATGAGGACGGTGTCCTGAGGATTAAGGGATGAGTGTATGTGCCATCTGTTGATGATTTAATTCATATTATTCTTACAAAAGCTCATTGCTCGAGGTACTTCATACATCCTGGTGCAACCAAGATATATCATGATGCTAAACAACATTATTCATGGAGTAGAATAAAGCATGCTATTGTTGATTTTGTTGCCTATTGTCCGAATTGTCAGTAGGTAAAATATGAGCAGCTGAGGCCTGAAGAGACACTTTAGAGAATGTCCATTCCAGAATGGAAGTGAGAAAGAATTTGTTATATCCCGTACTTTTGTACCTTGAAAGGTTCTTAAGCTTCTTAAGTTTCTTGAAAGGCTCTTAAGCTTGTTAAAGCTTCTTAAGCTTCTTAGAAGTCACCATGTGATCCGGATAATCTATAAAGCCATCAAATAATTCTAAGGAAGGGAGAATGAGATACCCCATAATAGAGAAGATTGGAAATAGGGTTGTAAGAATTTGGAAGAAGTTGGAGACCAAATAATGAGTCGTAGGACTCGACTTACTTACATAAGATACCAACATGGAGACCATACATACATAAGCTACTTGAGTACATATCAAGCTTACGTAGCAAGGATTACATAGGTTTGTAAAGTAAGATGAGATTATGAACCCACGAGACGGAAAAAAAGGTGACACGTGGCAGCATGAGAGAGTGCCATGTGGCATCAGCTGGAAGTGCCACATGGCAGCCGTGAAAGTAAGGGGTGGAACCGATATGCCACATGGAAGCGCATGGTTTGAGGAGGTGGTACGTTGGCCCAATGAGGGCTTAACATGTGTCACCACTTAGGGGTTGACATGTGTCACCACTTAGAGGTTGACTTGTGTCACCTCCTAAGGTGGCCTATATATATATATATGTTTTATGACTCATTCTTATCAAAAAAGTCGTTCTTATCTCCAAAATTCAAGTAAATTCTAGAGAAAAGAAAGAAGAGAAGAAACCCTAGAGCTAGAGAGAAAATAGTGGCGGCCAAAAGGGGAAAAAAAGGAAAGTTTTCCGATTTCATTCCATGAATTAATTATCTAGGTTATACCATGATGGTATGAAGGTGTTATTAATGTAAATTTATGGTTTGTATCAGCAACAAAAGGTTAACAAAAACACACAAAGTTTTTACCGCGCTAAAACAACTTCTGAGGCAAGTTTTGGCGGGTTTCAGGCAAGCTAAGATTTTCCCTTTATGACTGGAGCTTATTATGTGTTTATGAGGTATATTACATGTCTTAAATAAGGTTTGAAGTGAAAAAATTAGATAAGGATGCTTGACGTTAGAAATAAACTAAATTGAAGTCGTTATAGTTAAATCAAAGTCAAGTAGTGTGTTGTGAGTGTGTTGCTGCGGTAGCTGATGGTTTGGTTGTGTGTTGCAGAGATTTAAAGTGTTCTAAAAAGTTTTTGTCTGATGCTGGTTGCAGCCAAACGGCCCTCTATTTCGTATTGTTAAATGTTTTACGAAATAAAGATTAAAAACTCTATTTTGGTATCGTAGTTTTGAGCTAGTTGGTTGGAGTTGTATTGAGTAAGGTTGAAGTGATTTGATTGTATATATAGCGGCAGTTTGTTGTTGGTAATATGGCTGCTAAGATTATCAGTTGGATAGGGCAAGTTATAGGGGAGATGCTGCCTGATTTTCGGTAACTTTGGAACTAGTAATAAACTAGTCGAGGGAAAGGGATAAGGGAATGATTCCTATAAATACTCAAGTGTAGGGATGGAAATTGTAAAAAGAAAGGTTATTAATCTTCGTTTTACTTTCATGTTAAATAATTTAAGGAGATATCGAGGCAAGCTGGGTTACAATTAATCCCTAAAGGGGTATGTGAAACTACCTCCTTTCTTTTGGCATGTTTCTGGCATAAGTATGTAAAGATACCCTTCTTTCCTTTTGACATGTCTCGACATACGTATATGATGATATATGTATATGATGGATCTATGAGGGAAAGTAGAGAGTATATAAAGTCTATCCTTTCTCTTCTTTTGGCATGTCGTAGATGTACGTAAAAGATGATACAATCTCGGAGGTGACTCCATTCCTAAGTGTTTCTTACTCATCATCTAATGTTGGAACTCTTAAAATATTTAAGCTATTTCCTCTCAAGTTTTTCTATACATTGGGAGGTAGTAAGTATGTAAAGCTAATCTTCCCTTCTTTTTGGCATGATCTTTATGAAACAAATAGATGAAGTGTATACGATTCCAAGAAAGTTCCTCTTTTTAAAGCCACTAGGATAGCCAATTTCTTGATTACCAAAATATATTTGATGATGACTTGATACGGGAATATGATTCCAAAAGTCTCCATTTTGACCTAATCCATAGTGGAAATCAAGAGGTACTTGATAAAACTCTTGTCTTTATTTTTGAATGATAGCACATTTTGAGTATTCCATCGAGTCTCAAATACAATCTAAAATGTATATTTTTACTCACTACTCTACTTGTGTATACGATAACCCTTCTATCAATGAGTCTCTCACTAGAGGGTCGGGTACGCTATATGAGAACATGATAATGCAATGACATGAAAAGCTCACTGAGTCCCTCACTAGAGAGTCGGGTACGTATGTATATATAATATATGGATCGGGCTGAATGTTCTTCGGTATTACTATATAATATATGGATCAGGCCGAACGTTCCTTGGCATTACTATATAATATATGTATCGGGCCAAATGATCCTCAGTATTACTATATAATAAATGGATTGGGCCGAATGTACCTCGAATTATTATATGAGATAGCACTAATAGTATATAGATGCTTATGATAACAGAGTGATATAGTTGATACACTAAGTCCCTGAATGGGTCGGGTATAGTACGTGATGATAGTATGTACGACTTTATGTTATAAGCTATAGGTATAGTAAATGATTAGATGTAATACTTGTCCTGCATCCCTATGCCAACTGTAATTTCCTTATGATGTCTATGCTAATATATTCAGTACATATGTTGTATTGACCCCCTTTCTCGGGGGGCTGCATTCATGCCCGCAGGTACAGATACACACTTTGGGGATCCACTAGTGTAGGAGTTCCACTCAGCAGGTCAGAAGCGTTATATTGTACCAGAGCCTCATTTTGGTACTAACCCATGATGTATATATTTATTTGTTCACGGGTACGCCGGGGGACCTGTCCCGCCTTATATTACTGTTCTTACTCTTAGAGGTCTGTGGACATGTATGTGGGTTGTATATATGTATGTGTACAGTGGTTCCTATAAGACTTATGTTTTGGGACATTTCCTTTTGTCATGGAAGCCTCGTCGGCTTATATGTTATCGTGCATGTTGATTTCTTATGACGCAAATAGGAGACAGGGTTACTTATAGTTAGCAGGGGTATATATGAGTGTCCAGTCTGGGCACCCATCACGACCTATGGGGTTGGATCATAATAGAAGTGGTATTAGAGTGGTTTGGTCCTCGAAATGTCTACAGACTATAAACAAGAGGCTACAGGACATGTAGGATGTTACGTTTCTTTCTTGTCTTAAATCGTACGATAGAGCTATGTTTTTAGGATGAACTTGCACTAACCTACTCTAATATTTGCAATAATGCCTCCAGGAAAGAAACAACCACCCAGAAGGGCAAGTTGGTAATGGGGGAATCTAGTAAGGCCCCGACAGTTACTAGGGCTCTTGCCCAGCCTATGTTGAGGATTATTCCTCAGTTGATGAGCTCTACTATACCGTCACCTCCAGGGGAGTTTAGGGCAGTAGGAGCTGCAGGTTCTGATGCCCCAATACCGGAGCCTCCAACCCCATAGTAAGGGGCAGAGGGTAGAGCTATGAGAAACATAGTGCAGTTTCTAACCGAACTGGTGGCAGGATAGGCTCAAAGGCACGGCCTGTAAGACAGTTTGAGGGTCTGTGACTTCTTAACCTGCAATCCCCCAGAATTTCACGGGTTGAGACCTACAGAAGATCCATAGAAGTTCACTCGGCAGATGTAATGCACACTGTGAATCATTAGGGCCTTAGAGACTCGGTTGGTGGAATTAGTTTCATATCGGCTGCGTGATGTAGCCGCTAACTAGTAGAGTCTTAGGAATTGTCAAGAGGCGAGGGTTCTCCTCTAGCTGAATGGAATAAGTTTGTAGAAGCCTTTCTTGGCTATTTTCTGCATCCAGAAATGAGGCAAGCCAGGGTTGATAAATTCTTACAGTTAAAACAAAATGGCAGGAGTTTTAGAGACTACAACCTCGAGTTTGACTCATTAGCGAGACATACACCTACTATTCTAGCTGATATGGTGGAAAGGGTACATTGCTATATGATGGGCCTATATCGTTACTTAATTGATAGCTATATGGGGAAGGCTTCTTAGATGGTCATGGATATTGATCGAGTACAAGCATATGCGCAAGGGGTAGAGGATCGGCACAGAGGGCATTAGTGTGACTGAGATTATGATAGAGACTAGCAGAAGAGAACTAAACCAGCTAGTTATTATGGTGAGTTTCGAGGCGGACAACCTCAATAGTACAGAAGATATCCTCCTCAGCCGGCCTAGAGTGCACCCCTATAGTTTGTAGGCAGGAGACTTGATAGCGCAGGGTATACGGGAGTTGAACAAAGCTCCAAGGTATCGGGCTAATAGATGAATAGAGGTAGTTGTTTTACTTGCGGCCGTCAAGGCTATTTTATCAGAGATTGCCCACTTAAGGGTAACCCGGGTAGTGCAGCTCAGCCTACTGGGTCGATAGCTGGTTTTTCTTCTTCTATAGCTACGCACCCTATGGGGAGGTGTATACAGGCACCAGTAGGCCATAGTAGAGGTCGTGGGGGGAGCTTCTAGTTCTAGTGGCCTTTCGAATCGCATGTATGCCATGGCTAGTAGGCAGGATCAGGAGGTGCCACCAAATATAGATATAGGTATATCATTAATCTTCTTCCAGAATGTATATGTACTAATAGATTTAGACTTTCCCCCTTATCATATATATCTCCTTTTGTTATTGGTATTGGGAACCTTGTGTGGCCGTAATATGCATATATATGTTGGCCTAATGAGGCATTGTGTCTAGGACATGATATAATATGGATGTATATATACATTGGCCTTGCATGGCATTATTGGTATTTCCTGCGTACAGGTTTGGAGATAGTAAGGAATATAGAAAAAACTCTATCGAAATTTTCTTGAAAATAGAAAGAGAATTAGATATAAGGTTGTAATATATCTTGAGAGATTGTATCTACAGTAACGATAAGATCCAACTAAACTAGGAGTAAGACTGACTTTGGGAAATAATTTCATGGTGGTATGGGTGGTAATTAGAAGGTCAATACTGATATGGTGAGAAGAATGGTGATGGATATGAATGTCTTAAGACTACCTATGAGGTATTAAGGATGAGAATGACGAGGTAGGATAAGGGGTTAAGTACGCTTGCTCCATCAGGTGGAATTAGCCCAGAGTAAGGATCGTGAATAAAGGTTAAGAAATATTACCCTACGGGATTGATCATGAGCGGAATATAGTGTGAATATAATGAGGATCATCATGAAAGTACATAGAGCGTAATAAAGAAGTAACTAAAGAATGTGATTGTGAGTAAGATTATGAGTTAGCATCGGGTACACGATAAGGATGAAAGCTTATGAAGCAGAAAGAGGTATTGTGTATATATATCTCCACTTTGGAAAATAGTGGGATCCCTCGAAGATAGAGAATAGAAATTGCAAAACAACTTATGCATTTTGAAATTATCAAAGGAACAAGTGGTATCCATTGAAAAAAATTATTATAACAAAATGTGAAACATGTGTCATTAGAGTATAAGTTCCCCCGAATGGAGAATCGGACATGATTATAAGGACTAGTGACGTACTGATTGGGATGAATGAAATGTGGCTTCAGCTAAACTACTACATTAGTTATATGACTTGGGTACCAGTACTTGGACTAGATTGGGTACTAGTTCTCAATAATTCTAAGCACTCTATAGTTGTATTAAGGTTTCTTACAGGGGCAACCTAAAGTATAGATGATCTAATAGAAGGTGTAGACATGGTGCAGTATATTAAATGTGATGGAATAGAATCATATGCGTATGAATAGTTGAAAATAAATAGAGGATGACATGGGTAAACCCTAAAGGGAGGAAGTGTACAAGAGAAATACAAGCGTGAGAAGACATCAACTGACACTATCACATGTTAACAGGATCGTGTGAAGGATAGTAAGTCCATGTTTGAGTAAGGATTAAGCTATAGTAAAAGAGTTGTTGGCCGCTGATATGTGATATACAAGTAGCAAGGAGAAAGAATAGAAAATCTCCTATGGTAGGAAAGGAGGAGACCAAGGAGTACCTAAAGGAAGGAAAAAAGGTAGGACAGAATAGCGCTAGAGCGAGCAAGTTCCAGTGTGAAGGCGATATGTAAAGCAAGATGGACCAGGAAATGAAAGGACCGTGTATACCTCATACCGGTTGTAGAAAAGTAGTTATGCAACCTAAGAATATATATATATATATAGCATAATACCAAACGGAGGAGTACATGATGAAAAGGAGTTATGATATTTTAGAGACGTTACAGAGAAACAAAAAGGGTGAAGTTAAATCAAATGACCAAAAAGGACATGGTCATGGTTGAACTAAAGATCTACCCCAATACCGGTTGCAAGATAAAAGAGGAGGGGACAAGGTGGAACTTAAAGACTAGCGAAACAACGCTAAGGTAAATCTTAGGCTAAGTTGAGTGCCTTTGCACATTATTGCAGAGATGGCAACGTAATGTAAAAGTGCAACAGGAAAATTGGAGCAAACTCTGAGTATAGGACCATGGAAGAATCTGAACTAACGAAAACCAACATATCGCCATCCTGGATCAGCGGAGTAGGAAGTGGTGAGTTAAGGACGTAGTTTCCATCAAGGTGTTAAGGCGAAATGAAAATCGTGAAGAAGTGACCTGGGAAGCTGAAGAGAAAATGAATCACAAGTATCCATAACTATTTCCTATGTCTATAGATAATCCCAACCTTTGGAACTCTGATATTGAGTGCTCGATGAAAGTATATATTATTTCAATGGAACAGAGAAACTCTCCATATAGTCTGTATAATATCTTGAAGAGGGTTTTTGGTTCACATTCGAGGACGAATGTTCTAAAGGGAGAAAGGATGTTATACCATGTACTTTTGTACCTTGGAAGGTTCTTAAGCTTCTTAAGTTTCTTTAAAGGCTTTTAAGCTTCTTAGAAGTCACCATGTGAGCCGAATAATCTATAACACCATCAAATAACTCTAAGGAAGGGAGAATGAGATACCCCATAATTGAGAAGATTGGAAATAGGGTTGTAAGAATTTGGAAGAAGTTGGAGACAAAATAATGAGTCGTAGGACTCAACTTACTTATGTAAGCTACCAACTTGGAGAAGTTACATACTTAAGCTACTTGAGTACATATCAAGCTTACGTATCAAGGATTACATAGGTTCATAAAGTAAGATGAGATTACGAACCCACGAGAGGAAAAAGAAGGTAAAAAGTGCCAGCATGAGAAAGTGCCACATGGCATCAGATGGAAGTGCCATGTGGCAGCCGCTGGAGCAAGGGGTGGACCCCACATGCCATATGGAAGCTCATGGTTTGAGGAGGTGGTGCGTTGGCCCAATGAGGTCTTGACACGTATCACCACTTAGGGGTTGACACGTGTCACCTCCTAAGGTGGCCTATATATATATATGTTTTATGACTCATTCTTATCAAAAAAGTCATTCTTATATCCAAAATTCAAGAAAATTCTAGAGAAAAAGAAGAAGAGAAGAAACCCTAGAACTAGAGAGAAAATAGTGGCGGCCAAGAGGGGAAAAGAGGAAAGTTTTCTGATTTCGTTCGATGGATTAATTATTTAGGTTATAACATGATGGTATGAAGTTATTATTAATGTAAATTCATGGTTTGTATCAGCACTAAAAGATTAACAAACAGCCATGGAGTTTTAACCGCGCTAAAAGAACTTTGGAGGCGAGTTTTAGCGAGTTTCAGGCAAGGTAATGTTTTTTCTTTCAAAATAGAGTTTATGATGTGGTTATGAGGTATATTACATTTCTTAAATAAGTTTGGAAGTGGAAAAATTAGATAAGGATGCTTTACATTATAAATAAACTAAATTAAAGTCGTTATAGTTAAATCGAACTCGAGTAGTGTTTTGTGATTGTATCGCTGCAGTTGCAGCTGGTTTGGATGTGTATTCCAGGGCTTGAAAGTATTGTAAAATGGTTGTGGGTGCTTCTGGTTGCAGCCACATGACCCTCTATTTCGTATTGTTAAAGGTTTTACTAAATAAAGGTTAAACACTCTATTTTGGTATCGTAGTTTTGAGCTAGTTTGTTGGAGTTGTATTGAGTAATGTTGAAGTGATTTGATTGTATATATAGCGGCTGTCTGTTTTTGGTAATACGCCTGCTAAGATTAGTAGTTGGATAGGGCAAGTTAGGGGAGATGCATCTTGATTTTCGATAATTTTGGAACTAGTAATAAACTAGTCTAGGGAAAGGGATAAGGGAATGATTCCAATGAATACTCAAGTGTAGAGTTGGAAATTGGAAAATGAAAGGTTATTAATCTTAGTATTACTTTCATGTTAAATAGGTTAAGGAGATATCGAAGCAAGATGGGTTATAATTAATCCATAAAGAGGTATGTGAAGCTACCTCCTTTCTTTTGGCATATTTTTGGCATAAGTATGTAAAGATACCCTTCTTTCCTTTTGACATATCTCGACATAAGTATATGATTATATATGTATATGATGACTCCATGAGGGAAAGTAGAGAGTATATAAAGACTATCCTTTCTCTTCTTTTGGCATGTCGTAGATGTACGTAAAAGATGATACAATCTCGGAGGTGACTCCATTCCTAAGTGTTTCTTACTCATCCTCTAATGTTGGAACTCTTACAGTATTTGAGCTATTGCTTCTCAAGTTTTTCTATACATTGGGAAGTAGAAAGTATGTAAAGCTAATCTTCCTTTCTTTTTAGCATGATCTTTATGAAAGAAAGAGATGAAGTGTATACAATTCTAAGGAAGTTCCTCTTTTTAAAGCCACTAGGATATCCAACTTCTTGATTCCCAAAAGATATGTTATGATGACTTAATATGGGAATATGATTCCAAAAGTTCCATTTTGACCTAATCCATAGTGGCAATCAAGAGGTACTTGATATGACTCTTGTATTTTTTTTTTGAATGATAACATATTTTGAGTATTCCATTGAGTCTCAAATACGATCTAAAATGCATACGTTTACTCACTACTCTATTCGTATATACGGTAACCCTTCTATCACCGAGTCTCTCACTAGAGGACCGGGTACGCTATATGAGAACATGATAATGCAATAAAAAGAAAAGCTCACCAAGTACCTCACTAGAGGGTCGGGTACGTATGTATATATAATATATGGATTGAGTCGAATGTTCCTCGGCATTACTATATAATATATGGATTAGGCCGAACGTTCCTCGGTATTACTATATAATATATGGATCGAGCTGAATGTTCCTCAGTATTATTATAAAATATATGGATTGGTCCGAATATTCCTTGGCATTACTATATAATATATGTATTGGGCCGAATGTTTCTTGGCATTACTACTATATAATATATGGATCAAGCCGAACGTTCCTCAGCATTATTGTATGAGATAACACTAATAGTATGTAGATGCTTATGATAATAGAGTGATGTAGTTGTTACACCAAGTCCCCAAATGGTCTGGGTACAATATGTGATGACAGTATGTACGACTTTATGTTATAAGCTACAAGTACAGTAAATGATTAGATGTCATACTTGTCCTGCATCCCTATGCCAACTGTAATTTCCTTATGATGTCTGTGCTTATATACTCAGTACATATGTCGTACTGACCCCTCTTTCTTGGGGGGATGCGTTCATGCCCGCAGGAACAAATACATACTTTGGGTATCCGCCAGCATAGGAGTTCCACTCAGCAGTTCAGAAGCACTCTATTATGCCGGAGCCTAGTTTTGGTACTAACCCACGATATATATATTTATTTGTTCACAGGTATGGCGGGGGCCCTATCCTACCTTATATTACTATTCTTACTCTTAGAGGTCTGTGGATATGTATGTGGGTTGTATATGTGTGTGTGTACAATGGTGCCTATAAGACTTATGTTTTGGGATGTTCCCTTTTATCATGGTAGCCTCGTCGGCTTATATGTTATCGTGCCTGTTGATTTCTTATGACGCAAGTAGGATATAAAGTTACTTATAATTAGAAGGGGTATATGTGAGTGTCCAGTCCGGGCACCTATCACGGCCTACGGAGTTAGGTCATGACAGAATTGCAATAGATTTTATGGTGGGTCTACAAAAGACATTGGGCAAGTTTGATTCCATATGGGTGATTGTTGACAGGTTAACTAAGTATGCATATTTCATTCCATTTAAGGTGACTAATAATGCAGATAAGTTAGCCAAACTGTATATTTGCGAGATTTTTGATTGCATGGAGTTCCGGTTTCCATCATATCATATAGAGGTATGCAATTTACTTCTAACTTTTGAAGTACCTTGCAGGCTGAGTTAGGTACTTGATTAGATCTTAGTATTGCACTTTATCCTCAGACAGATGGGTAGTCCGAGCCGACAATTCATGTGACAAAGCATATGCTTCATACGTGTGTGATTGATTTTGGTGGTCATTGGGATTAGTATTTAGATGGGGTGTCACGAGCTGACATGATATATTTGAATCGGGTGTCATGGGCCAACATGATATTTTTGGATATAATGTCACATTTTGAAATGATATTATTGGATCGGGTGTCACGTTTTAACATAGTAATATTAAAGAAAAACATATTAAAATGATGCATTTCCCAAAAGACCGTGGTGTGGAGGCCTGACTCATCATGTATACTCTTAATTTTGTTGACTTATTATGTAATTGTTTATTGCATTATCACTTGATCTTAATCTTATTGATTGACACCTGTTAAGTGCTATGATTGATTTTCCTCTATTACTCTATGCATATTGATTTCTATTTTGAGTTGGCCAATGATATCTGCTTAGTACTTGCTGCCCCATACTGACCCTTACTTATTTTTTCTCTGCTTTATTTTGTGGAGTAAACGAGTGTACCATCGACTTCGACTCGCCCTCAACTCTAGCCAGTCTCAAGTATATCTGATTTCAGGGTGAGCTATCGTCCTAGTTCATGTTGGATTCTCTTAGTCATGACATGATGTCCTTAGTTTTTGGACACTAACTAGTTTATTTATCTATTTTGGTGTTTGATACTACAAGACTTGATATTTTAAGATTAGATGAGCTTGATGTGTTGACTTTCATATTTTGGGGAATAATATGTAGTAGACTCTAGTGGATTGTTATTTCTTACTTTAATAAGGTTTGAACCTCCGTAATATTATCGTGTTTTATGAGTTGAATTGCTAATATAAGTTGGGGTTTGTATCGTTGGTTCTTCCACTTACGAGGCTAATTGTGGGCACTACTCATGGTCCATTTTGGGTTGTGACAAACAAGCACCCAATACCTTTATTTAATCGAGCTAGCCACTAAAACTTAAAATAAAAGGAACAATAAGACCCAACAAAGCCATTATAATCAATTGATAAAATGAGATACTAGACCAGTGAGTTCACAACAATATCTATAACATAATGAAAGGGTCGACAAGGCCAACTTAACTAATAAAGGATATGCAAGCTGACAAGGATGCAATAAAAATCATATATACAATAAGCCGACAAGGCTATAAATGGAAGTCGAGAAGACCCAATAGAGTATGTCCACAGACTTTATAAATACTACAACTCAAATGGTTGGGAAAAGTCCCCAACGATACAAATTTATATACAAAACTCAAGTATGCAAAATCTACCGACAACAACCAGCTCCTGAAAGAAGGGAGCTTAGACCATCTCCAAACCAACACCAAATTGTACTCCAATTTGGAGTGATGAATAGTTTTGTACATCACAACGATTCAATTTATTGAATATTTTAATTTTATTTTATTATACAAAACTTATAATTAAACATCATATAAATTGTATGTTTTAATTAAATCTCTTGTATGTTTAATTATTTTTTATTCAATATTTTTATAATATTAATTTTAGATAAAATTAAAAATGCAAACATATAAATTATTAAAATAATAATATAATGTAGTTAAAAATAACCAGAAATAATAAACATTCAATAAAGTAGTAATTGACATACATCAAAATTGAAATATAAAATAAATAGTAATTTTAAAACGTACAACACAACATAATAATTTTAAAAAATTATAACAAAACTTAATTTTATGTAGAACTTAAAATAATTTTTTTTTTCAATTATGTAATATTTATTTAATTGTATTTCATAAATGATTTCACTTTTATTTTTCATATCTATTATTCTGTATAATGTATAATATTTGCTAGCAATTTATATTATTTAAAAAATTATGGTATAAAATAATTTATATTAAACGACTAAAAAAGAAAATAATATGAATTATATATGGTGAATGTTTTAGAAAGAATTTGTTTTATGAAATAAGAAAATATAAATGAAATAAGAAATAATAAAATAATAATGAAGAAATAAATATTCATTTTTGGTGTAAAATTTGGTGTTGTGTGTTGGAGTTGATTTATAGTAAAATAGAGATTATAAAATTTGGTTTTGGGTTGAAGATGCCCTTACCAATCCTCAACTAACACAATACCCCTACTACAAGGCTGAGCAGGATATCTATCTGAACCTGCAATACGAATGCAGCATTCCCAGGGAATGGGATGTCAGTACAAATGAAAATGTATTGATATTTAAGTTGGAAAGTTAGATCATTATAGCTAATAAAAAGGGTAATTGATATACCACTTGACGCTAAAACTGTAATAGCCTCGTTGGCCGACATCTGACCTCGTAGTAACCAAATTTGCATGTTATGCTCATGTAATCGTGTATATATATGTATATATGTATGTATTGATGCAAATGAATGAAACTCCCAACCAAATGCTAGCAATGAAGGTCTCTTTCTGTAGCTAACCCTCTTTCCTCCGATTATAGCTCGGAGTTGATGCATAACATTCCATGTATAATATGACTTTGAATGCATATAGTAGGACATAACAAGAACTTAGCCAATCTTGGCTCATTGGTACTCTTATTCACATAATCGCATAATCACTTTAGTATAATATGAAAATACATTTTAGAACCTCATATGCTTTTAGAATAAACCTAAACAACTAACTTAACTCTAAAGAGGTAACTTAATATGTGGATGTTCATAAAGAGCTCAAGGTGTTTAAAGAATCTCATTGTAATTTGAACTTTCATATGACTCTTTAGGTCTATAAAACTCATAAAAGACTCGAAGATTTTGACTCGACTCCAACTTAGAATGTTAATCATATAAGAACTCAAAAGTAGACTCACATGCCTCACTTGATTTACTATAAATCACTCCAAGTTGGTATTGTATGAGCTTGTTTAGAAACAAGGTGGTTGGATAAGTATATAACCAAAAGAATAAGATACAAAAAAATTTCAATTAACATTTTTGTTGGAGCTTCTAATGTTAAAGAATTGTTTAACAACCCCCTAAGATGCAACATAATAATTATCCATCCTTTCATCTTCACTATTAGAAAAATAGACTGCTAATACCTATAAGGATAAAAAACTCGTTGAAAAATAATTCAAACATTCATACCTATTTCACAGTAATTCAAGTGCAATAAAGATATGATAAAGTCTAGGAATAAAATTAGGTAACATCCCAATGCCCTTCACATAGGGTGTCACGACCCAAGCTACGCCCTTGGTGTGACACGCCAATTAGAATGTGGAAGGAACCCAACCAAGCCTCTTAGTTTATCATACACGAGCAAACATAAGATTCTTAAAGCAATAAGACTAAATCATGAATGTGAAAGTAAAGTCATAGCATGAATATCTCAAGAAAAAGAGGAAACAACTACAAAGGAAACATAATAACATAGACTCCATGAACATCTAACATGCCTCTTCTAGTCTAGATGGGGGCATAATATAAGCTCCTTGCTCACCCACAATAAGATATAAATTCATATAAATGATAAAAAGGTAAATGTCTCATCCTCAAAATGTGAGGACTCACCAACACTGAGAAAGTAATGCTTGCTCAACTCTAGCTACTAGTAGAAGGTGTGTGATTGTCAGACCCTACGTTTAGATACAAAGTAGGAAAATAGTATATATTAGTACATAAAATGAACTAAGTATGTGAGAAGTATGCATGCATAATGAAAACAATACATAACCAATACGAGTATGGGATGCATGAGTAACATCGTGCAATATGAGTAAACTTGAAAAACACTTAGAAATCATATCATAATCTTGTAATCATTTCATCATAAACATCATGAGGACTTATATAAATTCATATATCTTGGTGTGGGATAGGATATTTAACTGACATATAAAATCATGTGAGCTATAACATGTAATCGAATGTAAGTCTACATCGAGAAGAGAGAGAGACTATTTTGCCAAGGTAAACTTTGTGAGAACCTTTCTTTATCATTGAGATATTTGAGGATCCACTAGATAGGCCATATTGGCATAAGAAACCTACGTGGGCAATATAGTTAGGGACTAAAGCTTGCTACTAGGATTCCCTTGTGAGACTACTTGAGCTTCCGGACTGAACCACACCTTAAAGTCCTCTCCTTGCTTAATCATTATCCCAATGGAATTCATAAGTCATAGTTATTAACATCATCAGGAAAAAAATAATAGATATCAATCCTCATCATAAAATAATCATAAGAGTAATTAATTAACATAATTGATTCATAAGAATCCATGGGTCAGTGAGAGAATCATTCTATAACACCCTGTGTTATCCTCACCTAAACTAGGCTTGATGACTTTGAGAAAAATGAAGAAGACTGACCCTGAGGACTACAGGTGTCCTCTATGACTCGTAGAGGTTTCTACGAATTATAGGAATGACTTGTAGACCCTGACCACAATTTGTGGGATGTCAATTTAGAGAAACCCTTGCTACGAGTGACATTAAGAGTCGTAATGGTTTCTAAAAGTCGTAGAAATGCCTCATAGAAGTACCTCACACTTAAGCCAAAATTCTAAGGTTGAAATTCATTCCTAAGAATTAAATTGAGAAGTCGTTGAAGTTCCTACGAGTCATAGAAATGACTCATAGAGAAACTTCAGAGACTTAGAATTTCGTGCCTGTGAGAAACCTGCAGGATGAGCCAAGTATGCGACTCATCGATTCTTCGATGACTTGTAGACCTGAGTCATAGACCATCCTTTATTCATCTAGTTTCCATAATTGAAGACGATGACTCATAGAAGTTTCTATGCATCATAATGACGATTCATAGGAGACTAATTTCATGGTTTTAATGAGGGTAGATTGGTCTTTTCCCATCCCTCTTAGGCTAAAATCCTGGCATTTTAGGACTAAATTAAGTCCCTTATCAATACCTAGTATGCATAATACTCTTATTAACACTTAGTTTATTTGAGAGCAAGGATTAAAGAAGAGAAAGAAGCTAGGGTTCAAGCGTTCACTCCCCTCTTCCAAACTTTTGATTGTTCTTCGACTTACAGGTATGTAAGGTTGAACTCAAACATGGATTTTGTTCCTCCATGTGCCCATGATTTTGATATAATAATTGTGAATGGCTTGAGTCTCCATAATTTTAATTCTTGAGAAATTCTTGTCTTAGAAATATACATGTTTAATTGGTATTTTAATGAAATATTGATTTTCTACAAATAAATTCCTTGAGCACATAATTTGAATCTTGTTACTTAAACCCTGGTAGCATGTTGATTGATATTGAATTATATACATCTTAAGATTGAGTCTAGAGCCTTGAATTGTAAATATACGATTGTGATTGAAATGTGAGTGTGATAATAGTAATGATAGTATCGATAAATTGGTAGTCCTGAATATTATCTTAAATGATGGTCTAAAACTTCTTTTAATAACATGATTGAAAGTTATTAGGAAATTGATGGTTGAAGGGATTGATTTGATAAAACGAATAACTTGAAAAGAGTCTAAAAAGACTTACTGATTGGGTTTGATTTGGATTGATTATCTTATGAGCTTGAGTCTTGAGAGGAGTATCGAGCATGGAATTTGGAAAGAGTAAGTAATAACTCAAACCCAATAACTATGTCACCAAATGTAGGAGAGGATTGAACTATTAAAGTCAAATTGTTCCTAAATTATTGTCCTGACATGATAGGACTTGATTGGTTATGGATCCATGATTGTTAATTTTTTCGTATCCTGGCAAGGTATGGACTCAGACCACAAAGTTCAAGAGTCCTAGGGTGTCTATGAAGTCATTTCTTATAAAGTCTTTCTTATGGGTGTATTGTATACCACACTTATAATCAGGAGGCTATGGAACATTAGGAATTATTTCACTTCTTTCATACTCTTAGTTTGTATGAAAGAGTTTAACTCTAAAAGTTCTTTCCTAATTCATGGGTTACATGTTTGTAAATAATGCCTCCTAAATGCTCCGCCAGTCAAAGAAGTGCTGCCAATACTGAGGTTCCACAATCTGAGATGCCCTTACCATCTAGAGTAAGGACTAGAGGCCGACTTACAAAGTCTACTAAGGCACCATAAGAGCCTACTACTCAGCCAGCTCTTACTTCAGAAGCTAAGTTTAGAAGTGCCATCACTATGCTCACCTAACTGATAGATGGCCAGGGGGTAACCACTAGTCTTCACAATTTCTAAAGTTCAGGAGGATCCCCAGAATTTCATTGATTAAATATGGAAGATCCTGAAAGAGATACATGCTACAGAGGTTGAGGGGTTGAGTTGGTGTCTTATCATCTCAAGGATGAGGAAAATGTCTGGTACAACCAATGTGAATAAAGTGTAGGTGAAGATGCAGAGCTTGCTATTTGGAATGAATTTGAGGGAGCCTTCCTTCATCAATTCTTCCTTAGGGTGTTGAGGGAAATAAAGATAGAGGAGTTTATGAATCTAAAACAAGAGGGGCTGACAGTAAAAAAATATAGTCTGAAGTTCATCTACCTATCTTGATATGCTTCAGAGATGATCCCAGATATGAGATCAAAGATGAGAGAGTTTATCTCTGGCTTGGGCAAACATGTGAAGAAAGAGTTCAAAACATCACTTCTTATTTCTAACATTGCCATTTCCAGGTTGGTAGTGTATGCTCGGCAGGTAGAGGATGATAAGAAGAAAAATAAAAAGGAGCACTTGAGTAAGAAAGCAAGTTCAGCTTGGTATGAGAATGAACAGAGGCAGATCAAGGGCAACAAGTCCTTCTTAAGGAAGAGGTCTTCCAACTATTCCCTATCAGAGGCAAGTGCACCTATGCCGCATAACAGGTATAATCAACAAGGACAGAGTCACCAAAATTTCATAGCCTAGGGTTTTCAATCCCAGGCCAATTTGACTTAAGGATCAAAGGGAAATCCTCCTTGTAACAAGTGTGATAATCTCCACTTGGGAGAATGTAGAGAAGGGAAGAATGGTTGTTATAAATATGGCCATGTGGGTTATTTTCAGAGAGAGTGTCCCACATAAAGAAATAGAGCCTAGTATTCTACTACATCAACACCGACTAGAGGTAATTAGAGGGGCACTACTTCAGGTATGGGTGGAGGTACGAACCGTCTATATGCCAGATGCAGTTGCCAAGATCAAGAGAACTCCCCAGACATTGTGATAGGTATGATTTGAGTCTTTACTCTTTATTTTTATGTCTTGGTGGATCTGGGTGCCATGTTATCTTTTGTATCTCCTTATGTGGCTAGTACATTTGATAGAGTTCCTGAGTGTCTTCTTGAACCTTTCATATCTACCTCTTTTAGTGATTCTATCTTAGCTGAAAGGGTATATAGGGATTGCGAGGTATTTATCTATTACAGCGATACCATAGTTGACTTAGTTGAGATAGACATGGCTTATTTTGATATGATTCTTGGCATGGACCGGCTATATGCTTGTTATGTCTCTATTGATTATAGAAATTAGATTGTCAAGTTCAGTTTCTCGAATGATCCTTTATTATAATGGAAGGGTAGTCTTGTTGTGCCTAAGGGTAAGTTTATCTCCTACCTTAGAGCCAGAAAGTTGATCTCTAAAAGGTGTCTTTCATATCATTAGAGTTAAATATAATAGTGTTGAGTCCCATACTCTTGAGTTAGTCCCGATTGAAAATGAGTTTCCTAAGGATCTACTCAGATTCCCTCTTCATAGAGAGATTGACTTTGGGATTAATGTTCTTCCCGCAATGCAACCTATTTCTATTCTGCCATATAGAAAGGCTTCTATCGAGTTGAAAAAACTGATAGAATACCTGAAAGATCTCCTAGATAAGGTATTCATTAGGCCAAGTGTCTCACCTTGGGGAGTTCCCATCCTTTTTGTGCGAAAGAAAGATGGATCATGAAGAATGTGCTTTAACTATCATTAATAGAACAAGATCACCATAAAGAACAAGTATCTCCTTCCCAGGATAGATGATTTATTTGACTAGCTTCAGGGTGCCACTTTCTTCTCAAAAATAGACCTCAGATTAGGCTACCACCAGTTGAAAGTGAGAGAATGAGACATAGCATAGATTTCATTCCAAACTAGGTACAGTCACTTTGCGTTTCTTGTTATGTTCTTTAGTTTGAGTAAAGCTCATGCATCATTTATGGACTTGAAAAATAGAGTGTTCAAATATTATTTGGACATTTTTTGATTATTTATATAGATGATATACTACTCTATTCGAAGAGTGAGGAGGAGCATGCTAATTATCTATAAATTATCCTTCAAACTCTTCAGGAGAAGGAGCTATATGCTAAATTTTCTAAATGTGAGTTATGGCTTGTGTCTATGGCGTTCTTAGGCCATATAATTTCTGTAGATAGTATATAAGTTTATTCATAAATGATTAAAATAGTTAAACATTGGCAATGCCCATATCTCTGCTTGACATAAGGAGTTTCTTGGGTTTGGCTGGATACTACCATAGATTTGTTGAAGGATTCTCATCTATATCTTGACCATTGACTAAGCTAACTTAAAATAAGGATAAGTTTCAATGGTTAGATACTTGTGAGAAGAGTTTTCAAGAGTTGAAAATAAGACAGACTACTACTTTAGTTGTATCCCTACTCGAGGGAACAAATGGTTTTGTGATTTATTATGATACGTCTAGCATTGGATTGGTATGGGTGTTAATACAGAAGGGAAAAGTGGTAGCTTATGCTTCTAGACAGCTCAATATTTATGAGAGGAACTACCCAACTATTAACCTTAAGTTGGCAGTCATGATGTTCTCTCTCAAGATTTGGCGTCACTATCTTTATGGAGTGCACCTTGATATCTTTATAGATCAAAAGAGCCTTGCCGGTTAAGACTATGGACACTATAGGGGATTATGCCAGACTATATCTTCTAGTGATTGTTAGATTGTATAGAGTTTCTTTGTCTATTATTTCAGATAGGGGAACTCAGTTCACCACTCAGTTTTGGAAGTCATTTAAAGGTTTGGGTTCAAGAGTGAACCCTAGTACTACTTTTCATCTGCAGACAGATGGCTAGGAGAAACGTACGATTCAAACCTTGAAGGATATGTTGAGAGCCTATGTGATTGACTTTAAAAGTAATTGGATGATTATTTACCTCTTATTGAGTTTGAATATAATAATAGTTTCCATTCGAGCATTGAAATGGATACCTATAAAGCTCTGTATGGGAGGAGATGTAGGTCGCTGATTAGTTGGTTCGAGGTTGGTGAAGTTGAATTTATTGGACTAGACTTGGTTCATCAATCCATGGAGAAGGTGAAGATCATCCAAGAGAGGTTGAGAACTGCTAAGAGTCACCAGAAGTCCTACACGGTTGTTAGGTGGAGAGATTTGGAGTTTGAAGTGCAAGATTGGATATACTTGAAAGTTTCACCCATGAAGGGTGTGATGATATTTGTAAAGAAAGGGAAACATAGTCCCCATTACATTGTAAAGAGGGTTGGTAACGTAGCTTATGAATTGGAGTTTCCCCAAGAGTTAGTAGCTATTCACCCCGTGTTTCACATCTTTATGCTTAAGAAATATTTGGTAGATCCTTTACTTGTTGTCCTTTTAGGAGCATTGGGGTGAGAGAGAGTTTGTGTTATGAAGAGATCTTGATTCAAATTCTTGATTGTCATGTTTGCCAATTAAGAACCAAGGATGTAGCATCCATCAAGGTTCTATGGTGGAATCAATTTTATGAAAAATCTACATAGGAAGCTAAAGAGGATATAGAGCTAAATACCCCCAATCTATTCATGCCTTATAATGACAATGGGGATGGTAATGTTCCTTTCTCTATCTTTGTTTCAAAATTTATTCTGAATTTGAGTATTTGATATGTATTCCCGAGTTTGAGTAGTTTATTATATGAATGTTCGATTGTTGAGCACTTGATTTTATTCATGTCTTGAGTAAACCCTTGGCATGGACTTTATTCGAGGAAAAATGATCCTAAGGGAGAGATATTGTAACAGCATTATCCTATCCTAAACTAGGCTCGATGACGATGAGAAAAATGGAGGAAGAAGGTTGACCCTGAGGACTACAGGTGCCCTATATGAGTCGTAGGAACAACTCGTAGACCCTAACCACACTTAGTGAGATTTCAATTTTGAGAAACCCTTTCTACGAGTGACATTCCCAGTTATAATGATTTCTATGAGTCATAGAAATGACTTATAGAAGTACCTCACACTTAACCCAAAATTCTAAGGTTGGATGGTGTTCCTACGAGTTGAATTGAAGAGTCGTCGAAGGTCCTACGACTCTTAGAAATGACTCATAGAGAAACTTTAGAGATTAGAATTTCAAGCTTCTGACAAACCTATAGGACAAGCCAGTATACGACTTATTGAGTCTTTGATGACTCATAGACCTGAGTTGTAGACTACCCTTTCTTTAGCCCGGTTTTCACAATTGAAGAGGACAACTCGTAGAAGTTTCTACGAGTGGTAATGAACACTCTTAGGCAACTAATTTTAGGGTTTTAACGAGGGTAGATTGGTATTTTCCCACCACTCTTAGGCAAAAAACCTAACGTGTTAGGACTAAATTAAATCCCTTATCAGCACCTAGTACTCATAATACTCTCATTAACACTTAGTTTATTTTGAGAGCAAGGAATAAAGAAGAGAAAGAAGCTAGGGTTCAAGCGTTCACTCCCATCTTCAAAACTTTTGATTGTTTGTCAAGTTACAAGTATGTTAGGCTGAACTAAAACATGGATTTTTCTCCTCCATATGTCCATGATTTTGATAGATAGATTGTGAATGGATTGTCTCCATTATTGTAATTCTGGAGAAATTATTGTCTTAAAAATATACATGTTTCACTAGTTTTTTGATGAAATATTGATTTCCTACAAATAAATTCCTTAAACACGTGATTTGAACTACTTGTTACTTAAACCCTAGTAGTATGTTGATATATATTGAGTTGTATACATCTTAATATTGAGACTAGAGCCTTGAATTGTTATTGTACGATTATGATTGGAATGTGAGTATGATAATAGCAATGATAGTATCGACAATTTGATAGTCCTGAATGTTATCTTAAATGATGGTATAAAACCTCTTTTAATAACATGATTGAAAATTATTAGGAAATTGATTGGTTGGCGGGATTAATTTAATAAAACGAATGAGTTGAAAAGAGTCCAAAAGAGACTTACTGATTGGGTTTGATTTGGATTGATTATCTTGTGAGCTTGAGTCTTGAGAGTATCGAGCACTGAATTAGAAACGAGTAAGTAATAAATCAAACCCAATAACTAAGTCGCCAAATGTAGGAGAAGATTAAACCGTTAAAGTCGAATGTTTCCCAAATTATTTTTCTGATATGATAGGACTTGATTGGTTATGGATCCATGATTGTTGATTCGTTATTACCCTGGAAAGGCATAGACGGGCGTGGAAACAACTTCAGATTGTTTTACTACCACTGCTATTAAGTGATAGTTGTCAGATAAGAGAAGCTCCCATATAGGTCTTGATAGCACTCTAAGTTGGATTGGAATAGATTCGATTGGATTGTATATGATTGGTCTTGTCTAAATAATATTCTTGTTTAGACTTAGGAAATTTTGATTGAGTTGTTCATTCTTCTGATTTGAGATTATGAGTTGATTTGATTCAAACCTGATGTATGTTAGATTCTGCTATTTTACATACTTGTACATTCCATGTACTGATAGCCATTTGGGCTTGCATCATTTCATTATGTAGAGACAAGTACTAGAGATCATCAATAGGCGCATCACTGAGGATCTATTCGCTTCCAACTAGTTGATGAGTCCTCCTTGTTTCTAGAGGATACCGCGGTTATGTTTTCAACTTTGATGTTAGCTTTACTTTATTTGGTTTGTGGTAGCCATGAACCTGTAATTTGTACCTCTTAGATTGTTGATAGAGGCTTCATAGACAAGAGTGTTGATGATATTGATTTGTTTTGTTTTGACTAGTTTCATTCTTGCTAGTTGTTGATTGCATAGATGGTTGGACTTTGTTCATATTAATGAGTTGATTCTTCCTCTTATAGAATGTGATTGAATATGTGATTGGACCAAGTGGTTCGCTTGAGGACCAGCAATGTTCTCCGAGTGCCAGCTATGTCTAGGGTACCCTCCCAAGGCATGACACATTCACCATC
The DNA here is from genome assembly GCF_947179165.1 of Solanum dulcamara. Taxonomy (NCBI): domain Eukaryota; kingdom Viridiplantae; phylum Streptophyta; class Magnoliopsida; order Solanales; family Solanaceae; genus Solanum; species Solanum dulcamara. The sequence continues at coordinate 57,390,927 of NC_077245.1, forward strand.
TTTAACATGAGTGTGTGAGAAAAATCCATCACAACCTTTTATTACTTTGCTTGAAACATCATTAAGATCATAGTTCATCATTATTCATTATTTTTATGATTCATTCATAAGTCCTTGATATCATTCATGGAAATCCTTTATAATTTATGATCATAAATCGTGGAAAAGATACTTGAATATAACAGATGGCATGGGTCTATGAAAATCAACTAGAAATCTTACAATGTAATGTGAATTGTGCATAATTAGATCAACCACAACGAAATAAACCATAATTAAGAAGGCCCAATGTAATATCATAAGGATTAGGGCTTTAGAAGGAAAATTCATAATAAAATTGAGGTAAAACCTTAGGACTCCATGGATGGAAGGATCCATTGATGAATTCACACACACCTTAGACAATAAAAGACCTAAATTGCACTTGAATTGGAGACTAGATCTTGAAACCCTTCAAATTTTTTGCTTGAGGACAGGGACCTTGGGAGAACTTTTAGAGAGAATTTTTTGTGATTTGAGTGTTAAGGTGAGAATGAGGGAGTTAAGAGGGTCTAGGGTATTTATTAGAAAAGGATTAAACCCCAAAACCATCCAAATACATTAATGAGATAATAGGTAAATGACCAACACACCCCTTAACTTAAGTGGACGAGGGTACCTTAACAGAGGGTCACCACGACCCCAGAAGCTCACCATGGTCTGTAGTGATGTTCGTGGTCACGAGGGTTAGACTAGGCTAGGAGGGTTTGACTTCCACTAAGGCCACCACGGTCCGTAAAGTACTCTACGGTCTATGGAGCATGTCGTGGTTGTTTCCCATATAAGGGGTCTCTGCAATGAGGGTCAATTTCTCGAACGGGTCTATGGTCTGTGGTGCCAACCACAACCCATGAACGCTTTCGTGGACTTTACCTCTTCTTTCTAATTTTTCCAAGGCTCCACCACGGTTCCTTTCACATCTCGTGGTTATGTTCACATCTCATGAACATGGCTAGTGATAGGCACCTAGTGAATAAAAAACCTGAGATTTTCTTGGAAACTTCCTTTAAACTCTGATTTCCGACTTTCCAATCTCCTGGGTCTTACAATATCTCACCCTTGAGAAATATTCATCCCTAAATAGGATTCAAACTAGCATGAATCTAATAGGAAAGAGACAAAGCAACCCAACATAAATTTAAGACATATCAAAAATGCATGAAAAGATGGAATATCCAATCCCAAGCTAAAACATGACTTTAAAACTCATTTTATGAACATGAAGGCATATGAAAACTTGAGAATGACTAAAACACATGGATTGGATGAGTGGATAATGAAGGAACTGAATACCTCAACTAGAGTGGAAGGAAAGAGATGAGGATATCGTGATATCATATCAGCTTCAACTTCCCATGTAGCACCTTCCATCTCTTGGATCCTCCATAACACCTTAACGGAAGTTATTTCCTTGTTCCTCAACCCTCTAACTTGCCGGTCTAGAATCTCAACCAGAACCTCTTCATAAGATAGACTCTCTTTCACACATGATAGATCTAGGATCACCCACACACTTTCCTAATGAGGACACATGAAACACCGGATGCACCGATACCAACTCTGAATATGCCACTTGTCAATCCACCTCAAAATTTGATATCGGCCTACATAGCGGGGACTAAGCTTCCTTTTTTTGCCAAAATGCATCACACCCTTCATGGGTGAGATTTTCAAGTAAACCCAATCATCGACTTTTAACTGAAGTTCCTTTCTCCTAAGATCTAAATAGGACTTTTATTGACTCTAGCAGTCTTTAATCTTTCTCTAATCAGTTTACCAACTTCAAACCAACTAATAGGAGACCTACACCTCTTACCATATAATCCCTCAATAGAACTATGTGGATGATAAAATGGTAGTTATTATTATAGGAAAACTCGATCAATGCCAAATGATCATCTCGATTAACCTTGAAATCGATCACACATTATCTCAACATATTATCCATGGTCTTAATAGTGTGTTCGGCTTGACTATTAGTCTGAGGGTGAAAAGTTGTGCTAAGCTTAACTTTAGTACCAAGACCCTTTTTGAAAGACCTCCAAAAGTAAGATGTAAATTGATTACCTCGGTTTGAACTGATAGATAATAAAATACCATGAAACTTAACTGTCGCGGCATAATTTCTCAAGTCATGATGGTACCTACTATCAACCCACCAGTAGGTAGGCCTAACCCCATAGTCCAGAACCATAGGCAATAGACCATCATAAGCAGAAGGAAAGAAATGAATAATAATAATATAAATAATATAAAAAGAAGAATGAGAACAAAACAACAAGATAACCCCCAAGACCTGGTATCAGTCTGTGGTCGAGCTACTAAACCAAATATGGAAGTACAAGGTTTGTATATTTACAATGATAATAATAATATAGACTATCTCCGAGTGTATAATAAAGGCTAATACAAGCCAAAATAGAGGGAGAGAGGAAACTCTGAATGCCAAGAGCTAACCTAAGTCTCCAAATCCAAGAAGTGCTCTACACGATATCCAAATCAGTAGTAAAAACCCATACTCTGATTTGTAGGGTGCAGAAGTGTAGTATGAGTACTAGCAAGAGGTACTTAGTAGGCATCAGCGGACTAAACTCCAAAGATAAAGCAAGTATAAAGAACATGTAAGTAAAGAGTATATATCACAAGTACATAACGAGAATAATACGAAAGCCTCAACAAGAAACAGCTGATATAAGGAATAGAGAGGATAGAAAATAAGCAAGGGACCAAAAGACGTACCTGGTAGCATGAGCCCTAGCCTAAACACGACAACACACTATGAAGGAGAACAACTAAGTAACAACCTATTAACAGAAGTAAACAAATATATCACATGAATGCCCAAAGGACCGCATCAACTAAATTCGTGCACAAAAGGTTAAATAAATAAGAACAAAGGCAGTAACTACCTTAAAATAAGAGACCACCCTTTATACTGCCAAAAGTTCACAAATAGTCAGTCAATACCTCCGGAGTACCCAGGAAGTTCACTCACAAACTGATAAACCCATACAACATCCTATACTACCGAGAGGTACAAACAACTATGCTAGTGAAAGGCAATGCATCTATGAATGAAAGTCATGTAGTAAAACCAGTAGTACCATCAATGCTAAGTGCCTCATATCAAGGTATATACACCTACTTCCAATCTCGACTAGGAAGTAGGACCTACACGCCTCTCAGGAATCGCCATAGAGGGCTCGAGAATGCCCTTATATACCTACTTGGTTCCGATCTAGGTCTTATATCAATATATATATATATATATATATATATATATATATATATATCCAATCATTAAAAATATGCTCCATCGCGGTGATTAGTGATAAAAAGTCAAATTAGTATAGAAAGGGTCGAGAAATCTCTTCGATTTAATCAAAAATCATAAAATGATTTCATACTCGATGCCCTCAAGAAAATATCATAAAATAAGCGAATTCTCACTACCTCCAGTCCACTGAAAATATTGCTAATAAAGGTAGTATGACCCCTATTCAAAAATTAATATAAAATCATTTGGGTTACAACCTAGCTTTCTCAAATCAATGCCAAGAACGAATGCTTATACTGGGATAAACTACATCCATGAGAAAAGAAAGGATCCAATGCAACGCACGCCATAACCAGCACCCAGAAAACACACACAATCACATACAATGATGACGCCATAAGTACCTCACCTTCTAGAGAATAAAAATAGGACTAACACATGCAATCGACCTCTAACCAAGGCCTAGGGCTCAAATCTACTCCTCTAACTAAACAACAAATCCCAAAAGGGAACTCAACCCTAATTTGGTAACAAAGAAGAGGAAAATGAGGAAACACATGCTCAGCTAGTCCATCAATACCTTCAGATCCAATGGGCAATACAACCTTGAGATTACAAACACAGCTAGTCCTGCCAAACGACAAAAACAAAGCATAGTGGATGCTATCTCTAAATACATAAATAGGATTTGAAAGCAATTCACACGCTTAATTGGGTGAAAACCACTACACCAAGGCTCTAGAATAGTTCCTACAATGTAGAGGGGCACTAAGCCTCATAAATTCCTATCAATAGCGGCTATATCATCTAATTGTCAACCCAACTCAATCTAAGGCACAATTCTACCAATCATCATAAATATAAATCAAGTCACCTAAAATAGGTTAATCAAGGTCAAACCAAGGCATAATCAATAATATTACTAACTAGACTTAAAGTGTCATAAAGGCTATCTAGCCTAAGGCTCATACCGGGACATAGGACTAAGAAACTAGGAATCAAGTCTAACCCGCCACATACAATCCAAACCAAAGCAATTTATTCTATATTCTACGTCATAAAGCTCAATCAACAAAAAGGAGACCATAGCCTATGTGAACCCGAACACGCGCATTTCAAATCCACTTCTCAGGAGCTTTCTTCTCCAAAAATAACTCCAATTAGCTCCACACTATCAAAATATTGGTCACCTCATCAATACGAGCATTTTAACACCAAAATTGCTTTTTTCGGAGACAGACCAAAAACTGGGTCAAAAATGGGATAGTGGGACCAATAATGAGAATCCTAAAAATGACTCCCTGAAAAGGTTCGAAATGCCTTATTGAGATTGTACCCCAAAATGGGCACGAATTGATGCTCACATTCAGAGAAGACACCCTACAATTAAAATCATCATTAAAGCTTAAGTCTAAGCAGGGCAGCCCCTTTAGGGAGGAAATTACCTAAAACTGTCACCTTGCAAGCTTCCTCGAACCTACCAATATGTAGCCACAGCTCCCACGGACCCCGTGTACTTGGAATTGCCCAAAACAGAGTTCCCTCACTCAAAATATTGAAGAAAAGGAAATAGGGGTTGGGTTGTTTGCGTCACTGATCTTAATTAAAAGACCAGTGAAATGCTCTTTGTGAAGGCAGAGGAAAATGTCTGCAAACATGGAGTTTAATCCCTAGAGCTCCGCAAAATTTGATGTTTTGGACTCAACATCGCAGTCAAAAGTTATATCTGAGGTTATCTCGACAAAAATTAGGTCCCACACCCAAGCATTAAACCAATTCTACAAGAAGGCTCGAAATGAGATCAGAATATTTTGGAACTGCTAGAAGGGTTGTTCTAAACCAAACTCAACATTTCGGAGCTAACTACGCTGATAGAGTTTCAATTCAAGTGCGTATACAAATAATGTTTAGCAAAGTCAACCTTAGGTAAAATATCAAAGACTAAAGTGCCAAATGGCCTCAAACTCAAACCGATCCGACCATATTACTAGCCTAATTTGGCCATTCCAAAGCTGATGGAACTGCTAGAATTGCGTTCTGAGGTTGTTTTCGTAGAGTTTTGATCGAAGTCCACCATTCAAACTCTAAGAGCTCCAAAACAGGGAATCATGCATAAAACCAAAAGGAACGACCAGGCCACCGAACTATTAGTGCCATCAAGTCATAAATGGCTTGGGGTCATTACAAGAAAGCTCTAAAAGAAAAAAGATTAGAAGGACAAAAATGACTAGGAGGGTCATTACAATATTCACTACTAAAAGGACTTTCGTCCTTAAAAGTCAAAGGATAGAAAAGAACCTAAAGGTACAAAATGATGAGAAAGGTAGGCCCACAATCTCCACCAGACCTACAGATACCTTCTTAGGTTGGGCAACGCCAGCCCAGAACTCAAACTAAGATATAACTCCAAAATTCATTCCTCTTCTCCACAACTCAAACCAAATACCAATTTCTCTCTTTTGATACTGACCTCCACCCAAAAAGAACAAACTGAGCTGAATGCAATACACCAACTCGATTTAAACCCAAACCACCAAAATACCTCAAAATTATGCCTAAATAACTCTCAAGTTGTATTATTTGCTTTATACTCCAAACTCTAGACTCTTTAGTCATTATAGGTATCCTACCCATCCTAAACCATAATAACAACTCCCCACACAATCTGAACACTGTCTAAATAATCACGAAGGAAAGAAAAGCATTACCTGATCATCGAAGAGTGACAAGAACTCAAAATAGGCAACTCAGCCTAAGGCACAAACCCAAATTTCTAACCCCATGACTCCCAAACTAATAACTTGAGTCTGAAATCTATCTTTCAAAAAATCAAAGGGCTACTCCAAGGGATAACACAATCCACCAAAGGAAAAACCGCACTGATACCAACTTCTATGTCACTTTGCTACCAATGAGACTGTTAGAAAACTGAACCAATATGATAATATGACCCCAAAGCAATAAAAGTACTACCACGAGTACATGTACCACTCCATGAGTGCAAATCTGAGATAATCACTCTAATCCAAGAGTAACTAAGCTGGAAAGTAGTGATTAAATATCTCGACCCATCAATACCAACCTAAAATAATCTGGACCACCTCAAGGTATACCACAAAGAATACTGCCAGCCAACCACAATGATATATAAAATGTGCATCCTAAACAAGAAATCAAGAGATGATCCCACGAATTACTTTGATTCCATCCTGAAGTTGAGCTTTCTAAGAGAAAGTTCATTCACTCATAAAAGCCAAAGTCTGAATTAGAAGAAGCAAACAACAGCAGAAGACCCAAATCAAACACCCGACTATTTAAACCATCAACACACCCACTGTAGTTTACTAGTAAAACCAAGGCACAATACGGAATCACCGAGATTGAAGGTAGTCCTGGTTGTAAGGTAAAACAAGATTGTGACTAAAATTTCTGAGGCATATTGACCAACCACCTAAAAGTACCTAAGTCACAAGAGCACACCAAGGCAATTTTGATAAATTAAGACTCATATATATGAACTCTCTCTCTCTCCACAATATTCCTTCCCGCTAATTATTGGTCGATCATAAGCATAAGGAGACTACTATTTCCATGAACCCCATAGAACCTTTTTTACATGACACTTCAAGCTAAAACATCACCACACTTAGAATAAATAAAGCCAATTCCATTCCAGCCTTCCCAACTCAAATATAGGCATCTGAAACCACATCACACAACCAGCTGAATTGATAACTTAACTATCCAACTTACTATGAAAAGACAACCCAGCCATGGTGAAGGGAAAAACCTTTACTTTCCCACCCTTGGAACTAAGAACATGAAATCAAACAAAGAAAGAATCACGAATAATATCTATAGTAAAACACAAGGGCCACAACTATTGATGCATCTTTCTTTCAGCAGCAACCTCACATCACCTAAGCACACTAGAGAGGGGCAAAATTGGAAGGGGGAAGAACCAATCCATGAAAACTCAGACTATCCCCGAGTACATAATAAAGATTATTCCAAGTCAAAATAGAGGGAAATAGGAAACTCTAAATGCTAAGAGCTCACTCAAGTTTTGGAAAAACCAAGTGCTGCTCTGCATGATATCCAAATCTGTAGTGAAAGCCCCTACTATGATCTGTAGGGTACAGAAATATAGTATAAGTACCAAAAAGTAGCACTCAGTAGGCATCAGCCAACTGAGCTCCAAAGATAAAGCAAGTATAAAGAGCATGTATGCAAGGATTATATATCCCAAGTAACTAACAAGAATAATACGGAAGCCTACAACAAGAAACATCTGATACAAGGAAGAGAAAAGATAGGAAACAAGTAAGGGTCCAAAGGACGTACCCGGTGGCATCGGTCCAGAACCTAAACATGACAACAAACTACGAAGAAGGAAAACTAAGTAACAACATACTAACATAAGTAAACACATATATCATATAAAGGCCCAAAGGACCGCATCAAGTAAATCCATGCACAAAAGGTTAGATAAATAAGAACAAGGGCGGTAGCTACCTTCAAAAAAGAGACTACCCTTTATACCTCCATAAGTTTGCTAATAGTCAAACAATACCTCCCGAGCTCCTGTGTACCCAGAAGGTTCACTCATAAATAAATAAATCCATACAACATCCCATATTATCGACAGGTACAAACAACTATGCTGGTGATCGACAATGCATATATGCCCTATGCTGGTGAATGTCATGTAGTAAAACTAGTAGTACCATTAATTCTAAGTGCCTCATACAAAGATATATACACCTACGTCCAGTCTCGGACAGGAAGTAGGACCTATGCACCTCTCTAGGATCACCATAGGGGGCTCAAGAATTCCCTTATATACCTGCCTAATCCCAATCCAGGTCTTATATCAATATATATTTGTATCAATCTCTGATCATCAAGAATCTTCTATGTCGCAATGACCGAAGATAAAAAGTCAAATCATAATAGAAAGGGTTAAGAACTCTCTTCGATCGAATCAAAATCGTAAAATAAGTGCATACTCAATGCCTCGAACAATATCGTAAAATGAGAGTATCCTTACTTCCAATAGTCTATTGAAAATAGTAGTAATAAAGGTAGTACAACCTCGATTCAAAAATTAGTATAAAATAGTTTGGGTTACAACCCATCTTTTCCAAATCCATGCCAAGAACCAATGATTGTACCGAGAAAAGCTATATATATGAGAAAAAAGGATCCAATGCAATGCATGTCATCACCAGCACCAAAACAACATACACAATCATATACAATGATGACGCCACAAACACCTCACCCTCTAGACAATAGAAATAAGACTAGCACATGCAATCGTCCTCTAACCAAGGCCTAAGGCTCAAATTTACTCCACTAACTCAAAAATAAAGCCCAAAAGGTAAGTCAACCCTAATTGGGTAACAAAGTGGAGGAAATGAGGAAATAGGTGCTCAGCTAGTCAATCAATACCTGCAGATCCAATAGGCAATACAACCTCGAGATTATAAACACCGCTAGCCCCGCCAAACAACAAATAGAAAGCATAGAGGATGCTAGATCTAAGTCCAAAAATAGGATCCAAAAGCAATTCACAAGCTTAAATGGGTGAAAACCACTACACCAAGGCTCCAGAATAGTTTATACAATACAGAAGGACACTAAGCTTAAAAAATTCTTATCAATAGCGACTATATCATCTAATGGTCAACCCAACTAAATTCTAAGGTACAGTTCCTCCAACCACAATAAATATGAATCAAGTCACTTAAAATAGGTTAATCTAGGCCAAACTAAGGCATAATCAATAATATGACCGAAATGAAAGTCTCATAAATGCAACCTAGCCTAAGGCTCATACCGGGACAAAAAAGCAAAAAATTAGGAATCAAGCCTTAGACACCACATACAATCCAAACCACAAGCAATTTATACTATATATTACCTAATAAAGCTCAATCAAATGAAAGGATACTATAGCCTACCTCAAAGCTGAACACGCGAGCTCCGAGTCCAATTCTCGATAGTATTTCACTCCAAAAACAACTCTAATTGCCTCCACACTATCAAAAAATTTGATAACCTCATCAATATGAATATCTTGACACTAAAATCACATTTTTCAGAGATCAACCCAAAATTGGGTCAAAAATGAGATTGTGGGACCTGCGATGGGAATCCTAAAAATGACTAAGAAAGATTTTAAATGCCTTATTGAGGTTGTACCCCAAAGTGGGGAACAAATCGATGCTCACATCAAGAGAAAATAGATCGAAAATTATAATCACCATTCAATCTTAAATCTAAGGTAGGGTAGCCCTTTTGGGGTGGAAATTATCTTAAACCTTCACCTTGAACTCTTCTCCAAAGCTACCAACACGTAGCTATGACTCCCACAAACCTAATGCACTTGGAATCATATAAAATGGAGCTCTCTAGCTCCCAAAATTGAAAAAAACGAAATAGGGGTTGGGTTGTTTGTGTTGTTATTCTTAATTAAAAGAGGAGTAAAATGCTCTCCGCGAACATGGAGGAAAAGGTCAGCAAAAACGAAGGCTAAGTCCCAGAGCTCTGCAAACGTGGAAGGTACCCCAAGAAAACAGAGTCCAATGCCTTAGGCCTCTGCGAATGCTACCCTATGTCCGCAAATGCGGAGAGCAAAGCCCCTGGATTCCGCGAATGCGAAGAGAAAAATAGGCCTGCACCAAATTTTGCTGCAACATCTTTGTTGGCAAGTCTAAAGTCTCCGATGGGGTGCTTTGGATTCATTCAGAATCTCATGCGCTTAAATGGACTATGCTACCCAACGAAATTCGATGTTCCATACTCAACAACATAGTCAAAATTTTAATCTGAGGTCATCTCGACCAAAAAATGTGTCCTATACCCAAGAGCCATATTAAACCAATTATACAAAGAGGCTCAAAATGAGATTGGAAGCCTCGAGAACCACATGATGGGTCGATCTAGACCAAACTCAGTATTCTGAAGCTAACAGATCTGAAGAAATTTCAATCTGAATACATTTACTAAGAATGTTTACCATTGCAAACCTTAGGCAAAATTTCAAAGACTAAAGTACCAAATGGCTTAAACTCGCACCGATTGCCTTGATACTCATGTCAACCATGTTACTAGCCTAATTTGGCTATTTTAGAGATGATGGAACCATCAGAATTCTATTTTGAGGATATTTTCCTAGAATTTTGATGGAAGTCCACCATTCAAACTCTAAGGTCTTCAAAATAGGGAATCAGACATAAAACCCAAATAAATGACCAAGCAACTGAACTGTCAGTGCCAGCAAATCATAAATGGCTTTGGGTCACTATATAAAACTTCTAAATGCTGAATAGATTAGAAAAGAGTAAAATAACTTAGAGGATCATTACATTAACCAACTCACAAATGTAAAGTCTAGCATAGTATTCGGCTGAATAATAAGTCTTAGTCGGAAAAAATGACTCGACTTGATCATTCGATCAACAACTACCCAAATAGAATCATGTTGCCTATGGGTATGAGTTAAAACTGTGATGAAGTATATATTCAAGGCTTCCAACTTCCAAGTAGGAATCTCAATATATTGAGCTAAACCTTTGGGTTTTTGATGCTCAACCTTCACTTGTTGACAATTAGAAAATTTGTCCATAAACTCCATAAAATCCTTCTTCATGCCATTCTACCAATACACTTTCATCAAATCTTGATACATCTTTGAGAAATTCGAATGAATAGAATATCATGAACTATGGGCCTCAAAAAATATCATTTCTCTCAAGTCATCAACCTTGGTCACACACAATCGGCTTTGATATCTATCAACACAATATCCCTCTTGGGAGAATGACTCAATGGCCTTTTTGGCACCCACTTTATTCACTCAACAAAAGTAGGATCATTTTCTTACATTGCCTTAACATTTGCCACAAGAGATAATTAAGAATTATTTTGCACAACTACACCACCATCTTCAAAATCAACCAACCAAACACCCAAATGGGCTATTCTATGAACATCACGAACTAACGCCTTCTTTACTTCCTCAATATACGGAACACTGTTTATAGAAAACCTACTAAGAGCATCAGCAATCACATTTGCTTAATTAGATGGTATAACACGCTCATACCATAATTTTTCAACAACTCAAGACATCTTCTTTGTCGAAGGTTCAAATCTTTTTGGTTAAAAATATATTGCAAAATCTTATAGGCATTAAACACATTGATCTTAGGGCATTTATACATCCAATTCCAAAATAACTCATGTTCATAGTATAGTTTGAGAGAAAATTATAATGACCCGTTAGGTAATTTTGAGAACGAGTCTTCCTCCTTTCATAGAAGACCCTTTTCGTAAATTTAAGTTGAAAATTTTGGACCTTTCGGTAACTTTGGTTAATTAGTTGAGGAATAATTTTAGAGAATTAATTTAACTGATGGGCTAAAGTGTTAATTTATTTAATACCCTATACCACTTTTCTTATATTTATTAAAATAGGTTAGTAGAGTTTGTAAATCTTAATACATAATTAGTTTGGAAAAGGAAAAAAATAATAATACAAGAAAAAAATAATTATATATTTATATACATAATCTAATGGCTTAATTCCATCAGATGTAACGAAAACAAAAAGAGAGAACAGCGACGCACAAACACAAAAATTGGAGAGAAAATATACGGAGGAAGAAAAAAAAGGGAAAAGAAAAATAAAGGAGAAGAGAAAAATATAGATTTTCATTCCAAAGCATCAAGGTAATTATTCTAATCCTTTTCATTAAATTTTTATGTGATTATGAACATATTTTTAGGGTATATTGGTGGAGAAACAATGCTCAAATAAGAAAATATGACCATAGGGTTCTTCATATAAAATCTTGATTTGGGGGTCAAATAACGATCTGTTTTAACTGAAATTTGACATGTGAGTTTATTTTATCATGAGTGAACATAATCAGAAAGAAAATTTCATATTTAACTTCAATGACATAGAATGAGTTAGTTTCCGAATTTTGATATATTAAGATAGATAATTAAATATTAGGTATATTATATTTTATGAATTCTATTAAATTTATGATATTGGAAAAATTAGAACCTAACCCTAGGATTAAAATTTGGCAATATGAGAGTTGAGATGTTATTTGACATCAACATTAGGAACTTGATTATAGTTTTGGGTAGGTTTTGGGTTCAGGCTAGACATATAATAATATGGGTGTTGTTAGTTTCAAAATCTTATTGTGGTTCTTTATTTGATTAGATTATACTTATTTGGAGGCCCAACGAAAGGGAAAACTCAAGTACTGGAGTAATTGCTTGATTAATTAAGGCAAGTAAATTTCTAAACCTTAGTTTAAGCTTGTAGATGCTTGTATTTTCGTGTTATGTGTACTGGGGAGTAATGAGAATTGGACTGGATTATTGACTAGATGATTGGCCTTAAAAATAGAGATGAGGGGTATAAAATGGTGATCTAATGACATGAATTGGTAGAATTGATATGTTGTGATTATGGATTTATTTTGGACATGTGAAATGACTATGTTGATGTGAGATAGGAAAAACTATTGTTGTTGTCATGTTATTATCATGAATTATATGAACATGAATTGATTTTATTGGTTCTGACATATTATGTTGAGACTGAAAATGATATGAAACAAAAGAGGTCGGGCCACACGCTCCGTGGCAGGTATTATAAAACAAAGGGGTCGGGCCACACATTCCGTGGCAGGTATTATGAAACAAAGGGGTTGGGCCACATGCTCTTTGGTAGGATACGTATATTTAGGGTATGGGCCACACGCTCCGTGGCAGGTTACATGGACAGAAATGTCCCCCATTGGTTCCGGACTGTAATTTAGCGGATGTGTACCAATAGGACAGACATGCATCATCTTATTGCATTGAATTATATTTTGTTGATATTTGTGAATTCGTGTTTACCCCTTTATTCCTCTGTATATGTTGAACTTGACTTGATATAATTCATTGATGAGACTATTGATGAGTATTTGTGGATTGTATTACTGTTATTATTTTACAAGTGTAGAGTTGGGCTGGTTTTATGCAGGTTATAGTTAAGGAAGGTCGGTTGGGAGGACAGGAGTACTTGTATCTATTGAACTTTGCTTAGTTTTAGTTATCCACTTGCTGAGTACCATGTTGTTTGGTACTCACCCTTTGCTTCTACACTTGTGTAGGTTGTGAGCCCGAACTTGTTTGATCTCCTAGGGTTTCCTCTATATCCGAGGCTTGAACTTGACTTGATATGATTCATTGATGAGACTATTGATGAGTATTTGTGAATTGTATTACTGTTATTATTTTACAAGTGTAGAGTTGGGCTGGTTTTATGCAGGTTATAGTTAAGGAAGGTCGGTTGGGAGGACAGGAGTACTTGTATCTATTGAGCTTTGCTTAGTTTTAGTTGTCCACTTGTTGAGTACCATGTTGTTTGGTACTCACCCTTTGCTTCTACACTTGTGTAGGTTGTGAGCCCCAACTTGTTTGATCTCCTAGGGTTTCCTCTACATTCGAGGCTATCATTCCGAGTGTTGGGATAGCTATTACATCCATCTAGCGGACACCTCTTACTCTTTTATTATGTTTTAGTCCTATTCTAGAGACAAAGACATTGTGACTATATTTTCTTTTGTACTTCGGTAATGTATTAGTGGCTTGTACACGTGATAACTAATCTTGAGGGATTTTGAGGTTGTTTTAGGTGTTTTCGGTTAAGTTAAATTTTGATTTATGTCTTTTTCTTCCGTATCTACTTTTCGTTGGGTATTAAGCTGACTTGTCTAGGTGGGTAGACATGAGTGCCATCACACCAGTATTTGGGTCTTGACAAACATTCCTATAGTTTAATTCATTTTCAGAATACTTGTGCATGATTATACTTAACCAACATGATTAGACACTTTCAGCGCTTAATGAGGAAGAATGGACCTGTAAAAGATGTTCGGATTGAAAGTGGATGAACAAAAGTGAAGGAATATGGGAGTGTGTCTGCATCGCACATTTGGCTTCAGGGATTTAATTCCAACACTGGGAATGTATTTTTCTTAATAGTGGAATACGCACGGACCACAGACCTGGTTGAGGAAGGAATAATTTTTGCCGGATGAAGAAAATGCAAAATTACATAGGGCAGACATATCTCTACATCGCGGACTTCAGTATAGGTATTGAAACTTCACATTTTTTGAGGCTATAAATAGCTTACTTTTATTTTATTTTAAAACATTCAGTTTTTATTTCATATTTTGACGAAGGAAGACTAATGAAGAACTTTCCTAGGGTTTTATTTCTTCTTCTTTTTCATTTGTAAGTGAGTTTTTTCATGACATTAATTATGTTTTGGATTTTTTTCAACATTATGAGTGGCTAAAATCCCTTGTTCTAGGGTTGTAGCCACAGGATAAAAATTTTAATATAATTTTCTTTGGTTAAAAATGGTGTATTTCATAAAATTGCTCTTATACTCTCATTCATACTATTTTAATGTCTGATAAACATTAAAATAAATTAGTTATCTACCCAAAACTCGAGAGACGGAAAGGATATAGAATACTAGAATATAAGGAGCATTTTTGTTATAGAATTACCTAGGATAATTCGTGTATAGGATGCCCATGACACATATCTATACACCATGCTTGGTTACTAGACAAGATGATAGGATTAAAGAAAATATGTTGGTTCTTGCCTATCCCACTTAACGATGTAGTTAGGCTGTCATCATAGGTAGGCAATTAGAGGTCGAGAAATCATAATTGTAAAATCAATCCTATAAATCAGTAATTAAAAGAACCATTAGATGCCAAAGTGAAACATATTAGACCTGAAATCTGAAAGTGTTAAGACCCTAGAATTATTTATTCATTTGATCACAACTCACTGAAATTTCTAACTCACTTCTCAATTGTATTTTTAATAATTGAGTAGACTATATAATTGAAATCAAATCTTTGAAACAAACACGAACAATTTAGTCAATTGTAAATCTTACTCCAGCCTGATTAAAGTCATTTGGGTTCGACAATCCAATGCTAAAAAGAGCCACTATATTACTTGTGAGACCGTGTACACTTGAATATTCTTTGGTAGAAACAAGTTTTTGGTGTTGTTGCTAGGGACTTTAAATTTGGCAATTCTGTACTTACAACATTTCTTATTTTTTGTGTTAGCGTTAACAACTTAATCTTAGATGTGATTTTGTGCAAGGGAATTTTTAAAGGCACACTGGAAGAAGTCGGAACATTGTAGAGTTGATAGTTGAGCCTAAGAGATTTCAACATCAACAAAGGAAAAGAGCGGTTTCTCTATATCTCATACCATAGGTCAATATGGATAATAATAACAAAGTGCCTGTATAAGTCCCTACAAATATGGAAGCTAGGACAGTGCGTGATGTGGTTGTCCCACTCACAGCAAATGTCACCTCCAAAATTCAGAAACTGCTAGATGGAGGAAGATTTGAACTGAAACAAAATATGGTGCAACATTGCACACTAACGGGCAGTTCACTAGCTTACCTCATGAAGATCCCCAAGTCTACATCTAGAACTTTCTGGAGGTCAGTGATACTTACACACTAAGGTGGTTTACCTGGTAACACAGATCCAAACCCTAAGTAGGTAAATGTTGTGAGGATGCCTACTAGCTAAGTTAGCGCCATAAAGCAAAGGTGGTGAAGGTAAAGGTAAAGATGTAGAGTTTGAAGCTTGTTAACCTATCTTACCATAGAAGGAGAAAGAATCAAAGACAAAACCACCTCCCCCCATTCCCACAAAAATTTAAAAAGAAGAAGGAGGAGGAGTATTTTGAAAAATTCATATATATGCTTAAACAAGTACAAATTAACTTGTCTTTGATTGATGTGTTGTAAGGTATTCCAAAATATGCCAAGTTTATCAAAGATATTATGGCCAACAAGAGCAAGCTAGCTAAGTTTGAGACAGTAGCACTCAATCAAGAGTGTAGTTCAAGAATCTTCAACAAAGTAAAGCTCCCAGCTAAGCAAAAAGATCCAAGTAGTTTCACGGTAAAGGTAACTATTGATATGTACAACAATGCAAGAGGTGTATGTGATCTAGGTGAAAGTATAAACTTGATACCTAGATATATTCTTAAGAAATTAGGCTTGGGAGAACCTAAACCAACTACCCTTTTGTTATAATTAGCTGATCGTTCTGTAGCTAGACCTGATGATATTATTGAAGATGTGTTACTTCAAGTAGGATTCCTCATCTTTCCTATTGATTTTGTTGTATTAGATTTTGAGCTTGATCCGGAAGTTCCTTTCATCTTCGAATGTCCGTTCTTAGCAATAGGAGGTGAACTTATTGATGTAGCTGTAAGTAGATTAACTATGAGGGCATATGAAAAAGTTGAGGTATTTGATGTATATCGGGCACTGAAATTGCCTGTATTTTATGAAGAGTTGTCTGCAATAACTGTCATTGATGAGCAAGTGGAAGCTCAGTACATTTTTGACACACCATTTTCTTGTTCGATTTTTTCCTATTTAAGTGACAATATTGATTGGGGATTATTTTTTATTTGTTTAGAGTCGCCACTTGGAAATAAGTTATGGTATTCCAAGTCACCTTATTTAAATCTCTAATCAAAAGGAAGTTGACTTATTTTTTTATTTTTCTGCAAACTAGAAATTCGAGTAAGGAATTCTGTTGACGGAGGAGAAGGTAATAGGCACCACTCAAGTCCTGTGGTTCTAGCACTGTAGCTTTTATTAATTTATACTTATTTTATATTATTTTGGATATATTATTACAGTCTACAGTTTGCTCACATTTATTATTATTGAGCTTATATTGGTCTCAACATAGATGCGTAACCGCATTCTCGGTCTTGACATACAATAACTTAGAAGCATAACTTCTTTTATCTCTCGAATGCCTCACCTAATATTCTTTGTCTACAAATTTTAATTTTAAATAAATAAAATTTAATTATTAAAATTACTTGGTGAAGGTGCGTCGCCGCATCCTTAAATCTTTTTTAGGTGTCTCAAAAAGATTTGCAACCACATTCTTTATTGAAATTAATTTTTTTTTATCTATTTATTATTATTTTTTTAAAATAAAATATAAAAACCTATGTGCCTCTAGTGTTAGGACATTAGGAGGCATTTATTAATCTCTCGTATATTCAAAAAATTAAACTTATCAATTTTTCACTCGTTTCTTTTTTATTAAAACTTTTGTAACGATATTGTAATAAACGTGTATCACATTCTCACCTATTATTTTTAATGATCTGGTATAAATAATATCCAACATTCACTTCACATAATGAACTATGTTAAATTGGTTAAATAGTGACAAGCTGTCCATTCAACTATTCCAAATAAATTTAACAAAAAAAAAGAATATCTATTAACCCAAACCAATAGTCAATGTACCAGAAGAATCAACTAATGAAATATTTCAGATGTTAACTTTATTAACACATCAAGAGCAACATAGACATGAATATGGAATCTACTTTAAAAAATCAAATATAGGTTACAAAGTGAAATAATATTCATTCAAATAAATGCATAGATTAAATAGGAAAAGACAAGAATAATTACAACTTCTAATTCATTCAGATCAATGGGATAACTCCTAATTGCTGGAGTTATTTTTGAACTGAGGGAATATCATTTTTTTTCTTATATTATAGTGCAGATGTGGTGTTGAAAGTGAATGGGCTATTCTCTTTTCCTTCCCCATTTTTTAGTAAATACACAAAGCTAAATGTAGTGAACATAAGACCATCTGTTTAATGCAAACTTTGAAAGTTTATGTCATGAATTTAATATTAGCAGGGTGAAATAACATAAAAAGGGACTATCAAGAACAACAATACACTATGAGAAACTAAAACAAAATGACCTAATATAACTGTATGCTTTAGTTCTTACGAAATTGTTGGAATAGAATGGCTAAGTATTTGATCTTTTGAACTTGAGAAATTATTGTTAAATCCACCCATGGAGCTTTGTATGATCAATATGATTGATTAAGATGAGCTAGATGAGGTAGATGAGGAAGATGCAGAGAAGAAGAAGAGGAAAAAGATAAAGAAATGAAGAAGAGGAAGAAGATGCAGAAGAGAAGATGCAGAGAAATGAGAGGAATCTACATTGCACAAAAAATGTGACTTGATTCATTCATTGATTACATGTTTATAGGCTTGATGTATTTATAATGCATCGAGAGTTAGTTTCTATTCACAACAACCTATAACAAACTCATAACAAACTCTAACTAACTCATAACAAACTCTAACTAACTTTTAACCAACCTAGTTAACCATGTTAGCTTGTTAACTTTCCTATGGTTAACACTCCCCCTCAAGCTTATGGTTTGAAAAATTTCATCACTCCAAGTTCATTAAACAGCCCCTTATGTTGTGCCTTACCAAGACTTTTTCTGAGCAAGTTAGCCAATTGATCCTTGGTGTGTACGAATTCAGTTTTCTGCATTCCTTGATTGATTTTCTCTCTTACAAAGTGACAATCAATGTCTATGTGTTTGTTTCTTTCATGAAATATAGGATTCGCAGCAATCTGAATTGCATCTTTGCTATCACATACCATGGTTATAGGCAACTCAATGTGTATGCCAAGTTCTTCAAACAGACCTATTAGCCATGTAACTTCTGCATCACAATTGGCCATGCTTCTAAACTCAGCTTCAGCTGAACTTCTGGACACAGTCTCTTGCTTCTTCGACTTCCAGGATATCAAGGCTCCACCAAACTTCACTAAGTAGCCAGTGACTGATCTTTTTATCTCTAAGCATCCACCCCAATCTGAGTCACAGTAGGCTAGAAGCTTGTTAATGTCTCCTACTGGCATCAATAAGCTAAGTCCAGGTGATTTTTTAAAGTATTTAACTACTCTCAATGTTGCCTCCATGTTGGACTCTTTAGGAAAGTGCATGTACTGACTCAGGACCTAAACTGAGAAAGCTAAGTCAGGCCTAGTCATGGTTAAATATAGCAGCCTTCCTACTAGTCTTTGATACCTGCCAAGATCCTGCAGCTTGTGATCTTCATGTCTATTCATTACTTTTGATACACTCATCATATTGTACAGAGGTCAACTTTTAATTCTGTTCCAGAGGTTTTCTTGCAGGTTTAGCTCCCCCTAGGCCACACTCAGCTATTAGTTCAAGAGTGTACTTTCTTTGAGATATGTGAATCCCTTTGCTTGATCTAGAACATTTAATGCCTAGGAAGAATTTGAGTTCTCCTAGATCCTTTATCTTGAATTCCTTTTGTAAATCTTTCCTTGTGTCACTGATGATATGCTGATTACTTCTAGTGATCAAAAGATCATCTACATAGACCAACACAATGACTATATCATCCTTATCATGTCTAGTAAAGAGAGAGTAGTCATAGTGACTCTGATGGAATCCTAAGTGAATTAAGGACTGTGTTATCTTGAAGTTCCACTACCTTGGTGCTTGTTTGAGACCATATAGAGACTTGTGAAGTTTGAAGACTTTAGAACTCTCCCCTATCTAGAAAACTCAAGAGGAATGGTCATGTAAACATCTTCTAACAAATCACCATTAAGAAAAGCATCGTAAACATCCATTAGATGTATGACCTAACCTTTTGATGCAATAAGAGCAATGATAGACCTCACAGTAACCATCTTAGACATAGGACTGAAAGTCTCACTATAATCTAGGCCTTTCTATTGACTATAACCCTTAGCTACCAATCTAGCGTTGAGTCTCTTAACCTCCCCTGTAGACTTATACTTGACTTTGTAAATCCATCTGCAGCTAATAGGTTTCTTACTAGGAGAAAGGTCTACTAGACTCCAAGTCTTATTGCCCACCAAAGTATCTATTTCTAGTTGCATTTCCTGAATCAACTGAGGGTCAAGAGCAACTTCTTTATAAAAGGAAGGCTCTGAGATAGGTGAATATGCCTTGATAGAATAGTTGTATGAAGGGGAAAGATGTCTATAGGTAACATAGTTAGACACTAGAAATGAACAAGAGTGGCTCATGGGCTGAATAATAAAGTCTTGAAGCTAGATAGGTGGTTTGGATGGTCTAGATGACCTCCTAGAGAAATAAGAGAAGAGGTTGATAGAGGTTGGGAGACTGTAGGAACTTTAGTAAGGGACATAGGAGGAGATGAAGTAGTTAAATGGACTTAAGGTACTAGAGGAGTTGCTGTAGTGGGTAGATTATCAGGAACTGTGGGAATAGATGGTGTTGTGTCAGATGGTAAGAAGGTTAATATTGGAAATATGGGATTGGCTGAGGTTTGTAAATCTCTAAAAGGAAACAAGTCTTCTTTAAAGACAACATTCTTGTTTACAAACAAGGAATTAGCATGCAAATCATATAAAAGGTAACATTTTTGGGACATAGAGTAGCCCAAAGGAATAGCAGGTATGACTCTAGGAGAAAACTTATCTTTGATAGACGGACCAGTGGCAAAATACAAGCAACCAAAGGTTCTTATATGAGAGAGGGATGGAGGATGTTGATACAGTAACTCAAAAGGAGACTTATAGGACAGTAGTTTAAAGGGAAGTCTATTAAGAAGATAAACAGCAGTGGTAACACATTCACCCTAAAACTTTAAAGGTATAGATGTCTGGAACCTTAGGGCTCTTGCCATGTCTAATATAGACCTGTGTTTCCTCTCAACTACACCATTTTGCTGAGGTGTACAGACACATGTGCTTTGATGACATATTTCAAGACTAGACAGCATGGATTGAAAAGTTGTGCTCATAAATTCAGTCCCATTATCAACTCTAAACACCTTGACACATGTAGAAAACAGGTTGTGAACTTGAGCAAAGAAATGTCTAAGCACAAATATGGTGTCAGACTTAGTAGTGATAAGAAATAACCAAGTGAATTTGGAGTAATCATCTATAACTGTAACAAAGTACTTTATTCCATTATGAGTAGGCACCCTATATTAACCTCAAACATCACAATGCACTAAATCAAAGAGTGCCTTTGAAGTATGAGTGCTTACAAAAAATGGAAATTTAGTTTGTTTAGCTAATGGACACACAGTACAAGCAGAATGATTTGAGATATCTAAAGCAGAAAGACTAGAAGACCTCCTTATTATATCAATGGGAGCATATCCTAGCCTCCTATGCCACAGTGTAATGGACTCTGAACTACCACATATAGCACTACTAGTAGGAGATGTCTGAACTGTTTGAGCAGTACTACATAAACTTGGAGTAAGAACAGAATAGTTGGAGCCTTCCTTGAGGATGTAGAACCCTTTATCTTCTCTACCAATCCCCTTGACCTGTCTACTATAGAGATCTTGGAAAACACAAAAATCAGGAAAAAATGCTACCATACATAGGAGATCCTTAGTGAGCTGAGATACAAATAACAGGTTGCATTTGAATTTAGGTACAAATAGAACATTTCCAATAACTTGATCTCTAAATATTTTTGTGGTGCCAACATGAGACACTGATACTACATTTCTAGTGGGTAGAAATACCTACCTCCTCTTAGTCTCAAACACTTAGGTGTACTTATCTAGCAGTGTTGATTGAGAGGTCATATGGTTAGTGTCTCCTATATCAACTATCCACTCCTTACTTACATATTTGTACACTAGAGGAGACAGAACTCTACCTGCAGTAGCAGCTTTAGCTGAGTGCTCTTCACCAGTGTCATTTCTTTTTTCTAGCAGCTGTATGATCTGTTGATATTGATCAGTTGTGAAGAAACCTGCAGGTGACTTATTTTCTTTACTAGTATCTCCATTGTGTAATGGAACTACATTTTGAGCAACTGCAACTTGCTTAGCAAATGAACTACAACTAGATGTAAAGCTACCAGTTTTCTTCTTGGATGTCCATCTAACTTGATAGCCTTTGACTTTAAAGCATTATTCCTCAGTATGACCTCTGTAACCATACACTTCACAAATGATGATAGGTTTCAGTGATGATTTCGGATGATTATACTGAATATCATATTGATTCCTACTTGGATTCACACCACCACTAGGAACTATGACTATTACCTCCTTTTTGACTGAGAAATGCAGTGCTCTCAATCAATTTGGGAAGAGACGATCTCTCATAATTCTTGTGTGTTATGTTTATTTGGCTTTTATGATCTATGACAAGAGAAAAGGCTTTGTTCAGATTTGGAGTTGGTGACTGCATAAGAATTTGTCCTCTAACTGTAGAGTATGTTTCATTTAGTCCCATTAGGAACTCTAGTAGCCTTTGATACTCATAATGATCTTGAAACTTCTTAGACTCAGGGCATGAGCAGTCTGGACAAGGCATAATTGAGTCAAACATATTCCACAAGCCTTTGAGTGTAGTGTAGTAGTCAGTAACTAACATAGTCCCCTGACTTAGACTATGAATTTCCTTATATAGTTGGTACACATGAGCTCCATTAATTTTGTCAAATGTTTCTTTCAGATCACACCACACTTTGTGTGCATATCCACCATAAACAACAATTCCTACTAGTCCAGATCAATATTTGGGACTATAAAGTCATCTGCTGCAGTCATTGTTGTTGTATTTTCAGTGCCTAATGTTCCATATGTAGTTTCACCTAAGTTCACCATTAAACTTTCTTCAAAACTGAGTATGATTAGCCTTACTTGTGACTCAAACACTTTCCAGATTTGAATCAAAGTTACTACACATGCACTGCACCTGTTCTAAGGCTTTACTGCTGGCTCAACTTTTAATATCTTACTAATGCTCTAATACCATGTTAACTGTACCCATGGAGCTTTGTATGATCACTACAATTAATTAAGATGAGCTAGATGAGGTAGATGAGGAAGATGCAGAGAAGAAGAAGAGGAAGAAGATGAAGAAATGAAGAAGAGGAAGAAGATGTAGAGGAATGAGAGGAATCTACATTGCATAAAAAATGTGACTTGATTCATTCATTCATTACATGTGTGTAGGCTTGATGTATTTAAAATGCATCTAGAGTTAGTTTCTATTCACAACAACCTATAACAAACTCTAACTCATAACAAACTCTAACTAACTTTTAACCAACTTAGTTAACCATGTTAGCTTGTTAACTTGCCTATGGTTAACAAATACATGATTAAAGCACATTACTATGCAATACCTATTCTCCACCATTACTATTAGCATTTTTCATCCAAATGAGAATAAATCTAAAATTGTCTAAGAAAATAAACTATATCAAATCAGAACTATAACTTTGAACAAAACAAAATAAGCACTTGAACTACAGGTTAAGACGTAAAGCAAATAAATCACATATTTCTGTTAAGCGAGTTAACAAACAGGAGAAAAAATAATATAATCATGTTTTTCATTTAATGCCTTTTTAGACTACAAGAAAGAGTTCAACAGTTACCTTTTGTGAGATTTCACGTCAATAAGAAACCAAAATATAGCGGCTAATAGTGATTTTTAAGAATTAGCAAATACTAAACTTTTCTAAAATTCAAATCGGAGCCAACAAATGGGAACTCAAGCAGTAAA
This sequence comes from Solanum dulcamara, assembly GCF_947179165.1. NCBI lineage: Eukaryota > Viridiplantae > Streptophyta > Magnoliopsida > Solanales > Solanaceae > Solanum > Solanum dulcamara. The sequence continues at coordinate 57,414,761 of NC_077245.1, forward strand.
CTCGAATTAAAGAGCAATATTTCTAGTCAAAGAGAAGCAAAACTAAACTTTCTCCTTATCCTCTCAAACGTATCCGTGTGTACCCTCTGTGTTTTTTTTCTTTCACTCTTTTTTTTTCTGCTCTCTGTGTGTTATATATAGAAGTGTGTAGTATATGGGGGTTTTAACATAAAAAGGAATGTGGGTGAATGGGTTTAGTTGAGGATTATTAGGGGAGAGAGACGTGAGGTTGAGGGGTTTTTAGGTTGGAGGAATTAAGGGGAAAAGGGTTTTAGTTGGAGGTTTTGGAGGAGGGGAAAATGGGTTAGGGGTAGTTTTAATGGATTTTGGGCAGGTGGGGTAGTTTAGGTTTTTTTTTTTCTTTTTCCCTTGTTTTTTGTTAGTTTAAATTAGGATTATTAATAATACGATAAATAATTATTTTATACTAATAAAATATAGAATAGTTAAATGGCTAGTCTAGAATAAAAGTATAACTAAATAAAGTATTAAAATAACTAGCTTATTTATTAAGTCTAAATTAAGAATAATATATATATATATATATATATATATATATATATATATATATATATATATATATATATTTAATTTTTTTTCTTTCAAAAAAAATAAAATTTACACTAAAATGTGACTCTATTTTTTGTAGTTTTTAAATCCCATTTTTATAGAATAAATGTAACACCCCAATTTTGTTTTCTTTTTTGGCCAAGACTCGAACCATTCTTCATATGCGTATAGACTTGAACTGAATGAATTCTAATTGTATACATGATTTACGATCAATTCCTAAGTATTTTAAGAGTATTAGATGTGGTTTAGGGTCATAGGGGATCTCTAACACCATGTCATGTCCAAAGAATTTCTATTGGCTAAGTTTTCGAATGAGTTCGTATAAGCATCAACTTCAAACAACCATATGTCCTAGAATATAACGAATTGGGTGGCCTATGATCTATGAAATTATATATCATTGATTCTTCATTCCAGCGCCACCAAGAATGCATTTTTTGGAGTTCGAAGTAAAACGTTTTGATCATTTTACTGAAGCATATCCGTACTGGACAATTCGGCGAGCTCACCTGCCAATTTGGTGACTCACCGAATGGTTCAGAGACAAGACGATTTAGCTGGCCGAATGGATCTGAAATCCTCCATAAACTCGTATATTAGGACAGCTCAAACACCCTTTGGCGACTTGCCGAATGGTTCAGCGAGGAGACCTCCAGCTCGCCCAAATTGCCGATGAGATTTATTAAAAGGTGATTTTTTTCAATCTTTCAACCTAATAATATTCTTATACATAGAAATACTCTCAAAATCCTAAATTCTCCTTCTCCCAAAGATAAAAAACTTCAAGAAAGGGATTTCTCCAATATTAGGAGATCTAAAGACTCCAAGCTCAAGATCTCCTTCACAAATTCACAGATGGGTTTCTCAACTTCAAGCTATAAGGTTCCAAACCCAACTCTTTTATCCAATAACTCCTAATATTTAGGTATGTAAGGCTAATCACAATGTTGGATTAATTTCATCCACGTGTCTTATATCTTCATTGATTCGAGTTGAGTTGATTTTGAGGTTCTATGTATTAATGATGTTCTTGAGTTGAGTTTTGTTGAGAGTATAGATTCATGTGTTCATTCACATGAACTCAAGATGAGATTTTATTTTGATCATAATTTTCTTGAGGTTGATATTGATAGTTTTCATGTAAATATTGCTTTCAAAGTTAGATAATGCATATTTTAATGAATTTAATGAAATTGAATATAGAGTTAAATGGGGATTTTGGAGCAAGATGTTTGATGATGATGTAAATGATGTTTAGTTTTAAAAAAGGTAAAATAATTGATGAAGAGGTAGTGTTGATGATGATGCTTGAGATGGAGTGGATTGGAGTCTAATGTGACTACATGATATAAATTGTATAATTTGATTTATTTGGAGTCTTATGAGAATTTTGAGTATAATTGATTGTTTGATGAGGAGTATTAAAAAAATGATTTGCAAACGTTTTCTCATAAATTATTTTGAATTCAAATAATGATTATTTTTATCTTTGATTTAGAAAGAGTTTAAGTATGAGTTGAGTTCGAGAAGTCTCTTAATTACTATTTTGAGCATGAGTATTTTAAGTATAAACGAATTGAGCATTTTTACATTAAAACATCTATTTTGAGATTGAGTTGAAGGATTAAAATTATGTTTTAAATGCATTTAATATTTACTGCATTCATTGAGTTGAAATTGTATCAAAATTTAAAGAGAAGAGTCTGATGATTGAGATGAGTTGATTTTGAAAGAAGGTCCAATGAGACCAGATTGATTGAATTTTGAAAAGAGTCTAATGAGACTAAATGAGTTGGTTTGAACTAAGTCCAAAAGAGACTAAATGGGTATTTTGAGTATTTTACTCATAGGATAGATTTGAGCATATTGAGTCTTGGGAGGAGTATTGATCACCAAATTGGGTAAGAGTATAGTACATACTCAAATTCCATGAACTACGTATCCAACATAAGAAGGGATTGTACCGTTAAAGTCGTATGTTTCGCTATTGCATTGTCTTGAAATGATAGGACTTGATTAATTGATAGATCCATGATTGTTTAATTTGTTCATACCCTGGCAAAGTCTGAACGGACGTGGCAACAACATCGGCTCGTTGCACATCACTGGCTCATAGGTGATGGTTGTCGGTTAGAGAAACTCCCAAATTAAGTGGATTGTGCATGATATGATTGGTTTGATTGAGATTGTAGATGATTGAGTAGAATTATAAAATATTTCTAAATTCTAAGTAATATCATCTTTGTTCATGAAAACTTTCTTTAAACATGATTGAATTCATAATCAATTTATGAAAATCAACATTAACTTCATACTTATAATTGAAAATAGCTTTATGTATGGGCATTCATAATTCAACTTAAAATCATGCGATTCATGTAGAAACTTGCTTGGAATAATCATTGATAACAATTCAAAACAAAATTAAAATTTCCTAATGTAATTCATCAAAACTAGGGTTAATAATCAATTAAAAATTGAAGGAAACTTTTGAGAAAACTTTGGGACTCCATGAGTGAAAGGGACACATGGATCAATTACTACATACCTTGATTGAAATTACTTAAAATTGAAGAGAAACCTTGATGAAAATCTGAAACCCTAGCTTGAAACATGGAAACAAACCTTGAGAGAATTGTGTTCTTGCCTTAGTAGAATTTAGATGAATAATTTAGAATAAGAGATATTTCAAAGGATTAGATAGATATAGTCTTGAACTTAGCCATAATTGTATCTTGGTTCATTAAAAAGAACTTGAGAAATGACATAATTACCCTTCATTAAATTCGAAATGTGACCCTAAGAATTGGTTCCCATGAATCGTAGGAGAAATGATTAGTCGTCAAGACAACTCGTTCTGCAAGTCTAAAAAAAGGTCATGAATTCAAGTCTTTGAAGCTTTTGTATGAGTTGTATCTGTGACTCATCTTTATGACTATGAGTCATCGTTGGACTTGTCATGCAGGTTTTGAAACCAGCAAACTTGGAGTCTCTGAACCTTCACTTATGATTCATGATTATGACTCGTCATTTCGACCATGAGTCATAAACTTGACTCGTCTTACAAACCTAAAAACCTGCAAGTTTAATAGCCTCTAAAATTTATGTACGAGTCATCCTTATGACTCATCAATAAGACAACGACTCATCATAAGTCATAGGAACTCCTTCAGAGACTTGTCCTAAACAAGTTCAAAGACAGACTGTGCGACTCATTTCTATGAGTGAGAGGAACCTCTACGAATCGTAAAGTAGGTCGTAGACTTGAAATTTGTTCCTTTTCTTGAGATTTCTCCTTCGTTCTAACATTCCGACTTCCGAGGTCTTACAATATCTCCCCCTTGAGAATATTCTTCCTCAAATGAGATTAACTTATCATAAGAAAATCATGAAAAGAGGACTATCAACCCAACATGATAATAATGACACTATGAAATGCATAGAACATGAAAATTTAAAACTTTAACATAAAAGATGGCTTAAAATCAACTTCTATGAACATGTATGCATATGAATGACATAGGAGGAACTGAATACGTAAGAGTTAAATTAACTTGAATAAGAACAACTTACTAAATTAGTCTTGAGTGGAGGTAAAGAGGTACGAGTATTGTCTCATCATATCTGCCTCCACTTCTCAAGTAGGACATTTTACTTATTGATTCCTCCACAACAATTTGACGACACAACTTCTTTGTTTCTTAGATTCTTAACTTTCTAATCTAAGATTTCCACTGGAACCTCCTCATAAGTTAAATTCTCTTCAACACAAACATCTTCCAATGGTACAATGGAATTCAGATCACCCACAAACTTTCTCAACATAGATACATGAAACACCGAGTGAACCATAGCTAATTAAAATTGCAAGCCTAACTCATAAGCCACCTTGACAACACATCTCAATATCTTATAAGGTCTAACGTATCTAGGACTTAGTTTCCCTTTCTTTCCAAAATGCATTACACCTTTCATGGGCGAAACCTTCAAATAAACCCAATCATCCACCTCAAATTCAAGCTCCCTCTTTCTAACATCCAAATAGAATTTTGGACGACTTTGAGGCGTCTTCAAACTTTCTCTTATGAGCCTCACATTCTCCATAACATCTATAAAAAAATCTGGAACAATCAAGGCCATCTCACCTACTTCAAACCATACTACTGGACCTATATCTTCTATCATATAATGCTTCAAAAGGAGCCATTTAGATGCTAGAGCGATAACTATTATCGTAGGAGAATTCAATCAATGGAAAATGCTCATCCCTACGCCCTTTATAATCAATAACACATGCTCTCAACATATCCTCTAAAGTTTGGATCGTTCTTTCAGCTTGACTATCTGTTTGAGGAAGGAAAGTTGTACTTAACTTAACCCTTATATCAAGACCCATTTTAAACGACTTCTAAAAGTGTGAAGTGAATTTAGTACCTTAATCTAATATAATGGATAAGGGAACACTATGAAGTCGTTCCAACTCACGAACATACCACTCAGCATAATCTTCGGCACCATAAGAATTTTTAACTGGTAGAAAATGATACGGCTTAGTCGTTCGATCTACAATAACCCAAATGGAATCACATTGCTTCATAGTATGAGACAAACTCATTACAAAGTACATATTCATATCTTCCCACTTCTAAGTAGGAATTTCGATATCTTGGGGTAAACCTCCCAGTCTTTGATGCTCAACTTTAACCTCTTGGTAATTTGCACACTTAGCTACAAACTCCACTATGGCCTTTTTCATACCATTTCACTAATACACTTTTCTCAAATCACATACATCTTGGTGGATCCTGGATGGATTGAATATTGAGAGCTATAGGCCTCGTTCAATATCAACTCTCTTAATCTATCAACATTTGGCATATACAACCGACCTTGATAACGAAGTACACCATCTCCCCCTTAGGAGAAAGCCTCAATGGCTTTTTCAGCAACTAACTTTTTGAGTTCAACTAACACCGGATCATTATATTACTTGTCTTTGACATCCTCTACGAGAGAAGATTTTGAACTATTCTGGATGAGGATACCTCCATCATTGTAATCAACCAACCGCACTTCGAATCGAACCAACCTATAGACATACTTAACCAAATCCTTCTTAACCTCCTCAACATGGGAAATACTATTCATAGACAATCTACTTAGTGCATCAACAACCACATTAGCTTTACCCGGATGGTACAATATACTTAAATCATTGTTCTTCAACAATTCAAGATATCTCCTTTGCCAAAGGTTCAAGTCCTTTTTCCTGAACATATATTATAGAATTATGGTCGGTGATCACATCCACATGGACACCATAAAGATAGTGTCTCCAAATCTTCAAAGCAAATACAACCGCCGCTAGTTCCAAATCATGAGTTGGATAATTCCTTCCATGCACCTTAAGTTGCGTAGAAGCATAGGCTATCAGTTTATCATGCTGCATCAAAACATAACCAAGACCTACCTTTGAAGCATCACAATATACCACAAAACCATCGGACCCTTCCAGCAAGGTAAAAATAGGAGCGGTAGTGAGACGATCTTTTAACTCTTGGAAACTCATCTCACAAGCTTCCGACCATCTGAAGGGGACAATGGTCTAGGCCAATTCTTAACCGGCTCAGCTTTTGTAGGATCAACCATAATCCCTTTAACTGAACATAATGTTACAAAGAAAAGCCACCTCCCTTAGCCAAAACTCACACTTATCGAACTTGGCACATAATTGCTTATCACATAGAGTTTGCAATACAATCCTCAAATGATTAGCATGCTCCTCCTTTTTCTAGAGTAAACCAAAATGTCATCAATAAACACAATTACAAACATGTTCAAATATTATTTTAACACCCTATTTATCAAGTCTATAAATATTGCAGAGGCATTGTTCAAACCAAATGACATAACTAAGAACTTATAATGGCCACACCTTATTTGAAATGCCATCTTGGGAATATCATCCTCCCTCACCCTTAATTGGTGATAACCGAAATAGAGATCAATCTTAGAGAAATAACTTTTCCCTTGCAATTGGTGAAACAAATCTTCTATCCTTGGAATTATATATTTATTCTTAATGGTTACTTTGTTCAATTGTCGGTAGTAAATGCACATACGAAGAAAACCATCCTTCTTTCTAACAAACAAAATGGGAGCACCCCATGGAGATATACTTGGCCTAATGAAACCTTTGTCTAACAAGTCTTTCAATTGGTCTTTTAACTCTTTTAGTTTTTTCGGAGCCATTCAGTAAGGAGGAATATAAATCGGTTAAGTACCCAGAAGAACGTCTATACCAAAATCAATTTTCCTTTCGTGAGGAACACCAAGTAGATCATCAGAAAACACATCCGAAAACTCAATTACAATAGGGACCGACTCTAGAGTAGGGGCTTCGAAATTTATATGTATAACCCTCACAAGATGGTAGATACAACCCTTGGAAATCATTTTCCAAGCTTTATGGCATAAAAAAATTTAATCTTTGAACATAAAATTACTATCCTTCCATTCCAGGACTGGCTCATTAGTTAATTACAACTTAACCACTCAAGTTCTATAATCAATAGAAGCATAACGCTAATAAATCCAATCCATACCAAGGATAACATCAAAATCGATAATCGTAAGCTCAACTATGTCACATAAAGTAACTTTATGGAAAATTAAAATTAGACAACTTCTATAGACTCTTTTAGCCATAACTGACACACCTATGAGAGTATAAATGGAAAAGGCTCTAATAATATTTTGGGTCTAACATCAAATGTCATGGCTACATAAGGAGTAACAAAAGACAAATTTGCGTCCGTATCAAGTAAGGCATAAAAATCATAGCTAAAGACCCATAATATACCAGTAACAACATCAAGAGTCTCCTTCACCTCTTGCCTACCATGAAGAGCATAAAACTATTTGTTACGTTGAACACCCTTTGGTTTCACTTGAGAACCTTGAGTAACTTGTCCTTGAGGATTACCATCTTTATCCTTAAACTCCTTGGCATGATAACCCAGCTTACCACATGGATAACAGACATTCAAACCTATTAGACACTCACCCTTATGGTTCTTGCCATATTTCTTACATACGGGAGTAACTTGGCCAATATAGCACCTCCTAAAGGTTTATAGTTGGGCACCTTATCCTTGAAAAACTTGGAGTAGTGGAATTTGAAGATCCTTGTCCAGAATACCTTTGGAAAAAATGAGGATGCCCACTACTTCCAGACTTAGCATGAGAGGAATCGCCACAATAGGTCCTTACCCCCTTGGAATCCCTTGTTCTCTCCTTTATCTTTTCACTCTATATTTGCTCTGCATAGGTCATAAGTCTAGAAATTTCCATCTCTCGTATCAACATATCCATCTTACACTCCTTAGAAACCACATTCGACAAACCCGACACAAACTTACTCATACGAGATCTTAGGTTGGCAACTATGAATGGAGCATAATTTGATAATTGGGTGAACTTGAGGGCATACTCCCTCATACCCATACCACCTTAAGGTTGATGAATTCTTGTAATTTTGCCTCCCTGAAATCCAATGAAAAAAAGCAATCAAGAAACACTTCTTTAAACTCATCCCAAGTCACGGGATCTGCCCTAGGCCTATCATTTTTTTATTTATCAAACCAAATTTAAGCAACACCCTTCAATTGATACATTTCCAACTCCAATCTCTCAACTTGGCTAACCCCCATAATATCTACTATCTTGTAAATGCTATCAATATATTATTATGGATCCTCTTACACATTTTATCCCCAAAACTTTGAAGGATTCATCCTTATGAAATCATGAACTCTTGTCACCATTGTACCCACATTTGGGTTCATGGGAACAACCACCTTACGATTGACTTGAATTGTAATGGCTTGAGCAAGTACTTGAAAGGCCGCTCAAAACTTGGCATTGAAGACTTTGTTATTCAAGGGATTATTTGGAGCTTGTTTCTCCTCTTCAACCACATTCTTATAAGCGGGGTATCTTTGTGGAGGAAGAAAATTACAAAGAACAAGAGTTAGAGGAAAAGACTTAGAGACCACTCTACCGCACAATATAAATTATAAAAGAAGTGAGATTTTCCTAAGATATTTCATAGCCTCCTATTCATGGATATGGCGCACTTCATACCAATAAACAACACTCTACTTAACATGACATGTTAGACTCCCTAGGACTCTTCTAAACCATTTGCTCTAATACTAAATTTGTCACAACCCAAGCCTAGGGCCTAGACATGATATGACAATCGAGATTATGAGGGATTTGAACCAAGACATATTAGAATACATTGCATATATAAGGTAAATAAATTTAGTAAAATAAGTGGAACTAATAACTCACAAGGGTAAGTCTAAGGACTAGAAAACTTAATTGATGTCCAGCCGGACTACATCACATAGCGTCTAAACATGCCTCTAAGTATTATACCTAATAGGGTCTTAAGAGAACCTCCTAACTCACCCAAATTATAAGGATAAAGTCAAAATATCAATATGAAGAAAAGTTATGTCCTCGATGATATGAGGACTCACAACCTTCTTGGAGAAACTAAGCACTCTAACCACGAATACAATGGTCGTCATTTTCTCCTATATTATGATATAATATAGGTAAAATATGCATTAGTACATAGAAGGTACTAAGTATGTGAGTTATCCATGAACAAGTGATAGTACATGATCAATATGACATAAGATGAATGACCAACATAATCAACATGAACAAAGCTTAAAAGAAATTGAAAATGTATGAAAACTTATGATCAATGCGTCATAAAACTTTATAGTAAATCTCATATCTTTAACATTAAACTTGTGTGGGATAAGACCTTTAACCAATATCTTAAGACCATGCGATCTATAATATGTAATTTGATGTAACTCCATATTAAGAAGGGGAAGGCTATCTTGCCAGGGTAAACTGTACTATATGTGGATCCACTATTTAGGCCATGAAGGCAACCTACGTGGGCAATGTAGTTTGGGACTTTAGGTTGCTATTAGGATTTCCTTGGGTAACTAACTGCGTTACATTACTGAATCCCACCTAGAAGTCATCTCGGTGCTTATACAATATCCCAATGGAACTCATTCAAACATGGTCATAAATGTTATAGGGAAATATAGTAACCACCTATCAATCCATCTTTATAAAACATATTAGGACTAGCTCATTAATTTTAGTGATTTATAGGAATCCACAACTTCGGTGTGAATTATCCTTATTTTAAATATGATTGTGTGAGGATTATACTTATCAATCTATAATAAATTTCTTAGATCATAATTGATCATAATCATAACTTCATCATTAAATCATAATCTCAAATTCATTCATGAAAACTTTCTTTAAACATCATTGAACACATATTCAATTCATGAAAATCATATTTAACTTCATATTGATAACTGAAAATAGCTTTATGCATAGGCATTAATAATCCAACTTGAAATCATGCAATACATGTAGAAACATGCTTGGAATAGTCATTGATAACAATGCAAAAAGAAATTGAAACAACCCAATGCAATTCATCAATACTAAGATTAATAACTACTTGAAAATTAAAGGAAACTTTGTTAAAACTTTGGGACTCCATGGGTGAAAAAGACCCATGGATTAATCCCCACATACTTTGATTCAAATTACTTAGAATCGAAGAGAAACCTCGATGATAATCTGAAACCTTAGCTTGTAACTTAGAGAGAAACCTTGAGAGAATTGTGTTCTTTCCTTAGGAGAATTTAGATGAATGATTTAGAATGAGGGAAATTTTGAAGGATTGAGTAGATATAGGCTTGAAGTTATTCATAATTGTATCTAGGTTCATTGAACCAAACTTAGGAAATAACATAATTACCCTTCATTATATCCAAAACTTGACCTTATGAATTGGTTACTATGAATCATATGAGAATTTACGAGTCATCAAGAATGACTCATCTTACAGGTATGAGTAGAGGTCCTAAATTTGAGTCTCTAAAGTTTTGTACGAGTCATATCTATGACTCATCTTTATGACTATGAGTCATCGTTGGACTCATCTTGTAGGTTTTGAAACTTGCAAACTTGAAGTCTCTGAACCTTCAGTTACATATTGTAATTATGACTCGTCATTTTGACCATGAGTTGTCATCTTGTAGGCATGAAAAACTGCAAGTTTAATATCCTTTTAAGTTTGTGTATGAGTCATCTTTATGACTCATCAATAGGATGAAGACTCATCCTGTTGAGTCGTAGGAACTCCTTTAGAGACTTGTCCTAAAAAAGTCTAAGGATAGCCTCTACGACTCATAGAGTGGGTCGTAGACCTAAAATTTATTTCTTTTCTTTAGATTTCTCCTTCCTTCTAACTTTTTGACTTTTGAGGTCTTATACTTTTCAAAAGTGAATCTAGGTAAGAAGAACTCTCGATATCAAAATTGGTGTAAAGGGGTTGCCAAAGTTCAAATGTGTCACAAAATGGGGACTTTTGGGAATATTTTTTTTATTTCTTTCCCATCCAAGTAGCTACAATGGGGGGTACAGGGGGTGATCCATCTATGGTGGGGTCAGTGGGATAGACTTTTGGAAATGTGAACTCTATTGTTTTTCCTTTTCCCCTTCAGTGGTAATATCGTCGAGGGTTATTCCAAAAATCCTCAAAAAGATACTCTAAGCCTGAGAACAAGAGATATGAGGAATTCCAATGAAAAGAATATCAAACACCATGGATTTCATGCCTACGTTCTTCAAAATTTGCCCATACAGAGCCAAAATCTCTCTATCAAAATTCTTTGTCACTTTCTTGGCATCCAGATAGGCTAGGCTTAACTGAGCAGTTTTACATGTATCTAATTAATAATATTCTTAAAAATTGATAGGAGACTTTACGCCTAGGTCTTGAGGCATGGAGTATGGATGGTTACAATTATTTGTTTTATGCTCTTAGGGGTGAGCGATTATCGGGTAGATAATGTTGGTCCTACAACAGTTGCGGAGTGTGGATTTCATGGGTGTGGGTATTTGATTTAAGGGGATCCTGCTATGGCGGGGCTGCTATAGCGGGGTCAATAGGGCAGACTTTCATAAACGCAAATTATTTTATTTTTGCTCATCCCCTTCAGTGGAAAATTAACAAGGGTTACTCAAAAAGCTTCTCTTATCTTAGGAACAAGGGAGAGGAGGGATTCGAATGCAAAAAAGGTTAAAATCTATGGATTTTAGTCCTACGTCTGTCAAAATTCATCACTATGGAGCCAGAAACTCGCGATCATAGTTCTTTAGCATTTGCTTGGCATCTAGGTAGGCTAGACTTAATTGAATAGTTTTACTTGCATCTAAAAAATAATATTCTTATAAATTAATAGGAGACTTCATGCTTAGGCCTTTGGTCACAGAGTTTGAATGGTTACAAGTATTTATTTAATATTGTTGAGGTGAGAGATTATCAGGTAGATATTATTTGTCCTATAATAGATGTAGGGTGTTGATTTCATAGGAGACAACCTGTAGGTAATTGCATTAAAATATGAGAATTTGTCTGGAAATAGCATTAATTCATGGAAATTGGGAGGGAAATTCTCAAGAATGAAGGTGTACTTTTAATGGGTCCATCATCGAGCTCTATTTATATATGTATGCATATTTTCTATCGATATGTAATGCTTGTGTAATGCATGTTTAGGAAAATAAAGGACTGAATGTGAAATGTCGGCATGTTTATAATCTCATGTAATGAACCTATTTCATTTACTTATGGTTTATAAGTGTGGTTGTTTCATTGTGGTTGTTATTGTGTATGTTGTTTGTGATTTTTGGTCAACTTGGCTACCATACCTGATATAGAATAACCTCAGTTGGATTGGAACCATGCCTTGCATAGAATAACCTCAGTTGGCATGAGTACCATGCCTGGTATATGATATCTCTTGTTTTTCTTGGGTAACACGCCTAGTACATACTATCAATTAGCTTGGTTACTATGATTTGTATGGGATATCATCTATTGGATCGAATATCATGCCTGGTATAGGTTATTCATTAGTTGGCTCGAATACCATGGCTAGTATGTGCTTGATTATATATTGGTTCCTTGAGTGAACTAGGTTGTTCTTTTGATGTGTTAGCCATGTTTGTCCATCAGTGGTCGGTTGTTGTGTTTAAATGCTAGAAAGTTCTCTTATAGAGGAGGGTTTGAATATTAAACACCACAGGCTATGTTTTAAGGATTCTTTAGAGTCCCGGGCTACTAGAAAGGTAAGTGGGACTCAGGTATGGGTGAGTATGATGGTATGTTCATGTCTTATATGATGGGTGGGTTAGGTTAATAACCAAGAAGCCTTAGATGTTATGAAATGGTTAGGCTTGGGAAGCCTTAGTGTTTGTAAGACCTCAAAAGTTTGAAACTCAAAAAATAAAGTTGCAAGGAAAATCCTCAAAAAGTTGCAGCTTTTGGACTTTCCACAAGGCCCTTAACATGTCGTATAATGCACCACAATCCATGGAAAGTGGTTGTGGAAGTTGTCTAAAAATAGTGACAGTGGGGAGGAGTTGTATGACCCTTCTATGGATCGTGAAAGGAATCAAACCTATGAAGGTGTCCCATGGAAGTGATCAGGAAAATAGAGATATGAGGCAAAGTCCATGAGAAGGTCTATGACCCATAGAACTTTTAAAGGACCATATAATGGTCTGTGAACACCCAACCTTAGAGACCTGAACTTGTCCTTCTTCACAAGGCTCCCCATTACCTGTAGAGCCCTTGATGATCCATGAAGGGACCCATAGAATTCAATCTCTCAAAGCCTAAGTTCCCTCTCTAGTTCATGAGCTAGTTCACAGACCGTGGAAGGTTTAATGGTCCGTTAAGGGCGTCTGTTTAGGTGACCCATTTAGTTATTTTCAAGAGGTGTTATGGTATTTTACCATTAATAATATTGTATTTGGATGGTTTTTGGGGTTAACTCCTAGTCTATTAACTACCCCAAACCTTCTTAAACCCCTCATTCACTATTATTCACAGTAACCAATAATTATCTATCTAGAATTTCTCTCCTAAGTCCATCTTCTTCTACAAGTTAAGAACTCTAAGATCTTCAAGATTAAGTGTCCAAGTTCCAATTCCATCTAGGGCTTCGGTTAATAAAGGTATGTGTGAATTCATCCATGGATCTTCTTCCATCCATGGAGTCCTAAGATTTTCTCAATTATCTCTTTTATGAATTCTATTTAAAACCTAGTTTTGATGAATATGCATTGGGTCAATTCAATTATACTTTTTTCACTGATAATGATCTATATATACATGATTTTAATTTAACTACATGTTTTCAATGAATTTTATAAGGACCCATGTATTATGCAATCAATTTCAAGTATGATTTATAAATATGATTTATAAATTTATAATTATGATGTTTATGAAATATCATGTATGATTTATGAAAGTGATGTATTATGATTCAAGTATTATTTCAAGTATAAAATCATGAATTGTAAAAGGTTTTCTCACAATATGAAGGATATCATGATTTGGATGCTTTAAAAGGTAAGTATCCACAAGTTCAAGTTATGATCATGGTTTTCAAGGAGCCATTCTTATGATGTATTTTCATGATGTTGGATTCGTTGATTTACCTTTCCTAATGACTATATTTTATGTGTTCCATTGGGATTAACTTAGTACTGAGCGAACTTTGTGGTGGGGATCCACAAAGAAACGCTAGTAGTAACCCTTAGTTCTAAAACTATGTGCCACCATAGGTGCCTTTATAGCTTAGATAGTAGATCCACATATAGCTCATGTTCATGTAATACAGAGTCTATCTTGGCAAGTAGCCTCTCTCTTCTCAGTGCGGGAGTTACATAAGATTTTATGTTATAGTTTACATGATCTTAAATGTTGGTTAAGGTTAATATCTCATATATATATATATATATATGTTATATCTACAAGTTTTAAATAATGTTTAATGATGCATTAAACTTATGATATGTTTTCAAGTGCTTTTATGTTTCATTCATGTTTTTAAGACATTGGTCATGCATCACATGTTCATTGATTTTGTCCTACTGTTCTTGTTCATGCATGCTTCTCATATAGTTGGTACTTTCCATTTACTAACTTATACTTTTTGCACATTATATCATAATGTAGGGTCCGATGATCCTCATGCTCACCTCGCTCTTGGCTAGCTTTTGAGTTACTATTTCATTGTTCGTGAGTCATTATTTTTTGAGGATGCAACATTTATGCTTTTCTCTTATGTTTCCTATGACATTACTTCTTATGTTGGCGAGCTAAGAACTTGTCCTATGCCCCATGTAGAGTAGTAGATGCATGTTATATTTTTGATGGAGTCTATGTTGTCCCCTTAATTGGAATTTTAGTTTTCTCTTTCTTATTATGAGATTTCCTTACTGAGACTTCTATTCTGCATTCATATTTCATCTTATTTTCTATATTACCTTATGTATGCTTATGTATGATATGCAAAAGAGGCTTTGGGGTCCCTTGGGGTCCTAATTATTGTTTCACACCTAGGGCTTAGCTTTGGTTGTGACAAACTTGGTATCACAATACAAGGTTTAAGGTGTCCTTGGGAGTTTAACATTCCGCATCAAGTAGAGTTTTACTCATAGATGTGAAGTGTGCTATATATATGAATAGGAGACTATGAGGAATTTTAGGAAACTTCACTTCTTTCATCCTTCTCATATCGTATGATAGAGCTGCACTCTAAGACTTTTCCCTCTGACATTTTATCTTTGCTATTATAGAATTATAACTCTAGGAAAATCTCCCATTTGATGGATTTCCAATGCTAATGTGAATAAGAAGTAACAAGCTCCCCAATTTCCTAATGATCCTTTTGATGAGCAAGTTTTTCATATAGAGTTTTGGGCCACATTTATAGTACTTTCTCAAGCTATAGCACTCAAGCTAACTGAGAGATTTTTGATCCCGTAAACCCAAATATGGGTATGACGGCTAGCCGAGTTTGTTATTTTAGTCACATAAACTCTCTTGAGTTTTATGGTTCTAAGATGGGCGAGGGTAAGAGTTTATTGAGTGAATTTGTAATATTATTGACATCATGGGCATTGGTTCAGTGGAGAAGGTAGAATTGGTGGCGTATCAAATTAAGGGAGTTACAAAAGTTTGGTTTGACTAATGGAAGAGAGAAAGGGGTAGAGAGGATGGTCCTATTGATTGGGAAGAGTTCAAGAGTGCTTTCCTTGATTGTTTCTTTCCATTGGAGTTGAGGGAAGCTAAGGTTGAAGAATTTATCAACTTGAGGTAATGTAATATTTGTGTAATATAGTATTCCCTAAGGTTCACTAAATTGTTAAAATATGCTCCTTTCATGTTATCGATCCAAGAGCTCATATGAGAAAGTTCGTCTCCGGTGTGTCGGACTTGGTAGTCAAGGAATATTGAACTTCCATGCTAATCAAGGAGATGGATATCTTGAGGCTTATGACACATGCCCAGAAAATTTAAGAGGAGAAGTTGAAATAGAGAGCTAAGGAGTCCAAGAGGGCTCGGATTGATGGTGATAAGTTTTCTCATGGTAAGTTTAGTAATGGTTGCCATTCGTAATTTCTCTAAAAGTTCTCCAGCCCAAATTCTTCTAACACTCCAACTCCTATGTTCAACAAAGATAAGGTCTCTAACCCTAATCCTCAATGAGGAACTTCTAGTGGCTAAACTATCCCCTCATGCAAAAAGTGTAGGAAGAGGCACCAGGGTGAGCGTTTAGTAGGTTCAGGTGCTTTTTTTGGTGATGCCATGACTTGTCAGCTTGTGAAGGATTATCCTTTGGGTGTTACTAGAGGTGGAGGTTATCGACCCCAGAATCAGGCTCAGACTACTACAATCTGACCTACTTTGCATAGTACTACTTTGGGTGGCTGTCAGTGCCAAAATAGATTCTATGCCTTATAGGCTTGTCAAAAGTTTGAGGATTCACCCGATCTTGTGAATGGTATGTTAAAAATCCTTGATTTGATGTTTATGCATAGTTATATCCACGTGCTACTCTATCATTTATTACTCTCTATTTTTCTATGAAATTTGTTGTTAGTCCTGAGATCTTGTTAGAGTCTTTTTCAATTTATTCTCCAATTAGTGATTCAGGTTTGGTTAAAAGAGTCTATAGAAATTATCCAGTTTTGGTTTTTTAGAAAATCACCTATGTAGATCTTGTATAGCTTGGTATGGCCAATTTTTATGTTATCCTTGGTATGGATTTCTTCATGCATATTTTGCTTCCATATGTTGTAGAACCCTTGTAGTTAAGTTTAAGTTTCCACATGAGTCAGTCCTAGAATGGAAGGGTAGTAATTCTGTGTTAAAGGATGAATTCATCTCATTCCTTAAAGGTTGAAAAATGATTTTTTAGTTGTAAATTTTTACTATGTCATTATGTTCAGAACATCATGTTTGGTGGGGTAATATAGTTCGTTTGTACACATAGGGTTTCAAATGAAACTTGAGCACCCCATCAAGATAAAGCATGCAATATCAAATAAGAGAGTTATTTACAACATCTAATATGTAATACAGTAGTGTAAAATAGTAGTTACTTTTGAGGAGTTTCTCTAACCAACAACCATCACTTATGAGCTAGTGACAATACAATGAAGCTTTGTTGTTGCACAATCATTCAATACCTTGATAGAGTAAGGAATATAACATCACTGGATTTATATAAAAAGTCCTCTTTTGGGACAACTAAGGAGTTGCTCGAATCAACGATACGATCCTATCCCATACTGGCTATGTAGTTTCTGGGGTTTGAGTTATCTAAACTCTTATCCAAATTGGTGCTCAATACTACTTCTAAAATATATGCAATATAATGCTCATATACATCAAGTGAGTAAACTACCCAAAATACATCTCGTCGAGTCTTATTGGACTTCACTCAGTTTAACGTTAACTCTTCTCAAACTTCATTACATCCTATTTAAAATAGTTATACCTCTCAACTCAGTAAATATATAAAATATAGCTCTTAATTTCTCAATTCAGTCTCAAAATACATAAATGCATAAGCTTTTAGACTCATGTAGAGTAGGTAATATTCATGTTCAAAATTTGTAGTAAGCGTCCTCAAAACTCAAGTGATAAATCATGCTTCAAAACTCCTATCTCAAATATGATTATTCATAAAAATACTAACTCATCAGATTTAGCTAAATCATGCTTAAACTCAGTAATATAAGTTTTTCTGACTCAAATATAATCTATAAATTTAGGACATTCATATTTCCTAAAAACTCATCTTTTACTCAATGCATGAAATTCGTCATCATTAACTCAAAACAATGCATATGGAAAGAAATGAACATCAATTTAATAACGGTTCATGTGAATGTAAGAATGAAAAATAAATTTGATAATTGAATTATATAGGAACAATTCTAATCTCAAAACATTCATATGGAACTCAACGAAGGAAGAATAAATTCATTCAAAACACAATGGAATAAGGGCTAAAACTCAGCTTGAAACTCTAATGGATTTTAAATGTAGGGTATGTGGACGAACTCAATCAAATGCTATAAATAGCCTTACATACCTGAAAGAACTAGATTTTTGAAAAATTTGAAGAAGATGCTTGAAAGCCCTAGTGTTTCTCTTCTTTAATCTTTCTCTAAGACTTGGGAAAGTATTTGAGGGTAACAAGGTCAAATAGTAATATTTAGGACTTTAATTAGGTGTAAAACAATCGAATTTTAGGCTTAGGAGGGATGGAAAAAGACTAAACTAACCCTTGTTAAAATAATTCCAAAGTCATCTATAGGGCCATCTATGGTCTATAGAAGATTCTAAGGTCGGTAGAAGCCAACTGTTGAAACTTGGCTGAAATTTGGGGTTATGAACATCATTCTACTGGCACAAACTACGGCTTGTAGGTCCTTTTATGCCCTATAGTTGGGTCCGTAGGAATTTGGACCCCAAAAATTAATCTCTAAACTTTCTCCACAATCCAATAGGACGGGTCCATAGACCAATTTACAGACCGTATGTCAGCGTCGTAGAAACTGACCCAAAAAAATCTATTATAGTAGTCTATGGTAAAACAAACATCACTTTTTACTCTGAACTCCAAATGAGCCAAATTTTATAGCATTAGATTTATGATCCTTTTAGCTTAAATTTATGACTTTCTTTCATATTGTGTGGGGCTGTTCCAAATCCCCGAATTGTGTTTCATTTTGGAACACAAGTTGGGAGTGGATATGGGACCTTTTCATGCAGTTAATTTCAAAATTATAGGAGTGGGTTCCACATTCTCATTTTTTACTCTGAAATAGTTTTTCTCTGATTTTAGTAATTTTAGTATCAAGACGATCGTATAGAAGGGAAAAGCTCTAGTTACTTGAGTTAGAGCACGCGTGATCGGCCTATAGGTAGGCTATGACTTTCCTCTTCTTAGACTGAGCATGTTCTAGCATTTCTATGATGAATTCTATGAAATTGGGGTGTATTTGGGTACCGATCATGCTAAATTCCTAGAAACAATGTCTTAGGCTCTAGCTTTGGGAAATTTGGGTTATTGAAGTATGTCTCCTACTACTGTTGATCATCTATACCTTGTGATGTGTATCATGTGTTTGGTTTATGTCGTTGGAAGCATGTTGGGCCTTAGTATAGGCTTAGTCTGGTTATTGCCATAGACATGAGTATTTTTTATGTTGTTAGGCCTTAGAACTTCTCCGACGTCACTTCAGATGACTTAGCTCCCTGTAGACTGATATGGAAGACTTGAGTATGATAGTCTGGGACTTAGCTAGGTAGTGACATAACTTTTGAAAACGTATATCTATAAGTCCCTGATTTCATCTTTTCCATATCACTTGATTTTTTGTTTGGAAGTATATTCATCAATTCTGGTTGGATATGGTTGGGGTTGGAATGATTTATTGATAGAAATCAAATAGGGGGTACTCCTATGATGCTTGGTTAGTCATTTATCCTAATTCTAATCAATTCACCTCTATTTCTGGTTCAAGTCCATAAATTACTCCACCAGGCGCAGTTCAAGTCCTTGTCTTGCTACTATTACCTCAGTTAAGTGCTTGATAACATTTACTCGTGGTTCAAGTCCACCACTATTTACATCTTTGTGTCAAGTCCAGATCTACTTATTAGCCTTGGTTCAAGTCAATCGCTACCTTTCAGCCTTGGGTCAAGTCCATAGCTACTAATACCTTGATTTAAGTCCTTGGTCATATTTACTTGTGGTTTAAGTCCATGATACTTCCTTATCATTGGTTCAAGTCCTAGGTTATTCTAAATCTTGGTTTAATTCCCTGATCCTCTTATATTCATTCAGTTTAAGGCCTTAACTCTTTCATGCTTTGGGTTCAAAGCTTCAGGCTCTCAGTATGGTTCGGTTCAAGTTTGTGATAAATTATGATGCTGTTAATACTACATCAGATTTATTCATTTCATTTCAACTATCTTTGCTCTTATCATACATATGGGAGCTCATTCGGCTTATTACCTTTAAATTTGTGCATGATCATACTGGTCGGGTTTATCGGAGCCTGGAAGATTTAGTTAGCTTCTCTCTTTATCTTTATGTGTGAGTATGCTTGTGTACATTCCTATTGATTTCTTTGTTCCTGTCTCTAGTTGTGTTTAGTTTCTCGCATATCAAATTGGTTTTTCTTTTCTTGATCACCTATCATGCCTACTGGGTACTTGTTATTTTGGTACTTATACTATACTCTACATCTATTTTCATGATGCAGGTCCGAGTACCAGTTATCATCGATGATCTCGAGCCAGCAACAACCTTAATCAGAGGTAAGGGTAAGCACACATCATTCTAGATTTACCTATCTCCCTCTTATATATATTTATGACTTATCTTCTGCTTTTTGAGGCACTCTTATTTCTTTTGTCCACTTTTGGGACTTGTACTTATTTGTTTATAGATCTTTGCATGTGACTTCAAGGTTTTGAGAGGGATATTTTATTTGTATATAGTTTTGGTTTGGTTCTGCCCATTTATTTGTGTTCCTATTATTTTATTACTATTTTTAGTTAAATATTAGCCTTCTACCCTTACATCTCATTACTCGCAGTTTAAGGATATGGGTTGGCTTGCCAATTGGTGGGTCATAGTAGGCTCCATCATAACTCCAGAATTCAGCTTGTGAAACTAGAGTTGAGACACCACCCCTTTAGTCAGTTCTAGTGGTGAATGAGTCCCTAGAAGTCTTTCCCAATGATCTTGTCAGAGTCAAGATAGACTTTGGAATCAATTTTGTCCTTGATACTCAATCAGTCTCTATTCTTACATATAAAATGATTCTAGCTGAGTTGAAAAAGTTGAAAAAGAAGTTTAAACAACTCCTTGATAAGGGTTCCATCAAACTGAGTGGCTCTCCTTGGGGTGCTCTCATCCTTTTCATCAAAAGAAAAATGTTACCCTTAAGATGTGGATTGATTATCGCAAGATGAACAAGGATGGAGTAAAGAATCAGTATAACATTTCTAGAATAGATGACTTGATAGGCCAGATTTAGGGTGCCACTTATTTATCTAAGATAGACCTCATATATGGCTATCATTAGTTTAAAGTGAGAGAGTACATCCCAAATATAGCCTTCAAGACCTATTACGATCATTATGAGTTCCTCGTTATGTCTTTTGGTTTGACTAACGCTCCTACAATATTTATGGATCTCATGAATAAATTATTTAAGTAGTATCTAGATATGCTTGTTATTGTATTCATCAATGACATCTTGATCTACTCTAGAAACAAGGAGGATCGTGTCAGTCACCTCAGAATAATCTCCAGACTCTAAAAGACCATGAATTATTTACCAAGTTTTCAAAGTGTGAGTTTTAGCTAACGTTTGTGGCATTCTTAGGCCACATTTTCCCTAGTGAAGGTATCCAGGTTGACTCATAAAAAATAGAGGTAGTGAAGAACTGGCCCAGACCTATATCCCAACTGATATAAGAAGTTTCTTGGCTAAGTAGGTGCATTGACTTGTATGCTTAGGAGTCTGCCTCATAGACTCAAAAGAAAGCGGTGTTCTTATTCAAAATAGAGTAATTATCTTTAGTGGTGGAAGGGAAGGAGAAGTAAGAAAAGGATCTTATCCTACTTGAGTTAAAGAGAGAAGTTCATAAGCAGAAGGTGATGATTTTTGAACAAAGAGAAGATGGTGTATCGAGGTACCAAAGCAGATTATATGTACCAAATGTGGATGGTCTCAAAGATAGAACCATGGCAGAGGCCTATAGTTCCCACATACTCAATTTATCCAGGTTCCATTAAGATGTACTATGACTTGAGAGAAGTCTACTAGTGGAGTGGTATGAAGAAGGATATTATATACATCATTTCTATGTGCCTGAATTATAAATAAGTCAAGGTTGATCACTAGAGGCCATGTGGTGTAGCTCAGAACATAGCTCTTCTATATTAAAAATAGGAGATGATCAATATGAATTTTATTATTGTCTTAACATTATCATGACGATAACATGATTTCATTTGGGTAATTGTAGATATATTGACTATATCAGCCCATTCCTTATTGTAAAGACTACCAACTCAATAGAAGACTACATCGGATTGTATATCTGCAAGATAGTCAGACTTTATGAAGTACTATTGTTTATCATTTCAGCTAGGGGCTCTCAGTTCACCACCTAGTTTTGGAAGTCATTTTAGAAGGGCTTAGAAAAAAAGGTGAAGATTAGTACTACTTTTCATCCCAGACAAATGGTCTGGCAGAGTGTATGATTCAGACTCTAGAGGATATATAAAAGGCTTGTGTTATCGATTTCAAAGGAAATTGGGATGACCACTTGCCTCTTATAGAGTTTGCGTACAATAATTGTTATCATTTATATTCAGATGGCTCTGTATGAGACTCTTTATGGGCGAAGGTGTAGATCTCTAATTAGTTGGTTTAAAGTTGGTGAAACAGAATTAACAGGGCCAAACTTGGTTCACTAATCTATGGAATGACTAAGATTATTCAAGAGTGGTTAAAAACCATACAGAGTCGTCAAAAGTCCTATACTGATGTTAGGGGAAGATACTTAGAGTGGATGATTGGGTCCATGAAGGGTATCATGAGATTTGGGAAGAATGGGAAGCTTAGTCCCTATTATATTGGTTCCTACCACCAGAGTTTGTGGTATTTCATCTAGTGTTTCACATCTCCATGCTTAAAAAGTTCTTAGGTGATCCTTCACTCATTTTGCCCATAGAGAGTATTGGTGTGAAGGATATCTTTTATTATTAAGAGGTTATGATTCAGATTATTTATTGTCAGGTTCACAAGTTGAGGAACAAAGTGGTTACATCTGTCCAAGTTCTATGGAGGAATCAATTTGTTGAAGCTGCTACAAGGGAAGCCGAAGAAAATATGAAAGCTAGATACTCTCATCTATTTGTTCCTCCTAGTGATGATATTAAAGGTAATAATATTTTCTAAGATTCAACATCTATTTGGATGTATGAATGTTCAGTTTCTATATAATAATTGGTCCTTGTGCATTTCCTAGCTTGGTTATCATTCGAAGACAAATGTAATGACCCTCTAGGTCATTTTTAAGTAAACACATTCTTTTCACCATTTAGTGTGTTCTTGTAGCGGCCCCTATCTTTTTATGACTTTCTGGTACTAATTGTTTGGTTGCCTCATCGTTTATTTAGGATTTCTACCAATTTGCCTGTATTGGAGCTTTTGAAACTTAAATTGTTGATTTTTGTCAAAACATCAGGTAAATGACCTCAGAAAAGAATTTTGATAGTTCCATCTGGTCTATAATTGTCTTTTTAGGCAAGTGGTATGATCAGTACAAGTCCCAAGGCTTTTGATGAGAGTTTAGACCATTAGACATTTTAGCCTTTGAAATTTGGTTTGACCTTGGTCAACATTCGTGGAAAATATGCTTGGATGAAAATCCCTATAGCATGGTCAATTTGGAATGCTGAGTTTGGTCTGGGATGATCTTTCACGCACTTCTAGAGGGTTTTGATCTAATCTAGAGGTCACTTGTGGAATTGACTAAAAATAGAATTTCAATGTAGGACCTACTTTTTATCAAGAAGACCTCATATGAAAAATTTCAACTACGCCATTGAGTCTGGAATGTCGAATTTGATAGGTTAGCATACTTTATTTTCATGTGCAGCATTCTGAATGAATCCTGAGCACTCCATCAGAGACTTAGATAATACCAAATATGATAGTTGTAGTAGCTTCTAGTGCAGGGGTATTTTTCCCTTTACATTCATCGATTAAAGGTTGTATTCGTAGAGGCTAGGTGAATTGTTCTCCGCATTCAGAAAGGGTTGGACAATTTGCTTCTATGTTCGTGGGAAGTCCTCCATTTTTATGGAGGTCTTAGACTTTCTTTTTCTTGTTCGTGGGTCGGGACCTGCGTTCACAAAGTTCTATGTCCCAATTTAATGTGTTCGCGGGCTATTAGAGTCGCATTCGCAGAGAGCAATTTTGTAGTCTTTTATTTAAGACCAGAGACGTGATCAACTTTATTTGCAAAAGATTAGCTCGCGATTTCTCCCTTATTTTAAGTCTATTTTAGGTTATTCAAAGTTTGGTGTGTCTACATTCATCGAGGCTAATTGGGTAACTAATCAAGAAGTATTTAGGAACTGTCGTTTGAGGTTAAAAAGAGCTTAAACCTACTGCCATGGGTTATTTTCTTATCTTTAATGGTGATTTTATTGCATGTTTTGTTTTCCACTGTTTCTAGCCCCGAATTGTGTTCCATTTTTGAACAAAAGTTTGGCAAGGTGAATTAAAAACTTTTATGGAGTCAATTTCAGAATTCCTTTAGCGGGTCCCACATTTCTATTTTAGACTCCAAAATTGGCCCTTCTCTATTTTTAGTAATTTTTGTGTCTCAACGACCACAACAATGTTGTGAATCTAAATTTTATAGCATGGAAGCGTTTCGAGGCCATACAAAAGGGAAATTCTCCGACAACTTGATTTGGAGCACGTGCGGTCGGCCTAAAGTTAGGCTATGACTTCTCCCTCCTTATACTAAGCATTATTACATAAATATATGTTGATTTGTGTGAATTTGGAGGCGAATTGGTAATTGATCATGCTTAATTCGTAGAATCCATATGTTAGGCTATTTTCGGGTATTTTGGGAAATGAAAGCATATTGGTTGTGTTAGTTGATCATTCATACCTTGTGGTGTGCCTTAATGGTGGCCCATATATATTTTTTAAAGCATGTTGGCCTTATTCTATGCTTAGACTAGTGATTGCAATAGACTAGTATAATTTAGAGATATTAGTCCTTAAAATCTCTCCAACATCGCTTCGGATGACTTATGTACCTATAGACTGATATAGCAAACTTCAGTCTGATAGTCTGAGGCTTAGCTAGGAAATAAAATAGATCTTGGGACCTTATATTTATAATACCCCTATTTATATCGGTTTAAGTGTTCTTAGTTCTTGGTTCAAAAGTCACTTGTTGATTTTGGTTAGATCTAGTTTAGGCCTAGAGTGATTTATTGATGGCACTCAGTTTAGGGTTCTCCCTGTGATGCTCAGTGGACTGTTGATCTAAATCTAACCGATTTACTTTCATTCATGGTTCAAGTCCATATTTACTCCACCGGGTACAATTCATGTGCATTCCTTGGTATTTTTACCCTTGATATGTGTCCTAGGCCTTCTTTAGTCAAGGTTAGAATCCACCACTGTTGTCGTAGGGGTTAGATTCCACCACTATTTGCTGTCGTGGTTAGACTATATGACTATCTACAACTTTGGTTCAAGTCCATTGGTATCTTCAGCCTTGGTTTGAGTACTTGGCCATTTACAAACTTGGCTCGAGTCCACGATTATCCTTACCCTTGGTTTGAGTCATCGACTACTTCAATCTTGGATAGATTCCTTGATTTCTGTATTTTCTCTTCAGTTCAACTCTTTATCTCCTATTCAACTATTAATAAAGTTTCAAACATTCAGTTGGTTCGGTCCAAGTTCACAGAAGGCTGTAGTAATCTTGGATATATTGTCATATTCTCTTTATTGTTCTTAACTCTTCTATGAACCTATCGGGCTTATGGGGGCTATTCAGGTTTGCTTAAACTTCTGTACGAGTGTACCCGCCAGACTTATGGGGTCCCTATTAGATTTAGTTAGCTCTACGTTCTTTATTTTTATGGTAGTACACTCATATCCATTTCTGTTAGATTCCCGCCCTTGTTCTGGTTATGTTTTAAATTCTAGCATTTCATATTACTTTTACTTTTCCTGCTCAGTTGGCCAATGATGCCTACTGGATACCTATTGTTTTGGTACTCATACTACCCTCTGTATTAGTTACCAGCGATTGAGCCTGCTGTAGTCTAATCTAAAGGCGAGGGTGACCACATGGCGTCCTAGATTTACCAACTCCTTCTATATATATTATGACTAGTCATTTACTTTTTGAGACAAGTGTTATTTTTATGGCCCACTTTCGAGACTTGTATTCATTTTTGTAGTAGCTCTACACTTGTGAATTTTAGGTTCTAGGATGGATCTTTTATTTTATATATATATATATATAGTTGGCTTGCTTCCGCTCATTCTCTTGTAATGTTTGTTATTTGCTTAATTTCGATTTAGGTTTCTACCCTTAATTTCATTACTTTCAGTTTAGGGATATGAGTTGGCTTACCTACTAGTAGGTTATTGTATATGTCATCATGACTCAAGGAATTGGGTCATGACAAGTTGGTATTGAATTAAGGTTGACCGGTTTGAATTGTATAGAGCTAACATCTTGTAGAATTATATGGATCAGTGTGGAGACATGTATATCTTATCTTTGGGAGGCTATAAGATATCGTTAGAAATCCTTCTCTTTCGTGTAACTCTTTGATAGGATGGCTCACACGCATTGTAGAGCTGCCGAGGGTGATGCACCTGAGCTCGGGGATAGAGCCCCACCTAAGGGTAAAGGTCGACCTAAAGGTCGTTGTAGGGCTGTAGACCAGCTCATGATAGAGAGGGGATAAGTAAGAGGTGGAGCCAAAGTAGCTTCAGTTCATTACTAGCCGATAGGGTCGGTGCCAACCGAGCCACCACCTGCATTAGTTATGGGCCCCGTCCTTCAGTCTGCCATTGCCTAGCTTTTGACAGTGCTTGTGGGCATGTAGAAGGCACTCACTCCATCTCTAGCCCCATCTATACCAGCATAGTAGGGTCAGCCTGCACCAGCGGCTCTAGATATTCAGCCGCCACCAGCACTAGCTGCTGCCCAACTAGATGATTTGGTTAGTGATATGCCATTATTGGTGTAGAAGATACTCAGAGTGTTTCTAAGACTATCACCATCGAGGTTTTTTAGGGCGATTGAGGAGGATGCTCACGAGTTCCTCACTACCTGTTGTGAGCGGCTATATGCTTTAGGATTAGTGTAGTCATGAGGAGCCGACTTAACCGCATATCATCTCCATGATCTTTCTAGATAGCGATGTCTTTCCTACTTGGATTCCAGGCCATTTGGTGTCCATCGGTGTCTTGGATAGAATTCTTGAAGGCTTTCTAGGATAGGTTCATCCTATTGAGCATTAGAGATCAGCTTCGTGATCAGTTTTTGAGGTTGGAGCACGGGTCTATGACCATATCAGAGTCCAAGGATAGATTCAATGATCTCTCTCATCATGCCACTATTATTCTACCTACTCAAGAGAAGAGTGTTCAGTGTATTGTTAAAGGATTGAGACTCCATCTGTGGATTGGGACTCAATCCATAGTTCCATCATGTCATTCATTTCTACATATTCTGGGCCATGCCTATACACTTGGCCACAAACGAGTCCCATTTTAGGCCCTGATACTATTATGAGAGGCCCCGCCAGAGGTTCAAGTAGGGTTAGTCTAGTCGCCCATTTTAGGCCTCTCTACATGATTTAGAGGGTGACTAACACATTAGGGTGGCTCTAGTGCCGGTCCTAGTCAAGGTTGAGGTGGTTCACAGCTGGATTCTTCAAGCTATGATGGCCAGCCTCCAATTGCGAGTAGACCGCCATAGGATTGGTATCATTGTAGGGAACTCGACCATTGGTCTAAAGAGTGCTGCTTCTATAGGATAGCTGCACCAGCTTGATAGATAGCTAGACCCGCACTAGCAGCAACACCTTTGATTAGAGGTAAGGCCAAGGGAATGACCACCAGGGTGCACGGGGAGATCCATAGAGAGGTAGGTCAGGTAGCAGAGTTAACACTTAAGGTAGAGGCACGCAAATCCACTTCTATAAGCTCTAGCGAAAGCGAAGGCTGAGGCATCGGATGATGTAATCACGGGTACAATTATTTTATGCCATCAGCTCACCTAACTTTATATGATCCAATCTATATTTATTCATATGTTTTCATAGCCCTTAGGAGTACCATTGCATGTTTTGACCCCGGTAGGTGAGTTTTTAGTTGAGGATTAAGTTTTCAGATCCTATTTGGTGACTATTCAGGGGCCGGACACCTAGGCTTACTTATATTGCTTGATATGTTAGACTTTGATATGATTTTGGGCATATACTAGTTATCCCCTCACCGAACGGTCTTGGATTTCTATGCAAAGATCGTTTCCTTAGCCATGCCTGGTATTCCATCGGTTGTGTAGCAGGATTGTTATAGTTGCATACTAGTTGGGTGTTACGACACAAGCCTAGGTCCTAGAAATGACACGATGAATAAGACACCCAGAGGTACCTCACTTAAGCCTCTTAGCATTCATTAAGCTTTTCATAGATAATGACATACAATAAATCATGTAAGAGAAAGGGATAATGGGACTAAGGGAGATTACATAGAATAGAAATCATAGGAAACATCAAATATCGTCTATTTGTACAACAATACCCCTACTTTCTTTAGACTAGGTAGGGGATAAGACATGTACCTAAGTCACCCTCATGATAAGTATCCAAAATTACAACAAGATAACTGAGATTCTATACATGTAAATAGCAAGAAAAAGAAATGGAATATTGTTCTCGAAACATGGGAACTCACCAACTAAGTAGCCTTCAACGATCAAACTAGCTCCGTAGAGGAGAATATAGAGAAACATCGGTCCCTACATGGAGATATCATACAGGTAAAAGTATGCGTTAGTACTTTGAATATACTGAGTATGTGAGCATGCAATGCAATATATCATTATAAAATAAGGTGATGCAATGGACCATGCTAGAACCTTGCAATCATTTGAAATACCATTTGGAGTTATGAAGCTTAGTCAATGAAATATAGAAACCATCATGAATCATAAAAGAAACTTAAAACCTTATAGAGATAATCATGAGTCATTAAAATAAAACATATACTCGCAAAGTACCATGAATCGTAAATAAGTATACCATAAACCTTTTGAAAGAAATCTTTAACTTTGTGAGAGCAAATACTTTACTTTCTAATAGATATAGTAGACATCATATGATATATCTTAAACTTTAGAAGAGGTACCTAATTCCTTTGTGAGAGTGACCGTTAACAGACATAAACCATGTGAGCTATAACATGGATTCTTGATGTTACCCCTACATCGGAGGAAAATGAGGAGACCACTTGCCAAGGTAGACTCCATCATGACTAAGTTGATCCACTAAGCTATTGTGTGAACTGGTTACTTATTATACCCCATACTTTTGTGCTTCGAATGTTTCTTAAACTTCTTAGGAGTTACTATGTGAGCCAGATTATCTATAACGTTGTCAAACAACTCTAAGAAAGGGAGAATGTGTTGCCCCATAATATGGAAGATTAGAAATAGGTTTATAAGAATTCGTAAGGAGTTGGAGGCCAAGTAATGAGTTGTAGTAATCGACCTACTTGCATAAGCTACCAATTTGGATGTCCTACATACGTAAGTTACTTGAGTACATATCGAGCTTAAGTAGCAAGGATCATATAGGTTCTTAAGGTAAGACGAGATTACGAACCCACAAAAGGGAAATAAGAAGAAGATACACCTACTTATACTAAGTAGGTGATGCACCTACTTGGACCAAGTAGGTGACACACCTACTTAGGGTGGACCCCACGCTGCCACATGGTAGCCTTGGCTTGGATGCATGGACATGGTAGCCCAATAGGGCCTTGACACATGTCATGCTTAAGGGGTAACACGTGTAACCTTTTAAGGAGGTGTATATATGTATATATTGATGACTAAGAAGTCATCTCTTCAGCCTTACACTTAGAAATTTGAGAGGAAATTTTAGAGAGCAAGTGAAAGTAGCTACGACCCTAGTTGCTGCCAAGGTAAGGCCTCTGATTTCACTCCTTAAATTAATTATCTAAGGTATCCTACGATGAAATAAAGGTGTTTAACAACATAACTACTTGTTGGGGCAACAAGAAAGTGAAGCAAACAGCCCACCAACGTTCCAGCCGCGTTAAGGAGCGTTCAAGGTCAAGTTTCAGCAAGGTAAGGTTCTTCCTCTCGAATTGGGATTTATGATATCATAATAGAAATATTATATGTGTTAAATTGAGTTGGAAGTATGGAAAATTTCATAAGTATGCTGGACGTTGTAAATAAACAAAATTGGAGTCGGTCTAGTTGAATAGAAGTCGAGTAGTGTTGTTATGATTGTGGTGTTGTAGTTGGAAGTTGTTTAATTGTGTGTTGCAGGGCTAGAACGTGGTTCCAAAGGGGTGTGGTACTTCTAGTTGCAGCCACATAACCCTTCATTCTGTGTGGTTAAATATTTTATGAATTAAAGATTTAAAGCCTTATTTTGGCATTGTGATTTTGGGCGAACTGTTTAGAGTTTGTATTGTGTAATGTTGAAGTGATTTACTTACACATAGTTGTTGATTGTTGTTATTTTTTGTTTGTACTAATCAAAGATCTAATTGAAAGTTCAGATAGGGTAAGTTATAGGGGAGATGATGCCCAATTTCCGTTAACTTCTCAACTAACAAATAGACTAGTTGAGAAAGGCGAATATTGAAATGATTCCTATGGAGGATTAATTGTAGATATGGAAGCTGGAAAGTAAAGACTTATTTACATTAGTATTACTTTTGTGTTAAATAGGCTCAGAGGACGACAAGGAAAGCGCGGTTAAGAGTAATCTATAAGAGGTATGTAAAGCTATCTTTCTTTTCTTTTGGCATGGCTTAGTCTTACGTGGTTTGTATATGAAATGTGGGGATAATTCCATTCATAGAACCCCGAGTATGGTTCATAAATCTTATTCATTTCTTGATGTTAGAACTCCTGCAATAGTTGAGTTATTGCCTTGTAAGTCTTCTACATGACGAAAAGTGGTATACATTAAGCTTATCTCTTCTTTCTTTTAGAATGTCTTAAATATAAATAAAATGCTATATGATATGACTTTGGAGGTAGTTCCAAATATAAGTTCCGAGTATAACTCATGACTTGTGTTGACTTCTGAACATTAAATGTCATAAAATAGTTGAGCTACTACTCTCGAGTATTCTATATGTGAAATAGTAATTGGATACATAGGAAGAATGAACTATAATTTGTATTCACTCCTTGATATTAAAGTTGTCAAGTAGTTGAGCTAATACCCTCAAGTCTCCTACATGTTGAGTAATGATTGAATGCACAAGCTCCTATTTCTAAGGGTCTCTACGAGGACGAACGTCTCTAACTCCATAAGTTGTTTAGCTCTGTCTCGATACATGTCTATGATTCCTGAGACTAAAGCTGATATGATTCCTAATGACATTTAGAGGGTACATGAGATGATTACTACTCTGGTTTTCGAGTGACGGTTCACTTGACTGTTTTATTGAGTCTCGGATGATGATTTAAATTGCATATGGTTACTCACTATTCTACTCATGCATACTATAACACATCTTCCTCTGAGTCCCATAAAAGGGCCAGGAACATTGTTGTGCCCAACTTTACTGCTCTTTCATCGAGTCCCGAGTCGGGTTTGGTATGTAAGGATAGTATAATGCCACATACAATGATGTAATACCGTATGTGATGATATAATGATTTGATGATATGGTAATGCGATAATATGATAATTCACCGAGCCCTAGGCTGGATATATATGATGATATATATGATAATATAATGTCGTATATGATGGTATGATGCCATGTACGATGATATGATAAAATAATAACACTGAGTCCCTCACTGGAGTATCGGGTATGGTATGATATATATGATGCCACATACGATGATGTGATATCGTATGTGAGGAGATGATAAGATAATGACCCGATGATAGCATCGAGTACCATAATTGGCCAAGTGTGATATAAATATACACTACTCTCTTCACCGAGTCCCTCATTAAAGGGTCAGATATAGTAGGTAGACATACATATGAAAATATAGTGATATAGTTGTAACACCGAGTCCCAAAGCTGGCCAAGTACGGTATGTAAGGATGATATACATGCCCTCATTTCGTAAGATGCAGGTATAGTGATTTACTAACTTTTATACTTGTTTTCTGCATCCCTATTTTAGTTGTTGTCTCAGTTATGATATGTTATGCTTTATATACTCAGTACATGTATTGTACTGACCCCCTTTCTTTAGGGAGGAGCTGCGTTTCATGCCCGTAGGTACAAGTATGCATTCTGGGGATCCGTCAGCTTAGGATTTCCAATCAGCAGTTTTGGGAAATGCTTCATTATGCCGGAGCTTAGCGTTTTGGTACCATTCCTTCTATGTATATATTTGTTTGTTCAGGGGTACGGTAGGGGCCCTGTCCTGCCATATGTTGCCATTACTATTCTTAGAGGTCTGTAGACATGTGTATATGGGTTGTTTGTAAGTTTTTTTTAGTTGTGCTTATACGACGCGTTATAAATGTTATTATGTTATAACAGCCTTATCGGCTTGCATGCCCTTTCATGATATGGTACAAATGAAAGAGGTTATATGTACATGAGAAGGTGTTTACCCATTGGGGTTTTTGCGTGTAGTATCACATTATACATAGTTCAACTTGACTACAGCTGATAGATACGTATACGGGAGTCCAGGTCAGAACCCAGTCGCCGCCTACAAGGTTGGGTCGAGACATTACTCACCCCTAGTTCTTAGACTTGGGTACTCACCACCAATCCTTGATATTTCGGATACTCACCTCTTAGAGATTTGGGTATTCGCCTCTAACTCCTTTATACCTAACGTGGCACGTAGTTCTATGATATGGGTATTCGCCCCTAGTCCAACTCGGTGCTAGGTGAACTCTCAATAGAATAGACAAATCATAAAATATAAAGTCAACCCCACATAATAGTTTAATACTTTAAAATAGTCATAACATATACCTTGAGAATTCAAACCATCATATTCGATAGAATAGCTCATTAAAACCTTTCATTTGATTCAAATATGTGTGAATTGTCCTTATCATATAAGAATATTCTTTGGCTAAGAAGTCCTTTCATCATCATTCATATCTTTTCGTTTCATAAGACTCGCTTAATTAAAACATAGGTATTTGCTTCATAAACTCTCATTTGAAGTCAAGCATTCAATTCAACTTTACTTTAAGGTAAGGAAAACTAGGTGGGTTTATTTCATAAAACCTTCACATGTATTTAAAGGAATCTTGCATGTATGAGATGATAGAAAATGCATCAAATTACACATCTTAAAACAACCCACCATATACACTTTAAACCTATTTTCAAGCCTTCATATCAGCACTTTAGCAAATCAGTTATTTCATGAAATTGAGAGTCAGTATATATAAATATAAGTAAATAAACTTCAAATATATCATAATATATGTATTTTGAATCACCATGTAAAATTTCAAAAGATTTCATCATTAGAAATTAAGATGCTAAGTTGAGAAAACATTTAGCCTCCATGGGTGGAAGAACCCATGGATGAAAACCCACATACCTTGGGGGAAACAAAATCCCTAATGAAAAATTGAGAAGGAGAGGAGAGTTGAAGATGCCTTGAGATGAACTCTAGCTTGGCTTGAAACTCTTGGAAGGGTTTGAGAAGAGAGAATTTATGTTTGGAAAGTTGGACTGAAGGAAAATGAGGGCTTTGAAGGGTCTAGAGTCTTATATAGGTGAATTTTTCCCTCAAAACAACACCACTTTGGGCTAAAACACAGGAAAACACCAAAATGTCCATTTAAAGATCTGGTCGGAACTAGCTTCATAGGGGACCTTCAGGGGATGTGATTGCCACCAAGGACCCTGGTAGGGTCCTGTGGTAAAAGACTTGGAAACCTATTTTGGAACATGTTGCAGAAGCATCTCCAAACTTTCTTCATGAACGACCACTACAGACTGTACTAAGGTTCATGAAAGACCTTCATGGGTCGTGGTGATCACCAATAATCCCAACGCTTAAGCTGGTTAAAAAGTGGCTTTCACAGATGGCCACTACGGACCGTACTGAGTTTCATGAAAGGCCACCATGGGTCGTGGTCCTCTCCTGTCTGAGCAGCTTCACTAAAATGGCCATAATATTTTACTCTAAACTCCAAATGAGGCAAACTTGGTTGCGTAAGCAAAAACACTCAAATACCTTTAATCTTATAGATCATAATCCATCTAACTCTTAATATTTTGAGATATATGGTCACTTAAAGTTGACCCTTATCTGGACTCATCCAAAATCTTATCCGATAGAAATTCTTTAGACTTGTCTTGGTGTTAGAGATCCCTTATGACCCTAAAACATATCTAATAACCTTTAAATACTTGGGAATTGATTTTAACTCATATGTAAAATTATAATTCATTGAGTTCAAGCATATATGCATATGAAGAATGGTTGGGGTCTTGGAATAGAAATTTTTAGGTTGTTACATTGGGGTTATGGGGTTATCTCTTTATTGATTCTTGGAGGTTAGTGGCTAATAGAGGCTTAGCTTACCTGGCTTATGTGAGAGATTTTAGTAGGGAGGTCCCTACGGTGCACTCAGTTTATATAGTTTGAGAGTATGTAAATGTGTTTCTTATACACCTGCTTGGCCTTCCTCCAAATCGTGATAGTTAATTTTCCATCGAGTTAGACCCCGGTACTTATCCTATTTCTATTCCACCATAACATATGGACCCTTAGAGCTCAAGGAGTTCAATGTTAAACTTCATAATCACTTGTGTAATAGATTCATCCATCCTACTGTATTGTCACGGGTTTCCTAAATTATTTTTTTTAGAGAAGGATTTATCTATGCAGATGTGTGTTGATTACTGGATGTTGAACAAGGTGAAGGTGAAGAACCATTACCCCATGCCTTGTATTAATGACCTATTTGATCAGCATCAGGGTATTGTATTGTTTTCTAATATTGACTTGATGTTCGATTACCATCAGCTGAGGATTAGGGAAGCAAACATCCTTAAGACCGCATTTAGGACACGTTACGACTATTATGAGTTCCTAGTGAAGTCTTTTAGTTTGACTAATTTCTCTCCCTTTTTCATAGACTTGATGACTTATATATTTCAGCAGTATCTTGATTCCTTTATCATAGTCTTCTTTGATGACATAGTGGTATACTCGTGGTGATGGAGTGAGCATGAGCAGCATTTGATGATAGTGCTCCAGACTTTGAGATATCAATAACTTTATGCCAAGTTCTCAACATGCGAGTTTAGGCTTGCATTTGTATCATTCTTAGGGCACGTGGTATCTAAGGATGGCATTGTTGTGGATCTAGAAAATATTAAGGTTATTCATTATTGGGCTAGGCCTACCCCAGTGACTGAGATTCATAGCTTCCTCGAACTAGAAGGGTACTATATATGCTTTGTTGAGGGCTTCTAATATAGCAATACCTTTGACTCGGTTGAATTTCTATGATATTCCATTTGAGTGGTCGAAGGAGTGTGAGATGAGCTTTTCAAGGCTCAAGGAGTTGCTTACCACCACTCATTTATTACTATTCCAATTATGGGTGAGGGCTTTATGATATATTGTGATACATTCGGCATAGGTTTTGGTTAAGCGAGGATGGGTTATATCTTATGTGTTGAGGCATCTTAAGTTGCATGAGTGCACCTACCCCACTCAAGACTTGGAGTTGGCATCGGTAAATTTTGCACTAAAGATTTAGAGGCACTACCTATATAGATTTTGTTGTGAGATTCACCTTAATCACATGAGCCTTCAGTATATTACGAGTCAAAAGTATCTTAATTCGAGGAAGCGCTATTGGATTGAGCTCCTGAAGGAATATGACATATTTATTCTCTCTATTCGTGCAAGGTGAATGTAGTAGCAGACCCCTTGAGTCAAAAAGTGGTGAGTATGGGTTGTCTAGCCTTCTTGGGACTTGTATTTATTTTGGGAAGTAGCTCTGTACTTGTTACTTCTAGGTTCTGGGTGGAATCTTCTTATTTTGTTATATATATTTGATTTGCTTATGCTAATTCATGTTGTTCTTATGGTTGTTAAATTATTGTTTTGTTTCTACCTTTAATCCCATTACTCACAGTTTTGGGATATGGGTTTGCTTACCTACTGATGGGTTATAGTAGGTGTCATCATGGCTCAAGGTATCCTGTCGTGAGAAGTTGGTATCAAATCCCCAGGTTCACTAGTCTTAGTTATACAAAGCTAATGTATATTAGAGTCTTACAGATCGGTGCAGAAATATCCGTAATTTATCTTTGGGAGGATACATGATATTATTAGTAATATGTCCTCTCTTATATTGCTTTTTTGCAGTGTATGTCTTATTAGTTTCATGTAATCTCACATGTTCCACTCTTTTATAGGATGTCTCACATGGATAGTACCATGGCTGGGGATGATGTTCTTGGGTCTGCTAATAAAGCCCAAGCTAGGATAGAGGATGACCCTGAGGTCATATAGGGCTGCAGCACCAGCCCACGATAAAGATCAAACTCTTTAGCAATAGGCAGAGGCCAACCCATCCATCACCCACATCAATTATGGCTCCTGAGCTACAAGCAACCATTATTCAGCTATTGATGGTGCCAAGAAGTATACAACAGTTGGCCCCAGCTCTAACCCTAGTCATGTCAGTACCATAGTATCAGCCTGTAGTAGTGGCTCTAGAGGTTCAGCCACTACCAGCCCCTACTATCAATCAACTAGTTATAGTGGATGGGGCCATGTCTCTGTGAGAGCAAAAGATGCTCGGGGTGTTTTAGAGGTTATCATCATCGAGATTCTTTAGATTGATTGGGAAGGATGCCCATGAGTTTCTTATTACCTATCGAGAGCAACTAAAGTCATTGGGTATTGTGGAGTCAAGAGGAGTCAACTTCACCGCTCACCAATTTTACTTATAGACTAGGCCAACTGGGTCGCTGCTGGTATCATGTGATAGGTTTTTAAAGGGCTTTATGGCTAGATACACACATAGAGCATCAGGGATAGGCTTCATGACAAATTCTTGTTGTTGTAGCAAGGATCTATGACCGTATCAAAGTATAAGGCGAGGTTTTATCAACTATCTCTCTATGCAACCATGACATTGCCTACTGAAAAGGACAAAGTATATTGTTTTGTGCATTGGTTAAGATTTTAGTTAAGGATCGAGATAGAGCCTATGGCATCAATGGGGCAATTGTTTCTTGATGTAGTTGATCTAAGCTCATTCATCACAAGGCCCACGGGGGAAGCGATAAGCGGGATCGCTACCAGTGCAGCTGTAGTAGGTCCCTACTAAGGCCTAAGGACTCATGATAGGTCTCACCCCTAGTTTCAGCTGGGTCAGTCCAGCAGGCCTATTCTAGCGGCATTACTTATTTCAAAGAGTAGCCAACAACATATGGGTGGTCCTAGCATAGGCCAGAGTTCGAGGGCATCAGATCTGTGTTCTATAGGATATGGGGTTGATTTTATATAGGTCCTTCCTCCCAGGGTTGTTATGATTGCAGCAAATTAGATCACTGGTCTTGGGATTTCCCCCGTCATGGGTTATTTTCTCCAACTCCTACCACAACGAGGATAATATCAGCGATATACCCTCCTACTAGAGGTATTAGTGGGGTTCAGGATCATCGGGGCGACTGATATGGTTCTCGAGGGATGCTTGTCATTGACTAAGTAGGTGATGCACCTACTTGGACTAAGTAGGTGACACATCTACTTGGGGTGGGTCCCAAGCTGCCATGTGGCAGCTTTAGATTGGTTGCATGGGTTGAGGTAGCGCCCTAAGAGGCTACCACGTGGCAACACTAGGGGGATGCCACGTGGAACCTTCTAAGGTGGTATATATATATATATATATATATATATATATGTATAATATGACTAAGAAGTCATTGTTTAGCCATTTTACACTTAGAATTAAAAGAGAACTTAGAGAGAAAGCTAGAGGCAGCCACGGTTTTGGCTAAGATTAAGGTGAGTCCTCCGACTTTTGTTCCATGAATTAATTATTTAAGGTATACTACGGTGATATAGCAGTGTTTAATAATGAAAAAATTCTATTTGGGGCAGCAAAAACATGACACAAACAGCCCCAAATAGGCCGCTAATGTTCAGCGCGCTAAGGAACTTCGGAGGCTAGTTTTGACAAGTTTTGAATAAGGTAAGGTCTTTCCCTTCAATTTGGAGATTTTGATGTTTTTATGGAGTGTATTATATGTCTTTTAAGTGGTTGAAAATATGAAAAGTTCATAGGGATGCTTGACGATTGAAATAAACTAAATTGGAGTCGCTATAGTAAAATTAAAGTCGAGTAGGGCGTTGAGCTTGTGGTGCTTCGGCTGTAGGGGGTGTGGTGATGTTTTTCAGGACGTAAAAGTATTCTAAAATAGGTGTGGTATCTGCTGGTTGCAGCCACACGACCCTCCATTGCGTATGATTAAAGATTTTACGAAATAAAGATTAAAAACCCTATTTTGGTATCGTAGTTTTAAGCGAGTCATTTGGAGTTTGTTTTGTGTAATATCTAAGTGGTATAATTGTGTTTTTGCTGATGATTGTTGTTTTGGGTTGGCTTTACTAATTGAATATGTGATTGGAAGTTCGTATAGGGCGAGTTATAGAGGAGATGTTGTCCGAATTCTATTAACTTCTTAACTAGTTAATAGACTAGTCAAGAAAGGCGAATAAGGAGTTGGTTCCTATGGGTTCTTGGTTGTGGACTTATAAACTGGAAAGTTAAA
This sequence comes from Solanum dulcamara, assembly GCF_947179165.1. NCBI lineage: Eukaryota > Viridiplantae > Streptophyta > Magnoliopsida > Solanales > Solanaceae > Solanum > Solanum dulcamara. Next base: position 57,453,440 of record NC_077245.1, read on the forward strand.
GGTTACTAATATTAGTATTACCTTCGTGTTAAATAGGTTCAGAGAACGACGAGACAAGCCGGGTTAAAAGCAATCGATAAGAGGTATGTGAAGCTTCCTTTTGGCATGTTTTTGGCTTAAGCATGTAAAGCTATTCTTCTCTTTTTTTTGGCATGTCTTAGACGTAAGTAATTAATGATATGTATATGAGCTTGGGGGTAATTCCATTCATAAATTCCAAGCATGAGCCATGAGTGTCATTGACTTCGTGATATTAGAACTCCTGTAGTAGTTGAGTTGTTTCCTTTTAGGGATTCTATATGGTGAAAGGTAGTATGTGTAAAGCCTGTCTCTTCTACCCTTTGGAATATCTTAAATATAAGTGAATTGAGGTATGATATGAGTGTAAAGGTAGTTCCAGTTTTAAGTCCCGAGTATAACTTGTGACTCGAGTTCACTCCTAAATGCTAATGGTCTTGAAGTAGTTAAACTACGACCCTTAAGCCTTCTATAGGTTGAATAGTGATTGGGTGTGTAAGTTCCTAAATATGGGGTCTCTTAGGCATATTTATGATAATGATTGGGGGATGTATGGTATGTTACCAAGTCTTACATGCACGTATATGCATTGTTATGTGATATGTGGATTGGGCCATCGTTCCTCGGCACTATTATATGATATGCATGCATACGGATCGGGTTGTCATTCCTTAGCACTAAAATACAATATACGGATCGGGCTATCGTACCTCGGAATCACTATTATGCAATATACGGATTGGGTCATCGTACCTCGGCATTATTATATGAGAGATGGATCGGGACATCGTTCCTTGGCAGTATTATATGATATGTGGATTGGGTCGTCATTCCTCGGCAGGAACTTTCTATATACATGGATCGGGCTATACGTTCCACAGTGCTAATAGCATATATATTCCTATCATGATAGATGATGTGTTTGCACCACTGAGCATGCGAGCAGGCCAAGTACAGGGTTAATGAGGGTATACACGACTCTATTTTGTAAGATGCAGGTACTGTAGTTTTATGAATGTTATGCTTATCCCCTGCATCCTTTTGTTAGTTGTGCCCTCTTTATGATGTTTTATACTTTACATACTCAGTACATATGTCGTACTGAGCCCCTCTTTTCAAAGGGGGCTGTATTTCATGCCCATAGGTATAGACATAAGTTTTTGGAGTCCACTAGCCCAGGACTCCTCTCAGCAAGTTTAGAAGAAGCTCCATTGATTCGGAGCCAAGTTTTGGTACCAAACCTCTGATGTATATATTTGGTTATTCAGGGGTACGGTGGGGGCCCTATCCCGCCATATGTTTCCGTTCCTATTCTTAGATTTTTGTAGATATATGTATATGGGTTATTTATGAATTTATTTCAGTTGTGCCTATACGGCATATTATAAATGTTTTTACGTTACGACAGCCTTGTCGTCTTGCTTGCCTTTTCATGATATGATACGAATGAAGAAGGTTATATGTACATGACAAAGTTTTAACCCATTGAGATTTTTTTAGCAGTATCACATTATACATAGTCTAGTTTGACTATAGTTGACAGATAGGTACACGGTTATCCAGGTCGGAACCCAGTCGCGGCCTACGGGGTTAGGTCATGATAGAAGTGGTATCAGAGCAGTTCGTCCTTGGAGTGTCTACAGACCGTGTCTACTACAGTCTTGATTATTGATGTGTTGCGCGCCATATCTATAAACAGTAGGCTATAGGGCATTTAGGATGTTTCTTTTCTTTCATATCTAAGATCGGGTTATAGATCTAAGTAATAGGAAACCTCCTTATACTAACCTCTGGTTTCAGTAGAAGGACAATATTGATAGAAGAAGGTGACTGATGATATAGAAAGTTACAAAGCATGCAGGTAAGCAAGGCACGAAAGATAGGTGCCAGGTAAGGTATTGAAATACGATTGACATGTAAAGTTGAAAATTAAAAGGAAAAGTAGCCGAAAAGTCTAAACAGGTGCATTTCGAGTTGGACATATGAGGTAAGTCCATCAGTTTATACTATTATTGATATTGGACACCTCGTGAGCCTGTTATATGATGTTATATAATACGTATATATGTATCTTTATGTGTGTTGGCCCTGTGAGGCACTGTTGGTATTTTCTGCGTGCAGGTTTGAGACAGTAAGAAATACAGAGAAATCTTAAAGCACTAGTAAGACCTTATGAAGCTAGTTAACATTCGAGGATGAATGTTCTAAAGGGGGGAAGGATGTTATACCCTGTACCTTTATGCTTCAGAACATCTTCTTAAGCTTCTTGAAAGTTGTACCGTGACCCAGATTATCTATAATATGATTAAATAACTCTAAGGAAGGGAGGACGTGATGCCCCTTAAGAGTGAAGGTTGGAAATAACTCTATAAGGATTTGAAATGAGTTGGAGGCCAAAATAACAAGTCGTAGGACTCGACTTACTTACGTAAGCTACAAACTTGGACGTCTTACATAACTAAGCTACTGGAGTACATGTTGAGCTTACGTAGCAAGGATTACATAGGCTCCTAAAGTAAGGCGAGATTACGAACCCACGAGAGAGGCGGAAGGAGGCGTAGCATCTACTCAGAAGCAAGCAGGTGATGCACCTACTTTGACTAAGTAGGTTATGCACCTACTTGGACCAAGTAGGTAAAACACCTACTTGGGGTGGGTCCCACGCTGCCACGTGGCAGCCTTGGATTAGTTGCATGGGTTGAGGTGGCGCCCTAAGGGGGCTTCCACGTGGAACCCCTAGGGGGATGCCACATGGCACCTTCTAAGGTGGTATATATATATATGTATAAGATGACTAAGAAGTCATTCTTCAGCCATTTTACACTTAGAATTAAAAGAGAACTTAGAGAGAAAGCTAGAGGCAGCCACGGTTTTGGCTAAGATTAAGGTGAGTCCTCCGACTTTTGTTCTGTGAATTAATTATTTAAGGTATCCTAAGGTGATATAGCGGTGTTTAATAACGAAAAACTTCTATTTGGGGCAGCAAAAACGTGACACAAACAGCCCCAAATAGTCCGCTAATTTTCAGCGCTCTAAGGAACTTCCGAGGCTAGTTTTGACAAGTTTTGAATAAGGTAAGGTCATTCCCTTCAACTTGAAGCTGTTGATGTTGTTATGGAGTGTATTATAAGTCTTTTAAGTGACTGGAAATATGAAAAGTTCATAGGGATGCTTGACGTTCGAAATAAACTAAATTGGAGTCGCTATAGTTAAATTAAAGTCGAGTAGGCCGTTGCGCTTGTGGTGATGCAGATGTAGGAGGTGTGGTGATGTGTTTCAGGGACTAAAATTATTATAAAAGAGGTGTGGGATCTGCTAGTTGCATCCACACGACCCTCCATTGCGTATGATTAAAGATTTTACGAAATAAAGATTAGAAACCCTATTTTGGTATCGTAGTTTTAAGCGAGTTGTTTGGAGTTTTTTTTGTGTAATATCGAAGTGGTATAATTGTGTGTTTGCTGATGATTGTTGTTTTTGGTTGGATGTACTAATTGAAGATGTGATTGGAAGTTCGGATAGGGCGAGTTATGTTATACCCCGTACCTTTATGCTTCGGAACGTCTTCTTAAGCTTTTTGAAAGTTGTCCCATGACCTAGATTATCTATAATATGATTAAATAACTCTAAGGAAGGGAGGAAGTGATGCCCCTTAAGAGTGAAGGTTGGAAATAAGTCTATAAGGATTTAAAATGAGTTGGAGGCCACAATAACAAGTCGTAGGACTCGACTTACCTACGTAAGCTACCAACTTGGATGACTTACATAACTAAGCCACTGGAGTACATGTTGAGCTTATATAGTAAGGATTACATAGGCTCCTAAAGTAAGACGAGATTACGAACCCACGGGAGAGGCAGAAGGAGGCGTAGCACCTACTCGGAAGCAAGAAGGTGATGCACCTACTTTGACTAAGTATGTGATGCACCTACTTGGACCAAGTAGGTGACATACCTACTTGAGGTGGGTCCCACATCACTACGTGGCAGCATGTGATTTGTTGCATGAGGTGACATGGCTGCCTAAGGTTGTGACATGTGTCACCCTTAGGGGATGACACATGTCACCTTCCAAAAGGAGATATATATGTTAAGTGACGACTAATTCATCACATTTTCAGCATCTTTCACTTGGAAAAATTGAAGGAAAACTTGAGAGAACAAGAGAGAGACCTACGGGTTTGCCAAGAAAAATAAAGGTAAGTTGCCCGATTTCTTTTTGTGAATTAATTATTTAAGGTATCCTACGGTGATATGACGGTGTTTAACAACATAAAATTTATCGTTAGGGAAAAGAGGAGGTTTTTGTTCTTGTTAACAGACCCGTTTTTGAATGATACCACTGTTAGTAAAACGAGTATAACTCCTTGTGTAAGTCTTCATTTCAAGTGATTCAAGATTTTTTGGAAAGATATTTCATAGGGATATAACTTCAATTTAGCCTCTAAAACCCAGTTTTTCTTTTCTCTACTCGAAAAAGGGTGGTGAAGCATGGGGGAGTTGCTGCCTAGATTTCGTTTTTGAAATTCTACAAGGACTGCTTTTGGTATTTTGGGCATATCGTTTTGTACAAAATATCTGTAGGGTTAATTCAAAATTGTATGAGGCCCTAAGACACATTTCTATAACTTTCATTGAGGACACAAATCCTGTTTCCCTCAATTACCCCTTCGAAACTAACCGACAATACAAGATAGTAGGCTGTCCATAATTCACATTTTGATAATTTTGGCGAGTTTGACGAGTTTAGGTTAAGGTAAGGTTTTTCCTTCCAATTTGGAGTTTATGGTGTGGTTATGAAGTGTATGAGACGTTGTGTAAGTGGCTGGAAATAGGTAAATTCCATAAATATTCTTGACGTTCGAAATGAACCAAATTAGAGTTGCTATAGTTAAATTGTAGTCGAAGCAAGGTGTTGTACTTGTGGTATGTGGCTGCAGGTGCGTGGTGATGTGTTGCAGGGCCTAAAAATGTTCTAAAATAGGTGGGGAATCTGCTAGTTGAAGCCACACGACCCTCCACTTCGTACGGTTAAAGGTTTTACTAACTAGAAACTAAAAACCCTATTTTTATATTGTAGCTTTGAGCGAGTCGCTTGGAGTTTGTATTATGTAATGTTGAAGTGAATTTCTTGTATATATTCTGTAGTTTGTTGTTTTTATTTGGCTGTATTTCTTAGGGATGTAATTGGAAATTTGGATAGGGCATGTTATAGGGGAGGTGCTGCCCGATTTCCGTTAACTTTCTAGCTAACTAAAGAACTAGTAGAGGAAGCGAGCAAGGAAAGGAGTTCTATGAATACTCATGTATAACTTAAGATGCTAAAAAGTATAGGGTTATAGACATTCATATTGCTTTCGTGTTAAATAGGTTCAGAGGACGACGAGGCGAATGCGGTAAACATTAATCCGTAAAAGCTATGTAAAGTTATTCCTTCTTTTGGCATGTTGTGGTATAAGTATGTAAAGCCTATTTGCTCTTTCTTTTGGTCATGTCTTAGATATAAGTGACAAGTGATATGTGTATGAAACTTGGGGTAACTCTATTCATGAGCTCTGAACATGATTCATGATTCATAATTCGTGTTCACTGTTGAATGTTAAGACTCTTAAAGTAGTTAAGCTTCCATTCCTCAAGTCTTCTATATGCTGAGAAGTAGTGTATGTAAAGTTATTCTTCCTCTCTTTTGGCATGACTTAGATGTAAGTATTGTGTATATGAAGTTTGAAGTTATTCCACTCTTAAAACTCTGAGGGTGAGGTAAGACTCTTGTTCACTTCCTACTGATTAGAACTCCTATAACAAGTTGAGTCATTACTTTTAAAGTCTTCCATGTGATAGGAAGTGGTGCATGTAAAGCTTGTCTTTTCCTGCTTCTAAAAAGACTAGACTAATGGTTCTATAGGACATGGATTTGGATATATCCCCATTTATAGATTCTGGATGTAACTCATGACTTGTACCCACTTTTGAATGATAAGGGCCTTGAAGTAGTTGAACTACGACCCTTGAGCCTCCTATTGGTTAAATAGTGTTGGGATGTGTAAGCTCCTATACCTAGGGGCTCTTGAACACTCTATACTTGGTTTCCTGCATCACTATTTCAGTACCTTATTAAATGTTATACTTGGTTTCCTGTATCCTTGTTTCAGTTGTTATCTCAGTTATGTATGCTTATATACTCAGTACATGTATCGTACTGACCCCCCTTTCTCTGGGGGGATGCGTTTCATGCCCACAGGTACAGACGTTCATTTCGGAGATCCGCCAGCTTAGGATTTCCACTCATCTATGTTGGAAGTGCTCCACTATTTCGGAGCCTAGCTTTTGGGTACTGGTTCTGCGATGTATATATTTGTTTATGCACGGGTACGGCGGGGGCTCTGTCCCGCCATATATTATCATTTCTATTCTTAGAGGTCTGTAGACATATATGTATGGGTTGTTTAGGAGTTTATTTTGGTTATGCCTATGCGATATATTGTAAAAGCTATTATGTTGTGGCAGCCTTGTCGGCTGGCTTTCCCTTTCATGACATGATACAAATGAAAGAGGCTACACGTGTATGAATATTTTATCACCCACTGGGTTCATGTGTTTGATTCCTATATCTAGGAGGCTATATGAACATGAAAAAGTTTTAACCTATTGAGGTTTTTGTGAGCAGTATCACGTTATACATAGTCCAATTTAACTATAGTCGACAGATAGGTACACAGGGGTCCAGGTCAGACCCCAGTCGCAGCCCACAGGGTTGGGTCATGACAAGTTATAGAGAAGATGCTTCCCAAATTTTGTTAACTTCTTAACTAGTTAATAGACTAGTCGAGACTAGTCGAGAAAGGCGAATTAGGAGTTGGTTCCTATGGGTGCTTGGTTATGGACTTAGAAGCTGGAAATTTAAAGGTTACTAATATTAGTATTACCTTCATGTTAAATAGGTTCGGAGGATGATGAGACAAGCAGGGTTAAAAGCAATCGATAAGAGGTATGTGAAGCTTTCTTTTGACATGTTTTTGGCATAAGTATGTAAAACTATTCTTCTCTTTTTTTTGCATGTATTAGACGTTAGTAATGAATGATATGTATATGAGCTTGGGGTAATTCCATTCATAAATTCCAAGAATGATCCATGAATTGCATTGACTTCGTGATATTAGAACTCCTGTAGTAGTTGAGTTGTTGCCTTTTAGGGATTCTATATGATGAAAGGTAGTGTGTGTAAAGCCTGTCTCTTCTACCCTTTGGAATGTCTTAAATATAAGTGAATTGAGGTATGATATGAGTGTAAAGGTAGTTCCAGTTTTAAGTCCCGAGTATAACTTGTGACTCGAGTTCACTCCTAAATGCTAAGGGTCTTGAAGTAGTTAAACTACGACCCTTAAGCCTTCTATAGGTTGAATAGTGATTGGGTGTGTAAGTTCCTAAATCTGGGGTCTCTTAGGCATATTTATAATAATGATTGGGGGATAAATGGTATGTTACCAAGTCTTACATGCACGTATATGCATTGTTATGTGATATGTGGATTGGGCCATCGTTCCTCGGCACTATTATATGATATGCATGCATACGGATCGGGTTGTCATTCCTTAGCACTAAAATACAATATACAGATCGGGCTATCATACCTCAGAATCACTATTATGCAATATACGGATTGGGTCGTCGTACCTCGGCATTATTATATGAGAGATGGATCGGGACATCGTTCCTTGGCAGTATTATATGATATGTGGATTGGGCCGTCGTTCCTCAGCAGGTACTTTCTATATACATGGATCGGACTATACGTTCCACAGCGCTAATAGCATATATATGCCTATCATGATAGATGATGTATTTGCACCACTGAGCCCCCGAGTGGGTCGGGTATAGGGTTAATAAGGGTATACATGACTCTATTTTGTAAGATGCAGGTATTGTAGTTTTATGAATGTTATGCTTATCCTCTGCATCCTTATGTTAGTTATGCCCTCTTTATGATGTTTTATACTTTATATACTCAGTACATATATCATACTGACCCTCTCTTTTCGAGGAGGCTGTGCTTTATACCCGTAGGTGAAGACACAGGTTTTGGGAGTCCACCAGCCCAGGACTCTACTCAGCAAGTTTAGAAGAAGCTCTATTGATTCGGAGCCAAGTTTTGGTACCAAACCTCTGATATATATATTTGGTTATTCAGGGGTATGACGAGGGCCCTGTCCCACCATATATCGTCATTCCTATTCTTAGAGGTTTGTAGACATATGTATGTGGGTTGTTTATAAGTTTATTTTAGTTATGCCTATACGGCATATTGTAAATGTTTTTATATTACAGCAGCCTTGTCGGCTTGCTTGCCCTTTCATGATACGATATGAATGAAGGAAGCTACATGTACATGAAAAAGTTTTAATAAATTGAGGTTTTTATGAGCAGTATCACATTATACATAGTCCAGTTTGACTATAGTTGACAAAGAGGTACACAGGGGTCCAGGTCGAAACCTAGTCGCAGCCTACGGGGTTAGATCGTGACAATCAGCCCACTACAACTTTATTTAATCCTTGATCTATATTTTTATATATATCTATTTATTATGATCCTTGACTAGGTATGAGTTCAGAGTACTCAACAGAGCTAGTGCATGTTTCGATCACGGTAGATGAGTTCGTTGTAGTGGATCAGGTATTTCAATCTTTCTTAGTGACTATACAGTATTGTGACACTTGGGTTGATCTTATTTTTCTAGATATAGTAGATTTTGAAGTGATTTTTTGCATGGACTTGTTATTCCTCTATCATGTGGTCTTAGATTGCTATGCTAAGATCGTTACCTTAGCCATGCCTGGCATTTCTCTGGTGTTGTGGCAAGGTGCTTATAGTCATACACTAATATGGATTATCTTTTTTATTTGAGCTTAGCGGTTGGTTGCTTCTGGGTATTTAACTTATTTGGCCTATGTATGAGATATTAGTAGGAAGGGACCTTTAGCTGATTTAGTTCTTGTGGTTTGAGAGTTTGTAGATGTATTTCCTACTGACCTAGCTGGCCTACCCATAGAGTGTGACATTGATTTTACCATAGACTTGAAGCCAGACACCCATCCTATTTCTATTCTGCCTTATCGAATAGCCCCGTAGAGTTCAAGAAACTCAGTGTTCAGCTTGGGGCCTCTTACGTAAGAGGTTCATTCGGCTGAGTGTCTTTCCTTGGGGTGACCCAATCTTGTTTGTAAGGAATAAAGATGGTACTATGCAAATGTGTGTCGATTATAGGCAACTGAATAAGGTGATGCTGAAAAACCTTTACCCCATACCTCGTATTGATGACCTATTTGATCAACTTTAGGGTATCGCAATGTTATCTAAGATTGACTTGAGATTTGACTACCATGAGCTAAGGATTAAGGCAACAAACATCCCTAAGACCATATTTAGGACTCAATACGACTATTATGAGTTCCTAGTGATTTTTTTGGGTTGATAATGCCCATGCAACCTTCATAGACTTGATGACCAGCATGTTAAGGCCATACAATGATTCCTTTGTCATAGTCTTCATAGATGACATATTGGTATACTCGCAGAGACATAGTGAGCATGAGAAACATTTGAACTTAGTGCTCCAGACTTTGAGAAATCAATGACTTTATGCCAAGTTCTTAAAGTGCGAGTTTGGCTTGATTCTATACTATTCTTGGGCCACGTGGTGTCTAATAATGGGATCATGGTTGATCCAATAAAGATAGAGGAAGTTTGAGATTCGGTCAGGTCCACCTCTATTACAGAGATTTGTAGCTTCGTCGGACTAGCAGGTTACTAATGCCACTTTGTTGAGGGATTTTCTACCATTACAGCACCATTGACTCAGTTGAATAGCTAGTATGTTCTGTTTGAGTAGTATGAGGAGTGTGGGTTGAGCTTTTGGAAGCTTAAGTAGGTACATAACCCTTCTCTTATATCGACTATTCTAGTTAAGGGTGAGGGCTTCACGATATATTGTGATGCATCCAAAATTAGTTTGGGTTTTATGTTCATGCATCATGGTTTGGTTATAGCTTATGCATAAGGTAGATTAAATTGCATGAGTGCAACTACCCTACTTATGACTTCAAGTTGGCAGGGGTAGTTTTTGTGCTTAAAATTTAGAGCAACTATTTATATGGAGTTCGTTATGAGATCTACACTGATCACAGAAGCCTTCAATAGATTATGAGCCATAGGGACCTTAATGTAAGGCAGGACTATTGGATTAGGCTCCTAATGGACTACAACTTCTCTATTCTCTACCATCTCAAATGTAGTAGAGGATGCCTTGAGTCTGAAGAAAGTGAGTATAGGCAGTTTAGCCTTCCTTTTAATAATGGAGCGACCCTTGGATTTAGACATTTATTCCTTAGCTATCAAGATGATTCAGCTTGATATTTTAGATTCTAGGCTTGTGCTAGCCTATGTGGGAGTTCAGTCATCTCTATTAAATTGGATTCATGGTCGGAAGTTCGAGGATGAGGAGTTTATATCCCTTCGAGATTAATTTTTGGGAGGTGATGCCGGTCAGGCTACCTTAGATTCAAATGGTGTATTAAGTTTTAATGGCCGTTTATTTGTTTTGAGAGTTGGGGGTATGATTTATTTGATACTTGGTGAGGCCCATAATTTAAGATACTTCATCTATACAGGTATCACTAAGATGTATAATGACATGAAGAAGCATTACTGGTGGAGTAGTATGAGGAGAGACATTACAGTCTGTGCATCTCGTTGTTTGAGTTGTCAGCAGGTGAAGGCTGAGCATTTAAGGCCTGATGGAAAGTTTTAGAGATTACCCATTCCTAATTAGAAGTGGGAGAGCACCACCATGGACTTCATCATGGGGTTGCCTCGCCTCTTTAGAAGTGTTGATAATATTTGGGTCATTATCAATCGATTGACCAAGTCAGCACACTTTTTTGTCGTTCATACTTCCCCTTATTGGTGAGAAATTAGCTCGTATCTATATTTCGGAGGTGGTCTCTCATTATGGTGTGTTAGTATCTATTATCTCAAAATAGGGATCACAGTTCATATCCATCTTTTTTAGGACTTTTCAAGAAGAGTTGGGCACCCGTGTTGACCTTAGTACAACTTTACACCCGCAAACTAATGGTCAGTCAGAGCACACTATTCAGGTTCTTGAGGATATTTTGTGGGCCTATGTTTTGAACTTTGGAGGTCAGTGAGACCAGTTTTTTCCTTTGATAGAGTTTGCATACAATAACAACTACCACTCTATATTTAGATGGCCCAATTCGAGGCCTTATATGGTAGGTGTTGTCGCTCTCTAGTTGGTTGGCTTAAGTCTCTGGAGCCTAGGTCACGTGGTACAAATTTGATTTAGGGGACCTTAGATCATGTGAGGGTGATTTAATATTAGCTCAAAATGGCTTAAAGTAGAAACCAGAGTTATGCTGATCATAGGCATTGGCTATTGAGGTTTGTAGTTAGTAACTAGGTATTCCTTCGAGTATCGCCAATGAAGGGCGTGATGAGATTTAGTAGTTAGGGCAAGCTTAACCCTAGGTATATTAGGCCTTTTGATTTTTTGAGGATAGTTGGTAACGTTTCTTATGAGTTGGCCTTTCCTCCAACATTCTCACCTATCCATCCAGTTTCTCATGTTTTGATGCTACATTGATATGTTCCATATGAGTTGCATGTACTCCAGTATGAGTCAGTTGAATTAAATGGTCGTCTGACCATTGTTAATGAGCCAGTTGTCGTTCTAGCCTGAGATGTGAGGCAGTTTCTATCCAGAGCCATTCCTGTGGTTAAGGTTTGTTGGAGTCATCATCCAATCGAGAAGGCTACCAGAGAGACTAAGCAAGAGATGTGGTAGTAGTTCCCGGGCTTATTTGAGCCTACTAGAACTTCTTGACTCTTACTTTCACGGACAAAAGCTCTTTTACTAGTGGATGTTGTAATGACCCTCTAGGTTATTTTTGTGATAATGCATTCGTTTCATCGTTTAGAGCATTTCTATAGTGATCCCAAGTTAGTTATGGCTTGCTGGCATTGATAATTCAGTTGTCTGATCATTTGTTTAGGATTTATGCCCGTTTCCCTATTTTGGAGCTTTTAAAAATAAAAAAATTGATATTGGTTAAAAAGTCAGGTAAATGACCTCAAAATGGAATTTTGACGGTTCCACTAGCTTTGGAATGGTCATTTTAGGCTAGTAGCATGATTGGCATGATTCCTGAGGCCTTGAGTGTTAGTTTGGACCATTATACGTTTTAGCCTTTGAAATTTGGCTTAAGTTTTACTTTGTTCAATATTCTTAGAAAATGCACTTGATTGAAAATTTGTCAGCTTGATTAGTTCTGGAATGTTGAGTTTGGTCTTAAATGATATTTTGTGCATTTTTCGAGGCTTTCGATCTAATCTTGAGATCCCTTATGAAATTGGCTAAAAATTATACTTGGGTGTAGAACCCACTTTTTGTCACAATAACCTCGTATGAAAAATTTGACTATGCCAATGAATTCGAAATGTCAAATTTGGTGGGGTAGCATAGTTTTTTTGCACATACGGTGTACCGAACAAATTTGGAGAACCCTATCGGAGGCTTGGGAAGTTCCAAAACTAAGTTGGTCCAGTTGTGTCTGGTGCCTTCGCAAAAGCGACCCTCGCTTAAGTGGCCAGTGCATTGCTTAAGCGAAGGCAGGCCCTGGGGTGGGTGTCGTTTCAGCAACCAAGCCCTCGCTAAAGCGACCCTCACCTTAGCGGACTGGGTCTCGCTTTAGTGAGGCCCGTCTCTTAGAGGTGGTCGCTTTAGAGACCTTTTTGTTCGCTTTTCCGACGCCTGGAGAGTTCTTTTCCAACCCATTTTTCAGCTTATTTATCCAACATTCAAAACTTTTTTTCTCTCTCATTTTAAGTCCAAATTTGGTTGGTCAAAGACTCGATTACTGGGCATTTTTGGGCGAATTCATTGGAGTGATTGGAAAGTGTTTGAGAATCGTCGTTTGAGGTAATTCTTGCATTTTAGCTGATGTGATATTTCTCCTTTTATCTTCATGGTGATCACCTTGCATGACTTGAATTTTGGCTGTTCCGAGCCTCGAATTATGTTCCATTTTAGAACACAAGTTCGGGGAGCTAATTAGGACCCTTTCACACAGTCAATTCCAAAAATTCTAGCCTGAGTCCCACATTTCCATTTTAGACTCTAAAATTAGCCCATCTCCTCTTTTAACAATCTTAGTGTCTAAATGACCATATTGACAATGTGAACCTATTTTTACGTTTGATACCGTAATTTTAGAGTGTGCGTGATCATCCTATAGGTAGGCTATGACTTTTCTCTTTTTAGATTGAGTTTGTTTATGTCAAAGCATTAGGATTACTTGGAATTTTAGTGGGTTAGGTTCTTGATCATGCCTATAGTGTAGAAATCTTATTTTAGGCTATTTTCGGGTACTTGTGAGAATGTTGCCTATCTTAATTTGATCATTCATCCCTTGTTGTTTCATAATTGTTATTTTATGATCTTATTGGGCATGTTGACCTTACTATAGGCTTAGACTAGTGTTTTCCATAGACTTGTGATAATTGGAGCCTTTAGGCCTAGGTTTTACTCCAACATCGATTTGGACGACATAGCTTCCTGTAGACTGGAATAGAAGACTTGGGTCGGTAGTTTGAGCCTTAAATTAGGCGTTGCCTAAGCTTTGACAAACTTCTACCCTTTCTCCCCTTGATCTTATGGCTTATACGTGGATGATTTGAGGTTTGGGGCCTTACTTGGCGAATCAGAATTGGGTATGGTTCGATCTTGGAGTGATTTATTGATTATCTGAGAGTGGACATCGTTCTATGGTGGTTTTACAATGATGAGATGAAATCATATTATTTGGCAGCCATAATCATCGCAGATTCAAGGTCTGTTCATGCTGCCCTCTAATCCTCTACGGAGATTATTCACCTGCCTTTGGACTATTGCCCCTTTGATCATACATATTCGTGGTTCGAGGTTTGGGCGTTAGACTTCTTAATTGGGCTGTCCTTACTTGATCATTTGGAGATTACTATTGATTTGTCTCAACTTCGGACTAATTTCCCCTTTGAGACATCTGCGGTTTGAGTTCCGGGCGCTAGACTTCTTAATTGGGTTGTTATTGTTGGTTAATTGGAGTCTATCCGCTATTCGAGGTCTGGGCTATGCTTTTTAGACTCTAGACTCACCGTTTCATATTCTTAGTAGTTTAGTTATTTTGTATATCCGCTCAAATTTTCATTTCACTTGCTTATGAGTATACTTTCTAGGCTTATGGGGGTCCAGTCAGGTTTAATTAGATGTACTTTGTTCCCTTTAGTTCATTACACTCATGTGCATCACCTTTACTTTCTCTTGACTTTGTTGTTTCCTAGATTCTATTATTTCTTATTGCTTTGACTTTTCAAGCTTAATCAATCTATGATGCCTCCTGGGTACCTATTGTTTTGGTACTCATACTACACTCTACATCTGTGTTTGTTATGTAGGTTTGAGCACTAGTTATCAACGTTGATTTAGCCAGTTGCAGTCTACATCAGAGGCGAGGGTGAGCACTTGACATTTTGGGAATTTTCTGTCTCCATCTGTATATAGTTGACTAGTTTTTTACTTTTTGAGACAAGTCTTATTTTAGTGGTCCACTTTTGAGACTTGTATCTTTTTTTGATAGTATCTCTATACTTGTGATTTTCAGGCTCTGGGAGAGATCGTACTTTATTGTATATATTTGGATTTACTTTCGCTTATTTTTATTGTTCTTATGGTTGTTTAATTATTGTTTAGTTTCTACTCTTAATCTCATTAATCACAGTTTCGTGATAAGGTTGGCTTACCTACTAGTGGGTTATAGTAGGTGTCATCATGACTCAAGGTATCAGATCATAACAGTAAACCCACTAAATTTATTAAAAGTGTTATTCGGAAACTTGATAGAATTAATTTGTGAGCTATCAATTTCTTTCTGAAATCTATCTACAAATGATTAAACAGTTGGCAAACTCCCTTTCTTCTTCATTCTTGTGCCAATCTTTCTCTATATCTTTCTCTGTGACTTATCAAGTATGAAAAATATTTTTTAAAAAAAGTAATTGAATCTTCAACTTATTTGAAAAGAAATTGAATTTTGTGGCTTGAAAAATAAAGTGTTTTGGGAAGAAGATGAAGAAGAAAGGGGGTTGGGCAGGGGTGGGGCCAAATAAAATGATGTTGATAGTTTCAATTTTTTCTTTTTTTAAAAAAAATTGGTAGAAAATGTATTTGAAATATTTTAAACATAAATATTATTGTTTTTACAATTTTGGGGTCCTAGTACCACGTTTTATTTTTTAATTCATCATTTTTTTCATGTCACCGTGAGTGTATCGCAGATTGTTCATATTTTTTGCTGATAATCAAAAAAGTCTAATAGGAACAATTTTTGAATGATTGAAAGTGTTCAATAGGTACTAGTATTAATTAAGATGTCTAAGTGAATTAAGTAAAACAATTTTATAGATACTAGTATTAATTAAGATGTCTAAGTGAATTAAGCAAAACAACTTTAAAGGGCCGTTAATGACTTAAGCATTTATACTTGTTAACATGATGAGATTAACTAATATGCACCGACTGAGTGTAAGATTTTTTACATAATTAGGTATAGTTTATTGGCAATTGCCAGTTACCAACCATTCTAATTTTGAACTTTTTTTTCTCACTCTCTCTCTCTTCACTCCCTCCCCTCTGGAATTTTCTCTATATATATAATATATATATGCTTCAAATCTATTTTTATGCTCTGTTTCTCATCTTGGCTTCCACTATCCTTCCAACTCGTTAGTTTTAATTTAAACACAAGTGAGACTTTGTCATATCTGATCTCTCTCACCTTGTAAATGTTTATTTAGTTTGTGTTTAGACGTGTAATATGAAGTCTTTGAAATTATGATTTTAAATCAAAATTTGGATATGAGATTTGGAATCATGAATACATTTTAAACCTCAAATTCTCCAAAAAAGCATAATATGAAATTTCAATGTGTGCTTTAATTTTTTTAAATATAAAACTTTATTCACAAATTTATTTTTTATAAAAAAAATCATCATATTTGATTTTTACAAAAGGATATACATATGTAGCATAAATGGAGCAGCATAAAGAGCAAAGAGTGGTGATTGTAAACTTGCATGGTATTGAAAAGGCGGTAATAAAGAAGAGACAGTTGAAGGACTGAAATTTTATGTTTAAAAAGAGCTATAACCTAAATTAAATTGAGATACAATAAGTGTAGTGTTCAAGTTTCCTTAAACTACAACAACAACAACTCCAGTATAGAAATAAATTTTAAAATTATCTGATTGTGTAAAAAAATATCTTACACCGTCAAAGTATATTATTTAATTTTTAACACGATATATATGTGCAAAGTAAGTACGTACACTAAATTATTATTATTATTAAGAATATTATTAGCTTTGAATCGAGATCATGCCTCAACCATTTGATGATATTTTCTCTTATGCCAATGTTTTAGTCATGCACATGCATTTCTGCTATGAATGTAAGCCGCTAGGATACTATTACCAAGAGAAAATATAGAATTATATTTAACGCGCAATTTTCATATACCTGGAATATTTGGATATAATGAATACTGTAGTATACTCAAGATGAATGATGTGAATCTTAAGAAGAATTCCATAATAACCACAATTAGTATATGAAGATAACAACTTCCATTTTCCTGATCACTAACGAATTTGGCAATGAAAATTTACCTTCTGCAGATACATGTATTTAACAGATTTCTTGAGGTTCTCCAAGTTGGGCCTTTGTCTTAGGGGAAACAAGAGTGGAAGCCATTGAATGTGAATTTGATCTTATAAATGTTAAATCCAATCTCTGAAAAGTGGAATCTGATCTGGTTCGACGATGTAATTTAGGACGTTTCTCCACAATCTCAATATCCCACAAGAGTTTTTCGTGTTTCCTATTAGTATTAGGAGCCTCATGTGTAATTGAGTTTCTCCATGGTGGTAATCCTCCATTAGGTCGAAGGTAAGTCCCCCAAAATGATTTGAGACGTACCTGAAATCCATCCCTTACGGCTTCCCATTCCGTTGATGGGTAGTTCTTTTCTGGAAAATCTGTTTGGATCACTTTCTTTCCAGCAACACCTGGAATGAATGGCGTGTTGGTAGCTGTTAGATATTTCCCATAACAACTCTTGAGACGAAAGGCGTCTTCTCTTCCCTCAACAAATTCCACATTCCAAACTGAATCTTTATTTGATCCTTTGCGTCTTTGTGTCACAAATTCTTTATCATCCATCGCTATTAGGTACTTGTCTTTTCGATTTCTAAGCCGGACGCTCTCCGCCCCTTGGAATAGTTCCATCTCATCAACAGCTAATTAATTCATATCATGTAATTCTAGACCACAAACAACATATGTACGGAAAATCATCAGATTAATTTGTTGATATGCATACCTGAGTTAATGCAAGAAAATTGCAACTTTAATTAATCGGTAAATAAGGGTTTTGATGAGGAGAGAAAACATGCGATTTGACAGATCTTGAAAGATAAATTTTTTTCCAATTAAGTCTTCCAAGATAACTTATACGTTAACAAATTATTGTTCCGCATAAAGTTAAATCTAATATATATATGTATGTTTAAAATAGAATTTCAATTGTCTTGACTCAATGGTTGATATCTTCATATTTATTTACCAACTAGTTTACGTGTATTTTGATTCTTTTTGTACAATTTTGTTGAATAATAATGTGAGAGGTTATTAATTACTAAAACTTATTTTACGTAACAAAGTAAAAATGAAATAATAAAAGTACAAGTTCTCTTGTAATAAATAAATATAATCCTTAGGCCAATGACTTGATAATTTAAGTTCAAGCTAGTATATTAGATATTGACGGATTGCCGAACCTGAACCCACTAATATAAGAAATCAAACAATTAGTAACTTTTGATTTATGAAGTACAAACATCTAATTTAATTCCTACCCACAAATAATAAGTGAAATTTTAATTTCAATCGCGAGCAGTAACTATTAATATTTTAATTAGTATTTCAAAATAATTTTATTAGCATTAGTATGGCCTACTCTATATATAATAGAGTAATTCAAATAACATGTAGATTACAAAACAAATACACTTCATACGTAATACTGAATCAATAAGAACAAATATTCAAATAGAAGTTCATTTCAAAATAACATAAAACTTTTCGAACATATGATTAATTTACCTCGTAGTAACTTTGAAACAAATAAAACTTCCTCATATAATTCACCAATAAATAGTAATATTCTTTCTAGCTACTTGTGATCCTTTCAATACTTTTTGTGCATTTAGTTATAGTATGGTCTTTATTGTATTTTTTAGCTGTGTTTGTGTCTTTCTTAACTAATGTAAATGCTTCATCACAGCATGTGTCATCTATCAGTTTTCATCTTAAATATGCATAGTAATTATACAAGTTCAGAATTGAGATCCCTGGTTAGTACTTCAGCAGATAGTATGAATAGAGCACGTGATAAAGGATCCCCTATTTGTGTCACGCTCCGAGTCTACATTCTAGGCGTGGCAGGCATTCAAAAATCATTATTGATCCCAATTAGTGAAACCTTGGTCTGACTGACTACTGAGTGGAAGAATTAACATGAATATAAAAGCTTTAAAAAGGTGAACATTAAAATCAAGTAAATAAATCTCATGCACTGTCTAAAACCCTTTTGAATATAATATGAAATAATGTTTAAAACATCTGAAAGAAATATTGAACTGACTCTCTAATTTTATCCATGAAGCCTCTACTAACTAAAGATAGGTGCCGGGACAAGACAGGTGGCCACTCGAAATGAATTATTAATATTGAAATCATAAATGTGAAAGACTCCTCTGAAAGCAAGGAGGTATCACCAAAAAGCAGATGAAATAATGTATCGACGGAGCGCCTATTGATGATCCTGAGCATCTATATTTGCATCATGAGATGTAGTGTCAAAGATGACCATATATGAAATATACGGTATATAATAAAGCTGAATGAGACAATAACTAAACTGAAAGGAGTATTGAAAATAACTCTGGAGGTCTCACCAAAAGGTAGATGAAATAATAGTATCAATGGAGCGCCTGTTGATGATCCTGAGCATCTATATTTGCATCATGAGATGATGTAGTGTCGAAAGAAGACCGTATATGGAATATACGATATATAATAAAGTTGAATGAAACAATAACTAAACTAAAAGGAATATTGAAAATAACTCAACTGAAAGTAAAACATGAATGTATGTAAAAACATGTAAAATGTCACGATCCAAATTCGGGTCATGATGGCGCCTACTATAACCTCCGAGTAGGCAAGTCAAACCTAAGTCAAGCAGAAGTCAAAATTCAATCTAATTAAATAATTAATTACATAAGAAGGTGGAAGCAAAAAGAATATAACGAGAGAAAAGTCAGGCCAGGGTATAGATATGTAAATATGATACAAAATATACAAAAGGCCCAATAGTGATAAAAAATGATGAGCTAACACTAGACCAAACCCCAGACCTGGTGTCACCTATACAGGAGCTACTAAGTACAAAAGCTAACAACATATATAAATATACAACGTAGAAATGACTGTCCTAAATACAAAATATAAGTCAGAGCAAAAGAGGGAATGTAGCAAGTCTCTGAAAGTTGGGAGCTCACCACAATTCGGATCCGGCATAGCTACGAATGATTGGGCATGCGTTGTGGGTGGCTCGAACTGAGAGCTGCATCAAAAAGATGCAAAAGTAAAGTATGAGTACCAAAATATGGGGTACTCAGTAGGCATCATAGGCAGACCGAGCTCAGAAAGAATAAATACATAATAAGTAGCACTATGGTACTAACAATAATAACAGAGAAGCATAGCACTATGAAAACTGGGAAAAATAGTGCGGAAAGATCATAAAGTAGTAAAATAAATCCAACCAAGTAGGAAAATCACATTAATAATCTCAACCCGCAAAATATCGAATGAGTGCATGAATATAAAGTAGTAGATATGGATCAATATCCCCAACAGTATCATGGAGCGCTCAGAATAACCCTTGAGCTCATTCATAGAAGGGCCGCCGAATCATACCTCGAGCTTATCAACATTGAAATAATAACCCAAAATATGTATCAACGGGCCGCCTGAAATTCACACCTAGTGCTTATCAAATGAAATAAAGTGTAGCCCAAAGTCAATAAAAGAACCACCTAAAATAATACCTCGAGCTCATCAATAATAAAAAATGTCATAAATAAAATATCACCAGTATTTTCTTTAATATTTCTTATACTTATTCATCAGTCAAAAGTCTTGAATCTTAACTTTTATTCTTTCTTTTAAAAGGATTTCTTTAACACCACTGGGATAAATGAGACAAGCAGTATGTCAAAATCATAAATTACTCAAGTTGAGTAAAAATTTGGTCAAAGACACCAAATCACTAACCTGATACTCCGGTGAACCAAAAGCACGGCCTCGGACCCAACATTTCAATATCAAAGCCAAACAAGACACAATTATAAGCAAAAATTCACAACAAGTGACAATCAAAACCAAACAAGTCGAACCACAACATCCTAAGTTCAAATCACCTAGAATTGAGTTCTAAGGATTCTAACCGATGTAAAATAAGTCAACATATTACCTACACTAAGGATCTAACGATTAAAACCCCAAGCTTGTCACTAATGATGATCATTGACTCTAAGTGGATCCATGGGATATCAGAACTTAAATTAATAACCTAATCATGCGTCACTACTCAAAGTCTACCAATTCTAACTAACCCAAGTCTAACAAGAATAAACAATAACCTACCTCAAGACGGAACCGCACCCAAACCACCAAACTTGAGCCTTTCCTTTGTGGACCACCTCCAAACGATGCTACTCTATTAAATTATCGAAGATCACATCAAAACAAATCCAACAATACCCATATTATTATAATTTAAAAACGAAACTAAAATTGGGTCAAAATTGGACATTGGAACCCGCATAAGAAATTGAAAAACTAACTAAAATTGAAAAACTAACTCCGTCATAAGGTCCCAAATAACTCAAGGAATGTTTTCCCCAAAATGGGCACATTCTGAGTACTAAAAGAGCTCAAACAACTCCACCAAATTCTAGCCCTAGAATAGTTCAAAAATTTCAAGAAACAATGAAATCATGCGAAATTTATGAGGTTTTTAGGAAGAGAAAGGGTTCTGGAATGTTCCCACGAGAATCTCTAATGCACCGAGCGAGAATCATCAAAAATGGACAAGAGGAGCTCTCAAAATCCCAAAATTACTAAGTCCTGCAATGGGACGTAGCTGCTGGAAATGGGCATTTAATTTCTCCCAAATCAGTTAAATTACCCTTCACAATCGCGAGGTCCGATCCAGCTAACCCATCACAATTGTAGTTTTCATTCACGCGATCATGATGCCCAGGGTCTTAGACCTTTGTGATCGCAGACACCTAGGTCGCGAACGCGAAGAGTAAAAGCTCTTGCACCAGCAGTTTAGCTGGTGTTGAATTTTGGAGAATTGGATTTTCCTCTGATGGGAGTCCAAAATTCAATCAAAACTCTGCGAATGCAAATGGACTATGCTACCCAACCAGAAATGGCATTCCGGACTTAATAAAATCGACGAATTTTCCAATGGAGCTCATTTTGTTGAAATGTGACCAAACTCAATACTTTTCAAAGAAAGTATTCAAAAAGCACAAATGGCCTAAAACTCATTTCGAGCACCTCGGAAGTCGAAACAAAGGTCGTTCTAGACCAAACTCGGTGTTCTAAAGCTAATCGTGCTAATGAAATTTTCATCCGAGTGCATTTTCTCGAAATATTGACATAAGTCAAACTTGGCCAAAACTTTAAAGTTAAAATGACAAATCACACAAACTCAAAATGAAGACTCCAAAACCCAAAACAACTCTCCTTCTAAACCAAAATGGACCTTATGGAGCTGATAAAAATGAAAGAATTCTTATATGACACCCGAATCTCCGAATGTTGACTAAAAGTCAACTCGTTCATACCTTAATCCTCAAAAATAGTCAAACCACCTGAAAATTCAATTGAATACCTTGGGGAGCGTTCAACACATCCCAATTTCACGCAAGAGACATAAAGAAGCTATGGGAAAGTTAAAATATTAAAAACACGCAAAGGCACAAAAATGACCTTAGAAGTTATTACAACATCCACTACTAAAACGACTTTCATCCTCGAAAGTCAAGAAAGAAAGGTACTTGGTTGCTCAAAAAGATAAGGATATCGGGTCTGCATTTCTTGCTTAGTATCCCAAGTAGCCTCCTCGACCGTACGATGCCTCCACTAGAATTTCACCGATGGAATCTCCTTAGACCTCAACTTCCTAACCTGTCTATCTAAAATAGCCACAAGCTCCTCCTCAAAGGATAAAGATGTCACGACCTAACCCCGTGGGCCGTGACTGGGGTCCAACTTGGACCCCCGTATACGTAAGTTTCAAATATAACCAAATTGAGCTATGGGTAATGTGATAAAAACCCCCCAAAACCTAAATGGGTTAAAACTTTTTCATGTTCATGTAGCCTTCTTTATTCATATCGTATCATGGAAGAGAATGCAAGTCGACAAGAATGCCATAACGTAAAAACATTTATAATGTGCCGTATAGTCACAACCGACATAAACTCATGAACAACCACCACATATATGTATACAGACCTCTAAGAATATTATGGTAATATATGACAGGACAGGGCCCCCACCGTACCCCTGAATAAACAAATACATATATACACCGATGGACCAGTACAAAAAAACTAGGCTCTGGAATAGTGGAGCACCTCCAATCATAGGTGAGCGGAAATCCTGAGCTGGTGGATCTCTGAAATAAACGTTTGTACCTGTGGACATGAAACGCAGCCGCCTGAAGAAAAGGGGTCAAAACGATACATGTACTGAGTATATAAGCATAACATAACTGAGATAACAACTGAAACAGGGATGCAGGAAACCAAGTATAGTATTTAATAGGATATTGTACCTGTACCTCACAAAATAAACTCGTGTATACCATTATCACGTATCGTATCTGGCCCGCTCGGGGACTCGGTATTACAAACACATCATCTATCATGATAGGCATATATATACTATTAGCGCTGTAGAACGTACAACCCTATCCATGTATATAGCAAGCACATGCTGAGGAACGACCGCCCAATCCACATATCGTGTAATAATGCCGAAGAATGACGGCCCGATCCATATATTACATAATGATGCCAAGGTATGATGGCCCGATCCATATAATGCATAATAATGCCGAGGTACGATGGCCTGATCCGTATAATGCATAACCTATCGTGGAACGTACGAACTGATCCTTACATAGCAAAATATGCTGAGGTATGTTCGGCCCGATCCATATATATCATAATACATATACGTGCACAAAAAACTCTGTAACATATCAAACATCCCTTAGATATCATTATAAAGCATGTTCAAGAAACCCTAGTTATAGGAGCTTACACATCCCAACCCTATTCAAACTATAGGAGGCTTAAGGGTCGTAGTTCAACTACTTCAAAGCCTTTATCATTCAAAAGTGGGTACAAGTCATGAGTTACATCCAGAATCTATAAATGGGGATATATCATAATCCATGTCCTATAGCACCTTTAGTCTAGTCTTTTTAGAAGAAGGAAAATACAAGCTTTACATGCACCACTTCCTATCACATGGAAGACTTGAAAAGTAATGACTCAACTTGTTACAGGAGTTCTAATCAGTAGGAAGTGAACAAGATTCTTAACTCACCCTCAGAGTTTTAAGAGTGGAATAACTTCAAACTTCATATAAATAATACTTACATCTAAGTCATGCCAAAAAAGAGGAAGAATAACTTCACATACACTACTTCTCAGCATATAGAAGACTTGAGGAATGGAAGCTTAACTACTTTAAGAGTCTTAACATTCAACAGTGAACATGAATTATGAATCATGAATCATGTTCAGAGCTCATGAATAGAGTTACCCCAAGATTCATACACATATCACTTGTCACGTAGATCTAATAAATGCCAAAAGAAGAAATAGCTTTATATACTTATGTCAAAAACATGCCAAAAGAAATGTTTTACATACCTGGTCTGGACTTCTCTTAATCACGTCCACGTCGTCATCCTCCGAACCTATTTAACATGGAAGAAATGCAAGTATCAACAACCTTAACTTTTCAGTGCCCTCAGTTGCACATTAGTATTCATGGAACCTATTTCCTTATTCGTCTCCTCTACTAGTTCTTTAATTAGTTAAGGCGTTAACGAAAATTGGGCAGCACCTCCCCTATAATGTGCCCTATCCAAATTTCCAATTTTACTCCTAATACCTACAACTAACCAACAAAAACAACCTGCAACATATTTTTAAGTAGTTCACATCAACAATATGCAACATAATCTCCAAACGACTCGCTTGGAGCTACGATATCATAATAGGGTGTTTAACCTTTATTTTATAACACCTTTAATTATACGAAATGAGGGGTCATATGGCTGAAACCAGAAGCACCCTTACCCCTTTTAGAACATATTTACGCCCTGCAACAAAACACCACACTCCTGCAGCAGCACCTCACAAGAGCAACACTTTATTTCGACGATAATTCACCTCTAGCGACTCCAATTTAGTTTGTTTCAAACGTCAAGCGTTCCTATGATATTTCCACATTTACAGCCACCTATAGCGCGTGTAAAATTCTCCATAACAACACCATAAAACTCAAATTGAAAGAAGAAACTTTACCTTACCCGAAATTGGCCAAAACTGCCAAATTGCAATTCGGAAACTTTTCAAACTTGCTCAAATCGCGCGGACTGTTTATTATCTGTTTGGTGCTACTACAAGCCATGATTTTTCATTATTAACACCTTAATATCATTTCCAAAACCTTACCAAAACTTGGGAGAATAAAACCAAGCCATACCTTAAAAACGGCTTCCCAAACTTGCCGAAAATTAACTTCGAAAACCCCCTTAATGTGCTGAAAGTTGCAGACTGTTTGTGCCACTTCTCCGCTGCCCCCAAATTGGAATTTCTTTCTATAACACATAATTATAAAACTTTTATATACCTTAAATAACTAATTCACGGAACAAAAGTTGGGGGCTCACCTTTTGGAGACCAAACCCGTAACCCTCTCTTTTTGGCTTTCTAAGTGTTCCTTCAACTTTTTCTTGTTTGTTCCAAGTGTAAAACTGAAACCATGGTTCCGTAGGCATCCTAATACACATATATACACCTCCACATATTTAAAGAACACTGTATATACTTAATTTATGGAGCACAAGTGGAAGCTTACCTTTGTTTTCCTTGTTGCCGCCATAATACTCTCTCTTAGTCTTAGGTTTGTTTTTTTTTCCTTTTTTCACATTTTTGGCTGAAATTTTGGATAAGTAAATGACTAAGAGTAATTTTAACATGTATATATGGGCTGACTTGGAGGTGACACATGTCAGCCCCTTAGGGTGACACATGTCGAGCCATAATTAGCCACCGTATCATACTGCCAACTAGGGGCTGCCACATGGCAGTGGGGTCCACCCCTAAGAAGGTGGGTCACCTACTTGACCCCAAGAAGGTGGCTCACCTGCTATCTTGAGGTGCTGCCACCTGTCGCTTCTTCATTGGCTACCACGTGTCATCTTTTTCCCTTCCTCGTGGGTTCGTAATCTCGTCTTATTTTATGTACTTATGTAATCCATGCTATGTAAGTTTGATATATACTTAAGTATCTCAAGTGCATATGAATTTTAACTTAGTAGCTTATGTAGGTAAATTGAGTCCTACGACTCATTTCTTAGCCTCCAACTCTTTCCGGATTCTCACAACTCTATTTCCAATCTTCCCTCTCACGAGGCATCACATCCTCCCTTCCTTAGAGTTATTTGGTAACGTGATAGAAAATAGTGATCACATGGCAATTTTCAAGAAGCTTACGAATACATCTCAAGGTATAGGAGTACGGAATATAACATCATTCCCCCCTTGAGAACATTCGTCCTCGAATGTTAACTTGTCTTATATGGTTTCAGGGAGATTTTGGGCGTTCTCTATAAAAATCGCCATCTGCTCCATTTAGGAGTTCAAATTACCCTTGGATATAGGGAACAAGTACGAGTATCTTTCCTTGATCTCTTTTTCGACTTCTCAGGTCATCCCCTCCCTTTGTTTTTGTTTTGCCACACTTCTTTGACGGAAGTCACGTCCTCAATTCGTAACCTTTTAATTTGCCAATCCAAGATGGCGATAAGTTTCTCCTTATAGGATAACTCTTCCATTTCATGGACTTCATTTATGGGACATACCCTGGGTGGATTACCAGTACATTTGCGAAGCATCCATATTTGATAGACTGGGCGTAGGGTTCCCGAATCAGGTGGTAAGTTCAATTTACAAGTAACTTTGTCTATCTTACGAGCAACTTGATAAGTTCTAATGTAGTTTGGGCTAAGTTTCCTTTTCTTGCCAAATCTTATTATTTCCTTTTCCTGTTCTAGGAGAATTTCGACAAAGTTTCCTCTATATTTCGTAACTATCCCCAAAACCTGTATGCAGGAAATACAAATAATACTCACAGGGCCAACATATATATTCATGTCACATCACAGCCACACAGGGCTTTCAATATCATCTCATATCACAGCCATACAGGGCTTTCAATATCAATAATAGTATAAAAATAATAGACTTACCTCGTATGTCCAACTTTGAACTGCATCTGTTACACTTCCCTATCTACTTTTCTTTCAGTTTTCAACTTTATATTTCAATCATACTTCAATACCTTACCTGGTACATATATTTTGTGCCTTGGCTTACCTGCGTGCTTGGTAACTTCCAATATCATCAGTCACTTTCTTCTATCAATGCTGTCCTTTTGCGGAAATAAGAGGTTAGTATAAAGAATTTCACCTTCTATGACTCGGCTCTATTGCACGATCCTTAGATATGAAAGAAGAGTAACATCCTAAATATCATGTAGCCTCCTATTTATAGATGTGGCGCGCAACACACCGATAAACAACACTCTACTAGACATGGTCTGCAGACAACCCAAGGACGAATTGCTCTGATACTACTATACCTCCACCTTACAAAATAAAGTCCTGTATACCATTATCACGTACCGTATCCGGCCCGCTCGGGGACTCGGTGTTACAAACACATAATCTATCATGATAGGCATATATATACTATTAGCGCTATAGAACGTACAACCCTATCCATGTATATAGCAAGCACATGCCGAGGAATGACGGCCTGATCCACATATCGTGTAATAAGGCCGAGGAATGACGGCCCGATCCATATATTACATGATGATGCCGAGGTACGATGGCCCGATCCATATATTCAAGAAACCCTAGTTATAGGAGCTTACACATCCCAACCCTATTCAAACTATAGGAGGCTTAAGGGTCGTAGTTCAACTACTTCAAAGCCTTTATCATTCAAAAGTGGGTACAAGTCATGAGTTACATCCAGAATCTATAAATAGGGATATATCCAAATCCATGTCCTATAGCACCTTTAGTCTAGTCTTTTTAGAAGAAGGAAAAGACAAGCTTTACATGCACCACTTCCTATCACATGGAAGACTTGAAAAGTAATGACTCAACTTGTTACAGGAGTTCTAATCAGTAGGAAGTGAACAAGATTCTTAACTCACCCTCAGAGTTTTAAGAGTGGAATAACTTCAAACTTCATATAAATAATACTTACATCTAAGTCATGCCAAAAGAGAGGAAGAATAACTTTACATACACTACTTCTCAGCATATAGAAGACTTGAGGAATGGAAGCTTAACTACTTTAAGAGTCTTAACATTCAACAGTGAACACGAATTATGAATCATGAATCATGTTCAGAGCTCATGAATAGAGTTACCCCAAGAATAAAACACCTACCACTTGTCACGTAGATCTAAGACATGCCAAAAGAAGGAATAGCTTTTAATACTTATGCCAAAAATATGCCAAAAGAAAGCTTCACATACCTCGTATGGACTTCTCTTAATTACGTCCACGTCGTCATCCTCCGAACCTATTTAACATGGAAGAAATACGAGTATCAGCAACCTTAACTTTTCAGTGTCCTCAGTTGCACCTTAGCATCCATGGAACCTATTTCCTTATTCGTCTCATCGACTAGTTCTTTAATTAGATAAGGCGTTAACGAAAATTGGGCAGCACCTCCCCTATAATGAGCCCTATCCAAATTTCCAACTTCACTCCTAATACCTACAGACAACCAACAAAAACAACCTGCAGCATATTTTTAAGCAGTTCACATCAACAATATACAACATAAGCTCCAAACAACTCGCTCGGAGCTACGATATCATAATAGGGTGTCTAGCCTTTATTTTATAACACCTTTAATTATACGAAACGAGGGGTCGTATGGCTGAAACCAGAAGCACCCCTACCCCTTTTAGAACATATTTAGTCCCTTCAATAAAACACCACACTCCTGCAGAAGTACCTCACAAGAACAACACTTTATTTCGATGATAATTCACCTCTAGCGACTCCAATTTAGTTTCTTTCAAATGTCAAGTGTTCCTATGATATTTCCACATTTATAGCCACCTATAGGGCGTGTAAAATTATCCATAACAACACCATAAAACTCAAATTGAAAGAAGAAACTTTACCTTACCCGAAATTGGCCAAAACTGCCAAATTGCAACTCGGAAACTTTTCAAACTTGCTGAAATTGCGCGGACTATTTATTATCCGTTTTGTGTTGCTACAAGCCATGATTTTTCATTATTAACACATTAATATCATGTACAAAACCTTACCAAAACGTTGGAGGATAAAACCAAGCCATACCTTAACAAACGGCTTCCCAAACTTGCTGAAAATTAACTTCGGAAACCCCCTTAAAGTGCTGAAAGTTGCGGACTGTTTGTGCCACTTCTCCGCTGCCCCCAAATTGGAATTTCTTGCTATAACACATCATTATACAACTTTTGTATACCTTAAATAACTAATTCATAGAACTAAAGTTGGGGGCTCACCTTTTGGAGACCAAACCCATAACCCTCTCTTTCTGGCTTTCTAAGTGTTTCTTCAACTTTTTCTTATTTGTTCCAAGTGTAAAACTGAAACCATGGTTCCGTAGGCATCCTAAAACACATATATACACCTCCACATATTTAAACAACACTGCATATACTTAATTTACGGAGCACAAGTGGAAGCTTACCTTTGTTTTCTGTGTTGCCGCCATAATACTCTCTCTTAGTCTTAGGTTTGTTTTTTTCCTTTTGTTCACGTTTTTGGCTGAAATTTTGGATAAGTAAATGACTAAGAGTCATTTTAACATGTATATATGGGATGCCTTGGAGGTGACACGTGTCATCCCCTTAGGGTGACACATGTCATCCCCTTAGGGTGACACGTGTCGAGCCATGATTGGCCACTGTATCATGCT
The DNA here is from genome assembly GCF_947179165.1 of Solanum dulcamara. Lineage (NCBI taxonomy): Eukaryota > Viridiplantae > Streptophyta > Magnoliopsida > Solanales > Solanaceae > Solanum > Solanum dulcamara. The sequence continues at coordinate 57,483,018 of NC_077245.1, forward strand.
GCCAACTAGGGGATGCCATGTGGCAGTGGAGTCCACCCCCCCAAGTAGGTGGGTCACCAACTTGACCCCAAGCAGGTGGGTCACCTGCTTGCTTGAGGTGCTGCCATGTGTCGCTTCTTCATTGGCTACCACGTGTCATCTTTTCTCCTTCCTTGTGGGTTCGTAATCTCGTCTTATTTTACGTACCTATGTAATCCGTGCTACGTAAGTTTGATATATCCTTAAGTAGCTCTAGTGCATACAACTTTTAACTTAGTAGCTTACGTAGGTAAATCGAGTCCTACGACTCATTTCTTACCCTCCAACTCTTTCTGGATTCTCACAACTCTATTTCCAACCTTCCCTCTCATGAGGCATCACATCCTCCCTTCCTTAGAGTTATTTGGTAATGTGATAGATAATAGGGATCACATGGTGATTTTCAAGAAACTTACAAACACGTCTCAAGGTACAGAAGTACGATACATAACAAAGGACTCGTCAAACTGAACTGAATCCCACTAAAGCACGTGAGACTCATCTGGGGCGTACCATCGCAACATAGAAACATGGAACACAAGTTGAACATCTGAAAGTGTTGGTGGTAAGTCCAACTCATAATCTACCTCCCCTACCCATCTCACGATCTCAAAAGGGACAATAAAATTGGGCTAAGTTTATCCCTCCTCCCGAATATCATTAGACCCTTCATGGTCAACACTCATAGGAATACCCGGTCCCCAACTATAAACTCCCAAGGCCAAACCATCTGATCAGTATAACTCTTTTGCCTATTCTAGGTAGTACGAAGCCTCTCCTAGATCATACGAACTCTACCCATCCACTCACGCAACAAATCGATGATCTAAGGCCTACCCTCAAAAGCATCAAACCAATCTATTAGGGAGCGACATCTCCTTCCATACAGTACCTCAAAGGGAGCCATCTCAATGCTCGAATGGTAGCTGTTATTATATGCAAACTCTTCCAAAGCCAAAGACTGATTCTACTGACCCTAAATTCAATAACATAGGCTAGTAGCATGTCCTCCATGAACTGAATACTCCTCTCTGACTACCCATAGGTCTGGGTGGAAAGCTTTACTGAGCTCAACTCGGGTACCCAACTCTCTCTGAATAGACCCCCAGAAATGAGAAGTGAACTGAGTACCACGGCCTGAAATTATAGATATTGGCACCCCATGCAATCAAACCATTTCTCAGATATAAATTTGAGTCAATCTCTAAGAGGTATAGGTAGTTTGGACTGGTAGAAAGTGAGCAGACTTAGTCAATCGATCTACAATGACCCAAAAAGAATCAAAACCTTGGGAGGTACATGGAAAACCACTATAAAGTCCAGAACTATCCGATCCCACTTCCACTCTGGAATGGGTAGTCGCTGGGTCAAACCATCTGGCCTCTGGTGCTTGAACTTAACCTGATGATTGTTGAAGCACCTATCCACAAAAGTTACAATATCATGATTTATCCTAAACCACCAATAATGCTACCGTAGGTCATGATACATCTTTACTGCACAGGGATTAGTTGAATATCTAGAATAATGGGCCTTCTCAAGGATGAGCCTAAGTAGATCTCCAACTCTAGGAACACAGATACGACCCTCAATCCTCAAAATGCCCTTTGAATCTAAGGTCCCTTTCTTAGCCTCTCCATTAAGTACCTTATCATGAATCACCCTCAACTGTAGGTCCTTAAACTATTGTGCCTGAATCTGCTCTATTAATGAAGACCTAGTCTCTACACAAATAAGTGCCCTACCCGGCTCAGAAATGTCAAGACAAACCATCTGGTTAGAAAAGGACTAAATGTCCAAAGCTAAAGGTCGCTTCTCAATTGATAAGAATTCCAAACTCCCCATACTCACTGTCTTCCGGCTCAAAGCATCTACTACTACATTTGCCTTGCCTGGGTGTTAGAGAATAGTGATGTCATAGTCCTTCAGCAACTCCAACCACCTGCATTGTCTCAAATTAAGGTATTTCTGGTAAAATATGCGTTGCATACTATGGTGGTTAGTGTAGATATCACAATGGGCTCCATATAGATAATGCCTCCAAATCTTCAATGTGAAGACTACAACCGCCAACTCTAAATCATGTATGGCGTAGTTCCACTCATGCACCTTTAATTACTTGGAAGCATGTGAAATAACTCTACCTTGCTGCATTAGAACATAACCCAAGCCAACACCTAAAGCATCACAATACACTGTAAATCCTTGGTCCTTGACAAAAAGAGTAAGAATTGGAGCTGAAGTCAACAAGGCTTTGAACTTCAGTAAGCTCGCCTCACACTCGTTAGACCACTAGAAAGGAACATCCTTCTGAGTCAATCTTGTCAAAGGTGCTGCAATAGAAAAGCACCCCTCCACAAGCCATTTATAATAACCTGCCAACCCGATAAAACTGCGAACCTTGGAAGGATATATAGGCCTGGTCCAATCATGAACTACCGCTATCTTCGTCGGATCCATTATAATCCAATCCTTGGACACCACATGCCTTAGGGATTCCACAGACTCCAGCCAAAATTCACACTTAAGTGAATTTGGCGTACAACTATTGATCCCGCAAGGTCTGAAGTATTATCCTTAGGTGTTGTTCATGCTTCTCTCTACTCCCAAAGTAGACTATAATGTTATTAATGAATATAATGATGAATGAGTCTAAGTAGGGCTTGAACACACGGCACATAAAATCTATGAATGTTGTGGAGGCATTAGTCAACTTGAAAGACATGACTACGAACTCATAGTGCCCGTATTGAGTCCTAAAAGAAGTCTTAGGGATATATGACTCCCTAATCCTCAACAGGCTATTCTTGATGGTCACCCTATTCAACTTCCTGAAATCAATACATATATGCAAGGTACCATACTTCTTTTTCACAAATAGAATAGGAGCACCCCAGGGAGATATACTGGGCCTGATAAACCCCTTATTCAAGAGGTCCTGGAGATGTACCTTAAGATTCCTCAGCTCAATTGGAGCCAACCGATATGATGGAATAAAGACTGGCTATGTACCCGGCTCAACATCAATGCTGAAATCAATATCACACTCAGGAAGAAGGCTAGGTAGATCAGTGGGAAATACATCAGAGAACTCTCAGACTATTGAAATAAAATCAATAGAAGGATTGTCTACACTAGTGTCATGGACATAAGAAAGATCAGCTAGACACCATTTTCCCACTAACTGCTGGTCCCTGAGGAAGGATATCACACCACATGGTACATGACAAACTGCACCTACCAACAAGACTGGAGGAATACCAGGCATACATAATATAACGGTCTTAGAGAAGTAATCAAAACTGCATGATGAGTAGACAACCAATCCAAGCCTAGAATCAAATCAAAGTCTACCATATCTAGCACAATCAAATCCACTCTAGTATCATACCCCAAGATAGTCACTATACAGAAATGATACACTCGATCCACTACTAAAGAAACACCTATATGGGTAGCTACACATGTAGGCACAAGCAATGGATCACATAAAACATCCTATCAAGTAGCATAATGAGCAAAAACATATTATTAAGTGGACCTCAAATCAAATAAAGCATAGGCAAGTTAATGAGAGATGGAGATCGTACCTGTGATAATAGTATCTAACATCTCCGCCTCCAACCTTCTCTAAAAGGAATACATATGACTGCGCCCACCTCTACCACCTATCCGTCTTGCCTGGTAACCACCCTTAGTATACTGAGAATCATATCTACTACCTTATACATTCTCTCTGTATGGCTGAATTAGGGCCTTAGGGACTTGAACCTGCTGACCCTATAGACTTTGCTGACTATGGTGTCTACGATGGATGATAGTAGGACACTCCCTAGAAAAGTGTCCTATCATACCAAACTCACAGAACGACCCTTTTAATACCTCCATGTGATGTCCTAGCTGACCCTTAATAGCTACCACGGCCTGAATACCCAAAAGCCTGACCCCGGGAAGACTGACCCAAAGCCTAGCCACTTTTACCACCAATATCTACTGATCCACCATCAATAAGATATAAGGCTTCCTTAACTGGTATACTAGGTAGATACTTCAGTGGATGGCCTCTACCAAAAGAACCCCTACCGTGTGACTGGTATCACTAACACTACTCTGGTGGCGAGGCCTTTTGTCGCTACCTCCGTAGGCCTTATGACATATAGTCTAAATAGTACAGACATGGTCTACTATCTTTAATAATGAACAACTTGATGCAACCATTTTCTCTATAGCCAACCTCAAGGGAATGGAATCGAGACTCATACTCTGTGACCGTTATCAATCCCTATATCAGTGTTGTGGTATCATCTCTCAGTCTTTCCCTAAAACTGTGGAGAACATACTTCTCTAAGAAAGCCTCTAAGAACTGAGTCCATAATATGTGCGGTGATCCCGCGGGTTTGTAGCTAAGATAAGATCTCCACCACTGCTTCACTGGTCCATCTAGATGGAAATAAGTGTAATCAACCTAGTGGGACTCCACCAATCTAAGTCTATGCAACCTCTCTTGGAAACTAACTAGAAACTCGTGGGCTTTCTTACCCGCGACTTCTAAAACCCTGGGAGGGGCCAATCTAATAAATCTTCCCAATATCTTTTGCTCCTCCACTATCATAACTAACCTAGCTTTCATATGCTGACCATAGGAATAGGCTGAACCACCGGATGAGGAGATATAGTAGTAGGTTGTAAAATAGGATCGGATCATAGTGTGTCCTAGCTTATCGTAAAGTCTGAGCCTCCTTTCAAATAAGAGGTCCGACTGATGTGATAGAAAGTGTCCCTAATTAGGACATACCCCCCATGAAGTTGAGGATCCATACTAGAGTATCTTGTAACACTAGTATGGCCACAAATCTAGGTGGGGGATGGGCTGGATCCTCCTCTACCGGCTGATGCTCGAACTACTCAACCTTAATATCTAGCTCCGACACTGGTGTTGTAGCCTAGGCTCTGCCCTGACCTTTGTATCAACCTCAATCCTTACGCCAAGCTGGGGCTCTATTTGTAGGCACAGGGGTCCTTATTTGCCTCAGATAGATCTCGTTCTCGCCATCTGACAAAGAGTGAAACAATTAGTTTTAGAGATGTTCATCATCATTAGAGAATAATCATAAATAAAAATAATGACTTAATTCTTAACAATGACCTATAGCCTCCCAAAGATTAGATACGGACGTCATCGTATCAATCTATAGGACTCTACTAGACACTTGCTCCGGTAATGGTGAGATCGGTAGACCTAAGCCCTGATACCACTCTGTCATGACTTAATTTTGGATCATGATGGCGCCTACTATAACCCCGGAGTATGCAAGCCAAAACCAAGTCAAGCAAAAGTCAAACCTCAATCTAATTAAGTAATTAATAACATAACAAGGTTGAAGAAAAAATAATATTATGAAAGAAACATCGGACAAAAAAATATACAAAAGACCCATAAATGATAAAAAATGGCGAACTGACACTAGAACAAACTCCAAAACTGGTGTTAACTATGCAGGAGCTACTAAGTACAAAAGCTGACAATATATATAAATATATAATGCAGAACTGACTTTCCTAATTAAAAAATACAAGTCATAGCAAAAAAGGGAATGTAGCAAGTCTTTGAACGTCGGGAGCTTACCATAATTCGGATCCGGCACAACTATGGATAATCGGGTGCACACTAAGGGTGGCTCAAATTAGGAGCTGCATCAAAAAGATATAGAAGTGCAACATGAGTACCAAAATATGGGATACTCAATAGGCATCATAGGCCGACCGAGCTCATAAAGAATAAATACATAATAAGCAGCATGATGGTACTAATAATAATAAGAAAGAAGCATAACACTATGTTTACGGGGAAAGGTGGTGCGGGAAGATCATACAGTAGTCAAATAAATCCAACCAAGCAAGAAAATCGCATTAATGATCTCAACCGGCAAAATATTGAAGGAGTGCATGAATATAAAGTGGTAGATATGGATTAATATCCCCAAAAGCAACATGGAGCTTTCGGAATAATCCTAGAGCTCATCAATAAAAGGGTCGTCTAGAATCATACCTCGAGCTCATCAACATCGAAATAATAATATGGAATATGTATCAACGGGCCCCCCATAATTCACACATCGAGTTAATCAAATAAAATAAAGTGTAGACCAAAGTCAATAAAAGGGCCACCCGAAATTATACCTCAAGCTCATCAATAATGAAATGCCATAAATAAAATATCACCAGTATTTTTCTTAAAATTTCTTATACTTACTCATCAGTCAAAAGTCTTAATCTCAACTTTTATTCTTTCTTTTAAAAGAATTTCTTTAACAGCGATGGAATAAATGAGACAAGTAGTGTTTCAAAATCATATATCACTCAAGCAGAGTAAAAATAGTGTCAAAGGCACCAAATCACTAATCTGAGACTCTGATGTGCCAAAAGCATGGACTCAGGTATCCTAAGTTCAAATCACCTAGAAACGAGTTTTAAGAATTCTAAGCGATGTAAAACAAGTCAAGATATCACCTAGACTAAGGATTCAACAACTAATACCCCAAACTAGTCACTAACAATGATCATCGACTCTAAATTGATCCATGGGATATCAATACTTAAATCACCAACCAAATCATGAGTTATTACTCAAAGTATACCAATTATAACTAAGCCAAGAATAACAAGAGTAAATTATAGTGATACAACATCTAACCCATGTTGCTAGAGCCATTTTATACATAGACAGAGTATAAGAAAGCAAACTGAACTTATGGTTCCATCTAGAAAGCCCTTATCGAGGCTGGTAAGGCATCGCCCAAACAAGTGACATGATCTTATCTATGTTGGTGGCGCAGTTTATAGGGTTTAACTTATCTAGACTCATTCTCAAATTGTTGCTCAATACTTCTCAAAAAATATCCACCATGCTCAATAACTTTATTACGTCCCACTTTAGGGAAAATTTGAAAATATAATACTTGGAGTTTATGCTCAAAAGTACACTTTAGGAAAAAACTGAAAATCTGATACTTAGAGTCTATGCTCAAAATGATTTCTTTAAACAGAGCTAAGCCAAACTTTGTAACACCTCAAAAGTTTGAAAGTTGATTAGAAAAGAAAAGTTGCAAAAAATTTCTGATGCAGGTTACGTTCTATGAGCCAACCTATGGACTGTACAATGTCCTATAATACGTCGAAGGTAGTCGTAGGTGAGTCCTAACATTTGGTAAAATTTCAAATCTCAGAAGATTTTGTACGAGCACACTTGGCGGGTCGTAGAAAGAGATACGGGTAGTGTGAGATCATACATGAGGTTCACAGAGTTGAGCTCAGATCTTCGATAGGACAAGAGTGTATGGCCCATAAAAGAGGTCTACAGATGATGGAGTAAATTCATAGAAATTGGATGAATTTTCGACCCTTAGTATCTCAACCTACAGACCAAGAGGATGGTCTGTACGAGGACCTATAGACCATAGATGGGTTCGTAAAGTCTCTTTCGATAGTTTTTAACAAAGGATATTTGGGTTTTTTCCTACCCATTTAATACCTATACTATGTTGTTTCTAGACTATTTCTAAGTCTTATAACTAACTATACCATTCAAACTTCTCCTATTTCCTCTCATTCACTCAAAACCTCAAAGGCTCTCAAGTCTTCTTCTTCAAGGAATCTCTCAAAGTGGATTAGGGTTCTTCAAGATTCAAGTCTCCTCTTCCAATTTCAAGATTAGGATTCATTAGGGTATGTGAAAATTTTGTCCATGGATCCCTTTTATCCATGGAGTCTCAAAGAAACTTCAAATTTTCTTTATGTTATCATCCAAAAATCTAGGGTTTGTATGATTATGCTATGGGTTCAATAAATTATTATTTTATTTATTTTTGATTGATCTTATTATACATGATTTGATCTTAATTACATATTTTCAAGAATTTATACATGAACCCATAAAATATGAATATCTTGATTTTGAAATCAAGTTTTGAGATTTTAAGGATGCATCATGAATTAAAGGAACTATGATTTAAGGATGCTTTTGAATAAATTATCAAGAAAGTTTTAATAAAAATGAGGTTGCTTAGGACTGAAGTATTCTTATCATGAAAGATTTTCATGATTTAGCTACTTTTGATTGAAGTATTTCTATGAAAAGCTTATCCTAATTTAGATGCTTTAGATAATTATCTCTTATGAGTATGTTATGAAATCACTATATGTTAAAAGGAGATATACTTATGATTTAAGTACTTACTGGTGAATTTGGTATCACTTTATTCTTACCATATCAAAGAATATATTATATTTATATATGATATTACCTTGAGAGTTTATTTAGCATCGAGTGGACTTTGAGATGAATACTCACCTGTTAGTAGAGACAGAGTTTTTGTATGATATTTCATTTCAGTACTTCTCTTTCAACTTTAGATTTTAGAGTTAGCTAGGGACATGTCCTAGCAACTAACTTATATTAGTAGAGGCTTTTGTTAGACTTAGATACTATATTATTGTATTTTTTACAGATGTTTTATATTATGATGAGATTATCGTTCTAAAATTATCTTCCATTATTTGATTTATAGGACAATGTTGCTCATCTTAGTATCATGCTTATGTCGAGTGGCTAGTTTAGGATCTTTCAGAATCTTATTCATCATATCACATCTAGGGGATAGTTTGGGTCATGACAAACTTCATATTAAGAGCATCAGTGTTTATTTTAAAGAGTCCTAGGTGTTTGAAGAGACATAGTGAGTAGTTTCTTGTTCATCGGTGCGAAGTGCACCACTTCTATAAATAGGAGGCTATGAGATGTTTAAGAAACTTCACTTCTTTCATTACTCACAAATCGTGTGGTAGTGTTGAACTCTATAAGGTTTCTTTCTAACTCATATTTTATGTATTTTAGAATCATGCCTCAAAGAAGAGATCTATTCAGAAGTAATATAAATCAAGATGAGGCGCAACAAGCACCTCAAGATTCGTTTGATCCTTTCACCGAGAAAGTCACTCATTTCGATATTAGGGCTATTTTCTAAGTTTTGGACCAAGCTATGATAACACAGGCTATACAAGTTGTATCTCCCATGAACCCAAATATAGGTACAATGATAATTAAGGTTCGAGGCTTCACTCGAATGAATCTTTTGGAATTTCTTAATTCAAAGGTGGACGAGGATCTACAAGAGTTTGTTAAGGCATTCCAAAATATTGTGGATATTATGGGAGTAACTCTGATGGAAAAGGCTGATTTGGCTTCTTATTAATCGAAAGGTTTCTCACAAATGTGGTTTATTCAATGGAAAGAGGAGAGGGCTATTGATGCGGGTCCTTTGGATTAGGATAATTTAAAGGGTGATTTTCTATAATGATTATTTCCCCTCGAGATGAGAGAGGCTAAGGTTCAAGAATTCATCAGCTTGAAGAAAGGAAGTATGAGTATGAAAGAGTATGCTTTGAAATTCACTCAATTGTCCAAGTATGCTCTGGCTATGGTTGTTCACTCTAGAGCTCAGTTAAGCAAATTTGTTTTGGATATCTCTGAAATAGTGGTCAAAGAATGTAGAATTGATATGTTGATCAAGGAGACATATATCTCGAGGTTGATAACTCATGATCAATAAATTTAAAAAGCTAATCTTAAGGAGAGGGCTAGAGAAACTAAGAGGGAAAGAATAGATAGTGGTGACTACTCTCATCAGAGGTTTGGTAATAATGGTCTTTCTAAGTTTTGACAGAAAATCTCTCCCCCAAATTTATATAGTACTCCACTTCAGAAATTTAACAAAGATAAGGTGTGTAACCCTAAGCGTTAAGGGAATGCTCCTAGTGGTCAGACTATCCGAGCATGTTAGAGGTGTGGAAAGAACTGTCGAGGAGATTTCTTATCCATTTTTTATGTATGTTATGGATGTGGTAAGATGGGTCATGAAATGAGAGATTTCTATTTTGGTAGTAGCTAAGGTGGAGACAGTCGACTTCAAATTCATCCTAGTTTATGTCGTTCTACTTAACATGGTGTTTCATCTGGTTCTTCTGGTGGCTGATAGTGTCATAATATTTTTATGATCTTTATGCTCGACAGGACCAGGAGGATTCTATGATGTGGTCAATAGTATGTTATGAGTCTCTCAGTTTGATATTTATGCTTTGTTAGATCCTAGAGAGAATCTTTCCTTTGTGACTCCTTATCTTGTTAAGAAGTTTGATATCAGTCCCAAAAGTCTATTGGAACTTTTCTTAGTCTCTACTCTTGTTGGTGATGCAATTTTTTAGAAAATCACCTTAGTCGATCTAGTAGAGTTAGATATGAATGACTTCGATGTAATTCTCGATATGGATTATCTTCATGCCTATTATTCCTCTTTTGATTATAGAATTTGAGAGATTTAGTTTCAGTTTCTGAGTGGACCAATAATAAAGTGGAAGGGTAGTAACTCAATGCTTAAGTGTTAGTTTATCTCATACCTTAAAGCTAGAAAGATGATTTCTAAAGGTTGTATATATCATCTAGTTTATGTTAGGTTTATGAATTTTGAAACCCCTACTCTTGAATAGGGTATTGTGAATGAGTTTTTGAAAGTGTTGCTTGATGATCTTCCTAGAGTTCCTCCTAGAAGAAAAATTGACTTTGACATAGACATTCTTCCAAATACCCAACCCATCTCTATTACTCCTTATAGAATGACTCTAGCAGAACTTAAGGAGTTAAAATATCAGTTAAATGACCTTTTGGTTAATGGTTTCATTAGATTGAGTATCTCTCCATAGAATGCTCCAATTCTATTTGTTCAAAAGAAAGATAATTCTCTTTGCATGTGCATATATTATCAACAGTTGACCAAGGTCACAATCAATAATAAGCGCCCCATCCCAAGGATTGATGACTTGTTCGATCAGCTCTAGGGTGCTAGTTTATTTTCAAAGATAGACCTTAGATAGGGTTATCATCAACTTAGAGTGAGAGAATATGACATTCCAAAGACAGCCTTCAGGACTAAGTATGGTTATTATGAATTTTTAGCTATGCCTTTTTGACTAATGAATGCTCCTGCAACTTTTATAAATTTGATGAACAGGGTGTTCAAATAATATTTTTATATGTTCATCATTGTGTATATCGATGATATCTTTATCTTTTATCAAAGTGAGGATGACCATGCCAATCATTTGCAGATTGTCTTGCAAGTTCTCAAGGATCCTTAGTTATTTGCTAAGTTTAGCAAGTGAGTTTTGGTTGAGGTCGATGGCATTCCTTGTCTACATTATTTCAGGTGGTGGTAGTAGAGTTGATTCTAAGAAGACCGAGTTGGTTAAGAACTGGTCTAGATCTCTTTCTTCCTCAGATATTTGGATTTTCTTGGTTTTAGTTGGTTACTATAGATGATTTGTGGAAGGGTTTTCCTTAATTGATTCTCCTTTGACTTCCTTGACTCAGAAGAAAGTGAAATTTCAATTGTCGGAAGCTTGTGAGAAAAGCTTCCAAGAGTTGAAGGATTGGCTTACTTCAGCCTTAGTTTTGACTTCACTTGAAGGATCTGATGTTTTGTTGTGGATTGTCATGAATTGAGACTTGGTCTATGTTGTGTTTGTATGAAAATGGTAAGGTGAAAACCTATTCTTCTAGGAAACTTAAATATCATGAAAAGAATTACTATACTCACGACTTAGTAGTGGTGTTTTCTTTGAAGATATAGAGAGACTATCACTATGGTGTTCAAGTGGATATGTTCACTGATCATAAGATTTTGCAATATATCTTTAAGCAAAAGGATTTGAATCTTTGCCAAAGAAGGTGGCTTGAATTGTTGAAAGATTATGACATGAGTGTTTATCATCCGAGAAAGGTAAATATGATTGTTGATGCTCTTAGTAGATTGTCCATGGATAGAGTTGCTCACATTGAGGATGAGAAAAGGATGTGATTCGCAATATGCATCGACTAGCACATTTGGTTGATTTCAAGGATGGTAGTATTATTTTGAAAAATGAGTTAGAATTGTTTATTGTATAGAATGTGAAGGCAAAATAAGACAGTGGTCTCACTTTGGCTGAATTGTGGAATACAGTTTTTGAAAGAGTTATTGAGGCTTTCTTCTAGGGAGAGATGGTATGCTTCGTTACTAAGGTCAATTGGGTATTTTTGATATTAACGGTTTAAGGAAACAAATATTATCAAAATCTCATAATTCTCAATATTTTATTCACCTAGGATCCATAAAGATATATCGTGGTCTACGGGAAGTGTATTAGTGGAGTGGGATGAAGAAGGATATTTTATAATTTGTGGTTAAGTGTCCTAATTACCAACAAGTGAAAGTTGAGCATAAAAAACATAGAGGTTTGGCTCAAGATATTAGCATTACTATTTGAAAGTGGGAAGATTTGAATATCGACTTCATTATGGATTTATATCATACGCGTCTCCAGCATGATTCAATTTGAGTTATTGTAGACCGAATGAATAAGAATATGAATTTTCTTCCTGCTAAGCCTTCTTATGTAGTCGAGGATTATGCTTGATATTACATTCAGGAGTTGGTTAATTTGCATAGTATTCCATTGACTATCAGTTTAGATAGGGGTACTCAACTTACTTCTCGGTTTTGGAGATCATTTTAGAAGGGTCTTGGTGCTCAAATTAAGCTTAGTACACCTTTTCACCATTAGATCGATGGTCAATTTGAGTGGAATATTCAGACTTTGGAGGATATATTGAGAGCTTATGTGATTGACTTTAAAAGTAATTGAGATAATCACTTATCATTTATTGAGTTTGCCTATAATAATAATTATCACTCGAGCATTCAGATGGCTCTATTTGAGGCTCCTTATTATAGAAGGTGTGGATCTCCTATTGGTTGATTTGAAGTTCGTGAGGTTTCTTTGATAGGACATGGTAAGTTCTTGAGGTTATGGAAAAGTTTGACTTATTAAAGAGAGGTTGAGAAATGCCTAGAGTAGGCAGATATCCTATGCCGATGTGACAAAAAGAGAGCTTGAATTTGAAGTTGATAATTGGGTTTATTTGAAAATATCACCTACGAAGGTTGTGATGTGATTAGGTAAGAAAGGACAGCTCAGTCCCCATTATGTTGGCCCTTATCAGATTTTGAGGTGTTTTGGCAAGGTGGCCTAAAAGTTAAATTTGCCTTCAGAAATGGCATCGATGCATCCGGTGTTTTATGTTTCCTTGTTGAAGAAGTGTATTGGTTATCCTATGTCAATTAAGCCATTGGAAAATATTGGTATGAAAGAAAGTCTGTCCTACGAAGAGGTTTTGGTTGAGATTCTAGATCGCCAAGTCTGGAAGTTGAGAAATAAAGAAGCTTCAGTAAAAGTTCTTTGGAGGAATTAGTAAGTTGAGGGTGCTACTTGGGAAGCCAAAGATGAAATGATGTCAAAGTATCCTCATATCGTTCCCTCTTCTTCAGTTTTAGCTTGAGGTATTAGCTCCTCATGTTTACTCTTTTGAATTCATGCATTTTAGATATTCAGATGTTTCAGATGCATACATGTTCATGAAATCAGTTCTTAAGTTCAGGTTTTAGCTTGGGGTCAATTACTTCTTGGTGTTGTTAATTTTGATGTGATTTGCAATAATGTTTGGTTGTTAGCTCTTTTTCTCTACTCTATTTATGCTAACTTGAGTCTAATTAGAGGATGAATAGTCCCAAAGGGGTGATAATATAACACCTTAGAAGTTGGAAAGTTGATAGGAAAAGAAAAGTTTCAAATATTTGTTGATGTGGCTCTATGAGCCGACCTTTGGACCGTACAAGGTCCTATGGTCCGTAGAAGGCAATCGTTGGTGAGTCCTGGAATTTGGAAAATTATCAAGTTTCATAATACCTTGTATGAGCCCACATGACAGTTCATAGAGGGTGATACGGGTCATAGGGTAAGTTCATAGGTGAGGTTCAAAGATTTGAGCTAAGGGATTTAACAAGATGAGAGGGTCTACGCCCCGTAGAAGAGTTCTACGGACTGTAAAGTGCATTCATTGAACTTGGCTAATCTTTTTTACCCTCAATATCTCGACCAATGGACCAACAGGATGGTCTGTAGGAAGACTTGCAGACCATAAGTAGATTCGTAGTCTCTTTCGGTATTTGGGTGTCAAAACCCAAGCTAGACCCTAGGTGCGACATGATGATTAGAATCCTAGGGGACCCCAACCAAGCTTCTTAACATATTATTTATGAGCATATATAAGGTAAATAAAGATAAATTAAAGACACAAAAGCATAGTCTCAATAAAGGGCATAAGTCTCAAAATGAGAAGCGTAAGACAACATAGACTCTCAATATCTAACATACCTCTACTAACTCAATGAGGGCATAAGAGAAGTTCCTAGCTTACCCATGACAACATATGAGTAAAAAAGTAGTCAACTGGAAAAATGAAATAAGTGTCATACCCTCAAACTGTAAGGACTCACCAACAGTACAAACGTAATTGCTCTAGCCACAAATGGGAGGGTGAGCGTTATCGTCAGATCCTACATTATGATACAATGTAGAAAAAAGGTATGCATTAGTACATGAAATGCACTAAGTATGTGAGAAGTATGCATTAACAATAAACATAGGACATAATAAATATGAATCATGGGATGCAAGACCAATACCTTAAAACATGAGTAAAACCATGAAAATATTAAAACATTAAACTCATTGGTCAATACATCAAAACATCATCATCATGAGAAATTATAACTTTACTTTAACTAGTGTGGGATAGGAATTTTAACCGACATATAAGACTATGTGAGCTAATACATGGAATCTGATGATCCCCACGTTGAGAAAGGGGGAGGCTACTTGCCAATGGTAGACTCCGTCCAATATTTTCATATTAAGCGCTATATGTGGATTCCACTAGCTATGCCATTTTGGCAAGCCTACGATGGCAACGTAGTTTATGGAACTAGATATTTCTACTAAGGCATAGGTCGATACCCCACTTTAAGGTCCTTTCATTTCTAAGTCAATATCCCATGGAATAGATGTCATGTCATAATCATAAATTATACTTAGCATAAATCATAAGCCTTTCATAATCATACTTCATAGAGACTTGTTCATAAGAATAGCTCATTATCATGTGATTCATGTAATGTGGGTGTAGGTATTCCATCATTACGAATCCTTTTCATAGAAACATCATTAAGTTCTTAAATCACCCTCATTCATAAAACATGCTTTCATACTTAGAATTCATGATCATAGCTTATACTTGAAATTTGTGTAGAAAATGAATACATGATCAATTTACTTGGAAATCATAGAATTGGATTTAAAACATGCCACATTA
The DNA here is from genome assembly GCF_947179165.1 of Solanum dulcamara. Lineage (NCBI taxonomy): Eukaryota > Viridiplantae > Streptophyta > Magnoliopsida > Solanales > Solanaceae > Solanum > Solanum dulcamara. The sequence continues at coordinate 57,498,337 of NC_077245.1, forward strand.
TATACTTTATATTAACCCATACTTAATTCATAAAAATAATATCAATTGAATGCATAATTTAATCAATAGTCATAGAATACATCATGACTAAGAAGACCCAATGCAATCATCATAAAATTATGGCTTTTTGAATTGAAATCATAGAGAAATTTGGGGGAAAGTTTGAGACTCCAAGGATGAAAGGTACCCATGGATGAAGTCCCACATACCTTAGAATTTAGAAGCCCTTACTTGAAGAAATTGAAGTTTGATCTTGAAGAAACCTTTACAATTTACTTGAGGAAGAAGGAGACTCTTGAGAATAAACTTTAAAGATAAGATTTTGTGTTTTGAGTAATTGGGTGAGAATGATACACTTAGGAGGGCTTAGGATAGTTAATAGGTTAGAATAAGTCCCTAAACCCATCCACATTCATTAATGAAAACATAGGGAAAATCCCCTACTTAAAATTGGATTCGGCCACCTTGAAGGACTCCACTATGACCCGTGATGGCCAATACGGGTCGTGGTCACAATCATGGTGATGGACTTGGTCTAGGAACTCAAAGGTAAGTTGGAATTGGGTGGGATAGCCACAACGAAGGACAGCACGGCGGGTCCTGTTTTCCAGGAAAACTTCCTTGGAACCTTGGTTTCTACCTTTCTGACTTCTAGGGTCTTACAATAGCTCGCCCTTGGAAACATTCATCCTCAAATGAGACTCAAGCAAGCAAGAATGGAAGAGGAAAGGAACATGTCAGCCCAACATGAACGCAAAACATCACAAAAATGTATAAAACATAAAATCTTCAATCTCAAACTAAAACATGACTTTAAAACTCATTTCATGAACATGAATGCATATGGGAAAATGGGAATGACTGAAATACTTAGTTTGGGCTGGTTTGGATCATGAAACAACTAATACCTCAACTAGGAATGAAATGAAAGAGATGAGGATATTGTGACATCATATCGGCTTTAGCTTCCCGTATAGCACCCTCAACCTCTTAGTTCCTCCATAACACCTTGACAGAAGCTATTTTCTTGTTTCTCAACTTCCTAATTTGCCAGTCCAAGACCTCAACTGGAACCTCCTCATAGGAAATACTCCTTCATATCAATGTTGTCTAATAGCACGATAGAGCTAGGATCACCAACAAACTTCCTCAAAAAAGACACATGAAACACCAGATGCATCGACACTATATCGCAAGGCAAATCCAACTCATACGCCACATTGCTAATCCACCTCAAAATTTGATGTGGGCCACCATAACGAGGACTAAGCTCCCCTTTCTTACAAAAATGCATCACACCCTTCATGGGTGAAATTTTCAAGTAAACCCAATCATTATCCTCAAATTCAAGTTCCCTTTCTCCTCACATCTGAATAGGAGGTGTCATCAACCTTTTTCTAATAAGTATAATCTTATCCATAGCCTTAAATACCAACTCTGGTCCTATGAAAGGAAATTTACCGACTTGAAACCAACCAATAGGAGTCCTACACCTCCTACCATACAAATTCTCAATAGGAGCTATCTGAATGCTTGAATGATAACTATTATTATAGGCAAACTCTATTAATAGATAATAATCATCCCAATTAACTCTAAAATCCATAAGACAGGCTCTTAATATGTCCTCTAATGTATGAATGGTACGCTCGGCTAGACTACCCGTTTGGAGTAAAAACCTGTCCTAAGCTTTACTTGAGTACCAAGACAGTTTTAGAAAGATCTCCAAAATGGGAAATAATTTGAGTACCTCGATCCAGAATGATAGAAAAAGTAACACCATGAAGTTTAACAAACTCTCAAACATACATTCTAGCATATTCCTCGTTTGAATAAAAAGTCTTAATAGGAAGAAAATTAGACGACTTAGTCATTCGGTCAAAAACCACCCCAATAGAATCATGTTGCCTATGAGTATGAGGCAAACTAGTAACAAAGTCCACATTCAAGGCTTCCCACTTCCATGTAGGAATCTCAATATCTTGAGCCAAACCTCCCAGTTTATGATGCTCAACCTTCACTTGTTGACAATTAGGACACTTAGACACAAACCTCGTAATATCCCTCTTCATTCCATTCCACCAATACAACTCCCTCAAATCACGATACATCTTTATAGAACTCGGGTAAATAGAATATTGTGAACTGTGAACCTCAAACAATATCATTTCCCTCAAGCCATCAACATCAGGGATACATAATCGACCTTTATATCTCAAAGCATCATCTCCTCCCCCTTGGGAGAAAACCTCAACGTTTTTTTCGACAACCGCCTTTTTTAACTCAATCAAAGTAGGATCAGTTTCTTTCTTGGCCTTAACATCCACCCAAGAGATGGCTCGGAGCCATTTCGCACAATAACACCACCATCCTCGGAGTCAACCAATTGAACTCCTAAATGGACTAATCTATGAACATCCCCATCTAGCTCTTTCTTTTCATCCTCAATATGGGCAACACTATTCATCGACAATCTTCTAAGAGCATTGGCAACCACATTTACCTTTCACGAATGGTATAGCATGCTCATGTCATAGTCCATCAATAATTCAAGCCATCTCATTTGTCGAAGATTCAAATCCCTTTGAGTGAACACATATTGCAAACTTTTGTGATCGGTGAATACATCCAATGGCACCATATAAGTAGTGCCTCCAAAATTTCAAAGAAAATACCACAACTACTAGCTCTAAGTCATGGGTCATGTAATTTTTTTCGTGAACCTTGAGTTGCCTAGAATCATAGGCCATCACTTTATCATCCTGCATTCGCACACAACCAAGACCAACTTATGAAGCATTACAATAGACAATAAACCCATTAGAACCTTTTGGCAAGGCCAACACCAGTGTGTAAGTAAGTCTACCCTTCAACTCTTGAAAACTCTTCTCACATGCCTCAGACCATTAGAATTTCACATTTTTTTAAGTCAAAGTAGTCAAGGGTAATAAAATGTAAGAGAAACCTTCCACAAACTACCTATAATAATCGGGTAAGCCCAAGAAAATTAGAATATTGGAAAGAGATAACAGTTTAGGACAATTCTTCACCGCCTCAGTCTTCTTAGGATCAAGCATAATCCCTTCATCGGAGATGATATGGCCAAGGAAAAACTGACCTCAACTAAAATTCACACTTAATGAATTTAGTAAACAAGTGTTGGTCCTTGAGAATCCACAAGACAACCCTCAAATGATCGGCATGCTCTTTCTCACTCCGAGAATAGATCAAAATATCATCAATGAACATAATAATAAACATATTCAAATATTTCTTTGACACCTTGTTCATTAAATCCATAAAAGCTGGGGGGGGGGGGAATTTATTAGTCCATAAGATATAACCAAGAACTCAAAGTGACTATATCGAGTTCTAAAATCCATTTTTGGAATATCAGATTCTCTTATTCAGAGTTGATGATAACCCGATGTTAGATCAATCTTTGAAAAGTATCTCTCTCCTTAAAGTTGATCAAACAAGTCATCAATCCTTGGAATAGGATACTTATTCTTAATTGTGACCTTGTTCTATCGCTAGTAGTCAATACACATATGGAGAAAACCATCCTTCTTCCTAACAAAGGGAACCAGAGCACCCCATGGAGAGATACTTGGTCTAAAGAAACCCTTATCTAACTTATCCTTCAACTGATCCTTTAACTCTTTCAATTTTGTCGGGGCTATACGATAAGAAGGAATAGAGATAGGCTGACTACTGGGGAGAAGATCAATACCAAAGTCTATTTTTATTTTGGGAGGTCATCGGGGAAAACCTTTGGAAACTCGTTAACAACCAAAACCAATTCAAGAGAAGGAGCTTCAGAATTAGTATCTCTAACTTGAACAAGATGATAGATGCAACCCTTAAAAAATATTTTTCGAGCTTTAAGGCATGAGATGAATTGACCCTTACACATAGAATTTCTACCTTTCCACTCTAAGACTGGGTCATTAGGGAACTAAAACTTGACCACACAGGTCCTACAACATATAAAAGCATAACATGCATGAAGATAATCCATATCGAGAATAACATCAAAATCGGTCATATCAATCTCTAATAAATCAACGGAGGAGATTTTATGAAAAATTAAAACTGGACAATTTTTGTAGGCTCTTTAAGCCACAACTAAATCACCAATGGGGGTATAGACCAAAAAAGGCTCTAGCAAGGTCTCGTAACTAAAAATAAATCTCATAGAAAGATAAAGAATAACAAAAGATAGAGTAGCACTAGGATATAACAATGCATATACATCAAAGTTGAAGACTTTCAACATACTGGTGACCATATTAGGAGATTCTTCCACCTCTTGCATAAATTATAGGGAATAGAACCTATTTTGGCGTAGGCCACCACCTTGTGAAGCTTGTCCACCTTCAGTATTTTGACCTTGAGGATGCCCTTCTGTCACTTTGATAGGGCATTTGGAGATCTTGTTCCCCATTTTACTACACCCGAAGCATGCACTAGTACCAAGCAAACGTTTACCTCCACATTTTCTCCCACACTTGGTACACTTAAGAGGAGTAGACTAACTCACACCATCACCTTGGGCCTTAGGCTTGGAGGCCCTATCTTTATCAAACCTCTGACCCGGAGCTTATGTGGAACCTTGGCCTTGAAATGTTTGGCCTTGTTGGCAATGACCGTTACAACCACTAGATTTGGATTGCGAAAACCCTCCTTCAAACTGAGTCCTCTTAGACTCCCTTACCTTCATCTCCTTCAATTTTTTTGGCATATGTCATGATCCTAGAAATATCTATCTCCTTGATAATCTTAGCGGTTCAGCACTCTTTCACCACCAAGTCTGACACACTCAAACTTTCCCATTTGGGCATGGGAGTCAATTACTAAAGAAGGAGTATACTAGGACAACTTTGTGAACTTGAGGGAATATTCCCTTACACTCATATTTCTTTTCTTGAGATTGATAAATTCTAACACTTTCACCTTCCTCAACTCAAATGGAAAGAAGTGGTCAAGAAATGCAACCTTGAAATTTTTCCAACATATAGGACCTTCTTTAACCCTTTTGGCCTTCCATTGATTGTACCACACTTGAAAAACAACTTTGAATTGGTAGGCCACTAATTTCTCCTTCTCCTCTAAATACACTCCCACAATAGTAACAATCTTATACACCTCATCAACAAAGTCTTGGAGATCCTCATCAACCTTGGATCATTGAAGCTCGAGAGGGTTCATCCTTATAAAGTCTCTAAGTCTTGAAGCCGATGTAGACATATTTGGGGGAACAACTACTCCTTGGTTCACTTGAGTAGTCATGGCTTGAGCAAGAGCTTGAAAAGCCGCTCAAAACTCTGTATGCGTAACTTTTTCATTCAAAGGGTCATTGGGAACTTGTTTCTCCTCTTCAACATTCCTTTACACAGGGTATCTACATGAAGGCATGATTCTGTAATCGCAAAGAGAAAGTTTTAGAAGGAACGCCTTAGAGTTCAAATCTATCGCATGATAAGTTCATGAAAGAAGTGGAATTTCCCAAATTCCTCGAAGCTTCCTAATCATAGATGTAGCGCACTTCACATCGATGAACAAGGCTCTACTTGACATGGCATGTTAGATTCCCTATGATACTTTAAACCTTGTGTTCTGATATCAAGTTTGTCAAGACCCAAGCTAGACCGTAGACGCGACATGATGATTAGAATATTGGGGGACCCCAACCAAGCCTCTTAACATATCATTCATAAGCATACATGTAAGACCCCAAAAGTTGAAAAGTCGGAAAACTAGGAAAACGATAAAAACTCAGGAAAATGCAGGTCTTGGCACCGGGTAATAACCACAAAGGCCATCACGAGCTGTAGTAAGAACTAAACTCATGGTGAGACACCGTGGTGGTGGTTATGAAACTTAGTACGATAGGGAAGGGACCACGACAAGGGACCAAGGGTAGTGGTGAGTACCACGGACTGTAGTGCCCTCCGTGGTGACCCCTGTCGCGCCCTATTTTTTCCAAAATGAATTTGCAACGACATGACAACTCTTTTTAGGATTAAAAAAGGAAATAGTCTCCACTTAATATATTATAGGCGTGTTAGGGAATCATTCTATTCTAGACTAAACATAATAAAATAATTTTAAAAGCTCTACGCAACTAGAATTCGGATAGAGTTCAAATTATCTCAAAAGGAAGGTGTTAGGCACCTTTTAAGGTCCACAAATTTGGGTCCTGGCGTAATCTTATAAATTATGGGGGTTTAAAAAGTAAAGAAAATAATGTGTCTTATTTATTTTAATAATTAAAACTAAGTGATGAAAATATAATATGAAAGAAGTAGTAGAGAAATATTCAATTAATGAGCAATACGAATAAGGACATGATAATCGAGAAGACAGAAATTTGCACAATTATTTATAGAAGGAAAATAATTATTTTTTATTAGTTAAACTACCCCAAATAACTAGAAACAAAAATATTAAGTATTTAAATAATTAAAGATTTAACATGACTAAAATAATTATATCTTACTCAGATAAGCGCCAGGCTTATTAACGAAAGATAAATTACATAAAGTATGAACGAATCACCTTTCATTATTTTTGAGGGTCCTATCTACCCCTACCCCTCCTAAGTTCATTTGTTATTATCCTAAAAACCGATCTAAACAAATATAAAAACTAACTTCCTAAAGGTGTCTATCGTCCCAACTTAATATCCAAGAGTTGTTGGATTTACTAATCGGTTAAGTTATGGACTTAAAAAGAAAATATAGGCTTCCTAATTAGATACATCGTCAAGCAAAAGTAGGATGAGCACTTAGCACATAAAGTCTCAAATAAGCCTCTATATTAATTAATTAGCATACTTGAAAACACATACAGGTTATGAAAGCCATGATAAATTTTAGTGTGTGTGCATACAAAACTTGGATAATATAGAGGAAAAGCATCATCATTTAGAAATATAAGAGCTATCTTGGTTGTTAAACTAGTTATAATAAAAGAAAAGCATTCTTAATAGTTTTAATTATGAACTGAAGACATTTATAAAATCCGATGAACAATGGTCTCTAATTAATACCATGCTGAAATTTATGACGAGTATTATAAGCATGATCCTTAACTAAATAACTTAAGGTAAGTTATTAAACTCCTATATCCATGATCTCTATATAAATTATCATGATAAACATTTAATAAACTCCTATATCCATGATCTCTATATAAATTATCATGATAAACATTTAATAAAATCTTAATACCCGCCATTACTTCATCAAGACCGTGAATACGAGCAATGCCATCGCCTACATATATAACATTATGCTAAAAATAATATTTATAAAGGCTTATAGACATGATTTCTAATTTAAAACATGAAAACTTACTTAAAAATCTAACAGGTGTGATTTCTGTATATATTAACAAACTAAAACTATTAAATTAAATATTATGAATATGATACTAATAGGCATAGTTTTTTTAAAAAATACATGTTCTAACATGAAGTTGACCATTTAACAAATATTCTAATAACATGAGTTGTGATTTAGCTTAAACAAGCCAAAACAAATTATTTGATGTATTGAAAAGATATTTAATGAAGTTAAAACTAGATGGCACGTTTGATACAAATTCAAATTCTTCAACGTTGTGAGAGATATACATAAAAATTCTTGTTATTGAAACTGAAATCGGTTGACTATCTCGCTAAAGTCATTATTTAGAATTAAATTCGAGCATGATACTAATGACATGAATATAATAACTAAGATCAGATAGTCAATTTCTATAGGAATATTTTCTAACACACACATATATAAATTACGATAAAGTAAAATAAATCCAAGTAGCATATTAATTTCTCTCCCCCTAGACAACCCCAAATATTTTATTATATGTAGAGTGTTTTACATATGAATTATTACAGAACCAAAGAATAAATAACTTTAAAATACATAAACTTGTCCAAACTTGAGAATAATACTAAATAGCTCCATAAAAATTAGATCCCCAACAACTCTTCTTATCTTGGGTCATAAATGTTAAGGACCTGTTAAATCAAGGAAGAGTACAAAATATACCTATATAGCAGGCAAAATGGCATCATTATATATATATATATATGAACATATACTATAATTTAGAAGATCACTCATTAAGCTCGAACAATGTTAGATTTCAAGCAAATATAATGAAGCACATGTTCACAATAAGTCAGAAGAATGGACTAACCTGGATGCCTCCTTTTCAATAGCAAATAGGGACTTAAAATAAAAAGTGACGAATGTAGAAATAAAGGTATACTAGTGAAAAATAACTAACCAGTCGAAACATGATTAATAAATAGACTTGATTTAATTACTTTGAAGCAGTGAATAAAGCAATGAAATTCTGGGAGATTTATGTAAGAGAGTAGTTACTTCTTTTAGAGAGTATATGTGTTATTCTAATGAAAAGTGTCTAGAATGAAAGTAGGCGTTATGTTTATATAGCAGGGAACTCAAATCAGAACAAGAAGAACAAAAGGAAGGGAAATAAATTAATGATCTAAAACTACTAAAAATAATCGAGTAAAAATAATCAATTAGTAGGAAAGTGATTCGGTCAATAGTTTATCAAAAATAAAAGGAAGACTTGACTGAAGGGAGTACCATAACTAACAAATTAAGAATTTGCATTGATTATTATTTAAGGCACGAGGAACAAAATAATACCAATAAAATAAGAATTTGTACAGATTTATTTAAAGTGAGGGAAATTATTTAACAACAATCAATTAAAACATATAAAATTAGGCAAAATATAACATAAAATAATAAATATTAAATGGAGAGATATACAAATTTTGTACAGTAATTCTTACCAATTTTACCATAATAGTAAATCAAAGTTAAAATCAATTATGGAATATTATATTTATCAAACGTAAATCCAAAATTACCTAGTCAATTAATAATCTGAATTGTACTATAATTAAACTAAATATTTAGAAAGCCTTAAATTAAGCAGACTGTTAAAACGATTAAAAGAATCAGACTTGCAATAATCAAACGTCATCAAGTATTTAGATGATGTAATGACCTCCAAGGTCATTTTCATGCTTTTGCATATTTTTACCATTTTACCATTTTCTGTAGCTTTTTTATAGCTCTTATGTAATGTTGGGACGGGCGGCATGCTTTCCAAGGTGTTTGGTTGAGCATTGAGGTGGTTTGGCCATTTTTTAGGCTTAAGGCTTGAAAGAGTTGACTTTATTCAATATCCAGAGATATGGGCGTCGTATGAGAATTCTGATGGTTCCATCATCTCCAGAAAGTCCATTTTGGTCTAGAAGGAAGGTTGGTTTGGGTTTTGGAGGCTTCGTTTTGAGTTTGTGTGATTTGTTGTTTTAACTTTAAAGTTTTGGCCAAATTTGACCTCGGTAAATACTTTGAGTAGACACGCTCGGATAAAAATTATGTTAGTGATGTTAGCTCTGGAACGCTGAGATTGGTCAAGAACGACCTTTAGTTCAGTTTCTAAGGTGCTCCAAAAGAGTTTTAGGCCGTTTGAGCATTTTGAATGCTTTCTTTGAGAAGTGTTGACTTTGGTCGACATTTCAACAAAACGACCTCCATTGGAAATTCCATCAATTTCGTTGAGTATGGAATGTTGTTTCTGGTTGGGTAACATAGTCTGTTTGCATTTGCAGGGTTTTGAATGAATTTCGAACTTCCATCGGAGAAAATCCCATTCCTCAAAGTTTAGCACCACCTAAACTGCTGGTGTAGGCCACTTTGGTCTTTGCATTTGTGAGCCAAGAGCTGCGATCACGAAGGGTAGGGTAATTGTTCATCTCGATCGCGGGGATGAATATCGTGATCACGAAGGGTATTTTTTAGGCCTCGCGATCGTCGGCTAGGGCCTCGCGATCACAATGAACAAATTCACTTACTTCAGTGAATTAAATGCCCGTTTTCAGTAGTCTAAGTCCCAAAAAAGAGTGATTTGGAGAGAAATTCTAGACCATTTACGATCATTTTTGTTTTGGTGTGTGGGAAATTCTTGCAGGGACATTCTGGGACCCTTTCTCATCCTAAAAACCAAGTAAGTTTCGCCAAAATTTCGTTGTTTCTTGCATTTTTGAACTATTCTAGGACTTGAATTTGGTGGAGGGTTGTTTTAGCTCTTCAGGTTATTGGAATGTGCCCATTTTTGGGGCACAAGTTCCTTGAGTTATTTGAGGCCTTGTGACGATGCTAGTTTTTTTTATTCCGTGCATGGGTTTCAATGTCGAATTTTGACCTGATTTTAGTTTTGATTTTAATTATAGACTTTTAGTCATGCATGACGTCTATGCGCATGTGTCCCAAAGTGACATATATTTTTTGGTAATGGGTATACTCGAGAAAAAAGGTTTGGTATTCGACCTCCCCTTATAGGATCTAAAAAGGGGTCATGGACCTAAGATATGACATAGATAGTAGACTGTCAGCTCTCTTACAGCCAATTACTGAGATTGATTGGGGAGAGAGTGCTAATCTAACTGTTGGTACATAATATGGGTATCGTTAGTAGAGTGACATTGTTTGGAGGTGGTCCGAAAAGGGAAACCTCAAGTTTAGTGGTTCATGTGCTATTTCAGCTTTGAGGTAGATTATGGTTTACCCTTGTTAGACATGGCTTGGTTAGAATTGGTATGTTTTGAGTAGTAATGCATGATTAGGTTAGTGATTTAAGTGTTGATATCCTATTGAGTAATTTAGAGTCGATGATCATCGTTAGTGACTAGTTTAGGGTTTTAGTCATTGAATCTTTAGTCTAGGTGAAATCTTGACTGGTTTTCTTTCGGTTGCTACTTGTTGTGAATTTTGGCTTATGATTGTGTCTTGTTGACTTTGATATTAAAATGTTGGGCCCAAGGCCATAATTTTGGTACACCAAAGTCTCAGGTTAGTCATTGGGCTCCCTCGATAGGATTTTTACTCGGCTTGAGTGATGCATGATTTTGACATAATACTTGTCTCATTTACCCCATCGGTGTTAAAGAAATACTTTTAAAAGAAAGAATAAAAGTTGAGATTAAGACTTTTGACCGATGCACAAGTATAACATATTTTAAGGAAATGCAATGATATCTTATTTATGGCATTTCATGATTGATGAGCTCGAGGTATAATTCTGGGCATCACTTTTACTGACTTTAGGCTATACTTTATTTCATTTAATAAGTTTGAGGTGTGCATTTCGAGTGACCCGTTGATACATATTCCAGGTTATCATTTAGATATTGATGAGATTGAGGTATGATTCTGAGCGGCCAACCTTTATTGGTGAACTCAAAGGTTATTCCGGGCACTTCATTATACTTTTGAAGGATATTGGGCCATAAATACGAGTTCAACTTATGCATTTTTTGGTATTTTATGAGTTGAGATTGGACTTGATGACATGATTTGTTAGATTTATTTGATTATTGTATGATCTTCCCGTACCCTTTCTTCATTAAGATTGTAGTTTTAATGCTTTTTCCCTGTTATTATTAATATCATCTTGCTGCTTATTATATATTTATTCTTTCTGAGCTTGGTCGGCCTATGATGCCTACTGAGTACCCCGTGTTTTGGTACTCATACTTCACTTCTGTATCTTTTTGATGCAGCTCCTAGTTTTATCCATCCTCAACGTACGCCTGATCATCCTTAATTGTGCCAGATAAGGATTTTGGTGAGCTTCCGGCATCCAGAGACTTGCTACATTCCCTCTTTTGCTCTGAACTGTATTTTGTATTCTTGTCAGTTAGTTCTATGTTGTATATTTATATATATATTTAGCTTTGTACTTAGTAGCTTTTGTATAGGTGACACCAGGTTCAGGCTTTGGTCTAGTGTGAGTTCGTTATTTTGGTCACTATCGATCCTTTTGTATATTTTGTATCATATTTATATATCTATACCATGGCCTAACTTTTATTTTGTTATATTCTTTTTGCTACCGCCTTCTTATGTTATTAATGATTTAATTAGATCGAGGTGTGACTTTCTCTTGACTTGGGTTTGGATTGCCCACTTGGGGGTTATAGTAGGCGCCATCACGGCCTGAATTCGGGCTGTGATAGAGTGGTATCAGAATTAGGTTCACCGGTCTCACCATTATAGGATCAAGTTTCTATTAGAGTTCTGTAGATCAGTACGATGACATCCGTATCCAATCTTTCGGAGGCAATAAGACATTTTTAGGAATGAAGTCACTATTCTTGTTTCTGATCATGCACTAATGATGATGAACACCTCCAAATCCTATTTTTTCACTCTTTCTTAGATGGCGAGGATGAGATCTACTCGGGGCAGATGAGGACCCCTTTCGCCTACAAATAGATCCCTAACTCGAGTTAGGAATTTAGGTTGACACAGAGGTCGGGGCAGAGCTCAGGCCATAACATTAATGCTGGAGCCAGATATATAGGTTGAGAAGTTCGAGCCTCAGCCAGTGGAGGAGCATCTAGCCCAGCCTCCACCTAGATTCGTGACCACGTGTGTGTTACAAGATACTCTGGCCCAGATCCTCAGCTTCATGGAGGGTATATCCCGAGCAGGGACACTACCTAGCACTTCAGTTGGACCTAGATCCGAGAGGAGGCTCAGACTTCAGGGCTGGCAGGGGCATAGTATGATCTAGCCTCAGTTCTACAACCTACTACTACAGCTCCCCATCCGGTGATTCAGCCTATACCCATAAATGTTTAGCATATGGCAGCTAGACTAGTTATGACTGTGGAGGAGTAGAAGATGTTGGGCAGGTTTATCTGATTGGCCCCTCGCGGGTTCTCAAGTGTCGCGGGCAAGGATGCGCATAAGTTTTTGGTTAGTTTCCAAGAAAGGTTACACAACCTAAGATTGGTTGATTCCCACGGGGTTGATTACACTACTTTCCAGCTGGATGGACCAGTAAAATAGTGGTGGAGGTCCTATCTTAGCTGCAGACCCGCGGGATTGCCATTGATAACATGGATCAGTTTTTTGAGGCTTTCTTTTAGAAGTATGTACCCCATAATTTGAGAGAGGGACTAAGGGATGAGTTCAGAGAACTGATATAGGGATCGATGAGAGTCACAGAATATGAGTCTTGGTTCTGTGAGCTCTCCAAGCACATTACCATGATTATGCCGTTAGAGGAGGAGCGAGTTAGCCGGTTTGTTAGAGGGTTATTTATTCCTTTGCAGTTGGCTATAGAGAAGATTGTTGTATTAGGCTATTCATTCTTACAGATAGTAGACCATATCCTTACTGTTGAGGCTATATGTCATGAGGCCTAGAGAGGCAGCATCAAGAGGCCTCACCGCTAGGGCAGTTTCAGTGGATGCGAGTCACATGGTAGGGTTTCTTTTGGCAGAGGCCATCCACAGCAGTATCTACCTAGTAGACCAATTCAAGAAGCCTTATAGCTTACCGATGGTGGATCATCATGTGCTGGCAGTCAAAGTGGCCAGACTTTGGGTCAGTCCTCTCGAGGTCAGACTTCTGGGTATTCAGATTGTGGTGGCCTTTCAAGTTCAGCTAGGATATCTTAGGGATGTTCATTCAGAGAGAATGATATGAATGTGGTGTCATAGGACACTTTTCTAGGAAGTGTCCTACTATCATCCATCACAGACGCCAGAGTCAATACATCCACATGATCAGCAGGTTCAGGCCCACAAGGCCCTAGTTCAACTGCTCAGAGAGAGTGTGCAAGGTGATAGAGGTGAGTCTCAGAGTACTAGGGGTGGTCCTAGGTAGGCCAGACTGGTGGTAGAGGTGGACGCAGTGACATGTTTGCTTTTTTAGGTTGGTCGAAGGTGGAGACATCGAATGCCATCATCACAGGTTTGATTTTCATTTCTCATCAACCTGCCTATGCTTTATTCAATACGGGGTCCACCTACTCATATGTGTTTGCTCTTTATGCTACTCGATGTGATATTTTATGTAAGCCACTTCTTGTGCCTATATGTGTAGCTACCTTCATAGGTGATTCTTTAGTAATAGATCAAGTGTATCAATCTTGTGTGGTGACTTATTGGAGTATGATACTAGAGTAGACTTGATTATTCTAGATATGGTAGACTTTAACTTATTTCTAGGCATGGATTGGTTGTCTACTCATCATGCAATTTTTTATTGCTTCTTCAAGATCGATACCTTGTGTTTGCCTGGTATTCCTCCAGTTGTATGGGAAAGTACAGTTAGTCATGTACCGTGTATTGTGATATCCTTCCTCTGGGCTAAGCAGTTAGTGGGAAAGGGGTGTCTAGCCTATCTTTCTTATTTTTGTGACACCAGTACTAACACTCCTTCTATTGATTCGGTTCCGATAGTTCGAGAGTTCTCTTATATATTTCCCACCAATCTACCTACCCTTCCTCCTGAGCGTGATATTGACTTCGGTATTGATATTAAGTAGGGAACATAATTAGTCTCTGTTCCACCTTATTGGTTGGCTCTAGTTGAATTGACGAAGCTTAAGATACAACTCCAAGACATCTTGAGTAAGGGGTTTATCAGGCCTAATATGTCTCCCTAGGGTGCTCCTTTCCTGTTCATGAAAAACTAGGATGGTACCTTGCGTATGTGTATTAATTATAGGTTGTTGAATAAGGTGACTATCAAAAATAAGTACCCGATATCGTAAATTGATGATTTATTTGAGCAGCTCTAAGGTGCAGCAGTGTTCTCTAAGATAGACTTGAATTCATGGTATCACAAGTTAAGGATTAGGGAGTCAAATATCCCTAAGACTGCTTTTAGGAGTCGATATAGTCACAATGAGTTCTTAGTCATTTATGGATTTGATGAACCGTGTGTTCAGACCCTACTTGGACTACTTTGTCATTATATTTATTGATGACATTCTAGTCTATTCTAGGAGCAGAGAGCAGCATGAGCAGCACCTGAGGATAGTACTTCAGACCTTTCGGGATCCACAGTTGTATGCCAAATTCACTAAGTGTGAATTTTGGATTGAGTTTGTGGCATTCTTAAGGCACATGTTGTCAAATGATGGGATTATGGTAGATCCGAGGAAGATAGCGGTAATTTGTGATTGGGATAGCCCACTTCTCCTATCGAGGTTCGTAGTTTTGTCAGTTTGACAGGGCATTACAGATGGTTTATGGAGGGGTTCTCTTCTGTTGCTGTGCCTTTGACCAGATTGACTCATAAGAATTTTCCTTTCTAGTGGTCTAACGAGTGTGAGGCAAGCTTCCTGAAGCTTAAAGCTTTGTTGACTTCAGCTTTGATTCTTACTCTTTTTATCAAGGACCAGGGATTTATAGTGTATTACAATGCTTCAGGTATTGGCTTAGGTTATGTTCTGATGCAGCAGGGTAAAGTTATTGCATATGATTCGAGGAAGCCAAAGGTGCATGAGCGGAATTACCCCACACATGATTTAGAGTTGGCGATAGTGGTCTTCGCATTAAAGATTTGGAGGCTTTACTTGTATGGAGCCCATTGTCAGATCTACACTGACCACTGTAGTCTTCAGTATAGATTTAGCCAGAAAGAGCTTAATTTGAGACAGTATAGGTGGTTGGAGTTGTTGAAGGACTATTACCTCACTATTCTTTATCATATGGGAAAGAAGAATGTAGTAGCAGATGCTTTCAGCTGGAAGGCGGTGAGTATGGAAAGTTTGGCATTCTTATCAGTTGAGGAGTGGACTTTATCTTCGGACATTCATTCCTTAGCTAACCAGATGGTTCTTGTTGATATTTCTCAACTAGGCAAGGTACTTGCTTGTGTAAAGGTTAGATTTTCCTTGATGGAGCAGATATGGGTACAACAATTTGAGGATCCACAACTGAGGGTGATTCGGGATAAGATACTTGATGGAGAGACCATGAAGGCGACCTTAGATCCGAAGGTCATTTTGAGGATTGAAGGTTGTAGTTATGTTCCTAGAGTTGGTGATCTAGTCAGGCTCATTGTCATGACCCAAGCCTAGGGCCTAGACGTGACAGGGCAAATGAGACACCCGGAAGTACCTCACCCAAGCCTCGTAGGATTCATTAAGTATTTCATTGCTAATGATAAACAAATCAAGCCAAAACATATGGGATATAGGGACTAAGGGGCTTCAAATTAATAAGAGTCAAAGACAATGTAACATCCTTTACTATCTCCAATAATACCTTCTACATTAAGACTTAGAGGGGGCAAAGACATGTCCCTTTCTCACCCTCAAGATTAAGTCAAAATACCAAAATTAATATGAAGTTGTAAACATAACATAAGCTAGATAAGATTGGAGTGTCATTCTCGGAACATGGGAACTCACCAAATTGGTAGCCTTCAATGCTCAATATAGTCACGGGGAGGAGAGTGTAGAGTGATATTTTTACATGGTAATATCATGTAGATAAAAGTATGCGTTAGTACATTCAATGTACTAAGTATGTAAGTATGCTACGAAATGAAGAACATAAGAAAGAGACATGTATAGGCAATATGCATAAGTGAATTCATGCATGAGAAATCATCATGTGAATCTTTAAATATTCATTTTGTGGGGAAACAATTATAACTGACAAAGATCATGCGAGCTGCTACATGGAATCCAACATATCCCCCTACGTTGGCATGGGGAGACTACTTTCCAGGTAGAACTCCAATCAACTTTAAACATTCTTTAACTTTAACTTTAATGACTAATCGTGGATCCACTAGCATATAATAGCCGACAAGATTTTACTTAAGGATCCCTTCGGTCGAGCCCCCATCTATATGTTATATTTGGTGCTAGGTCACATCCCATAGAATAACATTTAACATTAATAAAACATAATCATTATACAAATTTAACATTAAAACATCAATCGGTGGAATAGTTCATTAAAACCTTTCATTTGATTCAATGCGAGAATTGTCCTTTCACATTGAAACCTTACATTGGCTAAGAAGCTCTTCATCGGTCAATCATTTCATAAAGACTCCCATTTATAAGCATTTACTTCCAACACTCATTTGGAGTAAAACTTCATTTCAACTTTGCTTTATCACAAGAAACTAGGTGGGTTCATTTCATAAAAACCTTTCAATTCCTTTAAAGAATTCTTGCATGCATGAGAGTACTGAAAATATATAAAATACACATTCTTAAAGCAACCCACTATATAAATCTTAAAACGCTTTTCAATCCTTCACATAGGAACTTTAATAACATCATAACTTTATGAAATCAAGAGTCAATATCCATCAATATATATAAAGAAACTTTGAATATATCATAATCTATGCATTTAAAGTCATCATGTAATACCCATAAGATTCCATCATTTTGAATTGAAATGCTAGGTTGACAAAATATTTGGGTTTCATGGATGGAAGGACCCATTGATGAAAACTCACATACCTTGAGGGAAACCAAACCCCTAAGAATACTTGAGGAAGAAAGTAGACTTGAATTCCTTAAATTTGAAAACCCTAGTCTTGGCTTGAAGCCCTTAGAAGAACTTGAAAAGGGAGGATTTGTGTAGGAAAAGTTAGAGTGAAAGAAATGAGGGAATTAAAGGGTTTATGGTCTTTGGATGAGAGAATTCATTCCTCAAAATGACACCATTTTAATTTAAAATATAGAAAAATACTAGAATGCCTCTTTAAAAATTTGGCCAAAAAGGACTTCACGGGCGCCCTTCACGGTTCGCGGTGCTCACCACATTCCATGCTGTTTGTGGACCCTGCCTTGGGAAAATACTTGAGGACTTTGGGGATTTCTTAGCATGGAAGGCTTCACAGCCCGTGGTGCTCATCATATTCCGTAGACCTCCATTGTGGTTCGTCCTCTACAGATTGAGCCTTTGAATCTATACCATGATTGCACACCATGGTCTATGGTACCTACCATAGTTCGTGAAGGCTTCCGTGGTCATCTTCTGGGCCCAGTTTTCTGCAACTTCGTGAGAATTCATCCTTGGTTCCTTAATTTAGGACCTTTTACATTTACGAGGTCTTACACTCATCCTTGAGGAGGCCCATTATTCTAGATATTCCATTCATCCCGGTGCGGCTAAGGCATGTCCCTAGCTCACCCTCAATATTAAGTCAAAATACCAAACTTAATTTGAATATCCAAATATAACATACGCTAGATAAGATAGGAGTGTCATTCCTAAAACATGGGAACTCACCAAAGTGGTAGCCTTCAATGCTCAACTTAGCCAAGGGGAGGAGAGTGTGGATCGACGCCGGTCCCTATATAGTACTATTATATAGTCAAAAGTATGTATTAATACTTTGAATGTACTAAGTATGTGAGTATGCTATGAAATAACGAACAGAAGAGAGAGACATGTACAGACAATATGCATAAATGAATGCATGCATGAGAAATCATCATGTGAATCTTTAAAATATTTATTTTGTAGGAAAGCGATCATAACCAACATTTAATACCATGCAAGCTACTACATAGAATCCAACATATCTCCCTACGTTGGCACGGGGAGACTACTTTCTAAGTAGAACTATGATAAACTTTAAACATTCTTTAACTTTAACTTTAATGGCTAATCTTAGATCCACTAGCCTATAATATCTGATAAGGGCCCCTATGGTGACACATAGTTAATGCAACATGAGTTTTTACTTAAGGACCCCTTCGATCGAGCCCCCATCAACATGCAACATTCGGTGCTAGGTCACGTCCCACAAAATAACATTTAAACATTAATATAACATAAGCATTATATAACTTTAACATTAAAATATCAACCAGTGGAATAGTTCATTAAAACTTTTCATTTGATTCAATGCGAGAATTGTCCTTTCACATTGAAACCTTACTATGACTAAGAATCCCTTCATCAGTCAATCAATTCATAAAGACACCCTTTCATAAGCATTTACTTTATAATATTCATTTGGAATAAATCTTGATTTCAACTTTGCTTTATCATAAGAAACTAGGTGGGTTCATTTCATAAAAACCTTTCAATTCCCTTAAAGAATTCTTGCATGCATGAGAGTAATAGAAATGCATAAAATACACATTCTTAAAGTAACCCACCATATATATCTTAAAACTATTTTCAAGCATTCACATATGTCACAACCTAAACCCCGTAGGCCGCGACTAGGGTGCGACATGGACCCCTGTATACATACCTATCAGCTGGTGTCAAATTGAACTATAAATAAAGTGATACTACTCACAAAAATCCCAATGAATTAAAACCTTTTCGTATACGTATGGCCTCTTTTATTCGTACCATATCATGAAAGGGCATGCAAGCCGAGAAGGCTGCTGTAACATAAAAACATTAACAATATGGCGTATAGGCACCACCAAAACAAACTCATAAACAACCTACATACATATGTCTACAGACCTCTAAGAATAGTAATAACAACATATGGCTGGACATGGCCCCTGCCGTACCCCTGGACAAATAAATATATACATATTAAATGACCAGTATCAAAAGTTAGGCTCCAAAATAGTGGATTGCTCCCAACATCGCTGAGTGGAAACCCTAAGCCGACGGATCTCCAAAATGAACATTTATACATGCGGACATAAAACATAGCCCCCCGAAGAAAGAGGGTCAGTACGATACATGTACTGAGTATATAAAGCATAACATAGCATAAATGAGATTTCAACTAAAATAGGGATGCAGGCAACAAATGTAATAGTTAACGAATCACTATACCTGCACAGTGTGAAATGAGGGCATGTATATCTTCCTCACCTACCGTACCCAGCCCATTATGGGACTCGGGGTTATAAATGTATCACTATGTTTTCATATGCATGCCTATATACTGTATCTGGCCATTCAGTGAGGGACTCAGTGAAGTTGTCATTTTATCGCGTATCATGCTCGACCCTTCATAGGACACGTTGAATAATCATTTCATCATATGTCATGCCCAACCCTTCATGGGATGCGGTGAATCAGCATTTCATCACTTATCATGCCCGACACTTCATAGGACGTGGTGAATTTATTATGCCCAGCCCTTCATGGGGCACAGTAAATTTACCATGCCTGGCCCTTTATAGGGTACGATGAATTTATCATGCCCTAACCTTCATGGGGCGCGGTAAATCTATCATCTCATCATTTATCATGCCTGGACCTTCATGGGATGCAGTGAATTTATCATGCCCAGCCCTTCATGGGACGTGGTGAAAGATGTATTAATAGCATGTACGAGTCGAGTATCAAGGAATCATATGCAACTAGTTCATCATCTGAGACTCGGTATAACAATCGTCATGAACTATCATTTGAGGATCAAAATGATCGTCATCTCAAGTATCCTCTAAATGCCATTAGGGGCCATATCGACTGTGTCTCAGGAGTCATAGACTTTTATTAAGATAATACCAAATGGCTTATGCAATCAGAGACACTTATCATTATAGAGTTCTTAGGCGCAAGAGCTCATACCTTCAATTAGCATTCATCATATAGGGTCTCGAGGGTAGTAGTTCAACTACTTCAAGAACTTTGATATTAAGAAATGAATAGGAGTTATAGTTCATGCTTCCCATGCATCCGGTTACTATTTCATGTACAGAAGGCTTGAGGGTGATAAATCAGCTACCTTAAGAGCCTTAGCATTTAGAAGTGAATACGAGTCAATAGGCTCTACATATATTACCTTTTATCCTATAGAAGCCTTAAAAAGGCAATATCCCAACTATTACAGGAGTTCTACCATCAAGAAGTGGATAAGAATTATGAATTGTACTCGGAGCTTTACAGATGGAATTATCCCCAAGTTTCACATAAAAACCATTCATAACTTATGTCTAATACATGCCAAAATAAAGAAGAATATCTTTACATACTTATGCCAAAAATATGCCAAGAGAAAGCTTCACATACCTGTTATGGATTACTCGCATCCAAGCTCGCTTCATTACTTCTTTAAACTATTTAAAATAAAAGTTATACTAAGGTTAGTGACCTCTAATTTCCAACTTGAAATTATACCACAAACTACCCATAGGAACCAATTCCTTATTCTCCTTTCTCGACTAGTCTATTAACTAGTTAAAAGTTAACGGAATTTGGGCAGCATCTCCTCTATAACTTGCCCTATCCGAACTTCCAATTACACCCCTATTCACTAAATCCAACCAGCAAAAACACCCTGCAGCATATATACAGGCAACTCATATCAACATTACATAATACAAACTTCCAACGATTCGCGCAAAAATACTATATCTAAAATAGGATTTCTAGTCTCCCTGTGGTAATACCTTTAATCATACATAACGGAGGGTTACATGGATGAAACCATCATCACCCCCAACCTCATTAGAGTTTGTTCCATCCCTGAAACAAACCATAAAACCACCTGCAGCCGCAGCACCATAAGTACAACATTCTACTCGACTTTAATTTAAGCACAATGACTTCACTTTAGGATATTTCTAACGTCAAGCATCTACATGATATTTTCACATTTACAGCCACTTAAACAACATATAATATACTTCATAACAACACCATAAACCCCAAATTGAAAGCAAAACCCTTACCTTACCCGAAATTGGCCAAAACTTGCCAAAAGTCGCCTCGGAAGTTCTCTAGTTGCGGCTGAAATTTCTTGGCTGCTTGCTATCCATTTTGTGCTGCTCCAAAACATAACTTTACATAATTAACACTCTCATAACATTTCCAAACCCTTACCAAAACGTTGGATAATAGAACCAAGCCATACCTTGCTAAAACTTACTAAAACTTGTCTCAGAAGTTCTCTTAGTATGCTGAAAAGTAGTGGGCTGTTTGTGTCTCTTATTCGCTGCCCCAAATAGAAAATTTTCATTATTAAACACAGATATATCACTGTAGGGTACCTTAAATTCATGGAATGAAATCAGAGCTTACCTTGAATTGGAGCAACCCGTGGCTGCCTCTTTCTTGCTCTCACATTTTTCTCTCAATTCTCTTAAGTTAGACGTGTTGAAAATAAGATATACTCTAGCATATAACATATATACACACCTAATTAGGAGGTGACATGTGGAAACCCCTAGGGGTGATATGTGGCAGCCCCCTAGGTCGCCACCTCAATCATGCCTCCAATCCTTGGCTGCCATGTGGCAGCGTGGGGTTCACCCAAGCTGCTGCATCTCACTCTAAGAGCCTATGTATTCCTTTCTACATAAGCTCGACGTGTACTCAAGTATCTTAATTACATAAGACATCCAAGTTGGTAACTTATGCAAGTAAGTCGAGTCCTATGATCCGTTACTTGGCCTCCAACTCCTTCCGGATTCTTATAGCCCTATTTCCAATCTTCCTTATATGGGGTATCTCATTCTCATTTCTTTAGAGTTACTTGATAGCGTTGTAGCTAATAGGGGTCACGTGGCAACTTTAATGAAGTTTAAAAAGGCTTTTCAAAGTTCAGAAGTACGGGGTGTAACAACATAAGCACTTTAGTAATGTCATAACTTCATAAAATCAAGAGTCAATATTCATCAATATATGAAAAGAAACTTTGAATATATCATAATCTATGCATTTAAAGTCATCATGTAAAAGCCATAAGATTTCATCATTTTGAATTGAAATTCTAGGTTGAGAAAACATTTGGCCTCCATAGGTGGAAGGACCCATGGATGAAAACCTACATACCTTTAGGGAAACCAAATCCCTAAGAATACTTTAGGAAGAAAGGAGACTTGAATGCCTTGAATTTGAAAATCCTAGTTGGCTTGAAGCCCTTAGAAGAACTTGAGAGGGAAGGATTTGTGTTGGAGAAGTTAGAGTGAAAGAAATGAGGGATTTGAAGGGTTTAGGGTCTTTAGATAAGACAATTTAGTCCTCAAAATGACACCATTTTAATTTAAAACATAGGAAAAGACTAGAATGACCCTTTAAAAAATTGGCCAAAAAGGACTTCACGAGGGCACTTCACGGTCTATGGTAGGGTCTTGTGGTATGTGACTTAGAATGATTTGGAAAAAGGATTTGCTGGGTAGTCTCTGAAGTTTCTTAACAGACATCTTGATGGTCTGTGAAACGCAATGCGGCTTGTGGTGGTCATTCATCAACCCTGCCTTGGGAAAATTCTTGAGGACTTTAGGGAGGTCTCACCACAGAGAGCTTCACGGCCCATGGTGATCACCAGGTCCATGGTCCGCCATCTTGGTTCTTCCTCTGCGTACTGAGCCTCTAATCTACCATGGATGCACCCCACGGTCCACGGAGGCTTTCGTGGTCCGCTTCTAGTGCTAGTTTTCTGCAACTTCCTGAGAATTCTTCCTTGGTTCCTAGGTTTAGGACCTTTCACATTTACGAGGTTTTATAATATCTCTTCCTTGGGAATAATTGTCCTCGAATGAGAATCATTGACATCAAAAAGAACATGGCACGAGGACTAGCAACCCAACATATATACAATGACACTTGAAATGCATCAACCATGAGATCTTTAAACATAAACATAAAACATAACTTTAAAATTCAACTTCATGAACATGCATACATATGAAGACTTAGGAAAAACTGAAACACAAGAGTCTTAAACATTTGAACATGAATGAGTTATTGCCTTAGGCTAGAGTAGAATAAAAAAGATGAGGATAACGTTTCATGATATCCTCTTCCACTTCCCATGTAGCACTTTCGACTTGTTGATTCCTCCAAAGTACTTTAACGGAGGCAACTTCTTTATTCCTCAAACTTTTGACTTGACGGTCAAAAATTTCAATCCGGACTTCTTCATAGATCAAATTCTCCTCAATATTCACTACCTCCAAAGTCACAATGGAGTTAGGGTCTTCCACACATTTTCTCAACATTGACACATGGAACACCGGGTGAATCATGTTTATTTTCGAAGGCAATTCCAACTCATACGCAACTTTTCCAACCTGCTTTAGGATTCTATAAGGACCTATATACCTAGAGCTCAATTTACCTTTCTTACCAAACCAAACCATACCCTTCATGGTTGAAACCTTCAAATACACCCAATTACCTATATTAAATTCAAGATCCCTTCTTCTAGTATCGGAATATGAATTTTGACGATTTTATCTAATGATCTTCACCTTCTCCAAAGCATAAAGCACCAAATCGGGACCTAACAAGGTCAGCTCACCTACTTCAAACCAACCAACTAGGGATCTACATCACCTCATGTACAAAGCCTCAAATAGTGCCATCTCAATACTCGAGTGGTAACTATTATTGTAAGCAAATTTAATGAGCGGTAGGTAATCATCCCAACTCCCTTTGAACTCCAACACATAAGCCCTTAATATATCCTTTAGGGTTTGAATTATCCTTTCAACGTGCCCATCAGTTTGAGGATAGAATACGGTGCTTAACTTTACTTTAGTACCGAGGCTCTTTTGAAATGATCTCCAAACGTGAGAAGTGAACTGAGTACCATGATCCAAAATGATTAACAATGGAAAACCATGCAATCTCACAAACTCCCAAATATCCAACTCTGCATAATCTTCGGCCCTATAGAAAGTCTTAACCAGTAGGAAGTGAGCCGACTTAGTCATTCTATCAACAATCACCTAAATAGAATCATATCACTTCCTAGTGTGAAGCAAACGCACTACAAAATCCATATTCATGTATTTCCATTTCCAAGTAGGGATTTCAATATCTTGGGCTAGACCAACCGACCTTTGATATTCAGCCTTCACTTATTGACAATTTGGACATTTGGACATGAACCTTGTTATGTCCTTCTTCATGTCACCCCACCAATACAACTCTTTCAAGTCTCGATACATTTTCATCGAACAGGGGTAAATAGAGTATACAGAATTATGTGCCTCTATCAAGATCAACCTCCTCAGGACATCCACATCCAAAACACATAACCGATATCCTATCTCCCCCTTATGAAAAGACCTCTACTTTCTTTTCTTTCACCAACTTCTTTAACTCAACAAGTGTCGGGTCAAGGTTTTGTTTTGACTTGACATCTACTACCAAAGAGGATTCAAACCCATTTTGGAAAACTATACCACTATCATCGGTATCGCGCAACTTTACCCTTAATTTAGACAATTGGTGAACATCTTTAACCAACTCCCTATTTCCTTTATCAACATAGGCCACACTCCCCATAGACATTCTACTACAGGCATCGACAACCATATTTTCTTTACCCGAGTGATAATGCATACTCATGTCATAGTCCTTGAGGAGCTCTAGCCACCTTTTTTGTCTTAGATTGAGATCCTTTTGGGTGAACGCATATTGAAGGATTTTATGATCAGTATACACATCTATATGTACCCCATAGAAGTAGTGCCACCATATTTTCAAAGTAAAAACTACAGCCACCAACTCAAGATCATGGGTAGGGTAGTTATGCTCATGCACTTTCAATTGCCTAGAAATATAGGCTATCACCCTACTGTTTTGCATTAAGACACAACCCAAACCAATCTTCGAAGCATCACAATAAACCATAAACCCTTATAATCATTCTAGTAGAGTCAAAATAGGAGTGGAGGTACGTCGATCTTTCAAAGTTTGGAAACTCCTTTCATACTCATCCATCCATATGAATTTTGCCTTCTTTTGAGTCAACTTTGTCAAAGCAGATGAGATGGAAGAAAAACCCTTGATGAATCTTCTATAGTAACCTGCTAAACCCAAGAAGCTCCTAATGTTCGAAGCAGACAGTGGTCTAGGCCAATTCTTGACCTCCTCCATTTTCTTAGGATACACCTTGATCCCTTCGCCAGATACTATATAACCAATATAGGCCACCTCTTTCAGCCAAAACTCACACTTGCTGTCTTGGGAATATCACACTCCCTCACTCTTAGTTGGTGATAGCCGAACCGAAGGTCGATCTTGAAGAAGTGACTTTCCCCTTGCAATTGATCAAACAGGTCGTTTATCCTAGGAAGTGGATACTTGTTCTTAATAGTTATCTTATTCAATTTCCGGTAGTCTATGCACATTCAAAGTGACCCATCCTTCTTTCTGACAAATAGAATGGGGTACCCCATAGAGAAATACTTGGCCTTATGAACCCCTTTTCAAACAAATCCCTCAATTATTTCTTCAACTGCTTCAATTTTGTTGGGGCTATTCTGTAAGGAGGAATAGAGATAGCTTGGGTATCAAGAAGGAGATCGATACCAAAATCAACTTCTCTTTCAGAAGAGACACTGGGAAGGTCATCAAGAAAGACATTGGGAAACTCATTGACTACGAGGACTAACTCAAAAGGAGGAATTTCTGAGTTGTCATCCATAACTCTCATTATGTGGTAAATACAACCCTTAGCAATCAATTTTTGAGCCTTGAGACAAGAAATAAATCTACTCTTCACCACCAAATCATGACCTTCCCATTCAAGAATGGACTTATTTGGGAATGAAAACATGACTCTACGAGTTCTACAATCTATGGCAGCAAAAGATGCATGTAACCAATCCATCCTAAGGATGACATCGAAATCTACCATGTCATGTTCTATAAGATCACAAGGAATAATTTATGCAGGATGGACACAGGATAACCCCTATAGATCTTTCTAGCCACAACTGACTCACCCACGGGGGTAGACGACGAATAAGGCTCTACTAATATTTTGGGCAATATATCAAACCTATTAGCTAAGAATAGAGTAATAAATGACAAGTTTACACTTAGATCCAGCAATGCATAAACATTAAAAGTAAAGACCTTTAACATACCGGTAATAACATTTGGTGCTTGTTCAACCTCTTGCCTCTCATCCAAAGCATAGAAATAGTTGGTGCGTTAGCCACCTTCTTGAGCTTGTTGGACATGAGAAACTTGGCCTTGAGGCCTATTACCATCACCACACCTACAATACTTAGCATGGTGACCCGATTTGCTGCATTTGAAGCATGCATTTGAGCCTACCAATACCTCCCCTTTATGGGTCCTCCCACACTTCTTACATGGGGGAAAACCTTGGGTGCCAACATTCTCTCTTGGGACTATTTGGTTGGGAACTTTTTCCTTATTGAATTTAGGAGGAGGTGTATTGATGGAACCTTGTCCTATAAACCATTGCCCAACTTGACCTTTGTCATTGCTACCATAACAAGACCTTTGAGGATTGGACCCTCCACCATCCACTCTATCTTTCTTGAACCCTCTAGACCTCTCCCTCAACATCTCGTCTTTAATTTGTTCAGCATAAGTCATCAATCGGTAGATGTTCATCTTCTTGACCAACATGGCCATTTTGCATTCCTTGGACACCAAGCTTAAGACACCAGAAATAAACTTACTCATCCTTTCTTGGGTTCAGAGACCGTAAAGGGAGTATACTTGGACAGTTTTGTGAACTTGAAGGCATACTCCCTCACACTCATACTCCCTTGACGGAGGTTAATGAACTCTTGGATTTTGGACTCCCTAAGCTCCAATGGGAAGAAATGGTCTAGGAAGGAACTTTTGAACTCTTCCCATTCAATCGGTCCCCTTTCTTCATTCCTCTTAATAATTCATTCCTCATACCACACTCGAGCCATGCCTTTTAGTTGGTAAGTCACTAGTTTGACTTTTTCATTCAGTGGAACACCCATGATAGCCATAATTTGGTACACCTCATCGATAAACTCCATAGGGTCCTCATCTTGCTTAGAACCATCAAACTCGGGCTGGTTTATCCTTTGAAAATCTTGAATTTGAGAGGCCGAATTTTGTACTTGAGTAGAAGGGATATCATGATGCCCTTGGTGGGCTACAACTTGAGCCAATAATGTGATGATATTGTGGAACTCGACATGCGTTACCCCTTTCTCATGATATAGGATAACCGAAGGAGCTTGGTCCTCATTGTCAACCCTTTCTCTTGGAGGAGCTCTTCTACGAGGCATTATCTAAAAAACATAAAATCGGTTATTAGTTAGAGGAAAACTTAAGACACTCTAGGGCATGACTTGAATTGAAAGAAGTGAAGACCTTTCTAAATATCCCATAGTTTCCTATTCATAGTTGTGGAGTTCTTTATAATCGTGAACAAGACCCTATTTCATACGGTATGTTGTACTTCGAGAACAATTTCAAAATATCATGATCTGATATCAAGTTTGTCATGAGCCAAGCCTAGGGCCTAGATGTGACACAACAAATGAGATACCCAGAGGTACCTCACCTAAGCCTCTTAGCATTCATTAATAATTTCATTGTTAATGATAAACAAATCAAGTAGAAACATAAGGGATATAGGTACTAAGGGGCTTCACATTAATAAGAGTCAAAGAAAACATAAGATCCTTTACTATGTTCAATAATACCTTCTACATTAAGATGTGGTGGAGGCTAAGGCATGTCCCTAGCTCACCCTCAATATTATGTCAAAATACCAAACTTAATTTAAATATCCAAATACAACATACGCTAGATAAGATAGGAGTGTCATTCCTAAAACATGGGAACTCACCAAAGTGGTAGCCTTCAATGCTCAACTTAGCCAAGGGGAGGAGAGTGTGGATCGACGCCGGTCCCTATATAGTAATATTATATAGTCAAAAGTATGTGTTAGTACTTTGAATGTACTAAGTATGTGAGTATGCTATGAAATAATGAACAAAAGAGAGACATGTACAGGCAATATGCATAAGTGAATGCATGCATGAGAAATCATCATGTGAATCTTTAAAATATTTATTTTGTGGAAAAGCGATCATAACCAACATTTAATACCATGCATGATACTACATAGAATCTAACATATATCCCTACGTTGGCACAGGGAGACTACTTTCTAAGTAGAACTATGATAAACTTTAAACATTCTTTAACTTTAACTTTAATGGCTAATCTTAGATCCACTAGCCTATAATATCTGATAAGGGCCCCTATGGTGACACATAGTTAATGCAACATGAGATTTTACTTAAGGACCCCTTCGATCGAGCCCCCATCAACTTGCAACATTCGGTGCTAGGTCACATCCCACAAAATAACATTTAAACATTAATATAACATAAGCATTATAGAACTTTAACATTAAAATATCAACCAGTGGAATAGTTCATTAAAACCTTTCATTTGATTCAATGCGAGAATTGTCCTTTCACATAGAAACCTTACTATGGCTAAGAATCCCTTCATCAGTCAATTATTTCATAAAGACACCCTTTCATAAGTATTTACTTCATAATATTCATTTGGAGTAAAACTTCATTTCAACTTTGCTTTATCATAAGAAACTGGGTGGGTTCATTTCATAAAAACCTTTCAATTCCTTTAAAGAATTCTTGCATGCATGAGAGTAATGGAAATGCATAAAATACACATTTTTAAAGTAACCCACCATATATATCTTAAAACTATTTTCAAGCATTCACATAGGAACTTTAATAACATCATAACTTCATGAAATCAAGAGTTAATATCCATCAATAGATATAAAGAAACTTTGAATATATCATAATCTATACATTTAAAGTCATCATGTAATACCTATAAGATTCCATCATTTTGAATTGAAATGCTAGGTTGAGAAAATATTTGGGCTTCATTGGTGGAAGGACCCATTGATGAAATCCCACATACCTTCAGGGAAACCAAACCCCTAAGAATACTTGAGGAAGAAAAGAGACTTGAATGCCTTAAATTTAAAAACCCTAGTCTTAGCTTGAAGCCCTTCGAAGAACTTGAGAATGGAGGATTTGTGTTGGAGAAGTTAGAGTGAAAGAAATGAGGGAATTAAAGGGTTTATGGTCTTTGGATAAGAGAATTCATTCCTCAAAATGACACCATTTTAATTTAAAATATAGAAAAATACTAGAATGCCTCTTTAAAAATTTGGCTGAAAAAGACTTCACGGGCGCCCTTCACGGTTCGCGGTGCTCACCACATTCCATGTTGTTCGTGGAACCTGCCTTGGGAAAATTCTTGAGGACTTTGGGGATTTCTTAGCATGGAAGGCTTCACAGCCCGTGGTGATCATCACATTCCGTGGACCTCCATTGTGGTTCGTCCTCTACAGATTGAGCCTTTAAATCTATACCACGATTGCACACCATGGTCTATGGTACCTACCATAGTTCGTGAAGGCTTCCATGGTCATCTTCTGTGCCCAGTTTTCTGCAACTTCCTAAGAATTCATCCTTGGTTCCTTAATTTAGGACCTTTCACTTTTCCGAGGTCTTACACCCATCCCTGAGGAGGCCCATTATTCTAGATATTCCATTCATCCTGGTGCGGTGAAGATGTATCATGACCTATGGAACCATTATTGGTGGTGTGGGATGAAGTAGGACATTGCACCTTTTGTGGCTAGGTACTTGAACTGTCATAACATTAAGTTCGAGCATCAGAGGCCAGGTGGTTTGACCTAGCGACTACCCATTCTAAAGTGGAAATAAGAGCGGATAACTATGGACTTTGTAGTAGGTTTACTACATACCTCTGAGTTTTTGATTGTATTTGAATCATCATAGATCAATTAACCAAGGTTGGTCATTTTTAACTGGTCCAAAATACCAAACCTTTATAGAGGTTGGCTCAGATTTACATCCGAGTGGTGGACCGATTGCATGGGATGCTAGTATCTATCTTTTCATACCCTGATACTCAGTTCACTTCATATCTCTTGGGGGTCTATACAGAGAAAGTTAGGTATTTGAGTCGAGCTCAACACTGCTTTCCACACCAGATATATAGTTTATCCAAAAGGATCATTCAGGTCTTGGAGGACATGCTACGGGCCTGTGTTATTGATTTTGGTGGTCAATAGGATCAGTCCTTATCTTTGGCAGAGTTCGCATATAATAATAGCTACCATTTGAGCATCGAGATGGAACCTTTTAAAACATTGTATAGTAAGAGATATTGTTCCCCAATAGTCTGGTTTGATGCTTTTAAGGTTAGGTCTTGGGGCATTGATTTGCTATGTAACTTGATGGATAGAGTCTGTATGATTCGGGAGAGTCTCTCTACTATCCAAAGTAGGCAGAAGAGTTATACTAATTGAAGGTTTTGGCCTTTGGAGTTTATGGTTGGAGACCAAGTATTCCTGCGAGTATCGACCATGAAGAGTGTGATGAGATTCGGCAGGAGGGGTAAGCTTAGCCATATGTTCATCGGTCCTTTTGATATCTTAAAATAGGTAGGGGAGGTAACTTATGAGTTGGCCTTGCCCCAGCACTTTTAGATATTCACCCTATTTTCCATATTTCTACATTATGGCGGTACATCCTATGTGAGTCTCACGTGCTTCAGTGGGATTCATTTTAAATTGATGAGTCCTTAGCCTTTGAGGATAAGCCTGTGGCTATGTTGGACACGAAGGATAGAAAGTTGAGTTCTAAGGAGATTCCATCGGTGAAAGTCCACTAGAGGCATCATCATTTCGAGGAGGCTACTTAGGAGGCCGAGCAGGACATGTAGACTCGATATCCTTACATTTTTTAGCCACCAGGTACTTTTGTTCCTTGACTTTTGAGGACGAAAGTCCTTTTAGTAGTGGATGTATTAATGACCTCTAAAGTCATTTTCATGCTTTTACATGCTTTCACCATTTTTACCCCTTCCCCTAGCTCTTTTATATCGCTTATGTGGTGTTGGGATGGGTGGCATGCTTTTCAAGGTATTCGATTGAGTTTTGAGGTGGTTTCGCCATTTTTTAGGCTTAAGACTTGAAAGAATTGATTTTAGTGAACATCATTCAGGCATCGTATGAGAATTCTGACGGTTTCATAAGCTTCGTAAGGTTCATTTTGGTCTAGAATGAAGGTTGGTTTTGATTTTGGAGGCTTCGTTTTGAGTTTGTGTGATTTGTCATTTTAACTTTAAAGTTCTAGACAAGTTTGACTTCGGTCAATATTTTGAGTAGACGCGCTTGGATGAAAATTTTGTTAGTGTAATTAGCTCCTAAATGCTGATTTTGATCTAGAACGACCTTTGGTTTGGTTCCCAATTGCTCAGAATGAGTTTTAAACTATTTGTCCATTTTGAATGCTTTCTTTGGAAAGTGTTGAGTTTGATCAACATTCCAATGAAACGACCTCCATTGAAAATTACAATGATTTTATTGAGTTCGGAATGTTGTTTCTAGTTGGGTAGCATAGTCTGTTTGTGTTCATGGGATTTCGAATGAATTTCGAACTCCCATCAGAGAAAATTCCATTCCTCAAATTTCAGCACCAGCTGAAATGCTGGTGGAGGCCACTTTTGTCTTTGCGATCACAAAAGGCAGGGTCATTGGTCATAGCGATCACGGAGATGAGTGTAGCAATTGTGAAGGGTATTTTTTTGGGCCTCGCAATCGCGGTGAACAAATTCATTGCCTTCAGTGAATTAAATGCCCGTTTTCAGCAGTCTTTTGAGACTTAGAAAAAGAGTGATTTAGAGAGCAATTCTTGATCGATTTCGATCATTTTGTTCCGATGTGTTGGAAATTCTTGCGGGATATTTCGAGACCCTTTATCATACTAAAAACCTCATAAGTTTTGCAAACTTTCATTGTTTCTTGCATTTTTAAACTATTCTAGGGTTTGAATTTGGTGGGGTTGTTTGAGCTCTTCCGATGCTCGGAATGTGCCCATTTTTATGGCAAAAGATCTTTGAGTTATTTAAGAACAATGAATAGAGAAATATGATCAACCCACCATGTGTACAATAACCATAAAAGGAGTGAACTTTTTAGATCTCTTCATAAAGAAACAAAATATATAGCAATTAAGGATGAAATGGAACCATACTAAGATCCGTCTCTAACGAAACTTTGGTCTAACATTTTTTCGATTCAGCCTTGAGTCCTTGGCCGGAGTTGACTAGAAAACTGATGCTTTTTGTTGTTGTTGCTTGTTGACTTTGATGGGGAGAATAAAATATGAGAGAGGTGGCATTGATATGGGTGGTTAGCGAGATGACATTCTCTCCTATACATGAGAAATGCGGTGTATCTGGGAGAGAGTAGTGATGAGTAGAAGGAAGGTGGAGAAGGTATCTCGACTATAGCATGGTAAAGGAAGAGAGATAGAGAGAGAGCAGGGGAGGGGGTGATTCCGTTGTTGTTGTCTCACGCTAGAGATGGAGTGGCGTTGGAGGAGACAATCGATCAAGAAAGAGAGGGAGAGGGAGAGAGTGCAGCGCCCCACATGGTGGCTTGGTTTCGCCGGTAGCGAATAAAGAGTGAGGGAGAGGAGAGCGGCGATGTGGAGAGAAGAGGGGCAGTCATGTTCGTCTTTTTTGGAGAAGAAGAGATAATGAGATGGCTTAGGGTTTGTAATGTTTAAAATAAGAAAGTGCTAGATGAATTAATTTCATTCGTTGCATCAAGAATGATGGACGTCTAGGATTAAAATTGGCTAATTGGATTAAAAATTTATCCACATTTAGATTCAATTGGACTCAAATTAAAATGAAATAGTAACTAATTTGGCTAGAATTGACATGACAAACACATTATTTTTGGTTAAAATTGAAATAAAATTGAATATAGGAGACTATAATTTAAATAATTTGGAAAAAAATTAAATGGATTGTTAATTACTTAATAAAAATACTACACATATTAAATAAGAAAATAAGTAACAACTTTTTCATATAAAGAAATATATTTCACAATGTATACATATTACATAAACACTTAAAATTTGAAACTTATATAAAATCATTATTCTAAATTAAAAATCCATAAGAAAACTCTATAAATAAATGATAATAACAATAATAATAATTTACCGAATAAATACTAGAATATTTGAAAGTACGAAAATAATTATTCAACAATTAAGAATTCATAAAAATAATTTTAAAATTGTAATTATATAAAATAATAATAATAATAATAATAATAAATGAATTTTATAAATTATGAACTGTAAGATATTTAATTAATCGGATATTGATTTACATGTAAAAAAATAAAAATAATATAGATAAGTTTAAAAATACTTACTTGATCAAACAACGGTCTAAAAATGGGTTATAGATCGGTCAAAATTCAGTGTCAATAGTTGCCCCTCTCTTCTTGATGCTGAAGGATGAATTGTCAAGTAAAGACGTTGACTGAGTAGTCAATTTTATCCAACTAAACAAATGATGCTAGTGGGACTAAATACGATTATGAAGAATATTGCGGTTGAGATTTCAGTATCAAGTCGCTTACATATCTTTGGTTTTACGAGAATTAGGTTGTGGCTAGTTCTAGATTAAGAACTGACAAAGTTCCTAAAATCTGAAATGACGATACAAACTTCGAATAGAGGTGATAGTAGCTTAAATTCATAAGATTAGATCAGGAGATTGCAGGAATGTTGCAGCAGGGATAGAGCGTGAACATGATCCATGTCGAACCGTGCTACAAATAATAACTTAATATATGATTATAAGGTGGGCGTACCTTGATGTCTGTTTATAAGGCGAACAAGCTTTGATGTCCTATTTAAGGCGGACGAACCTTGATGTCTTATTATATGGCGGACAAGCCTTGATGTCTCATTTTAAGGAGGAAAAACCTTGATATATTAATGTAAAATGGACAAACCAGAAGGTACTCATAATAAATATTTAGCAGACCGATGGTGGTCTAGTATTAATAGCGGTTTCAAATAGTGACTCGATAATACTCTTGTTCGAATAGTAACTCAATAATGACTCGAGTGGCCAAAATAATAATCGGATTGGAATAATCTAATTCAGATAGAGGCCAAATAATATCTTGATCCAAATAATAAGCAATAATAATTTGATTTGAACAATAGCCAAATAACCCCCTGATTCGAATATAGGTCAAATAGCATCTTACTTCAAATAGTAGCCAATAAAGGTTTCGTTCGAATAATAGCCAAATAATAGTCAACTAACAACTTATTTGAATAATGGCTGAATAATAACCCCACTTCAAATAGAGACCAAATGGTAACTTGATTCAAATAGTGTCCAATAAATAGCTCGATGGTAGCTTGATTCAGCTACTGGTCAATAATGGCTTGATGTCTCATGGATTTGGACTCTGTTGAAATTTTTGAGGGATCCTCAAAATTTTCTACCCCAGTGTTGAATATAAATTATTTCCACCTTCTTGCTCATTAAAGAAGTTGAGCTTACTCGTATCTGCGAGTCTTTGCAATCTGTGGCCTATAATAAAATTATTAAATAAATAGTTTAGCGTATATATGACAAAATAATTAAACATGATGCACGTTCCTATTTAGACTATGAAATTTTTCTTAAGACAATAAAGATGACGTCTTAGGACCATGATAAAAATGATCTCCTCATGCCATGAAATGGTGTCCCCAGGCAATGAAAATGATGCCTTTAGACAATGACGCCTTTGGAACATGATCAACAACAATTAAATCCTTATGCCATGAAATGATGTTTGCAGGCCATGAAAATGATGCCTTTGGACCATGACGCCTTAGGATAAGTAAGGACTAAAGAGAGCGTATCTATTTTTTGAGCATTAATATTTGTAGTTTGATGCGGTACTGACTTCATATAGTTTCCTTTAATCCGATGCGATAGGGATCAGTGCAGATGTAGTTTTTTAGGCACAACGTAATTTTTGGGCACAATGCAATATTTGGGCTCAATGCACTTTTCGAGCTCAATATAGATGCAATTCACGGGCTCCGTGCAGATGCAATTCTCGAGCTCCATGCATTTCTCAGGCTCAATGCAGATGCAATTATCGGGATCTATGCATTTCTTGGTCTCAATGAAAATATAATTCTCGGGCTTCATGTATTTCTTGGGCTCAATGCAGATGTAATTCTCAAGCTTAATGCAGATGCAATTCTCGGGCACTTATGCATTTCTCGGACTCAATACAGATGCAAATCTCGGGCTCAATGTGTTTTGCGCTCTCAATGCAGATACAATTCTTGAGCTTAAGGCATTTCTAAAGTTCAATGTAGATGCACTCAATGTGATTTTCGTAGCATAATATAGAGACTGAGGACATGAAGTAGCTTAGTCCCTCATTCGGTCGGAAAAAGAGAGTCATTGCATGATGTATGTACCTGTGTTTTCTACTTTCAAAGAAAAATTATTAGTTTATAAAGAGGGAGGTTGATCTGTGTCTCCTTTTTGACCATCACGCTCCATCCATATCTAATGTCTACTCAAAGGATGATCTTTTGTTTTGAATTTAATTTCATCAAACTTTTTGAGGATCACTCTATAATGACCCTCCAAGGTCATTTTCATAATACTTCTTTCATTTCATCACTTAGAGCATTCCTATAACAATCCCAACTTATTTATGATGTGCTTATACCGATAGCTCATCCGCCTGGTCTTTCATTTGGGTTTTAGACCCATTTCCCTATTTTGGAACTTTTATAACTTGAAAAGTTGACTTCGGTCATAACTTCAGGATAAAGACCTCAAAACAGAATTCTGACGGTTCCATCAGGTCTAAAATGGTATAATTAGACTAGCATCATGGCCGACATGAATATCAAGGCAACCTATATGTTTTTTAGGCCATTTGACACTTTTGCCTTTCAAATTTGGCCAATAGTTGATTTGGTAACATTCTAGAAAAACGCACTTGAATGAAAATTCTAACTATGTGGCTAGGTTTGGAATGTCAAGTTTGGTTTACAATGACCCTTCATTTGCTTCTCGAGGCTTTTATCCTAATCCCGAGGCCTATTATGGAATTTGGCACAAAATAACCCTTTATGGGACCCACTTTCAGTCATAACAATCTCGTATGGAAATTTGGACTACTCCTTTAAGTCTAGAACATCAATTTGGTGGGGTAGCATAGCTTTTTTTCATGCATAGAATTCTAACCAAATTTTAAGCACCCCATCGGAGTATTTGAACTTGGTGAAAATCATCTTTTCAACTGATATCTGGTGCAACCCAATTTTTTCTCTACGATCGCGGGCCCTTGGCCGCATTCTTAGAGTTCCAAGAAATTAACCTTCGTGCTCGCATGGCCTTGGCCTCTTTCACGGAGGTGTAAGGCTTTTTCCTCCACGTTCGGGTTTCTGGCTATGTTTGCAAAGGCCAGAATTCCTGACTTGTACATTCGCAGACCACTTAGGCCGCATTCGCGAAGGCCAAACCTTGGTCTTTTAATAAAAGATCAAGGATGAAACTCAACACCATTTCTTAACTTCAATCCTCGAATTCTCCTTCGTTTCAAGCTCAAATTTGGCGGTTTCAAGGTCTAAATACAAGAGAATTTCTCGAGGAATTCATTTGTGAGCTTGGAATCTTAAGAAGATCTTCATGTGAGGTAAATTTATGAAACTAGCTACTGTGTTTAGTCATTTTTGGAGTGAAATTGTGTTGACTTTGAAAGATTGTATCTTGGCCATTTTAGCTCCATTATTAGTGATTTTTTAGGCGAAGTTTTGGATTTTTTTGCAAGGAACATTGTAGTATATTTGGTTTGGGTCATGAGGGTTTCATTTGGGACAAATCATGTTGATATTGGGTTTTACAGGTAATTAGAAGCATGTAACCCTATTTATTAATTGTTATTATTGTGAGAGGAGTTCAATGATTATGTTGTTGATATTGTAGAGTATGTTGGCCATAGAGTAGGTTGTAAACTTGCTTTACGTGCCTCAGCGTCACTCCAAGCGGCTTAGATCCTTGTAGAATAGCGTAGGAGGCCAGTGTCTGGTAGTTTGGCCTTAGTAAGGCAGTAACTTACTTTTATTAATACCCTTCTCCAAAACTTGGTACGATTATGACTTTCGAGATGCGGCGATGATACTACAACAACAACAACAACCCAGTGAAATCCCACATCGTGGGGTCTATTAGCGGAATATAAGTTGATCTACTAGGAAGAAGATTCTTGGAACTATTAGCATCCAAGTGAAAAGGAGAATATTTGACACCAGAGAATAAATTATTTAAGAGAATTCGGGTACCCAGTCCCGATGTCCTTTCTCAAATTCCATTAGGGGGTATCCGTGTACTCAGCCTCTACCTCTGCCGACTTACTAGTATAGTGAGCATCGATGTACCCATTCCCGACCTCAACCGTACAGAGGAATTACGGTGAGCACCCAGGTAGCCAACCCCGGTCTCGACCATATGGATGTATTACGGCGAGCATCTAGGTACCCAGCCCCGGCCTTGACCGTACTAATGTATATTGTGGTGAGCATTCGGGTACCCAGCATTGGCCTCGACTGTATTGAATATTCAGATGAGTATCTGGGTCCCATTCCCAGCCTCAATCCCTAAAGCATTCCTCATTCAATGATTTTTTGAGATTCTTGGTTAGAAAATGGCATGGTTCTTTGGTTCTTGGTATTGTTGGCTCTTTTTTCCTAGACTTGTTAGTTGTAATTATTCTGTGTACTCGATGGGATTATGGGAGTTCATTCGGGTTTTTAATTAACTTACGCATGAGTGTCTCGGCTGGGCTTATGGGGGCCCAATTGGGTATAGTTAGCTGTAGTTATCTTAGATATTACTATTTTTTCCTTCAATGCTTATTATGATTACTATTTAGGCTTATTCCTCTTTTTCATATTATTTTTACCTTTTCTACTCAGTCGTCTTATGATGCCTACTGGGTAGCTATTGTCTTGCTACTTATACTACACTCTGCATTTGTTTTCGTGATATAGGACCGAGCATCAGCTACCACTATGGATAGATTGATCTAGTCACAATCAGCTTTGGTAACTAGGGTGAGCACTTGGCATTTGGGATCAATTATGTCTCCTTCAGTATGGATGACCCATCTTATACCCTTTTGAGACTAGCCAGTTGTTGCTTATATTTTTGGTCCACTTTTGGGACTTGTAATCGTCTTTTACTTTGTAGTAGTTGTGTATTGTGACTCTAGGTTCTCAGAGGGGTCTTTAGTTGTATATATCATGTGTTGGTTTTTCTTTCTCTTATTTATTTTTTTTAGGTTAGAATTTTCCATTCATGATTAGTTCTGCCTCAAACCCATTACTTGTCATTTTGGGTATTTGGGTTGGCTTACCTACTGGTGGGTTATAGTTTATACCTCAAACCCATTCCTAACGTCTAGTAGAGTCCTGCGAATGGATGCAGAGACATCCGTGACTTATCTACGGGAGGCTACAAGATGTCATTTAGAATCTTCTCTATGTTGTATCATTTTATGTTATTTTGTGTCTTATTGGTTTCCTGAAATCTCATTTGTTCCACAATTTCATAGGGATGGTTCATATACGCGGTACCACCGGTGGTGATTTCTAGGGTTGGAAAGGCCTAGAGACTGGCCCTGTGGCATAGGCAGGGTAGCAGCACCAACTCCCGATCTAGATATAACTCTTGAGCATGTAGAGGAGCACCAAGACGCCCCTATTCCTCCTCAGCCAAAGGGGCCACCACCACCAGCACAGCCTCCAACTGTACTAGTTATGACCCTAGCATTACAGGCAGTAATTGCTCAGTTCCTCACGGCTATAGGGGTTATACGTTAAGCCTCAGCTCCAGTGACGGACATGCCAGCACCGCGGGATCTGCCAGCACCTAAGGTTCAACAACCTCCGCCATTTGTTATGCCCCCACCCAGAGTTCCGAAGGTCAACATGTCACTACAAGACCATAAGATGTTAGGGGTCTTTTAGAGGATGTCACACCCAATATTTTCTGGAGCCATTGGCGAGGATGCCATGGAGTTACTGACTACCTTCCAGGAGCAAATCCACTATTTAGGTCTTATGGATTCTAGAGGCACCGACTTTACTACTTACCAGTTTTGATGGTTAGCTGGATAGTGGTGGCATTCTTACTTGCAGACCAGGCCAGTTGGATCACCACCATTGTAATGGGCTCAGTTATCAAAGGCTTTCTTGGCCCGGTACATTCCTAGGAGCATTAGGGACTAACTTAGAAATCAGCTCCCTCGATTAGAGCAAGGTCAGATGACGGTCACCAAGTACGAAGCCAAATTTCACCAGCTATCCTGGTATTCTACTATGATTTTACCAACTGAGGAGGAGCGGGTACGATGTTCTGTACTTAGGTTGAGTCCATACTTGAGGTTAGGGACCGAAAACTTAGTTTCTATGGGCCGCTCTTTTCTAGACGCAGTGAATCATGCCCATACCATAGAGATTATTCATCGCCAGGCCCAAGGGGGCAACAACAAGAGAACCAAGCCTCAGGGAAGCTAAAGTGTGTTCTAGTATAGGGTTCATGATAGTTATAACAGGCCCCGCTAGTAGTTCCAGCATGATAGGTACCAGCAGGGTCAGTTCGGCCGATGGATTTTGGCCGCCCTGCCAGCAGCTGAGGGTAGTTAGCCTCGCTTAGGGGGTTCCACAATAGGATGGTGCTCCAGGGGAATTAGGTCCGCTTCTTTCCAATTGCGGATGAGTTATCATAGGCTCGTCAACTTTAGGTTGTTTTGATTATGGCTCACTAGAGCACTGGTCTAGGGAGTGCCCCAGCTGGGATTGACCATTGGCAGCAGTACCACCTTCTCCCAGAGGTGGAGATCGGAGTCAGGGATGCAGAGATTTCCAGTAGAGTGTTTAGGGGGCATATGGACATGGGGGAGGCTTATAGGTTCATTTCTATGCTGCTCCGGTGAGACTAGAGGCTGAGGCATCAGATGATTTCATCACAAGTACTGTCCTTATATGTCAGCATACTACTTCATCTTTATTTGACCCAAGTTCCATGTATTCTTTTGTGTCTATATATTTTACTCCCCATCTGGGTATTGTGTATGAGTCACTTGAGGTTTCACTGCATGTTTCAACCCTGGTAGGGGATTCATTAGCAGTGGATCAGGTTTGTAGATCTTGTGTGGTGACTATTCAAGGGCATGAGACCCGGACAGAGCTTATTTTACTTGATATGCTGGACTTTGATGTTATTTTTGATATGGATTGACTATCCCCTCATCATGTGGTCTTGTACTATTATACAAAGACCGTTATATTAGCCATTCTTGGCATTCTCTCGGTTTTGTGGCAGGGTGCTTATAGTCGCTCACCGACTAGGATCATATCCTTTTTGCCAGCCTAGCGGAGAGTTGCGTTCGGGTGTTTGGTGTACTTAGCATATGTCCGTGATTTTCATGACTTAAGCCTATGACCTAGACGTGACATGGTGAATGAGGAACCTGAAAGTACCTCAAACAAGTCCCTTACCATTTTTTTTAACCTTTCAAAGGTAATGACAATAAATAAACAAGCCAAAATCGTAATAGTAAATCTTTAACTTATATATGTTCAATAATACCTCTAACTTTTAGATTTAACAGGGCTAAAACAAGTCCCTAGCTCACCCTCAATCATAGTAGAAAGAAATGTCATAGTAAGTGTCTAAAGATCTCAACATATCATAAGCTAAAAAGATAAAGAAGTATTGCTCCCGGAACATAGGAACTCATTAAAAGTAGCCTTCAAACAAAATCTCAACTAGCCACATGGAGGAAAATAAGGAGGAGCACCGGTCCCTAGATGGTGATATCATGTAGGCAACTCTAATCCATTTGATGAAAAAAAGTATATGTGTTAGTACTTTGAATGTACTAAGTATGTGGGCATTCATTACAAAGAATATTCTTAGTACTTTGAGTGTACTAAGTATGTATACATGCATTACAAAGTTAAACATTCAGGACATTTATAAAGTAAAGTACATAAATGAGTGCATGCACGAGTAATCAAGTAGATATCATTTAAATCATACATATGTGGATATATACATGCATGAGTAATCATGTAAATAGCATTTGAAGTATTTATTTATGGGAAGTTGACTATAACCGATATTAAGATCATGTGAGTTATTACATGGAATCCAACATAACCCCCTACCTTTGCCAGGGAATCTACTTGCCTAGGGTAGAACTCCGTCAACTTTACATTTTAACTTTAACTTTAAGGGCTTTCATGTATCCATTAGCCTAAGCCTACAAGGGCTCCCATGTTGGCACATAGTAAATGAGACAAGGGGTTGCTACTAGGATTTCCTTACCGATTCCAGCCTTAGTGACCCATTCGGTGCTAAGTCAATCTCACAGAATAGTTTAATACTTCAAAATAGTTATAGAATATACCTTGAGAATTCAAAACATCACATTCGGTGAAATAGCTCATTAAAACCTTTGGTGATTCAAATATGCAAGAATTGTCCTTATAGCATAAAGAATCCATTATTCATAGAATTTCATCATTCTTTTATTTCATAA
This sequence comes from Solanum dulcamara, assembly GCF_947179165.1. Classification (NCBI taxonomy): domain Eukaryota; kingdom Viridiplantae; phylum Streptophyta; class Magnoliopsida; order Solanales; family Solanaceae; genus Solanum; species Solanum dulcamara. The sequence continues at coordinate 57,540,393 of NC_077245.1, forward strand.
GACTCCTTTTTAATCATAAACATTGCTTTCATAAACATTTAATTGGAATCAAAGCTTTCAAGTCAAACTTCATTGAAAATATAGTAAAACTAGGTGGGTTTAAATCACTTCAATTTTCAAACATTTATGTAAATGAAATTATGAATAAATAATTTGAAATCCATTAATTAAAGATCATGCTTTAAACAACCCACTATGAATTTCAAGAACATTTATAGAGATAAATAGAGAAAATACTTACTAACCATCATTCATACATATGAAATTATTTTGCATCAAAATAGACCAATAATCATTAGTTTAAACATTATTCATGCTATTAAGTAGAAATAAGAATTACCCATAAGAAAATCTTATTTGATATCAAGAGATTTAGTTGAAAGAGTTTTTCGACTACATGGGTGGAAGAATGCATGGATAAACACCCACATAACTTAGCGTAAAGCTTAAAGAAAATAAACATAATTTGTCATATAATAAAAATATGTTAGGCATGAGAGTGGAAGAGATACTCTCATTGAAGCCTTACATACCTGAAATCCGAAGCTTTACTCAGAATCGAAGGACTTAATAAACACTCTTAAATCTTAGCCTTTTCTACTCGTCGGTGCATTTGGTGTACTATCCGGAGTATATGAATCACCTTAATAGTATTTATACACTATTCAGAGCTAAAACTATATTTTGAGAATGAGTAAAAAAGTGTATAGAGAGAAGCGTTGCTTGAAAAATCTTGATGAACAAAATGATGAAATAAGGTGGGTATTTATAGGTATGAAGGAGGGACCTAACAATAATTAAAAAATATTATAAAGAAAAATTTGAAACTTTAATGTAGGATTCTGATGTCATGGGTGATATCAAATGGAGGACTATTGATATTATGGGTGATGTCAAATGGATCTTGATCTTCTATGGTTGGTGATATGAATCTCCTATTTACAAAATACCTTTTTTCGAAGCTATGTTTGAACAAGATACCTTTCTAATTAGGATTTAATGTGTTCACATAAATTGTAGCTCTGCAGGGTCTTCTTTCATTTCATTTAAGAATCAACTGATTTTGAACAATCTACAGTGAGATATGAAGTTTCTTCTACAAATACTTCATTTCATTACAGCACTAGGTCTTGCAAAGATCAATTTATTTCATCTACTTAGCCTCTGAATCTTAAGATATGGTCTTTATAAAAATTATAGGTAATGATGTGGGGGTAATGCAAAAATTTAAATCACCTAATTTAGACCATGGTATTAAAAGTGATGCCCAAAATACATAAGAAGTATTATTTTCATCGAGAATTGGAACACCATATACAACATTTTAGGGGGGGGTTACATTATCTCCCCCTTGGGGACATTTTTCCTAGAATGAGACAAGACTTCCTGAGTAGAGTAGAGTGTAAACCAATAACCCATCATTAATGCAATATTGTAATTTAAAACATCGTTCGAAACATATTTCATAATTTTGTATTCACATGACAAGAAAAGTTGAAATGCAAGGATTTCAAGTAATTGAGAAAGGACAACTTAATACGTTAGGTTTGAGTAGAGGAAAAAAGATGAGGGTATCAATTCATCATATCTACTTCCCATGTATTACTTTCAACTTCTCTATCCCTCCCAAGGGATTTGACGGATGCAACTTCCTTGTTCCTCAACCTCTTGACTTGCCGATCCAAAATCTCAATCGGAACCTTCTCATAGGCCAGGATTTCTTCCTCATTCACTACTTCCAAAGGCACAATAGACCTTGGATCACCTACATACTTCCTCAATATAGACACATGGTACACCGGATGAACCGAGGCTAACTACAATAACAAATCACGTTTATAGTCCACCTTACAAAAAAGCCTTAGGGCTATACCTTTATACAAAATTCTATTCCAAGAGTACTACCCCTTACTACCATATTCAACAAACTGCGAGACCTAAAAGAGAAAAACCCAATACATCATACCTTCACCCATATGACATCAATACCATATTCAAGCCTAGTTCTATAACCCTTCTAATACAGTCATTTGAAAGTATTAACAAGAAGTCATCAATAGCCTACTACAATCACTCATATATCTACAACCACACATTTAATTCTATCATTTTAACCACTTTATAGCTCCCTTGAAGTCAATATCATTTAAGAATTTTCATTCCTATCTTAGCATTTCTATATCAAAATTTGTATTAACTCATACCAAGGGCACACTATATACTCTTACCTATCTAATGCACACAACAAGATCCATCTAGCTCTTCTTCCATGTAAATAGCCTTTAATGGAATAAGCATGCCACCATCATCACTATATGGAATACCCACTCTCTCTCTCTCATGAATCATCTAATATCATTAACAATAGAACACACAACCAACCTTGATAACTAGGCACTCCATCTCCCTTTTGTGAGAGAACTTCAATCTTCTTATCAACCACCAATTTCTTTAATTTAACTAAGGTTGAACCCATGTCTTGCCTTGATTTTACATACTCTACCAATGATGATTCTGAACCATTTTGAACAAGCATACCACCCTCATTAATATCAATCCTATTTTAGATTGGAACTCTTCTTGAAGGCATCTTCTGACAATCGCAAAGAAAAACTGTTAGGGAGAAAAGACCTATAGTATGCTCTAACTCACGACATGGATCATGAAAGAAAGGAAACTTTCCTAAATTCCTCATAGTCTCTCATTCATAATTGTAGCATGCTTCATAAACATGAACAAGACCCTATTCAATGTGGTATGTTGGACTCCTAGAACCATTCAAAACCTCGAGATCTGATACTAAGTTTGCCATGACCCAAGCCTAGTATCACAGATTTAGACTTTAACTAAGACCTCCGTGCAAGTGGCAGGTTATAATACTAGGGCCTAGACATGACATGGTGAATGAGGAACCTGAAAGTACCTCAAAGAAGCCTCTTATCATTCTTTTAGCCTTTCATAGGTAATGAGAATAAATAAATAACTGGAAATCGTAATAGTAAATTTTCAACTTACAAATATCCAGCAATACCTCTAACTTTTAGATTTAACGTGTCTAAGAAAAGTCCCTAGCTCACCCTCAATCATAATAGAAAAAACTATCATAGTAATGTCTAAAGATCTCAACATATCATCAGCTAGAAATATAAAGGAGTATTGTTCTTGGAATATGGAAACTCACCAAAAGTAGCCTTCAAACAAAATCTTAACTAGCTACATGGAGGAGAACGAGGAGGAGCATCGATCCCTACATGGTGATATCATGTAAGCAAAGGAGTATGTGTTAGTACTTTGAAAATACTCAGTATGTAGTCATGCATTACAAAGTAAAACATTTAGGAAATTTATAAGGTAAGAAACATAAATGAGTGCATGCATGATTAATCAAGTAGATATCATTTAAATCATACATATGGGGATATATACCTATATGAGTAATCATGTAAATAGAATTTAAAATATTCATTTGTGGGAAGTTGACTATAACCGACATTAAGACCATGTGATCTATTACATGGAATCTACCATAACCTCCCTACGTTGGCCCGGGAGTCTACTTGCCTAGGGTAGAATTCCATCAACTTTACATTTTAACTTTAACTTTAAGGGCTTTCATGGATCCATTAGCCTAAGCCTACAAAGGCTCCTATGTTGACACATAGTTAATGAGACAAGGGTTAATACTAGTATTCCCTTACCAAATCCCACCTCAATGACCCATTCGGTGCTAGGTCAATCCCACGGAATAGTTTAATACTTCAAAATAGTCATAGAATATACCTTGATAATTCAAAACATCACATTCGGTGGAATAGCTCATTAAAACCTTTGGTGATTCAAATATGCAAAAATTGTCCTTATAGCATAAAGAATCCATTATTCATAGAATTTCATCATTCTTTTATTTCATAAGACTCCCTTTTAATCATAAACATTGCTTTCATAAATATTTATTTGGAATCAAAGCTTTCAAGTCAAACTTCATTGAAAATATAGTAAAACTAGGTGGGTTTAAATCACTTCAAATTTCAAACATTTATGTAAATAAAATTATGCATAAATAATTTGAAATCCATTAATTAAAGATCATTCTCTAAACAACCCACCATGAATTTCAAAAATATTTATAGAGATAGATAGAGAAAATACTTGCAAACCATCATTCATACATATGAAATCATTTTGCATCAAAATAGAACAATAATTATTAGTTTAACCATTATTCATTGTATTAAGTAGAAATAAGAATTACTTATACGAAAATCTTATTTGAAATCAAGAGATTTAGTTGAAATAATTTTTGACTACATGGGTAGAAGAACCCATGGATAAAAACAACATAACTTAGAGTAAATCTTAAATAAAATAAATGTAATTTATCATGTAATCAAAATACTTTAGGTATGAGAGTGGAAGGAATACTCTCATTGAAGCCTTACATACCTGGAATCTGAATCTTTACTCAGAATCGAAGGACTTAATGAACACTCTTGACTCCTAATCTTTTCTCCTCACCAGAGTATTTTGTGTACTACCCAGAGTATATGAATCATCGAAATAGTTTTTCTACACTACTAAGAACTAAAACTATATTTTGAGAATGAGTAAAGAAGTGTATAGAGAGAAGAGTTGCATAAGAAAGTTTGATGAACAAAATGATGAAATAAGCTCAATATTTATAGGTGTGAAGGATGGACCTAATAATAATTAAAATAATTATAAAGAAAAAGTTTAAAATTTAATGTAGGATTGTGATGTCATGGGTGATGTCAAATGGAGGACTATTGATGTCATGAGTGATGTCAAATGGGTCTAGATCTTCTATGGTTAGTGAGATGAATCTCGTTTTTACGGAATATTTATCTTTGGAGCTATATTTGAATAAGATACCTTCCAAATTAGGATTCGATGTCTCACATGAATTAAAGCTCGGGAAGTCTTCTTTCTTTTAGTATATGAATCAACTTATTTGGAGCAATATACAATGAGATATGAATTTTTTTCTACAAAGACTCCATTTCATCACAGCACCAGGTCTTGAAAAGATTAATTTATTTGGCCTACTTAGCCTCCGATTATTATGATATAGCTTTTATAAAAGTTGTAGGTAATGATGTTGGGGTTATTTAGAAATTTGAATCACCTAATTTAGACCAACCTATTAAAGGTTATTCCCAAAATACAGAAGGAGTATTATTTTCATCTAGAATTGGAACACCATATACAACGTTTTTAGGGGTGTTACAGTGATGTGTCCAGTGAGGCCCCTTCTGTCAATTCAATTCATGTGGTTCAGGAGTTTATTGATGTCTTCCCTACTAATCTACCTGGCCTACCCCAGAAAGAGATATTGACTTTGCTATAGATTTGAAGTCGGGCACTAAGCCCATTTCAATACCATTTTACTGTATGGCTCCCACAGAGCTAAAAGAGCTCAGTGTGCATCTTGAGGATCTCCTAGGTAAGGGATTTATTCTTTCGAGTATGTCTACGTGGGGTACCCCCATCCTGTTTGTTAAGAAAAAGGATGGGACTATGCGGATGTGTATTTATTATAGGCAGTTTATCACGATCCGACCTATGGCCTAGTCGTAACATGGAGATTGAAACCTCGAGGTGCTCTAACCAAGCCTCTTGTACATATAATAAGAATACATAAGGTAAAACAAAAGAGGAAACATCATAAGAGAGTCTAAACCATGAATAGAAATTTAAAAATGTCATATGATAACATAAACTCGAAACATTTATCCAATTAGGTGCCTCCACTCATGAATATAGGCGGGGGTTAAGATATGTCCCTAGCTCAACCTCAATATAAAATATAGAAAAAGTCTTTAAAAATAATAACTAACTCGATAAGTAGTTCCCGATAAATGAGGACTCACCACAAATACCGCTAGATTAGAAAGATTAACTAGCTACGTAGATGAGTACGATCTTCGACCTCAACCCCTACATTATGAGACAATATAGGCAAAAAGTATGCATTAGTATGTTGGAGTGTACTAAGTATGAGGGCATGACATGCAACGTAAATCATAGAATGCATTGATCAAGTAAATCACATGATAAGATGACGTAAGTAAAGATATGAAAAAATAATATTGACCAAAGCATTTAAAAAGCATAATTTAAAATCATAGCATACATAAGAGATCATATATTTGTAGGATAGGAATAATAACAAACAATAAGACTATGCGAGCTATAACATGGAATCCCGTTGTCTCTCCATACAATGAAGAAAAAGGAGAATCTACTTGTCAAGGTAGACTCTACCCCGCTAGGCGGGTCATACATACGTTATATGTAGATCCACTAGCTAGGCCATAAAGGAAACCTACGGTGGCACATATTTTATAGGATATGAGGCTGCAACTAAGGCTTTTAGTAGGGCCCCACCTCAAGTCCACTCGGTACTAAGTTAAATTCCACGGAATACATGCATAGCCTAGAAATCATAATTGCATATATCCTAGTCATGATCATAGGTTTGAAATCATAGAGTAGCTCATTTTCATAAAATACTTGTAATGTGAGAATTTTACTTATCATCATTACAATCATATTTGCATAATTCATATTGTTAGGCCTTAGGTCACCACATAGGGCCCTAAGTCACCTTACTTCATAACTTGTATGAAATTCATGCCTTGAACTTAGAGTAGAACTCAATTGCATAATCATTTGACTTTAAAAATCATGTAATTGACTTGAAAACATGCCCGATCATAAACTTTATATTAGCCCATACATAATTGATATAGATAGTATCATTAGGAAGTATAATTGAAAGTACTCATAATTTATATCATGAACTCTAGAGATCAACATGGGAGAATTCATCGGAAAACTCTTTAATTTAATACAATAACCATCAATTTATATCAAAATAGACTCATGATCATACTTTGAATTATAATTCATGCAATAAGAATAGAGATCATAAAAAAATATTATACTTTAATTTAATAGAAAACTTGAGAAATTGATTGGGCTTCATGGATGAAGGGATGCATGAATCAATACCCACATATCTTAAGTGAGAACACCAAATAATTTAGAAGAATTTGAGAGTTTTCATGGAGAGCTTGAGTGAATTTACTTGAAGTCTTCAATGGAGTCCTTGAGAGTCTTTTATAGAGAAAGAAATATTTTAGTAGGTGAATTGTAGAAATATGAATAGAATTAGAGGTTTAGGTTAATTTATAGAGTTGAATTAGGTCAAAAAATGTCTAGGTTCATTAGCTAATAATTAGGGAAAAGTCTAATGTGCCCTTGCTAAAAACTAAATTTAGCCAAAAAATCATCGTCAGGTCTGCGATGCAGAGGCAATCAAGTCTGCGATACGGACTTGTCACACACCTTACTGGTTTGTGCAGTTCCTTGAGAAATCTATCTTTCGATCTACGGGTCCTAAAAATCCATTGAAACTATTTTTCTACAGTTTTTGACCCCTGATCGATATTTTAAACTTAGATTTTCCAAAAATATTATGGATAATGCATTACATGAGCGGCCTAATCCCAAGGAATTCTTAAGGCACTTATGAGCATTTTGAGGGATATTACACAGCTGAATAAGGTGAAGGTTAAAAATCGTTACCCCATGCCTCATATTAATGATCTATTTTCCCAGCTTTAGGGTGTCATTGTGTTTTCTAAGATTGACCTGAGGTCCAGCTACCACCAATTGTGGATTAGAGATGCCGACATTCCTAAGACTGCATTTTGGAGTCGTTATGGCCATTAAAAGTTCCTTATGATATCTTTTGGGATTACTAATGCCCCCATAGCTTATATGGACCTTATGACTCAAGTATTCAGGCCTTATCTTAACTCCTTCATAATTGTATTCATCCATGATATACTAGTATATTCGCAGAGTAGAGAGGAGTATGCCTAGCATTTGAGGGTTGTGCTCTAGACTTTGAGAGATCAACAGCTTTATGCTAAATTCTCAAAGTGTGAGTTTTGGTTGGAGTCTATGGAAATTTTGGGACACGTGGTATACAAGGAGGGTATCATGGTATACCCGACGAAGGTTGAGGCTATTTATGGTTGGGCTAGGCCCGCATCTGTTAGGGAGATTCAAAGCTTCATCAGATTGGCTGGGTATTATAGGCCCTTCATCAAGGATTTCTCCACCGTTGCAGCCCCATTGACCTATTTGACCTTTCAAGATATTCCCTTTGTGTGGTTCAAGAAGTGTGATGCGATCTTTCAAAATATCAAGGAGTTTCTTACCACCTCTCCCATTTTGACTCTTCTAGTTGAGGGCAAAAGCTTTTCAATATATTGTGATGCTTTTGGTGTAGGTCTTGGGCGTGTTCTGATGTAGTGGAGCTGAGTTATTGCTTATGCTTCTAGAAAGTTGAAATCATATGAGAGAAACTACCCCACTCATGAATTAGAGTTGGCGGTGGTAGTTTTTGCGCTCAAGATATGGAGGCACTACATATACGGGGTCCATTATGAGATATATAATCATTGCAGCCTACAGTATATTATGAGTGAAAGGGACCTTAATTCTAGACAGCGGTGCTAGATTGAGCTCTTAGCAGATTATGATATTTCTATCCTCAACCATCCAGGCAAGGCGAATATAGTAGCAAACTCCTTGAGCCGTAAGACGGGGAGTATGGATAGTTAGCTTACTTGCCTGCTGTGGAATGACCCTTATCCTTGGACATCCAGTATTTGTCTAATAGGATGGTTGGGTTGGACATGTGAGATTCGGGACCAATTTTGGCTTTTGTGAGAGTTTGGCCATCTCTATTGGAGCATATCCATCACTAACAGTTTGAGGATAGAGCATTGGTGGAGCTTTAAGATTTAGTATTGAGAGGCAAGAGTGGCCAGGCTTCTATAGATTCATATGGGATTCTACGATTTGATGGTCTCTTTTATATTCCCAAAGTTGGAGACTTTATTCGGTTTATCCTTTGCGAGGCCCACGATTCTAGGTACTATATTCACCCAGGCATCGCAAAGATTTATCAAGATTTGAGATAGTAGTCCTGGTGGTATGGAATAAGGAGAGATATAGCTGAGTACGTATCTTGTTGTTTGAGTTGCTAGCAGGTTAAGGCCGAGCATCAGCGGCCTGGTTGGGTATTCCAAAGATTATCCATTCTCGAGTGGAAATAGGTGTATCACCATGGTCTTTGTGATAGCATTGCCTCGTACACCTACAAGTAATAATGGTATTTGGGTCATCGTAGATCGATTGACCAAGTCAGCATACTTTCTACTGGTGCGGTCCACTTTTAGTGCAGAACGTCTAGCTTGAGTTTATATTCGGGAGGTGGTCCGTCTTCATGGGGTACCAGTATCTATTATATCAAATAAGAGGTCTTAGTTTACTTCCAGTTTCTGGAGAGTCTTTTAGAGTGAGTTAGGCACTGGAGTGGATCTTAGCACAATATTTCATCCACAAACTAATGGCCAGTCAAAGCATATTATTCAAGTTCTGGAGGATATGCTACGAGCTTGTGTATTAGAGTTTGAGAGTTATTGGGAGTTGCACTTTTCTTTGGCGGAGTTCGCGTAGAACAATAACTACCACTTTAGTATTCAAATGGCCCTATTTGAGGCCTTATATGGTAGACTTGGTCGTACTTTGGTTGGTTTGTTTGAGTTTTTAGAGCTTGGATCGCATAGTACTAATTAATTTTAGGATGCCATAGCCAAGGTTTGGGTTATTCAAGATAGGCTAGGGATAACTCAGAGTAGGCAACAGAGTTATGCCAATCGTAGACGTCGAGTGTACTTTGAGGTTGGAGATGGGGGATTCTTGCGGATGTCTCCCTTAAAGGGAATGATGAGATTCGGTAGGTGGGGTAAGCTCAGTCATATGTATATTGGGACCTTTGAAATTTTGAGGAGAATTAGAGAGGTTGCTTATGAGTTGACTCTACCTCCAGTATTTCCGGCTATACACCTTATTTTCCATGTTTCTATATTACGCCAGTACATTCCAGATGAGTCCCACGTACTTCAATATGAGTCAATTGACTTGGATGATCTCCTGACTTATGTTGAGGAATTAGTTACTATTCTATCCAAAACTCTTCATCAGCTTTGTTTTAGGTCCATCCCTATGGTTAAGGTCAAGTTGTGCCATCGTCCGATCGAGCAGGTTACCTGGGATATCGAGTAGGAGATGGGAGAGAATTTCCCCATCTTAATTTAACCTCCAAGTATATCCTTGTCCTTACTTTAGCGGACAAAAGTTCATTTGGTAGTGGACGTTGTAATGACCCTTCAAGTGATTTTCCTAATACTACTTCTGTTTCATTATTTAGAGCATTCCTATAGTGACCCCGGGTCATTGATGACCTGCTGGTGTTGGTATCTCATTTGCCTGGTTGTTCGTTTGGGTTTTAGACCCGCTTCCCTTTTTGGAGCTTTTATTAATTAAAAAGTTGACTTCAGTCATACTTCAGGAAAATAACCTCAGAGTGAAATTCTGAAAGTTCTATCAGCTCTAAAATAGCCAAATTAGGCTAGCAACATGGTCAAAATGAGTACCGAGGAAACCGCTATGAGTTTGAGTCTATTTGGCCCTTTTGCCTTTGAAATTTGTTCCATGGTTGACTTTGGTTAACATTCTTGGAAAATGCGCTCTAATGAAAATTTTGATAGCGAGGTTAGCTTTGAAATGTCAATTTTGATATAGAATGACCCTTTATTTGCTTCTCGAGGCTTCTGACCTAATTCTGAGGCCCTTTGTAGAATGTGGTTCAAAACACTTTTAGTCGTAACGACCTCGTATGGAAATTTCGACTAAGTAGTTGAGTTTGGAACATTGAATTTGGTAGAGTAACATATCTCATTTACATGCACGGGATTTCGAATGAATTTCTAGCACTACATAGAAGTATTTGAACTTGGTGAAAACCAGCTTTTCAGTTGATATCTGGTGCAGCCAAGTTTTTTCTATGCGATCGCGGGCCCTTGACCGCATTTTTAGAAGTCCAGGAAATTGACCTCCACATTTGCGGGGCCTCGTCCTCATTCGCGGAGGTGTGAGGCTTTTGCCTCCAAGTTCTTAGGCCTTTGGCCGTATTCGCAAAGGCCAGACTTCCTGATATGTGAGTTTGCAGGCCACTTAGGCCTCATTCGCGAAGGCAAAACCTTGGTCTTTTAATAAAAGACCAAGGACGAAACTCAGCATCATTTCTTAACTTCAAGCCTCAAATTCTACTTCGTTTCAAACTTAAATTTTGTGTTTTCAAGGTCTAAATTCAAGAGAATTTAATGAAAAATTATTGTTAGATCGGAATCTTGAGGATAGGCTTCATGTGGTAAATTTATGAAACTAGTTGTTGTCTTTAGTCATTTTTGGATTGAAATTGTGTTAAAATTTGGAAAATTCTATCTTGGCCAGTTTAGCTCCATTTTTGGTGATTTTTAAGGCTAAGTTGTGGGGGGGTTTGCAAGGAATATTTTAGTAAATTTGGTTTGGCTCGTGGGGGTATCATTTGGGAGAAATTACTGCTTAAATATACATCCTTACTAGTTCTCTTATCTTGAATATGTGGGAATTTCATATCATGATCGTCTTGTGTTATTTTCCCACCCCGTACTATGCTCCAATTTTATTGTTGAGCTTGGGGTGCTGTTTTGGACTAGTTTTTAGGGTCAATTCCATAATTCTGAATGCGGGTCTCATATTTCCCATTTTAGATCCCGATATTGGTCTGTCTCTAAAAATTATAAAATTAGTGTCTAAATGACTATAACGATGTTATGATTCTATTTTGACAGCGTTGTAGTGTTTCGAGGCTGTTCAGAAGGGAAAAGTTTTGGTATAATAATTTAGAGTGCAAGTGTTTAGCCTACAGGTAGGCTACGACTTTCCTTACTTTAGATTGAGATGGATTATGTGAAAGCATGTTGAGATTTTGGAATTTGGGTTGGGTAGCTTGTTTCTATATCTTAGGTGTTAGAAATCATATTTTAGGCTTCTATTAGGTTTTTCAGGTAATTGGAAGCATTTGAACCTGTCTGTTAATTGTTAGTATTGTGAGAGGATTTCAATCATTATGTTGTTGATATTGCTGAGTATGTTGGCCTTAGTGTAGGTTGTAAACTTATTTTAGGTGCCCTAATGTCGCTCCAGCAGGCTTAGATACTTGTAGAATGGTGTAGCAGGCTAGTGCTTGGCAGTTTAGCATTAGTTAGGCAGTAACCTTGCTTTTATCAATACCCTTATCCATAACTCAGCATGATTGCAACTTTTGAGATACAGCGGGGATACTAGACTTTGAGATTATTCTATTACATCTTTGGTTCAAGCTTTGGCAATATATCAGTTGATCCAATGAGAAGGATATTCTCGAAACTATTAGCGTCTAGGTGAAAAGAAGAATATTTGGCAATTGGGAATAAATTATCTGTGAGTATCCAGGTACCCAATCCCGGCCTCCATTCTGAAATTCCATCCGGGACCATCCGGGTACCTAGCCTCGATCTTTGCCGACTTGCAAGTATGGAAAGCATTCGAGTATCCATCCCCAGCCTCGACCATACTGACGTATTAAGGCGAGCAAGCAGTAAACCAGCCTGGCCTTGACCGTACCGATCTATATTATGGTGAGCATTTGGGTACTAGCCCCGACCTTGACCATATTGAATATTTGGGTGATCATCTGGGTCCTAGTCCCGGCCTCTATCCCTTAAGCATTTCTGGTTCATCAATTTTTGGAGATTCTTGGTTTAGAAATGGCATGGTTCTTCGGTTCTTGGTTCCTAGCATTGGTAGTTTTAGCTATTATGTGTACTCGACGGGCTTTTGGAGGTTCATCTGGGTTCTTATTTAACTTTCACACCAGTGTCTTGGTTGGGCATATGGGGGCCTGGTTGGGTGTAGTTTGTTGTAGTTCGCTTAGATAGTACCCTTTTCACCACCTTCGATACTTATTATGATTCTTGTTTCATCTTATTCCTCTTTTTCATATTATTTTTACCTTTTCTTCTAAGTTAGCCTATGATGCCTATTGGGTACCTATTGTCTTGCTACTCATACTCTACTTTGCATCTTTTTTTGTGATGTAGGACCGAGCATCAACTACCGCAACAGAAAGATTGAGCCAGTCGCAGTTAGCTTCGGAGACTAGGGTGAGCACTTAGTATTTGGGATCATTTCGGTCTTCTTTCGTATGGATGGCCTATCTTTCACACTTTTGAGACTAGCCAGTTGTTGCATATATTTCTGGTCTACTTTTGGGACTTGTACTCATGTTTTATTATCAAGTAGCTCTATACTTGTGACCTCCAGGTTCTTGGAGGGGTCTTTAGTTGTATATATCATGTGTTGGTTTTGCTTCCACTTATTTATTCTATTTAGGTTAGAATTTTTCATTCATGGTTAGTTTATGCCCTCAAACCTATTACTTGTCATTCCGAATTTACTGGTTGGCTTATTTATTAGCAGGTTATAGTAGGTGTCATCATGACCTGAGAAAATGGGTCGTGACACACTCAAAAATTTCTTCCCTAATGTAAAAAGCAAATATGATCTTTTGACGCTTATTTGTAGATAAATCACAAACTTTGAGTCCTTCTCAAATTTGCGCTAATCTTGTGGTTTTCTTGATGGAATTTTTAAGGTCTTCTCAAAAATTCTGCCCTTGTTACGTATTTAGGAAAAAAGGAATTTTTTATTATAATGAGACTGAATTCCATAGGAGCGCCTACGTATCCCCTATTAAATGTGAATCAGGTCTAACGTAGTTCCAATAAAAGTAGAAAATCATAAACCAAGATACTAAATAAAATATTCCTCAATAGCATTCGAAATGATGAGTTCAAGCCAAACTATCGTCCTTTAGCTAATACAAATGTAGAAACCTTGACCTTAAAAGATACGAGCTTTTATTAGAAACCTCTTTATTGGCATTCATCACATTCATTGGTGATTTGGCAGTAGATTGTTGGATATATTTGGCGTAGGATCCTTCAATTGTATGGCTTTGATATCAATTAAGTTTTGAATATTATCTTTCAAAGAGCGTCATGCTTCAGTTGTGTGCCCCTTCATATCTGATTATAGTGTAATGACCCTAAGGGTCACTTTTGGAAATTTACACAAAATTACCATTTTACCCCTATCATTAGTGCTCCTAAGTATTATTTGATTAGTTTGTGTGGTTGAATGTGTTAAAGTCTTAATTATTTGTGAATTGGGCAAGTTCTTGAGTTTTATAGAGTTAAGATGTTAAAAAGTGGTTTTTGGTACCAATCAGAGCTACGGATCTCGAAATAGGAGTAGTTAACCATTGACTTAGAGATATGGTACCATAATCGTTATTTTGAGTTTTTAGTCCAAAAGTTGAGTTTTAGCCAATAAGGGATTCGGGAGGGTATTTTAGTTTAAAAGACTTCTTTTCAGAAATGTGACAATTCCATTGAGTTTGGAATGTCAAATTCACTATAGTAGAATATCCAATTTATTTTTATCGGAACCTGAATGATTTTCGAAGGTCTAATCTAGAGCATTTTTAGACTTGGCAAAAATTGTAGATTCAGATTTTCAAATGCAGCTTAAGTTAACGCTTCGCGATCCCGACCTTAGGTCACACGATTGCGAAGTGTGAGTTCTTTGTTCCTTGCGATCGCTAAGGAGGTCACGCGATCGCGATGGGTAATTTTCAGTGCTACGCGATCCTGAGAGTTACTGACTCGTGATCGTAATGCACAAATCATGCGTGAACAGTGTTAAATTGTGAAAACATTTCCATTTCTAAAAAATCACTATTATTATCAATTTAGAACTTGGAGAAGTCGAGTTTGGGTAGATTTCTTGAGTAATATCTTGTAGGTAAGTCTCTTTTTCAATTCCACATCATCTATCTATGAATTTCCTTGCATAAATCCTTGAAAAAGTCTAGTTTTAAGTGAGAATTATTGGGGGTCTTAATTCTTAAATTTCAATTCTATTTCATTAATTTCTAACTTATTTCTTAACCTATTTTTATAGGGTTTTCAATCACAAACTCCCTCAATGAGTAGACCGTGTTTTTGAATGAAATTTCCAGATTTGACCCTTTTTGAAAATGATTAATTTTTGGACTATTTTATTCATGGTTCCAAAACCTATCAATATGGGTGTCATTGGAATCCTTATGACACATATGTTTCATTCTTGATACTAGGTTTTTATTTAGAGTGTTGAATTCAAAGGTTATTCATCCGGTAGAGCGTTCAAGTGTGGTTTTGGCAATTAAGGTAGGTTAGGCTATCCTTCTTGGGGATAATATGGGGTGATTAGTCAAATTCTATATTTTAGACTTTAGGATGGGGTCGTAGTGAAGCTTGTGACTGTTAATATATTGTGATGCCCATGTGGGAGCTTATATATGCTGTGTAGCCCATGTGGGGGCCTTATTTGATATTTTATCTGTGTCGAGATCATGTAATCCATGATTTAATTGAGTTAGAGATATGAAAAGGTTATTTGACTTATAATGCCTGCCTGAGGGTTATATTTGGGGGATTTGAGCATGTTTGAATGTTGAAATATTATTGAAAAAGCAGTGAACACTTAATTTGAGGTATTTCCTTTCCATTATTGTCTATTGAGGATATATATCATGTTTAGGTTAAATTTTGAGAACTTTGAACCTTATACTATAAGTTGAGTTGAATATTACCTCCATGCATTTTATGTTATGAATGCATTCATCCTCAATGATATTATCATTAACCATTAGGAAGTTGAGAACTGTGGAAATTCTTTTTGAGAAAGATAATGTGACATTTTTTGTATCCTAGACCACGAGATAGGTGGCAAGAGGATGAGACATTATTATCATGAGTCCTTGACCATGAGCTGGGTGGTAATGTAGTTGATACATTGAGATTGTGACATGGTATATGGTCTGCGAGACCCCCATGGGTCCTGCTTTGTAGCACAGCCTGGCAGGTGTATAAGACAGGTTATGCGACAGCCTTGATCCTACTATACCATCATATCATTGCATCATCATAATGAATTGTACTGCATTGATACCTGTGATATTTGATCTATCTGTTTAATTGTGATATTGAACTGTATTTATGTATTTATTTTATTCACATCATTTTATATAAATTGGCGACAGCATAACTGTAGTGAGACTTTTTTCGTGCAGGTGGAAGCGTTCCTTACTTAATTTTATAGTTTTGATTAATTCCTTATACTTATTCTGTTAAACCTACTGAGTACAAGTGGATTATACTCACCCCTACTTCTGTGTCCCTATTAATGTAGATCCTAGTTAGGGTATTCTGCACAGTAGCTGATCTTCTTCTCTTACGGATATTTTAATATTCAGATTAGTGGTGAGGTCTTGGTATTCGGACTGCCATTAGTTCTATCTTTTATTTCTAGTCTTTACTCTTATTCGAAGACTTATGATATATATCAGTTTCGATTATTATATTAGATACTCTTTACACTTATGACACTAGGTTTTTGTATTATTTTGTTTTTGTCCTTTTATTGCATTTATTTGTGGCTTGACTTGCCTTTGGGAGTATTATATGCTTTTACTTTTCAACTTACACATCAGGATGGGGTTTGGGATGTTCCTATCATGACCTTGATTTTTGGGTCGTGAAAAATTGCTATTAAAGCACTAGTTTCACTTGTCTCATAAGTTAAAGAGTAGGGTATATCCAGAGTCTTGCAGATCGGTACGTAAACATCTGTACTTATCTTCAAGAGGCTACAGGTATAGATACTTGTTAGGATAAATTCCTTTATTTGTTTCCTTTCGCATAAGTTATTCATATCAAGTGTTTTATACCTCTCATTTATTCCTTCTATGCAGATGGTAAGGACTAGAGCTAGAGTCCTCAAGAGTGAGGTTGCACTTGCTGCTCGAGCCCCAGCTCATAGGCGAGGTAGAGGACGTGGTAGATTCAGGGTACGAGGCTAAGCGAGAAGAGTGGAACATGCTCATGGCCAAACTAGAGAATCATCATATGAGCTGGTGTAGGAGCATGAGGATGATTATGATTAGCAGACTGAGAAGCAGTGGTCAGCCCAGCCTCCTACAGTCCCTGATAGTGCTCTAATGCTTTAGGAGTAATTGATTAGACTATTGGCTAGATTGGATGGTGCTCCGACTCCTGGTGTCCTCCCAGGTACATCAAGCTCTCCTATCACAATTGGTACTATGCTACCTATTCAGGGGCTTAGTATTAGATTTCAAACTTTGGGTTCTTCTTCTGTGCCTTCTATCATACACCAAAGATTTGCAGCTCTGCCAGTTTTTGCTAGTGCTGCCATATAGCTGAGCAGAAGAACTTTAAGAGATTTATTCGATTAGCACCTCCTAGATTTGATAGCACAACTGGAGAGAAGGCCTATGATTTTTTGACTGAGTGCCTGGACATGTTGTTCAACTTGAGTATTCTTGAGGCACATGGAGTAGCTTACACTTTATATCAGTTTACAGGAGTGGCTAAGGAGTGATGGAGATCGGTTATTGCCCGTAGGCTTACTGGTTCCCCAATGATAAGTTGGGAATAGGTTTTTAGAGGTGTTTCTTGAGAGGTTCATGCCTTATAGCCTCCGTAACCAGTGTAAAGATGAGTTTGACCAATTGGAGCAGGGCTCTCTATCAGTATTTGAATACAAGGCTTACTTTCACAAGTTGTCCCGTTATGCTTTATCTAGTATCCCCACTGAGTTTGAGCAGATTCGCAAGCTGGTGAAAGGATTCCCTAGTTATCTTCATAAGGCTACCTCCTCTTTTATGCGATCTGGTGGTACCTTCCAGAGTATTATTGACCACGCCAGGATGATAGAGAGCATTTGGAATGCTAGACAGGGCGGGGCCAAGAGGTTCCGTGGGAAGGGTCAGTTTGGTGGTTATTTCTCCATGGGAAAAGAGTATTCAGGTTCAAGTACCCATGGTTATCAAGAAAGACTAGTCCAGGTTGCTATTTAGGGCTCAGATGGTACAGGTGGATCTAGATCTGGTCAGGCTGGTTATAGTGGTTTTTTGGGCTCTAGAGGGTGTATTGATACTTTTGGTTATCGTCTACAAGGTTTAAGACCTCGAGGATTGTTTATGTGTGATGATTTTGGGCATAACACCCAAGATTGCCCCATAGATACTCTTTTTACTAGACAGCTTAAGACACCGGCTGTTCATTCTACTCCTACTCTAGTCGTGTGAAGTAATTCATAGGGCACTAGAGTTGGCACTAAGGGTGCCAAGGGTGGAACGATAGGTGGCGCTCATGGTGGTTCACAGGCTAGAGGTGACTGTCATCTATGCTATGATATACTAGGTAAATCTAAGGCGGAGGCCTCTGATGTAGTTATTACAAGTATTTTTTCGATTTGCCTACATCCTGCTTCAGTAATAATTGATCCAGGGTCTACCTATTCTTATGTGTCGACCTTTTTTGATGTAGGTAGTGATTATATGTGTGATCCTCTTACTGTTCCTATAATTTTATCTACCTCGATAGGTGATTCCTTAGTGGTGGATTGGGTATATCATAGGTGTTTGGTGATATTTGCGGGTAGCGAGACTTGGGCAAACATAATTTTTTTAGTCATGCTTGATTTTGATGTTATATTAGGTATATGATGGTTATCTTAGTATCATACTATATTAGATTATTATGCAAAGACCGTGGCCTTAGCTTATCTGAATTTTCTTAGCTTTGTGTGGAAGGATAATTCGAGTTTGTATCCTAAGGGGGTGATATCTTATATTCGTGCTTGTCATGTAATGGATAAGGGTTTCTTGTCTTATTTGGATCATGTACGTGATCTTACTACAGGTTCATCTCCTTTAGAGACTATGAGGGTAGTGAGAGAGTTTATGGATGTGTTTCTTACCAACTTACCGGGTGTTCCTCATGACCGTGATATTGATTTTGTCTTTGAGTTGGAGCCAAGGACCAGGCCCATCTCTATTTATCCTTAACAGATGGCTCCGGTAGAGTTGAAGGAACAAGTGGAAGATTTGTTGAAGAAGGGATTTATTTAACCTAGTGTATCACCGTGGAGTGCACCGTTCTTATTTGTGAAGAAGAGGGATGGAACTATGAGGATGTGTATTGACTATCAATAGTTGAACAAAGTCACCATTAAGAACAAGTATCCTCTTCCTCGTATTGATGATTTATTTGACCAGCTTTTGGGTGTATTGATGTTTTCTAAAATTGATTTGAGGTCGGGTTACCATTATTTGAGAGTTTAGGAATCTGATATCCTGAAGACTGCATTCAAGACTCGTTATGGGCATTATGAGTTTATGGTTATTTCATTCGGGTTGACTAATACCCTGGCTGCTTTTATGGAGTTGATGAACTGAGTATTTCAACCTTATTTGGACTTATTTGTGATCGTGTTTATTGTTGACATATTCGTTTATTCCAAGAATGAGGCAGACCATGTTAGTCACATGAGAACAGTCTTTCAAAGATTAAGAGAGAAGAAATTGTATGCAAAAATTCTCTAAATGTGAGTTTTGGATCGAATTCGTATCATTCTTGGGTCATGTGGTGACCAAGGATAGCATTATGGTCAATCCGGCCAAGGTTGCAGCGGTTTGTGATTAGGTTAGGCCTACTTCGATTACCGAGATTAGGAGTTTTTTTGGTTGGCAGGTATTATTGTTGGTTTGTTTGGGGCTTCTCTTTTATTACAGACCCATTGACTAGACTAACTTAAAATCCCATGGCATTTCAGTGGATTGGTGAGTGCAAGGCGATCTTTCAAAATATCAAGGAGTTATTGACTTCAGCTCCTATTCTAGCCTTACCTAAGGAGGGTATGGCCTTTATTATATTTTTTGATGCTTCGGAAATTGTCTTAGGTGGTGTATTGATGCAAAAGGGTAGAGTTATAGCTTACACTTCTCGAAAGTTGAAAGTACATAAGAAGAACCATCCTACACACAATAATGAATTGGCGGCGGTTGTGTTTGTTTTGAAGTTGTGGAGGCACTATCTCTATGGTGTGCATTGTGAGGTCTTTACTGACCATCGTAGCCTTAGGTACATCTTTTTTCAGCTAAAATTTTCTCAGCTGAATCTGAACATGATCCACCATAGGTGATTGGAGTTATTGAAAGACTATGACATCACTATTTTTTATTATTTGGGCAAAGCTAATGTGGTAGCGGATACGATGAGTCACAAAGCATCTAGTATGGGTAGTTTGGCCTTCCTTAAAGAGGATGAGAGTCCTTTGGCTTTGGAGGTTCAGTCATTGGGTAGGCAGTTAGTTTGACTTGATATTTCTACACATCATAGCATTTTGGCCTTTGTGGAGGCTAGATCTACTTTGATGGACCAGATTCGTACACACGAATTTGAGGATGACAAGTTGAGGGCTATTCGAGTTACGGTGTTAAGAGGTGAAGCTAAATCAGCCTCTCTTGATCCGAAGGGGGTTTTGATGATTAATGGTTATATTTGTGTACCTAAAGTTGGTTATTGGGTGCGTATGATATTGGAGGAGGTTTATTTCTCCAAGAATTCTATTCACCAAGAAGGGCAAAGATTTTTCATGATTTGAAACAACACTATTGGTAGTGTGGCACGAATAAGGACATTGTTGATTTTATAGCTAAGTGTTTGAATTGCCAATAAGTGAAGTATGAGCATCAGAAAGCAGATGGTCATATACAAAGGATGCCCATTCCCAACTAGAAGTGGGAGTGTACCACTATGGATTTCATGTATATATTACCCATGGCATTGGATAAGTATGAGTCTGTTTGGGTGATTGTGCACCGATAGACCAAATCAGCCTATTTCCTTCCAGTGAAGACTAGCTATAATGCAGAGTAGTTAACTAGGATCTACCATCGTGATATTGTGAGGTTGCATGGGGTTCCTATCTCTATTTTGTCGTATAGGGGTTCAGTTTTCACCTCTTACTTCTAGGAGGCATTGCAATATCATTTGGGCATACAACTAGACATGAGTTTAGCATTTCATCCCCAGACCGATGGCTAGTCCAAGCGGACTATTAAGGTGTTGGAGGATATACTTAGGGCCTATGTGATCGATTTTGGTGCCTGATGGGACTAATACTTGCCCTTAGCAGAGTTTGCCTATAATAACAATTATCACTCCTGCATTCAAATAGTACTATTTGAAGCATTGTATGGTCGCAGGTGCCAATCACCCATTGGGTGGTTCAATCCAGTTACATTTGATGCAGTGGATACTGAATTACTCAAAGATGCTATAGAGGGGGTACGCTTGTTTCAGAGTCAACTATTGACAGCCCAAAGTGGTCACAAGAGCTATGCTGACAAGAGGCTTCGCCCCTTAGAGTTTATGGTGGGAGATTGTGTGTGGCTTAAAATATCGTCCATGAAGGGTGTGATGAGGTTTGGGAAGAAGGGAAAGCAAAACTTAAGGTTTGTTGGCCTGTTTGAGATCTTGAGAATAGTGGGAAGGGTGGCTTATGAGTTAGCCTTACCCCCTAGATTGTCAGTTGTCCATTCGGTGTTTCATGTCTTAGTGCTTCTCAAGTACATACCAGATGAGTCACATATGATTTCTTATGATGCGGTAGAGTCGGGTCTAGATTTGACTTATGAGGAGGAGCCGACAGCTATCCTAGATGGAAGCTTCATAGACTCGGGACCAAGGAGATTGATTCGGTCAAGGTGCAGTGGCGGCATCGTCCTATTGAAGGGGCCACTTGGGAGTTAGAGTTTGATTTGCAGGCCCGATACCCTCAGCTTTTTTAGACTACGGGTACTTTCCTATATCTTATGTTCAAGGACGAACATCATTTTTAGTGGTGGATATTGTATAACCTTGAGTATCATTATCAAAAAATTATGCAAAATTACCATTTTGCCCTTATCATTAGTGCCTCTAGTGTTATTTGATTAGTTTGTTCAGTTGAATGTGTTAAAGTTCTAATAGTTTGTGAATTGGGCAAGTTCTTGAATTTTGTAGAGTTAATATGTTAAAAAGTGATTTTTGGTACCAATCAAAATTACAGGCCTTGGAATGGAATTTTGTCAGTTTCATCAGCTCCAGAATGTAGAAATTGGTCTAGGAGAGTCGTCAGAATCATATTTGGGGTTTATATGTGAATTTGAGGTCTTAATTTGAAAAGTGGTTTTGAAAGAGTTGGTTTGACCTTGGCCAATATTTTGAGATTCGAGTGTCGGATAAGAATTTAGTCGGTTCCATTATATCCAGAACGTCGAGTATGGTCTAGTTATACATTGACTTAGAGCCTCAAGACCTTAATCACCATTTTGATTTTCTAGGCCAAAAGTTGAGTTTTAAGCCAATAAGGGGTTCGGAAGGGTATTTTGGTCAAAATGACTTCTTTTTGAAATGTTGATGATTTCATTGAGTCCAAAATGTAGAATTCTGTATAGTAGCATATATGATTGATTTTTATCGGACCCTAAATAATTTTTGACCAAGAGAGTTTTTAGACTTGGCAAAAATTGTTGATTCTGATTTTTTGTTGAAGCTTACCTCGCAAACGCGTCCTTAGGTAACACGATTGGTAAGTCTGAGTTCTTTGTTTCTCGTGATTCCAAAGGAGGTCATGCGATTGTGATGGGTTATTGCCTAGTGCTTCGCGATCGCGAGAGTTAGTGGCTCACTATCCCAATGCATAAGTCGTGAGTGAATAGTGTTAAGTCGTGGAAGCAGTCCCATTTTTGAAATACCACCATTATTATCGATTTAGAACTTGGAGAAGGTGATTTTGGGTAGATTTCTTAAGGAATATCTTGTGGGTAAGTCTCTTTTTCAATTCCACATCGTTTAGCTATGAATTTCCTCTCTTAAATCCTAAAAAGGTCTAGTTTTAAATGAGAATTGTTTGGGGTTTTAATTCTTAAATTTTAATTCAATTTTATTGATTTCTACCTTGTTTTTTGGCTTATTTTTATGGGGTTTTCACCCATAAACTTCCTTCGATGAGTAGAACGTGTTTAAAAAAAATCAGATTTGACCCCTTTCGAAAATGATTAATTTTTGGACTATTTTGCCCTTGGTTTCGAAACCTATCAATATGGGTATCATTTTCTCCTTATGAGTGTCTATTTCATTCTTGGTAGTGGGTTTTCATTTCAGGCATTGAATTCAAAGGTTGTTCATTTAGTAGAGCATTCTAGTTCGATTTCGGCAATTAAGGTAGGTTTGGCTATTCTTCTTAGGGCTGAGTTGGGGTGATTAGTCAAATTCTATGTTGTAGACTTTTGTATAGGGTCCTATTGTAGTTTGGGACTGTTAATTTATATTGTGATGCCTATGTGGGGGCTTATATGTGTTGCGTAGCCCGTGTAGGGGCCTTGTTTGATATTTTATCTGTGTTGAGACTGTGTAATCCTTGACTTTACTGATTTAGAGATGTGAAAAGGTTATTTGACTTGTAATGCCCACCTAAGGATTGGTTTGGGGGTTTTGAGCATGCCTGAATATTGAAATATTGTTGAAAAAGGGGTGAACACTTAATTTGAGGTATTTCCTTCCCATTACTGTGTATTGAGAGTGAATATCATGTTTAGGGTAAGTTTTGAGAACCTTAAACCTTATACTATATATTGAATTAAATATTACCTCCATGCCTTATAAGTTGTGAATGCATTCATCTTCATTCATATTATCATTGATCTTTGGAAAGTTGTGATCGATTGAAATTCTTTTTGAGAAAGAGAATGTGATAGCTTTTGTATCCTTGACCACGAGATAGGTGGCAAGCAGATAAGACATTAGTATCATGAGTCCTTGGCCACGATTTGGGTGGTAAGGTAATTGATACATTTCAATTGTGACGTGGTATATGGTTTGTGACCCCCATGGGTCCTACTTGGTAGCATAGCTCGGTAGGTGTATACGACAGGTTGTGTGACATTCTTGATCCCACTATACTATCATTTTATTGCATCATTATAATGCATTGATACCTGCAGTATTTGATCTTTTTTTTAATTTGTGATATCGAACTGTATTTATGTGTTTACTTTATTTGCAGCATTTTATATAAATGGCGGCAGCGCAGCCATAGTGGGACTTTTCTGCGTGTAGATGGAAGCATTCCTTAGTTTATTTTATAATTTTAATTAATTCCTTATACTCAGTCTGGTAAACCTACTAAGTACAAGTGGATTGTACTCACCTTACTTCTGTGTCCCTATTGATGCAGATCCTAGTTAGGGTATTCTGCGCGGCAGCTAATCTCCTTCTCTTGAGAATATTTTAATAGTTAGATTAGTGGTGAGGTCTTGGGATTTGTACCACCATTAGTTCTAGATTTTATTTCCAGTATTTACAATTATTCGAAGACTTATGATGTACATTAGTTTTGATCATTGTATTAGATGCTCTTTACAATTATGACACCAGATTTTGGAATTATTTTGTTTTTGTCCTTTTATTACGTTTATTTGTGGCCTGACTTTTCTTTGAGTGTCTCATATGTTTTTACTTTTCAACTTACACTTCAGGATGGGGTTTGGGATATGTTCTATCATAACCTCGATTTTTGGATTGTGACAGATAGGCATAAATCTTGTTAGGGTTGTACCATTTGGATTGAGTGTCTAGATTCATAGCAGGGATAGGTGTGATATAACCATCTACCTTGAGCCTTTCATAAAGTTGGTCTATAGGCTTGGCTAAAGGAGTGTAGTTCTTGATGGGCTTTTTTTTGAAGTTGGGTCTATTTTTGTAATTCAGTTGAACATTATAAATAGGATAGTTAGGATATTGAGGAGGTGCTTGATAAGGAGAGAATGATGGGTAATGTGGACGCATTTGGTATTCAATAGGTGTAACATATGGTGATACAGGATAATGGGGAGGCGGTATGGGATTTTGGTATGGGCGAGGGGTTTTATTCCATGAGCCATCATCACAGAACCCACTTCTTTTGATTTTGATTTTCTGATAGTCCTTCAAATTGCAGAGCTTTGTTAGTAGTATGTAAAGCTTCTAGGTTAATGATGGTACCATTCTTGATAGCTTCCTCAATCATTTCTCATAATTTGATGATGTTGGCAAAACTCTTTTCAGCGATGATCATCATCCTGACGTAGTACTGGGGCTCTTGAGCATGAATAAAATAGTCCTTCATTTGAGATTCCTCCATAGGAGGTCTAGCCTTGGCATCTTTGGATCTCCACCTTATAGCATAATCTCGAAAAGACTCGCTTGGCATCTATTTCAGGTTTTGAATATAAAACCAGCCCAGCGCAGTTTCTACATTAAACCCAAACCTATTCATGAAATATGAAGCCATGTCCAACCAATTGGACCAGTTTCGGAAATCTTGTTCAATATATCATGACAAAGCCTCCCCTATGAGGCTCCTTATGAACATCTTCATTATTATTTTCTCATCTCTTCTAACCCCTACCAATTTTTCACAATACATTCGTAGGTAGGCATTGGGATCTCCGATGCCATTGAATAGCTCGAACTTCAGAATTTTTTAGCCCTCAGGTTGTTCAACATCCAAATGTATGAACAAGTCTTCATAACTTAAACCACCTACTTTCTTGCTCCCTTCAACATTCTGCATCCTATTGGACAAATTGTCCAATTACTCATACATGGACTTTATCAGCCTGTCTTTTTTAGAAGACTTCGACTCATGAAAATGGTGGGTGACTGGAAGGATTTAGACATATATAGGGTTGAGGTTGTGATTTTTGGTAGCATGGGCTTGGGAAATACTGATTGTCTACTTGGAAGGAATTTCATAAGCGTAAGCGGAGGTTTGTGGGTATAGAGTTGGTTCAGAGGTATTTGAATGGTAATGGTAATTTAGAGGTTAGATATGTGGGAGAATCACATGAATAATGCTTGTGGGTGGAGGAAGGTGATTTAGAAGTGACATGTGGTTTGAGCTTAGGGTGGTGCTAGGTGGTGGAGGGTGGTTTTGAAGAGTGGTTTGATTGGTGGTAGCCAAGTTATCCCTACTTTCCCCGAATAGGGTGCCAAGAGCGATCGATAGTTTGGCTAAATCACGCATGTTAACCATTTCCTCTTGTATCTCTAAAATTCTTTGCTTGAGCCTTGAAACCAGGTCACTCGACTACTATCCCCCTTCTGAAGTTTCCTCATTGACACTGTTGATATCAACCATCTTGCTTTTATTTTTGTAGCTTGATCTTTGAGGAGGAGGAGAAGGGGGGAGAAGGAGGAGCCCCTTTTAATCAAGTATGGTAAGCCAGCATGCAAGAACAGATCAACCTTTGGGGATGGGAAAAAAAAAATCAAAAGAAAAGGAAATGTAGTAGTAGATTAGAGCAATTAATAGAACAGTAAACACGTTGTTTGGGGAAAAAACTTCCTAAATGCAAGGGACCTCGTTGAGCTAGAGGTAGGCCTAAGATGACAAATAACTGATACCTGATAATTATCCAAGCCTTATTTTATCGAATTGTGGATTAGATTTAGAAAGATAGAAGATAAAGAAAGAAAACTACTTAATTCATTGATAAATTCAAAACTACTACATCATCTTGAAGCATAAAAAAACATGCAAATAAAACTAGGAAAACGGGATAACAAGGGAAAATAATCCTAGGCAAAATAAATCAAAAACTCTAGTCTCCGTCCGGGCATAACTTACTCTTGCATATCTGGGATGACATTGTATTGATGGTTCAACAAATTGCTAGCCCAAATCCTCTCTCTTTCATTGAAAATTCCAGGGAGCCCCTCTCTACTCAAGTCTCTGTCTTATGTATCCTCTAAGAGCTACACGTTATATTCATGTTTGCAAGGAGGTTGATGCACGTAAATTTCCATACTTATTAATCTTTCCCACCTTCACATTATGTTGTAGACTTGTGGAATATATGATTCAAATTCATACTCATAGTTTCCCATGTTAGATCGAAATGGTATCATTTGAATTTATCCAAATTGGCGGAGTACACGAAGAGGAGCATATGGTTGAATGCCTTTCAAGATGATAAGCTCAATAAAGTAAAGCTCATCACCCCTTATCATGGCGTAAAGAGTGTTTAACCAAAAATACTTCCATTGGATGTGGCAGCCAAAGAGTTCTTTGAGAAATGCAAACCAGTCATCAACACCAACAGGAGAAAGGAAATGTTTCATCATTTTTGGGTGGCTAGCAATTCTGTATCCCATACCGTTCAATATATCTATCAAATTGCACCTTTTTTAAAAGTGCTCGACTGCCCACATTTGCAATAAGAAGTTACACCCTTCAAAGAATATTCTGCCTCTAACACGTGCTGATAAACTTCTCATTATCTCTGCCAATATCATAGGCATTAGAGTTACTCTATCCACCCCTCTAGATAAAGTATGAACCACATAACTCAGGCGGGTGTCTATGTTCCCACTTCCTCTAGGAAAAACCAAACAACCCAATAATGCAACAGCAAAAGTATCTAAACGGTATCTTTACCATTTTTTGACTGAGCATGAAAATTCTTGATTAAATATTTTGTAACCATCACTACGACCAAAACATAAATATAGAAAGTTTAGAGATATCAATCAAAAATCTAAACCAACTAAATTTTGAATTGTATTTCAATCATAGATTTTTTAGAAACTTCTTTGGTGATTGCATATGAGGTACAATCATGTTGCGTTCCTGATAGGGTAAGTCGAGAAATCTACTAATTTCCTCTAGTGTTGGCATCAACTCAAAATTACAAAACCTGAAGACTGTCCTTGCAGGGTCCCAAAACCTCAACAATGCTTTAATCAAATAGTGGTCTGGAAGGACAAAGATAAGGTAGGTGAGGCCACCTAATAAGATGTGAACATCCCTCTCATGGTATTTTTACATTTCTCTCCATCAATCTCATAGCTTGGGGCTTACTACTATGACCATATGGGTGTCGGCAAAATTTGGGAGGGCTATTATGACTGTAAATAAAACAACAAACAAAATTCTAAACTTTAATTTGACATAATTTAGGCTTGGATTAATTAGTGAGATCACATTGACAAATAATATGCAACTTGTCCAAAGAGTGTTGGGGCCCTTTTGGATAACAGGGTGGCTACTATAATGTGGATTGACACCAAGGGTCAAACCACCTATGGTTTTATGCATGCATGATCTAATAGGGGTGTGTACATCACTATCCTAAGCTTCTAAGAATTAGGTAGACACGGACTGAAGGTTGTTCTTATACGAGAAGGTGTGTTGTCCCACGGTAGCAAAAAACTATCTGCTTATACCCACGCTTTTTCCAACTCTCTAAATATAGGGTATTCGAAGAGGATTTTGTGAGAAGTGAAAAGGCACAACATCACGAAAAGAAAAAAAAAGAGGTTCTCAAGTGGGGAAAAGTATGCACGGAATGACAGTTTATCAAAGCAGTAACATGTAGCATTTAGATGAAAAGCAGTAACACATAAATAGTTTTAAGGAAAGTGATAAATAAATAAATACGTGAAGAAAATATATGCAGTCAAATAAAGCAAAGGAGACAAAATAGACATAAACACATAAGGAATAGAAATAGGGTTTGACATGAAAACAAACAAAATATTATGGCTAAATAAAGCATATAATTATGGCAATAATATTTTAAGTAAATTAAGTTATTGGAAAAGTAAAGGAATTAATCATGGAATAAATACATGCAAATGAAGTAAGGGAAAAGAAAAGGGAGTAACATGAAAAAAAAAAAAGAGAGATTAAGAATGAAAAATAAACAGAATAAACAAACAAAATAAGATCACAAAAAAATAAACCCATATAGAAATATAAGACACGTAATGGTAAGAACCTAAGTATCCCGAGCGAAGTCGCCTTGCTATCGCGCCCCATTTTTCTCAAACCAGATTTGCAATGACGTGGCAATTCTTTTTAGGATCAAAAAAGAGAAGAGTTGCCACCTAACGAATTAAAGGTGCATTAGGGAACCATTCTATTCTAGACTAAAAATAATAAAATAATTTTAAAAGGTCTATGCAACCAGAGTTCAGATAAAGGTTCAAATTATCTCAAAAGGAAGGTGTTAGGCACCTTTTGAGGTTCACAAATATGGATCCTGGCCAAATCTTATAAATTATGGGAGTTTAAATAATAAAGCAAATAAGGTCTCTTATTTAATTTAATAATTAAAATTAAGTGATGAAAATATAATATAAAATAAGAAGTAGACAAATATTCAATTAATAAGCAATACGAATAAGGATATGATAAGCAAGAATACAGAAATCTGCACAATTATATATAGAAGAAAAATAATCAGTTTTAATTAGTTAAACTAACCCAAATAAATACAAACAAAAATATTAGGTATTTAAATAATTAAAGATTTAATGAAACTAAAATAATTATATCCTACTCGGATCAATGTCAAGCTTATTAATGGAAGATAAAATACATAAAGTATGCCTGAATCACCTTTCATCATTTTCGAGGGGCTTATCTACCCCTACCCCTCCTAAGTTCATTTGTTATTAGCCTAAGAAGATATCAAAAGAAATATAAGAACATCCTAAATGTGCCTATCGTCCCAACTCAATATCCAAGAGGCATTGGATTTACTAATTGATTAGGTTCTAGACTTAAAAAGAAAATATAGGCCTCCTAATTAGACACGTCGTCAAGCAAAATAAGCAGGACGAGCAATTAGCACATAAAATCTCAAATAAACCTCTAGATTAGTTAATTTGTATGCTTAAAAATACATACAAGTTGTAAAGGCCATGATAAATGTTAGTGTGTGTGCATACAAAACTCGGATACTACCAAGGCAAAGCTTCATCATTTAGACATATAAGAGCAATCTTGGTTTTTAAACTAGTTGTAATAAAACAAAAGCATTCTTAACAGTTATAGTTATGAACGGAAGACATTATAAAATCCTATGAACAATGGTTTCTAATTAATATCATGCTGAAATTTATGACGAGTATTGTAGGCATGATCTTTAAGTAAATAACATAAGGTAATTTATTAAACTCCCATAGGCATGATCTCTACATAAATTATCATGATAAATATTTAATAAAATTTTATAGGCATGGTTTTTATATATAACATTATTCTAAAAAAAATATTTATAAGGGCCTATAGACATGATTTCTAGTTTAAAACATGAAAACTTACTTAAAAACTTATAGGCATGATTTCTATATATATTAACAAACTAAAAATATTAAGTTGAATCCTATGAACATGATATCTAAATGATTTATTATTTAGAACCTATAGGCATGGTTTCTAAATAAAATTTCATATTCTAACATGAAGTTTTCCATTGAACAAATATTCTAATAACATGAGTTGTGATTTAGCTTAACAGATTATTTGACATATTGAAAAGATGCTTAAAGAAGTTAAAACTAGATGACATGTTTGATACAAATTCAAATTTTCCAACGTCCTAACAGATATATATATAATCTTTTTATTAAAACTAAAATCTGTGGACAATCTCGCTAAAGTCATTATTTAGAATTAAATCCAAGCATGATACTAATGACATGAATATAATAACTATGATCAAACAGTCAATTTCTACAGGCATATTTTCTAACACACACACATATAAATTATGATAAAGTAAAATAAATTCAAGTAGCACATTAGTTACCCAATTATTTTATTATATAGAGAGTGTTTTGCATACAAATTATTGCAGAATCAAAGAATAAATAACTTTAAAATACATAAGCTTGTCCAAACTTGAGAATAATACTAAATAGCTCCATAAAAATTCCATCCCCAGCAACTCTTCTTATCTTGGATCTTAAATGTTAAGGACCTGTTAAATCAAGGAAGAGTACAGAATATACATGTATAGCATATATATATATATATATATATATATATATATATACTATAATTTAGAAGATCACTCATTAAGCTCGAACAACGCTATATTTCAAGCAAATACAAAGAAGTACATGTTCACAGTAAGTCAGCTGCTATATTTCAAGCATATACAAAGGACATGTTCACAATAAGTCAGAAGAATAGACTAACATGGATGCCTCTTTTTCAATAGCAAACAGAAACTTAAAATAAAGAGTGAAAAATGTAGAAATAAAGGTATGCTAGTGAAAATCAATCCACCAATCGAAAGATGATTAATAAATAGACTTGATTTAATTACTTTGAAGCAGTGAATGCAACAATGAAATTCTGAGTGTCTTATGCGAGAGAGCAGTTATTGCTTTAAGAGATTATGTGTGTTATGCTAATGAAAAGAGTATAGAATGAAAGGACGGGTTATGTTTATATAGTAGCAAACTCAAATCAGTACAAGAAAAACAAAAGGAAGGGAAATAAATTAATGATCTAAAAATACCAAAAATAATCGAGTAAAAATAATTAATTAGTAGGCGCATGTGATTCGGTCGATATTTTATCAAAAATAAAAGAAAGACCTGACCGAAGGGAGTACCATTAATAACAAAGTAAGAATTTGCACAGATTATTATTTAAGGCACGAGGAATAAAATAATACCAATAAAATAAAAATTTGTACAGATTTATTTAGGTGAGGGAAATCAGTTAATAACAATCAGAAACATATAGAATCAAGCAAAATATAATATAAAATAATAAATATTAAAGGGAGAGATATACGAATTTTGTACAACAATTCTAACAAATTTTACCATAATATTAAATCAAAGTTAAAATCAATTATAGAATATTATACTTTACCAAACTTATATCCAAAATTACCTAGTCAATTAATAATCTGAATTGTACCACAATTAAACTAAATATTTAGAACGCCTTAAATTAAGCATATTGTTAAATGATTAAAAGAATGAGACTTGCAATAATCAAAAGTCATCAAGTATTTAGATGATTTCCACACAGTCATTTTGGGGCCTTGAGAGAAAATAGACATTAATAGGCATGTATTGACATTAAACAGCTAATCCTCAGGCTCTCGTAAAAATTAGACAGGGATATATAAATCTGGAGTTGATAATTTAACACAAACAACAAGGATTTTTCATGTATGAATCACAAAACCTATATACGAATCTGGAAACGGAATCTCAGCAAAAACCATTAAGAACAATGAATAGAGAAATATGATCATCCCAACATGTGTACATTAACTATTAAAGGAGTATGAACTTTTTAGATCTGTTCATAAAGAAACAAAATATATAGAAACTAAGGGTCAAATGGGACCATACTAGGATGGATCAGTAAAGAGCCGTCTCTAACGAAATTTCAATCTCACATTTTGTCATTTCGGCCTTGAATACTTGGCCAGAGTTGACTGGAGCATCAATTCTCTTTGTTGTTGTTGCTCGTCTACTTCGATGGAGAGAAGAAAAGATGAGGGAGGAAGTTCCTATATGGGTGGTTGGCAAGACAGCGTTCTCTCCGGTAAAGGAGTGAGCGTTGTGTCTAAGGAGAGAGCAGGGGCGAGTAGAGGGACGGCAAAGAAGGTATCTCGTCGGTTGCATGGTGAAGGCAGAGAAATAAAAAGAGCAGGGCAGGGGGTAGCTTTGCTATTATTGTCTCATGCCAGAGATGGAGTGGTGTTGGAGGAGACAACCGATCGAGAAAGAGAGAGAGAGAGAGAGAGAGAGAGAGAGAGAGAGAGAGAGAGAGAGAGAGAGAGAGAGAGAGAGAGAGAGAGAAAGCGATGGCGCCACATGGTGGCTTGATTTCGCTGGTGGCGAACAGAGGGTGAGGGAGAGGAGAGAGGCGATGTGGAGAGAGGAGGGGGGCAGTCCTGTTGGTCTTTTTTGAGGAAGAAGAGAAAATGAGATCGCTTAGGTTTTGTAATGTTTAAAATAGAAAAGTGCTCGATGAATTAATTTCATCTGTTGGATCAAGAATGATGGACGTCTAGGATTGAAATTGGCTAATGTGATTTAAAATTTAGCCACATTTAGATTCAATTGGACTCAAATTAAAATAAAATAATAAGTAATTTGACAAGAATTGACATGACTTACACAAAATTTAGGCTGAAATTGAAATAAAATTGAATATAGGAGACTATAATTTAAATAATTTGGAGGAAAAATTAAATTGGTTCCAATTTACTTAATCAAAATACTACACATATTAAATAAGTAAATCATCAATAACTTTCTCATATAAAGAAATATATTTCACAATGTATACATATTACATAAACACTTAAAATTCAAAACTTATATAAAATCATTATTCTAAATGAAAAATCCATAAGAAAAATGAATAAATAAATGGTAATAATAATAATATACCGAATAAATACTAGAATATTTAAAAGTACGAAAATCATTATTCAAAAATTAAGAATTCATACAAATAATTAAATAATTGTAATTATATAAAATAATAATAATAATAATAATAATAATAATAATAAATTTTGTAAATTATGAACATCAAGATATGTAATTAATCATATAGAAATTTACAAGCAAAAAATAAAATAAAATAGATAAGTTTAAAAATACTTACTCGATCAAACAGCAGTCTAAAAATGATTATAGGTAGATCAAAATTGGGTAACAAAAACCCCTCCATTAAGGCTTTCAGAAAATTTCCAAAGGTAGGGACCACGATTTACCACCACTGGTCGTATAGCCCTTCATGGACCGTGGTGGATTCCGTGGTGGTCGCTTCTACAGACCTTCCTGTAGGTCTTGCACCACGCTCCTTGTTCACAAACCGTGAAGGTCTTTATGGAGAAACTACAGAAACTTCCCCTGCAGACCCTGAGATTTACAAGTTTGAGTATACCCTCATGAAAAACCACCATGGACCATGGTGCCCCTCACGGGCCATGGTGGATCTCATGCTAGGTAGCCTCCCAAATATCTCAAGTCTCTTACCATGGACGGTACCATGGACTGTGGTTCCTTTGATGGTTCATGGTGATGACTCATGATGGGTCCCAATTTTCAGTTAAATAAAGGGTAATTCGGTCATTCTCTATTCTTTCATTAATGTTTGCGGACGGTTTTGAAACTAGATTCACTATGAAATTGTCCTAAATACTCCTTAGTCTATTCTTTTCCCTCATTAACTCCCAAACAACTTTAAGACTTCTCTCTCAATGTTCCTTCAAGAGTTCATCTTCTTCATCAAGGTTTTGGCTAGAATTTCTTCAAGAACAACTATCCTTTCTCAATTACAAGTTCAAATTCACTCAAGGTATGTGGGGATTGATCCATGGGTTCCTTCCACCTATGGAGTCTTAATGTTATCTTCAAATATCGTTATAAATTTCATGAATTTGTAACCCTAATTTGATGAATTGCATTGGGCTATTTTGATTATATTTTTAATATTTTAAATGATCATTATAAATATATTTCTACATGAATTGCATGATTTCAAGTTGAATTATGAATTTCCATGCATAAAGCTACTTTCAATTATAGTTATGAAGTTCATTGACGATTTATATGAGTTTTGATTATGAGTTCAATGATTTCAAAAGAAAGATTTTAAAAATGAAGTTGAGATTGATGATTGAATTATGAAAGTTATGATGACGACCAATTATGATTCAAGAAAGCTATTATGGTGTGATAAGGACAATTCTCACACAATCATGTTTAAAATGGTGATAAGGACAAATCTCACCAAAGTTTATAGATTTTTATGAATCACTAAAGTTAATGAGCTACTCTAATGATTATTTTCATGATAAAATTAATGATGATGCATCTATGTTTAAATGAGTTCCGTTGGGATATTGACTATGCACCGAGAGGACTTATAGGTGGGGTTCTATCTGGTAACATAGTTAGTTACCCAAAGTGTAAGATCTCAGAAATTGAAAAGTCAAAATGAGTGAGATTTTGAAAGAAATTTGGACTGTGCCAGTTCTCACGAGTCAACCTACGACTCATAGAGAATTCTACAAATCATAGGACGGAGCCGTAGGATTGGCATTCAGGACTAAAAATTTGGTTAAGTGTAAGGAAAGTCTACGAGTCAAGGTATGACCCATAAGAGAGTTGAAGTTTCTTAGAAACGAGTCGTAGGCTCAATGTCTGATTTCTAAAAAATAACAAGGCTCAGTACTTTTAAAATGACTCAATAGGATGAGTCGTAGGATTGTTTAAGATTTGTAAAGAGGACTCATATGGGTCCTGAGTTAAAAATTTTAACTAATCAAAGGGGAAAGTTGATGAGTTGTTTTTATGACTCGTAGGAGAATCGAAGACTCATAAGGAGGAGTCGTAGAAGCCAAATGTATTTTCCAGTAGCTACTGTTTCATGCACTTGGGTTTGACTATTTTGGTCTACGACCAGTAGAGGAAATGAAGACCTATGGAGGGCCATTCGTAAGGTCGTACCGGGTGTTCTTAATTGTGTATAGATATTAAGGTCAATTATTTAGTGTGGAAATATATTTGGAGATATTTTAAGGTCACGAGAATCCTTTAGCATAAAATTAAGTTGAAAGTTTCGTTACCGATCTATGACCGGTAGAGGAAATGACGACCTATGGAGGGCCATTCGTAAGGTCATATCGGGTGTTCTTAATTGTGCATAGATATTAAGGTCAATTATTTAGTGTGGGAATAGATTTGGAGATATGTTAAGGTCAGGAGAACCCTTTAGCATAAAGTTAAGTTGAAAGTTTCCTTACCGATTGAGTTTCAATGTAAGATTTTATTTGG
Organism: Solanum dulcamara; assembly: GCF_947179165.1. Taxonomy (NCBI): domain Eukaryota; kingdom Viridiplantae; phylum Streptophyta; class Magnoliopsida; order Solanales; family Solanaceae; genus Solanum; species Solanum dulcamara. The sequence continues at coordinate 57,575,969 of NC_077245.1, forward strand.
GTCAACTTCAAAAGATCATATTCCTAGTATATAAAGACTTATATGGTTCCTGACCTATCAAATTAAAGGTCTTTGATTTCTCTTTCTAGCGCCACTAAGTTTGTCTCATTTCGAGTTTGGAGTAAGAAGTTATAACCATTTTACTAGAGACTTCCAGATCATAAAAAGTTACGACTCAACTCTACGGCCAATAGAGTTTTCTATGAGTCGTAGACGTCAAATTCTCAAAAAAGTCCTGCATATTTTCTAGGGCTATTTTGGTCCTTTCCCAAGCCTTTTAATCTATTCTAAGTCATTTTTGGGTATTTTGAAGGAATATATCATTCCACTAACTAGTTTTCCCCTCATAATCATCAATCTAAACATTCAAGTATCTAGAATATCCTCTCAAGACTCTCTTCTTCTCCTACAAGACCCCATTGAAGGAACAACTAGGGGTTCCAATTCTTCCATCAATTTTCAAGCTTCAATTAAGAAATTCACCCAAGGTATGTGGGTATTCATCCATGGGTTCCTTCCACCCATGGAGCCCAAAGAAATCTCTACTTTTCTACCTAATTCAAGTATGTATATTTATGGGTCTTGTTAATATCCGTTAAATTGCATGAATTATGATTTATTCTATGATTACAAATCTATTTCAACATGAGTTGATGATAATTGCATGAAATTGTTGATTTTCTTATGAATTCTCTACAATGTTACCTAGGATTCATGATCTGATTATTGGTCTCGTTCAGTTCTTTTTCAATTGCATGAATTAATATTTAATTATTATTTATTTACTCAACTAAGTATGGATTATTATTAAATTTCATGAGTTTTGATGATTTACAAGTAATTTCTCTATAATGCTATTTAGGGTTCATAAATTACTTAATGGGTCCTCTTGATTATGATTCAATTGATATTTTCCTATAAGAGTAAGCATGACTTCCATTTAATTACATGATTTTCAGATGATTTCATATAGTCTAATGCATTATAATATAATTTTCAATGATAAACTATATAGTATGAGTATGATTATGTATTGGGTTCTTTTATTTATGATATATTCCATGATTATTGATTAAATTATGCATTAAATTAATATTATTTTCATGAATTGAGTATGGGTTGATATAAAGTATATGATCATGCATGTTTTCAATCAAATTTCATGACTTCTAAGCAAATTATTTATGTATTCAAGTTTCTATCCTAATTTCAAGTATAAGTTATCACTACAGAGTTCAATTATGATCAACATATGAATTTCATGCAAGTTATGGAAAGAGGTGACTTAGGATCCTTAATTGGTGACCTAGAGACCTAATGACATGTATTGTTCAAGTATGATATTGTGATGTTGAAAGGCTTTTACTCACATTGCAAGTATGATATGAAAATAAGCTATTCTATGAATTATGAAACTTATGCATAAATTTATGATTATATGTGAGGTATGATTACTATGCTATGTATTCCGTAGGATTTGACTTAGCATCGAATGAGGCTTGAGGTGGAGGCTCAACCTACTAGGTCTTTATATAAGTCTCTAGTATCATAACTACATGTCACCATAGGATTTTCCTTTATGGTCTAGCTAGTGGATCCATAAATAGCATATGTACATGACCCGCCTAGCGGGATAGAGTCTTCCTTCGCAAGTAGACTTCCCTTTCTTCCATTGTATGGGGAGACATCGGGATTCCATGTTATAGTTCACATGATCTTATTGTCAGTTATAGTTCTATTTCACATATGTATATTCTCTTTTATGTACTTTTCATGATCTCATTTATGTCTCTTAATGCTTTGATCAAATCACGTTCTCTCATGACTTTACTTGTCCTCTTTTACATCATGTTTATTTTTTTATCAATACATCTTATATTTTATATTGCATGGCATACTCACATACTTAGTAATTTTAAAGTACTAACGCATACTTCTTTTATTTGCCTACATTGTCTTATAATGTAGGGCTTGGCAATCACCCTACACACTCTCATGGCTAGATAGAAGACTTGATCACTTGATTTGGTAAGTCCTCATGCTTCGAGAACTACCTATCGAGCTTATATTTTCTTGCTACCTCTAGACTATATTGTTATTTTGAGATATTATTTTCTTGTTTGGGTGAGCTAATGGCTTGTTCTATGTGCCCACCTATGTTAGTATGATAGAGGTATGTTTAGACATAGAGTTGATGTATTCCGTTCTTGGACATATAACTTGAGTTTCCATTTTCATTCCTAGAGTTCTATGATTGAGATTATTCTTCCACTTGATTTCACTATATTTTACTTGACCTTATGAATGCAATGTATACTAAGAGGCTTGGTTGGGATCCTTTGGTTTCCCGATCGCTGTGTCACTGCTAGCCCATAGTTTAGGTTGTGACATTAGGGAATTCTAGTAGCAACCTAAGTCCCAAATGACATCACCCCTATAGGTTGCCTTCATGTCTTAGCTAGTGGATCAACATATAGCTCACAAAGTTAAAGTTGTTCTCACAAAGTATACTGTGGGAGTTACATCGAATTGCATGTTATAGATCTTATGGTCTTAAGATATTGGTTAAAGGCCTTATCCCACACAGTTTCAGTTGAGTTATGAGTTCTTATAATGATTATGAGATTCTTTTAATGTATTGGTCAATGAGATAAATGACTTTAATGTTTTTATGTTTACTCATGCTTTTGATGATATTGGTCTAGCATCCATGATTTATATTAATTATGTCCTATTTTTATTGTTCATGCATATCTCATATACTTAGTAACTTTTATGTACTAATGCATATTTTGCCTACATTATCTCATAATGTAGGGGCGGATGACGTTCATCTTATTCGTGGCTAGAGTTGACATAGCATTCACAAGTCCCTTTGGTGAGTCCTTATTTACCAAGGACGAACTTTCTTTTACGTTGATTACTAAGAATTTCTTCTATTTTGGGTAAGCTAGGAGCTTGTCCTAAAGCCCCTATCAAGTATAGACTTAGAGATAGACGATTTAAGAGGTGTAGTCCTGTTTAGACATTGAGTTGAGTTTATTTTCTCATTTACATCTATATTGAGTTTCTTCTTCTATGTATTTCATTATGTTTAAATTACCTTATTGATGCTATGTATGCCACATCAGGTAGAGTCTTGTTCATCGGTCTGAAGCACGCCACACCTATGAATAGAAGTCTATAAGGCATCTTAGGAAACACTTTACTTCTTTCATGATCTCATCGTGCTATAGAGTTGAACTCTAAGGTTTTCCCCTCTAACTCTTTCTCTTTGCGATTACTAAATCATGCCTCCACGAAGAACTATCATTCAAAGAAATGTTGAAGAGGAGCCACAAGATCTAAATGATCCCTTGAATGACCAAGTGACTAATGTTGAATTCCGAGTGGATTTTCAAGTACTTTCCCAAGTCATGACGTCCCAAGTGAAATGTGAGGTTGTATCTCCCGTGAACCCAAATGTGAGTATGGAAGAAATAAGGGTTCATAACTTCATGAGGATGAATCCTCTGGAGTTTTGGGATTCCAAGGTGGATGAGGATCCACAAGAATTTTTTGATAGCATTCCCAAGATTGTGGAGATTATGGGAATTAGCCCGGTTGAGATGGAAGAGTTGGCTACTTATCAAATGAAGGTTTTTGCTTGAATTTGGTTTGATCAATAGAAGAGTGAGAGGCCTAGAGAAGTGGATCCCATGACTTAGAAAGAATTGAAAGGAGTGTTTCTTGATCGCTTTTTTCCATTGGAGTTGAGGGAGGCCAAGATACAAGATTTCATCAATATTAAGCAAGGAGGTAAGAGTGTGAGGGAGTATGCCCTCAACTTCACCCAATTGTCAAAGTATGCTCTATTCATGGTTGTCGACCCAAGAGCTCGTCTGAGTAAGTTTGTGTCGGATGTGTTGGATTTGGTTTCTAAGGAATGCAATATAGACATGTTGATCTAGGAAATGGGAATCTCTAGACTTTTGACCTATGCGGAGAAAATAGAGGATGAGAAAGTAAGGGAGAAAATTAGGGATTCTAATAGGGCAAGGACCGATGGTGGTGATTTCTCTCATGCTAGGTCTGAAAGTGGTAGGCATCCTCATTTTTTTCAAAGGTATTCCGATCAAGGTTCTTCAAATGCTACTACTCCAAGGTTTGAAAAAGATAGGTTACCCAACCCTAAGCCTTAAAAGGTGCTTTTATTGGCCAAGTGACCCCCGCATGCAATAAATGTGGGAAGAACCACAAGGGAGAATGTCTAGCGGGTTTGAATGTGTCCTATCGATTGGCAAATTGGGTCATCATGCTAAGCAGTGTAGGGTTAAGGATGGTATTCCTCCAAGCCAAGTTGCTCATGGAGGCCAAGTTCAACAAGTTGCCCAAGCTCAACCAAAGGGTGGTTAACGCAACAACCGCTTATATGCTCTTCATGAGAGGCAAGAGTTGGAGAAGACTCCTGATGTTGTTATGATATGTTACGAGTATTTCACTATGTTGTTTATGCCTTACTTGATCCGAGTGAAAATTTATCTTTTGTTACCCCTTATGTGGCTATGAGATTTGATGTTAGCCATTAAATATTGATGGACCTTTTTCCGTGTATACTCCCATAGGAACGTCGGTTATGGCTAAAAGAGTATAGAAATTGTCCAATTTTATTTTTTAATAAACTCACCTCCATTGATCTAGTACTGCTTGATACGACCGATTTTGATATTATTCTTGGTATGGATTGGCTTTATGCATGGTATGCTTCTATATGTTGTAAAACCCGTGTGATCAAATTTCAGTTTCTAAATGAGCCAGTCCTAGAATGGAAAGGTAGTAATTTCATGTTTAAATATCAACTCGTCTCATACCTTAATGCTCGAAAAATGATTTCCAAAGGTTGTATGTACCATCTAATTCAGGTTAAAGATACTAACTCCGAGACTCCTACTCTTTAGTCAGTCTCTATTTTTTAATAAGTTTTCAGAAGTTTTACCCGAAGACATCCTCGATATTTCTCCCAAAAAGGAAATAGACTTTGGTATCAATCTTCTTTCGGATACTCAGCCTATCGCTATTCCTCCTTATCGAATGGCTCTAGCAGAATTGAAACAGTTAAAGGATCAGTTGAAGGATTTGCTAGATAAGGGCTTTATTAGATTGAGTATCTCTCCATGGGGTGCTCCGGTTCTCTTTGTTAAGAAGAAGTATGGGTCACTACGAATGTGTATATATTACCAGCAATTGAATAAGGTCATCTTAAAGAACAAGTATCCAATTCTAAGGATTGTTTATTTCTTCGATCAACTTCAAAAAGCAAGCTACTTTTCAAAAATTAATCTCCGGTCGGGTTATCATCAACTTTGAGTGAGGGAATGTGACATTCCAAAGACGGCCTTTAGAACTCGATAGTTCACTTTAATTTTTTTGGTTATGTCTTTTGGACTAACGAATGCCTGCAGCTTTTATGGATTTGATGTACAGGGTGTTCAAATATTATTTGGATATGTTTGTGAGTGTCTTCATTTATTTTTATTTACTCACAGAGTAAGGAAGAGCATGCCAATCATTTGAGAATTGTGTTGCAAATTCTCAAGGATCGCCAATTATATGCAAAGTTTAGTAAATGTGAATTTTTGTTAAAGTCAGTTGCTTTTCTTGGTCACATTATTTCCGGAGAAGGAATTATGATTGATCCAAAGAAGACCGAGGTAGTTAAGAATTGTCCTAGAACATTGACTCCTTCCGATAGTTAGAGTTTCTTGGGCCTAGCCGATTGTTATAGACAGTTTTTGAGAGGTTTTTCTTTCATTGCATCGCCCTTGGCTATTTTGACCCAAAAGAAGGTGAAATTCCAATGGTCCGAGGCATGTGAGAAAAGCTTCCAAGAGTTGAAGGATAACCTTACCTCCACTCCAGTACTGACTTTACTAGAGTTGGTTTTGGTTGTGTTCTGATGCAAAATGGTAAGGTGATAGCTTATTCTTTAAGGCAACTCAAGGCACATGAAAAGAATTACCCAACTCATGACTTGGAGTTGGAAGCATTGGTATTTGTTTTAAAGTTGTGGAGACACTATCTTTATGGTGTCCATGTGGATGTTTTCACTGATCATAAGAGTTTGCAGTATGTGCTTACTCAAAAGGACTTGAACCTTCAATAAAGGAGATGGATTGAACTGTTGAAGGATTATGACATGAGTGTGATATACCATCTGAGTAAGGTAAATATGGTTGCCGACGTTCTTATTAGGTTGTCTTTGAACAGTGTTGCTCATATTGAGGATTAGAAAAAGGAGTCAATTTGGAATGTGCATAGACTAGCCCATTTACGTGTTCGATTGGTTTATTTCGAGGATGGTAGTGTTATTGTGCAAAATTGTTCTAAATTTTCTCTTATGGCGGATGTAAAGACAAAGCAAGATAGTGATCCCGCTTTGGTTGAATTGAAGAAAGCAGTTGTCAAAAAAGCCATTGAGCCTTTCTCCTAAAGGGGAGATGGTATCTTGAGATATCAAGGTAGATTGTGTATTTCGAATGTGGATGGATTGAAATATATGATATTTTTCGAAGATCATAGTTCGAGGTATTCTATTCATCCTTGTTACACAAAGATGTATCGAGATTTAAGAGAGGTATATTGATGGAATGGCATGAAAAGTGATATTGCGTAGTTCATGGCTAAGTATCCTAATTGTCAACAAGTTAAAGTTGAGCATCAAAAATCAAGAGGTTTGACTCAAAACATTGAGATTCCTACTTGGAAGTAGGAAGCCTTGAATATGGACTTCATTATGGGTTTGCCTCGTACTCATAGGCAATAAGATTCCATTTAGGTGGTTTTTGATTGAATGACTAAGTCAACTTATTTCCTCCCAGTTAAGACTTTATTTTTAACCGAGGACTATGCTAGGTTGTATATTTGAGAGTTGGTTAAGCTTCATGGTTTTCCATTGTCTATCATTTCGGATCAAGGTACATAGTTTACATCTCAGTTTTGGAGATCTTTTCAAAGGGGTCTTGGTATCCAAGTGAAGCTTAATACAACTTTTCACCCACAAACAGATAATCAGGTTGAGCGTACCATTCAGACATTAGAGGATATATTGACATCATGTGTGATTTATATTAAAGGAAATTGGGATGATTATTTTCCATTGATAGAGTTTGCTTATAATAATAGTTATCACTCAAACATTGAAATGGCTCCATTTGATGCGTTGTATGGTAGGCGGTGTAGATCCCCTATTGGTTGGTTCGAGGTTGGTAAAGTTTCTTTGATAGGACTTGAGTTGATGGTTGAATCTATGGAAAAGGTTATACTCATTAGAGAAAGATTGAATATGGCCCAAAGATGACAAAAGTCCTACGTAGATGTGAGGAGAGGGGAACTTTAATTTGAAGTTAATGATTGGATTTACTTGAAAATTTCACCCATAAATGGTTTGATGCATTTTGATAAGAAAGGAAAGTTAAGTCCCCACTATGCTGACCCATATCAAATTTTGAGGCGGATTGGTAAGGTGGCTTATGAGTTGGATTAGCCTTCAGATTTGGCATCGGTGCATCCAGTGTTCCATTTGTCCTTGTTGAGGAAGTTTGTTGGTGTTCCTAATTCCATTGTGCCATTAGACACCATTGAAGTTAAAGAGAGTCTTTCATATGAAAAGGTTTCGGTTGAGATCTTAGATCGATAAGTTAGAAAGTTGAGAAACAAAGAAATATCTTTAGTTAAAGTGTTGTGGAAGAATCAAGAGGTTGAGGGTGATACATGGGAAGATGAAGCCGATATGATGTCACAATATCCTCATCTCTTTCCTTTCATGCCTAGTTGAGGTATTTAGTTCCTTCATGACCTAACCATCCCAAATCACGTGTTTCAGTTGTTCTCATGGTTTCATATGCATTTATGTTTTATGTTCATGACAATGTAATTACAGCGATATGAGTACCAACAATATAGTATCTGCCTGCATTTATCAACTTCTATCAATTTGTAAATAAATAATCTGAGAGTTTACACGATATGCTTTACTTAGCCAGTACATAAATCATCATTACTTCTGAATATACACAAACACATATAGATCAGTATTGGGCATACGCTCTCACGGGAAGCAAGCAGCACAAAAAAAAATTAATGATAGAGGCAATGCATTTCATGTACAATCAACGAATGCCAAAAGAGTGACCAATTGAGTAAGTGAGAATAATTGTAGAACGTTAAAATTCAAGTTTTAGAACAAAAAATAAGTTTAAAGAAGCTATCGAAAAGCCTGAGATTATTCTTGGTATGTTACACATCACTAATGTCTAGTTTTATTTTTTAACACAGAATGAGAGAAAGGACGTGAGGTTTAAACTGTGACAAGGAGACATGCCAGCACAACATAGAGGCAAGGTTGGTGACAATAGCTCAATTTTCAGTAGCTATACAAATTCATCTTGTTTCTACATGAGGTTTAAACTGTGATGTTTTGCATTCATGTTGGGCTGATATATTTCTTTCCTATTCCACTCATCCTAGCTTGAGTCTCATTAGAGGACAAATGTTCCTAAAGGGGTGATACCAAAAGTTGAAAAGTCAAAAAACGAGGAACAAAAAATGAAAAATTAAAAAAATACAACTTTTAGCATCAAGTGATGATCACAAAGGCCATTAGGGGCCGTAGTAAGCACCACGGATCGTGGTGAGCCACCGTGGTGGTGGTTCTGAAACTCATTCCTACAAGGAAGGGACCACGGGCTGTGGTGAGCATCATGGACCGTAGTGCCCTCCTTGTTGACCCCTTCCCTAAGGCCTCAAAACATTTCCAAAGGCAGGGATCACGATTTACCACCACGGGTCATATATCCCTTCACGGACCATGGTGGGTAGCTAGGGTTTCTTCAATAATAACTCTCCTTTCTTAATTACAAGTTCAAATTCACTCAAGGTATGTGGGGATTTATCCATGGGTTCCTTCCACCTATGGAGTCTCAACGATTCCTTTAAAGATCTTTTATAAATTTCATGGGTTTGTAATCCTAATTTGATGAATTGCATTGGGCTATTTTAATTATCTTTTAAATCATTTTAAATGATCATTATAAGTATGTTTCTACATGAATTGCATGATTTCAAATTTAATTATGAACTCCCATGCATAAATCTACTTTCAATTATAGTTATGAAGTTTATTGATGATTTACATGAGTTTTGATTATGAGTTCAATGATTTCAAAAGAAAGCTTTTATAAATAAAGTTGAGATTGATCATTGAATTATGAAAATTATGATGATGACCAATTATGATCCAAGAAAGCTATTATGGTGTGATAAGGACAATTCTCACACAATCATGTTTAAGATGGTGATAAGGATAAATCTCACCAAAGTTTATGGATTCTTATGAATCATTAAAATTAATGAGCTACTCTAATGATTATTTTCATAATGAAGTTAGTGATGATGCTTCTATGTTTTAATGAGTTCCATTGGGATAGTGACTAAGCACCGAGAGGACTTACAGGTGGGGTTCGGTCTGTAACGTAGTTAGTTACCCAATAGAATCCTAGTAGTAGCCTAAAGTTCCAAACTACTTGCTACCATAGATTTTCTTCACAGCTTAGCTAGTGGATCCATATATAGCTCACAAAATTATAGTTTTTCTCACGTAGTCTACCTTGGCAACTAGCCTCTCTCTTCTCGATGCGGGAGTTATATCGGATTTCATGTTATAGCTCGTACGGTATTAAGATGTCGGTTAAAGGTCTTATTCTACTTAGTTGCAGTTGAGTTATGAGTTCTTATGATGATTATGAGATTTTTTTGATGCATTGGCCAATGAGATAAATGACTTTAAAGTTTTCATGTTTACTCATGCTTTTGATGATATTGGTCTTAAATCCATGATTCATATGATTATGTCCTATGTTTATTGTTCATCCATATCTCACATACTTAGTACCTTCTATGTACTAACGTATATTTTGCCTACATTGTCTCATAATGTAGCGGCGGACAATATTCATCCTATTCATGGGTATAGTTGACAGAGAATTCACAAGTGTCTTTGGTGAGTTGTTATTTACCAAGGACGGGATTTTGTTTTATGTTGATTACTTAGACTTTTATATTTTGGGTGATCTAGGAGCTTTTCCTAAAGCCCCATCAAGTATAGACTTAGAGACATGTTTAGATGATTTAAGAAGTGTAGTCCGCTTTGGACATTGAGTTGAGTTTATTTTCTCATTGACATCTATATTGAGTTTTCTTCCGCGTATTTCATTATACTTAAATTGCCTTATGTATGCTAAGATGGTTTGTTTAGGATCTTTCAAATTCTTGATCGCCGTGGTATGACTATAACCTAGGTCGGGTCGTGATAATACGTAAGGTAAATAAATCTAAATCAAAGACACAGAAGCATAGTCTCAATAAATGGCATAAGTCTCAAAATGAGGAGCGTAAGACAACATAGACTCTCAACATCTAACATGCCTTTACTAACTTGATGGGGGCATAAAACAAGCTCCTAGCACACCCATGAAAACATAAGAGTAATGAAGTAATCAATTGGCAAAATGAAATAAGTGTCATGCCCTCGAACTCTAAGGACTCACCAATAGTATAAACATAATTTCTCTAGCCACGAACAGGAGAGTGAGCGTGATCATCTATCAAGACCCAATTTCTCAGGTCATGATAGCGCCTACTATGACCCACCAGTTGGCAAGAGGACCTATATCCCGGAACTAAGAGTAATGGTATGTCAGGGTAAAAGACCAACAATATGACTAAAAGTAATAATGAACTAACAAGAATATAACTAAACGGCAGAAGCAAATCAAAAATATATGCAACAAAAGAGATCCCTCCCAGAACCTAGAAGTCACATGTACAGAGCAACTATAAAAAGAGTATAAGTCCCAAAAATGAACCAAAGAAACAAGGTTGTCTCAAAAAGAAAAACACAGGAAAAATATATGTACAGAGGGAGACGGGTAAATCAAAAATGCTACGTCCTCACCTTTGCGTCTGATTAGGATAGCCGCAGACTCGAATTAACATCGATAGCTAGTACTTCAGGATAGCCGCAGACTCGAATTAACATCGATAGCTAGTACTTAGACCTGCATCACGAAAATATATGAAGAGTGTAGTATGAGTATCAAAACAAAAGATACCCAGTAGATATCATAGGCCGACTGACAAAGATAAGCAAAAGTAAACTGAAATGCGAGAAACTAATCACAACCAAAGACAGAACAAGATGTAAAGGTAGGTATGTACACAAGCATACTCAACACACAAAGAGGGATAAACTCGCTAGATCCATCGGGCTCCCACATACCCGATGGGTACACTCTTTTACAAGTTAAAGGTTACAACCTGAACGGACTCACATATGCCTAACAAGAGCAAAGATAATTGAAGTAAAATGAATGGTTTCGATAAAGTTTTAATAATGCCACAATTTCCCAAACCTGAATCGAACCATCCCGAAAGCGTGAGGCTTTAACCCAAATCTAAGAATAGATAAGGAAATGAACTGAAGATTCATTAGAGGATCAGGGACTCAAATCGAGATTTGAAAGAAACCAAGGACTTAAACCAAGGTGATAGAGAATCATAGACTCGAACCATGTGTAAAAAAGACCAAGGACTCGAACCCCGGTAATAGGTAATCATGGACTTGAATCATATGTAAGAGAAAACACGGACTCGAACATGGTAATAGTATCTAAGAACTCAAACCAAAGAAAGTAAGGAGAGATAGACTTGAACCTAGGTTGATAAAGGCAGTGGACTTGAGCGACGGTGAAGTGAGAAGCGATGGACTTGAACCAAGGTTGATAAAGGAAGTGGACTCGAACCATGGTAAAATAAGTCCAGGGACTCAAACTAAGGTAACAATACTAAGGAACTGACTTGAACCCCTCCCAGTAGAGTGAATTGGGGACTTGAACCACGAATAGAGAAAAGTCGATTATAATTAGGTTCAACAGCCAACTGAGCATCATGAGAGTACCCCCAAACCGAGAGCCATCAATCTATCACTCTAGCCTGAATCACATCCAACCAAAATCGTTGAAAAGACTTCCAGAACCGAGACCAAGCAATACTGAACCGATAGCAGAATAGGACATTATGGAGGTAAGGTTCCAAAGCTATGCTACTACCTAGCAAGAGCTCAAACTATCAGACTCAAGCCTGCTATATCAGTCTACAAGGAGTTAAGATGTCCATAACGACGTTGGAGAAGTTCAAAGGCCCCACAGCCCCAAAATTGCGCAATCAAAGGCAACACTAGTCTAAGCCTAGACTAAGGCCAATTATGCTTTTAAATACATAAACTAAATGCACAGCACACACCATGAGGTAGAAATAATCAACAATGATAGGAGACATGCTTAATAGTCTGGAAATTCGTCAAAATAACACCTAGGACATGAATTCTAGAAATGTAGCATGCATGATGCCGAAACCCCTCCAAGCTCATGTAATTAAATATAAAAATTCCTAAACATGCTCAGTCTAAAGAGAGGAAAACTATAGACTACTTGTAGGGAAACAACGCGCACTCCAACTTAAGGAACCTGAGCTTTCCCTTTTTGAACGGCCTCAAAATGTTGCCATACTGTCAAAAATTGAATCGTAACGTTGTTACAGTCGTTAAGACACAAAATTCATAATTTTCAAAGATGAGCCAATTTTAGGGTCTAAAATAGGAAATGTGCGATCCATGTCTGAAATTTCAAAATTGACCCCAAAATTTGGCCCTACACAGCACCCCAAGTTCATGCAATAATTTAGAACACAATACGGGTTCAGAAATCATCTAGAAACGACTATGCAACAAAAAGTCTAAATTTTAAGCTTCATTTAGGGGATAGTAAATTTTAGAAACAATTTAACCAAAATGAAACCTCGAAGGCCAAAACTAAACATATCCCGTTGTTCCTTGCGGAAAACCCCACAACTTAGCCTAAAGAATTGCTAGAAGCGGAGCTAGAATGCTCACAAAATAGGACTTCAAAATTCAAAGCAATCTTAGCTTGAAAATGTAACAACCAACCGCTAAAACATTAGATTTACATCCAACAAAGCTTTTAATGAACTCCCCAAGCTCACCAATGTGTTCCCCTCGAAATTCTCTTGACATAGACCTTTGAATCGCCAAAATTGAGCTAAGATTGAGAGAAATATCGCCTTTTGAAATATGAAACAAAGGTTGAATGCGTAGCCTTTTAATCAAGGTGACAAGACATGAATTGGCCTTTGAGAACGCCGTCTAAGTGGCCCGAGAACGCAGAGGTCAGGGGAATTGACATTCGCCAACGCATCCGAGGTCCGTGAATGCGGAGGCAAATAAAATAGACCTCAGCAAAATGATTAGACCCCACGAACGCTGAGAGAAAATTCTTGGGCCTCTAAGAAATTAACCAAGGGCCCGAATCACTAAGAGCAATTTCTCCTGCACCAGATATCAGCTGAAATGCTGATTTTCACAAAGTTCAAATACTCCGAAGGGGTGCTCAAAATTCATTCGGAATCCCGTGTGTACAAACGAGATATGCTACCCCGCCAAATTCAACATTCCAGACTCAATGGTGCAATCAAAATTTCCATACGAGGTTTTTATGACTAAAAGTAGGTCTCACACCCAAGTGCTAATTTGAGCCTAATTCCACAACAAGCCTCAAAATTAGATCAAAAGCCTCGGGAAGCAAACGAAAGGTTATTCTAGACCAAACTTGATATTCTAGAACTAACCTCGCTATCAGAATTTCCATCCAAGTATGTTTTGCAAGATTGTTGACCAAAGTTAGCCATAGGGCATATTTCAAAGAAAAAAGTGCCAAATGGCCCCAAACTCATATTGATTGCCTTGATACTCATGTCGACTATACTACTAGCCTAATTTGGCTATTTTGAACATAAAGGAAATATTAGAATTTCGTTCTGAGGTTTTTTTTTCTAAAGTTATAACTGAAGTCAACTTTTTAGGTTATAAAAGCTCCAAAATAAGGAACATGCTTAAAACCTAAAAAAATGACCAGGCGACTGAACAACAAGTGCCAACAAGTCATAAATGACTTGGGGTCGCTAAAAGAATGCTCTAAAGATGAAATGAATGCTTTATTTCTAAAATAACTTGAAGGGTCATTACAACATCCACTACTAAAAGAACTTTTGTCTGCAAAAGTAAGAGTAAAGAAGTACCTGAAGGCTCAAATAAGTCGGGGAATTGTGCCCGCATCTCTTTCTTGGTCTCCCAGGTAGCCTCATCGACTGGATGATACCTCTAATAGACCTTAACCACAGCAATAGCTCTGGATCACAACTGCGTGACATCTTTGGCAAAAAATAGCAATTGGCTCCTTAATATAGCTCAGATGGTCATCCTAGTGAACCGCATTATACTGAAGCCCATGAAACTTATCTGGAACATACTGGGACAAGATCAAAATATGAAATACCAGGTGAATAACTGAAAAGGACAAAGGTAAAGCTAACTCATATGCAACCTCGCCAACTGTCTTCACTATCTCAAAAGGGTTAATATACCTGGGGCTAAGCTTACCTCGCCTCTCAAATCTCATCATGCCCTTTATGGGAGACACACAGAAGAATACTTTATCACCAACGGCAAATCTCAATGGCCGACGCCTATGATCTACATAACTCTGGTGTCTAATCTGAGCTATCCTGAGCCTATCCTGAATCACCCTCACATAATCTAAGGCCTCCTACATCAATTCTGTACCATGCGGCCTAGGCTCCGTAGACTCAAACCAACCAATCAGAGAGCGATAACGCCTACCATATAAAGCCTCGAATGGGGCCATCTAAATACTGGAGTGGTAGTTGTTGTTGTATGCATACTCTGCCAAGGGCAAAAACTAATCTCACTAACTCCCAAAATCCATACAAGTCTGTAATATATCCTTGAGAACCTGAATTGTACGTTCTAACTGGCCATTAGTCTGTGGGTGAAAATTTTTGCTAAGGTCGACACGGGTATCCAACTCCTCCTGAAAGGTCCTGTGAAAGTTGAATGTGAGTTGTGAGCCCCGGTATGAGAAGATAGAGACAAGCACACTATAAAGATGGACCACCTCCTGAATGTTAATAGGGCCAACCTCTTGGCACTATAGGAAGTGTGAGCAGGGAGGAAGTGTGATAATTTAGTCAATTGATCCACGATGATCCACATACTATCAAGACCACAGGAACCGCAAGGCATCCCAACAATGAAGTCCATGGTGATCCACTCCCACTTCCACTCAAGAACAGGTAATATCTAAAGCTTGCCACCAGGCCTCAAATGCTCGGCCTTAACCTGCTTACAACTCAAACAAAGTGACAAATAATTTGTAATATCTCTCCCCATACCTATTTACCAGTAATGCTACCGCAAGTCACGATATATCTTAGAGATACCTAGATGGATAGAATATATAGAATCATAGGCCTCGCTAAGGATCAACTGAATCAAACCCCCAACCCTCAAAACATAGAGATGACTACAAAATATCAATACCCCATCTAAATCTAAAGTATCTAGGTCAGCGTTGTCTCCTAAATCTCAATCTCGAAGTGTAACTAATTCCTCATTCTCAATTTGATAGCGTTGAATCTGATCAAATAGAGATGACTGAGCTCCCACATAAGCTAGCAAACTAGGAATTATATATGTCAAGGTGAATCATCCAGTTCGCTAAGGACTAGATGACCAAAGCTAATGGTCGCTCCATAGTCGAAAGGAAGGCTAGACTACCCATTTTCACCACCTTCTGACTTAAGGCGTCTGCTACTACATTCGCCTTCCCTGGATAGTATAGAATAGAGAGGTCATAGTCTTTCAAGAGCTCAATGCCCTTCTGCATCAATACATAAACCAAACCAACACCGGATGCATCACAATAAATAGTGAATCCCTCACCCTCAACTGGAAGAGTCAATATAGGAGTGATGGTAAGCAACTTCCTGAGCCTCAGAATGCTCTTCTCACACTCTTTCGACTACATAAATGGAATATATTGGTGATTTAACAGAGTCAGAGGCACCGCTATAGTAGAGAACCCTTTTAGGAAGCACCTGTAGTACCCTGCCAATCCGACAAAGCTATGAATCTCAGTCACAGAGGTAGGCCTGGCCCAATCATGAATAGCCTAAATCTTCATCGAATCTACCATAATGCCATCCTTGGACACCATGTATATTATGGACTAAAGCCCAAACTTGCATTTTGAGAACTTGGTATAAATCCACTGATCTCTCAAAGTCTGGAGCATTACTCTCAAATGGTGCTTATGCTCATCCCAGCACCGTGAGTATACAAAAATATCATTGATGAAGACTACAATGAATGAGTCTAAGTATGGCTTGATTACCCTAGTCATCAAGTTCATGAATGTGGTAGGGTCATTAGTCAACCCAAACAACATCACTTAGAACTCATAGTGGCCGTAACGAGTCCTAAATGCAGTCTTAGGTACATTCGTTGCCCTAATCCTCAACTAGTGGTAGCCGGATCTCAAATCAATCCTAGAAAACACCAAGGCACCCTAAAGTTGGTCGAATAGGTCATCAATCTTAGGCATAGAGTAATGTTTCTTCACTTTCACCTTGTTCAACTGCCTGTAATCAATACACATCTGCACAGTACCGTCCTTCTTCTTAACGAACAAGACTGAGGCACCCCAAAGAGACACACTAGGCTGAATGAATCCCTTTTCCAAGAGATCTTGAAGTTGAAAACTGAGCTTCTTGATCTCTATGGGGGGCATATGGTATGGTTGGATGGAAATAAGGCAAGTACCTAACTCTACATCAATGGCGATGTTAATATCATGATGCAGAGGAAGGCCAGGCAGGTCAGCACGAAACATAACTGCAAACTCCCGAACTATAAATACTGAACCAACCGTAGGGCCCTCCCTACTTACATCTCTAATAGAATCCAAGTATGGAAAATATCTGCTAGCCACTAACCTCTACGACCGAACAAAATAAATCACCCCAACTGGCATGCGACTATAAGAGCTCTGCCACACCAACAGAAAAATACTAGGCATAGCTAAGGTAATGATATTGGCATAGTAATCCAAGACCAGAAGGTAAGGGGATAACTAGTCCATCCCCAGAATCAAGTTGAACTATACCATGTCATGTAAAATAAGGTCAATCCTAGTGTCTCACCCCTGAATAGTCACCACGCAGGATTTAAAGACCTAATCCACTATTAAAGAATCACCTATTAAGGTCAAAACATGCAATGGCTCAACTAAGGGCTCCATACTCATACTCAGTTGAGGGGCACAATATACAGATATATAAGAATAGGTGGAGCCTAGATCAAATAAAATAGAAGTGGACTAGAAAAATAATAAAACCATACCTGTGATCACATCATCCGAGGCCTCAAACTCTACTCTAGTTGGAGCATCATAAAAGTGGGCTTGGGCTCCTCTACCCTGGGCATTGACTCTGTCTCCTTCCCTGCCTCCTCAGGGACCTCCTCTTGCACGTTGATGACTACCCATGTGGTCCTGGCCCTGGCCTCTACCTCTAACTGGAGGTGTTATTATTGGCGTAAGTCTAGTTGCCTGTGGAGCTGGTGTGGCTAGTCTATAGAAATGTCTCTCACAGGACCAATGATCTATCTCCCATACTAATAGATACCCTGTGGCTATCGGCTCAAAGATAGAGGTCGGCCACCTCGACTGGAAGAACCTATTGGCTCTAATAGAAGGTGCTATTGCTGGTGCAAGTCTAGCTGCCTGTGGAGGTAGTGCAGCTGGTCTACAGAAATGTCACTCATAGGACCAATGATCTATCTCCCACACTAATAAATACCCTATGGCTATCGTCTCAAAGATGGAGGTCAACCACTTCAGCTGGAAGAACCCATTTGTAAACCACCTCAGCCTTGACTTGGACCGACACTAGAGCCACCCTGATGGTGCTGGTCACCCTCTGAAGTATGAAGGGAGGCCTGGAAGGAGTAGTTAGACTTGTCCGACTGAAATCGCTGGCGAGATCTGTCATAGGACTCCTTGGTTCTAAAGTGGCACCCACTCTAGCTATCCTCCTGCCTAGCTCTCTTACCGCTGCCTCCTTGGGCCTCGTGATGAAGCTGCTCAAGCATGCGGGCTTGGTCTACCACATCCAGAAATGAATGATCCGTTGAGACTAAAGAGTGGATCTCAATCTATAAATGGAGCCTCAATCCTCTGATGAAGTACCTAACTCTCTCCTCTTCAGTAGGTAAGATCATGGCGGCATGCCTGGAGAGCTCATAGAGTCAGGCCTCATACTATGATATGATTATAGAGCCCTACTCCAACCGTAAAAAATATTCTTGTAGCTAGTCTCTGACACTCGTGGAAATAAACCTGACTAAGAAGGCCTCTTAAAACTTAACCCACGACACTAATGGATACCTACTTGGCTTGGTCTATAGATATGAATGCCACCACTGTTGGGTAGGACCTTTTAGCTGATAAGCAGTGAAGTGGGCTCGTCTCTACTCCTCTAGACCCGAAGTCTGTAGCCGCTCTCCGCAAGTAAGTATAAATTTGGGGACATCCTCACCCACAACCCTAGAAAACCTTAGGGGTGATAGCCTAAGGAACACCCCAAGCATCTTTGGCTCCCAAAGTGGTATGACGCCTTCCAAATCATCAAGCTATATGGCAGGTGTCGGTGGCTGATGAATAACTAGTCCTTACGATGCAGGCTAGCCATGCGGCACTAGAGTTATGCCTGTTGTATACCCCCAATAACATCTAATATCTGAGTGAACATAGGCTGAAGGTTCGGAGCTGCAACTGGTTTGAGCGGTGGCTAGGCTAGTCCCAGCCCCACCGACTGATGATGTACTAGAGCATTTAGTGGCTCCACCTCTAGCTCCGAAGTATGTTCGCTATCCCGCGCTAGAGCTGGACCCCTGGCATGACCTCGAGGTCAGCCTCTACCCCTAGCACGCATGCAAGCCATCTTGTAAAAAAGAGTGGAACAAGTGAGATTTCCAAAAACTAATAAGAGACACATTGTACGACAACGGTACAAAAGAGACACATTCCTATAAACATCCTGTAGCCTCTCAAACATAAGTCACGAGCATCTCCGCACTGATTCGCAAGACTCTACTAGATATTAACTCTGTACAACTAAGACCGGTGAACCTGGGGCTCTGATAACAATATATCATGATCCAATTTCTCAGGTCATGATGGCACTTACTATGACCCACTAGTAGGCAAGCCGACCCATATCTCGGAATTGAGAGTAATGGAATATCAGGGTAAAAGACCAATAATATGACTAAAACAATAATGAACTAATAAGAAAATAACTGAATGGCGGAAGCAAAACGAAAAAATATACAACACAAGAGATCCCTCCCAAAACCTAGAAGTCACATGGGGATAACTTTTCATAAATTGGTCCAAATTAGGTGATTAAAATTTTGAATGACCCCAATATCATTACCTACAACTTTGATGGACCATAGATTCGATTCGGAGCTTACATAATTCAAATAAATTAATCTTTGCAAGACCTGGTATTGTGACAAAATGTAGAAATTGTAGAAGAAAATCAAATATCACTGTAGACTAATCCAAATCCATTAATTCTTGAACTACATGAAATAATACTTGTAGAGCTACAATTCATATAAGACATCAAATCCTAATTAGGAAGTTATCATATTCAAACATAGCTCTGAAAAAGAGTATTTTATAAAAAAAAGATTCATCTCACCAACCAGAGAAGATCTAGATCTATTTGACATCACTCATTACATCAATGGTCTTCTATTTGACATCACCCATGGCATCACAATCCTCAATTAAATTTTTAGATTTTTCTTTATAATTATTTTAATTATTGTTAGGTCCCTCCTTCACACCTATAAATACTTACCTTATTCCATGATTTTGTTCATCAACCTTTCTCAAGCAACTCTTCTTTCTATACACTTCTTTATTCATTCTCAAAAAATAACTTTAGTTTTTAGTAGTGTATAAATACTATTCTGATAATTTATATACTCTGAGTAGTACACAAAATGCTCCGATGAGGAGAAAAGGCTAGGATTCAAGAGTGTTCATTAAGTCCTTCAATTTTGAGTAACACTTCTGATTCTAGGTATGTAAGGCTTCAATGAGATTATTCCTTCCACTCTCATGCCTAAAGTATTTTGATTATATGATAAATTATGTTTATTTTCCTTAAAATATACTCTACGGTATGTGGGTGTTTATCCATGAATTCTTCCACCCTTGTAATTCAAAACTCTTTCAACTAAATATCTTGATTTCAAGTAAGATTTTCTTATGGGTAATTATTAGTTATACTTAATAGCATGAATTATGGTTAAACTAATGACTATTGATCTATTTTGATGCAAAATAATTTTATATGTATGAATTGATGGTTTACAAGTAATTTTTCTATTTATCTCTTTAAAGGTTCTTAAAATTCATGGTGGGTTGTTTAAAGATGATTTTTAATTAATGGATTTCAAAGTATTTATGCATAATTACATTTACATACATGTTTGAAAGTTGAAGTGACTTAAACCCACCTAGTTTTACTATATTTTTAATGAAGTTTGACTTTAAAGCTTTGACTCCAAATAAATATTTATGAAAGCAATGTCTATCATAAAAAAAGAAATCTTATAAAATAAAAGAATGACGAAATGCTATGAATGATGGATTCATTATGCTATTAGGACAATTATTGCATATTTGAATCACTAAAGATTTTATTGAGGTATTCTACCGAATGTGATGTCTTGAATTCTCAACCTATCTGCTATGACTATTTTAAAGTAGTAAACTATTTCGTGGGATTGACTTAGCACCGAATGAGGTATTGAGGTGGGATTTGGTAAGAGAATCTTAGTAGCAACCCCTTGTCGCATTAACTATGTGCCAACATAGGAACCCTTGTAGACTTAGGCTAATGGATCCACAAATAGCCCTTAAAGTTAAAGTTAAAGAAATGAATGAAGTTGACGGAGTTCTATCGGCAAGTAGTCTCCCCGGCCAATGTAAGGGGTTATGTTGGATTTCATGTAATCCATAAATGTCGATTATGGTCATATTCTCATAAAATGAATGTTTTAAAGATATCTATATGATTGATTATGCATGCATTGAATTATGTTTCATATTACATAAATGTTTTAATGTTTCCACAATGTTCATGAATGCCTACATACTTAGTACATTCAAAGTACTAACGCATACTTTTTTGCCTACATGATATCACCATGTAGAGACCGGTGCTCCTCTTCGTTCTCCTCCACGTGGCCAGTTAAGATTTCATTTGAAGATTACTTTTGGCGAGTTCCCATATTTTGAGAATAATACTCATTTATCTTTATACTTTATGATATATTGAGATCTTTAGACACTTACTATGGAATTTCTTTCTACTATGATTGAGGGTGAGCTAGGGACTTGTTTTGACCCCGTTAAATATAAAAGTTAGAGGTATTATTGGAGATATGTAAGATAAATATTTACTATTATAATTTTCGCTTATTTATTTATTTATTGTCATTACCTATGAAAGGCTAAAAGAATGCTAAGAGGCTTGTTTGAGGTACTTTCGGGTTTCTCACTCTCCATGTCACATCTAGACCCTAATCTTGGGTTGTGATAACGTACTACATCAAAATCATCGTCTAAGAATGCCTCTATTTAAGTCTTTGATGAGGACAAGCTCCTAGATCACCCGAATCATATGAAGAAAAGTCAAGTAAACAATGAGAACGAAAAGTCATGTCCTCAATGGAATGAGGACTCACCAACTCTTTGATATCTAAAGCACTCTAGCCATGAATCAGATGATCGATGTATGCCCCTACATTATGAGACAATGTAGGCAAAATATGTGTTAGTACTTAAAAGGTTCTAAGTATATGAGATATGCATAAACAGGTAAGAGAACGTGTGCAATATGATATAAGATGCATGACCAACATAATGAACATGAATAAGGCTTTAAATGAATTTAAAACAGATAAAAATTTATGTTCAATGCATCATAAAACTTCATAGTAAATCTCATAACTTAACATTCAACTTATGTGGGGTAAGAAATTTCACCGACATCTTAAGACCATGCGACCTATAACATCGAATCTGATGTAAACCTTATTGATAAGGAAGGGCTACTTTGCCAGGGGATATTCCATCATGGTACTCAACTCAATTCAATTTTTCTATATGTGGAACCACTAGCTAGGACCTGAAGGTAATCCTATGCGGGAACCATAGTTTGGGACTTTAGGTTCCTACTAGAAATCCCTTGGGTAACTAACTGCGTTACCGAACCAAACCCCACCTATAAGTCCTCTTGGTGCTTAGTCAATATCCCAATGGAAATTCATAAAAACATGATCATAATATAATAGGGAAAGATAGTAACTACCTATCAATCTATCTTTAAAAGACATACTAGGAATAGCCTATTAACTTTAGTGATTCATAGAAATTCATAACTTCGGTGAGAATTGTCCTTATCACCATCTTTAAATATAATTGCGTAAGATTGTACTTATCACACCATAATAACTATCTTTGATCATAATTGATCATCACCATAACTTCATCATTAAATCATAATCTCAGCTTTATTCGTGAAAACTTTATTTAAAATCATTAAACTCATAATCAACTCATAAAAATCATCTTTAACTTCATAATCATAACTTGGAAATAGTTTTATACATGGGTGTTAATAATTCAATTTAAAATCATGCAATTCATATAGAAACATGATTAGAATAATCATTCATAATAATTCAAAATGAAATTGAAACAGCCCAATGCAATTCATCAAAACTAGGGTCCGTAAACCATTGAAAAATTAAAGGATACTTTGAGAAAATTTTGGGACTCCATGGTTGAAAGGAACTCATGGATCAATCCCCATATACCTTGATTGAAATCACTCTGAATTGGGAAGAAACCTTGAAGAAATCTGAAACCGTAACTTGTAGTTTGGAGAAGAATCCTTGAGAGAATTGAGTTCTTGCCTTAGAGAATTTTTTTGAATGATTTAGAATGAGGTAAATTTCAAAGGATTAGGTAGATATAGGTTTGAACTTAGCCATAATTGTTTGTAGGTTCATTGAACCGTACTTGGGAAATGACACAATTACCTTCATTAAAACTCAAGTTTTGGATCTACGAATTTGTTCCTATGATTCATCCTCAAGTCTATGATTCGTAGACTTGAGTCGTAGTGCAGGTCTCTAAGAATTTCTGAAAAATCAAGCCTCAGGAGTTTCTACACGAGTCAATTTTATGACTCGTCATCAGGATCACGAGTCATCAGTAAGACTCGTCTTACAGGTCTAAGAAGACCCAAATTTGAAGTCTTTGATCTTCACTTATAATTCATGTCTATGGCTCATCTAAAAAACTACGAGTTGTAAACATGACTTGTCTTGCAGGGTTATGAAAACCTACAAATGGAGGTCTTTGAACTTTTGAAATGACTCCCTTTGACGAATCACAGACACTCTTACGACTCATCCTTTTGAGTCGTAGGGTGTCATTTGAGGTTTTTTCCTGGATAAACTCTTGGGACTCACTCTATGGCTCACTCTTACGAGTTGTAGAAAGCTCTACGAGTCGTAGAGTGACTCGTAAACATGAGTTCAATCAACATTTTGGAAAATTTCTTCTTGGTTCCAACTTTTCGACTTCTGGGTCTTACAAAAACAAGGAAGTCACTTTAGTGAAAGTACTTTGGAGGAATCAATTAATTGAGGGAGCTACTTGGGAAGCCAAAGCATATAGGATGGCCAAGTACCCTTACCCTTTCCTTCCAATTCTGTTTCATGGTGAGGTAATAGTTCTTCCATAGTACTCTTTTTATATTCATGTCTTTCAGTTATCCTCATGTTTCAATATGCATACATGTTCATTAAATTAGTTCAATCTTCATGTTTTAGTTCGGAGTCGGTCACTCTATTATTTTTCAGTGTTTAGCTTTCAGTATTGGGTTATAGATATTTTCCCTACTCTATTTAGCGTAGTTAGACTCCATTCGGGGATGAATGTTCCCAAGAGATAGATATTGTAACACTCCAAAAGTTCCTAGCCTAGATTAACTCAGAGGAAGCTCAAAAAAAATTATATGTCTATGGAAATCTGATTATATGTAAACCATCTAGGGACCGTAAAAGTAACTACGGATCGTAGATCGGAACTGTAGACCAACTTTAGAAATTAGGAATAATGATTTAAGATCTACGATTCAAGTTTATGGGTCCTAGATAATTTTTTGATTTATAGACTTGATCGTAGATCAAGGTTCAAAAACTCATAAAGTTACATAGAACAAGATGAGTGAGATATACATATCGTGGATGTTTGAATGGGTCATAGGAGTACCTCGTAAATCAAAGTCCTAAAATCTCATAAACTCAGACCCCATCCATACTTATGAACCAACAGTATGGGTAGTAAAATAGATTACAGACCGTAGATTAGTTTCATAGTTTGAAACTTCAGAAATTTAGAATTTCCTTTATTTTCTACGGACACTGTTCTATGGTTCATAGATGGAAAAACGGTCTATAGATGATGTCCGTAAAAGCATTCCAATAGTTTTTTATTTGGATTGTTTTGATCTTTTTTCATTCTTTTAATATCTACACTACGTCATTTTGGACTATTCTACATAGGATTAAGTGATTCTTATCGGCCTAAATCCTCCCTTACACGCATAACCTCCCAAATCAAGTTTCTTCTGTCTCAAGTTTTCTCTCAAGCAAGATCTAGGGTTCCAAGCTCCAAGACTCCATTCCAAGATTCAAACTAGTGATTCCCTTTCAAGTATGTGAGATTTCATCAATGGACATCCCTTTATCCATTGATTCCCAAAAAAACCTCAATTCGTTAAATTTATGATTCTTACAAACTTAGGGTTTCTATGAATTTCATGGGTTTTCATTGCAATTAAGTTCTTTATGTATAGATTGCATATTTTGCTCATGATTCCATGTTTTTGAAATAGTATTTTTATGAACCCTCAGTATACAAGTTATTTCATGACTTAGAACTATTAATTTCAAAAGCATGTTTTCAGATTATCAGGTTTCATAATTTTAGATACTTTCAGATAAAGTATCTTTCAGTTGTTATCACATATCATGATTCATGAGCTACTCAGTATATTATCAATTTATCAGTTTTAAGTCAATATTATTATATTATTACTGTCTTCCATTATTGCATGATTATATGAGAGTAGTACTTAGCATCGAGCGGATTTAGGGATGAAGAATTTCGGTCAGCGTTTGTGGATCTTTATTATCAATTTTTAAATCCCAAAATTACATGCCACCATAGGATATAAGGGGCTTACCATCAGTTGAGGCCAGTTCCTTAGTCTTTATACACATTAGCTTAGATCAACCTTTGTACCCTGGCAAAGTACATTTGGCCCTTTTGATGGGGATTATACATCAAACTCCATGTAGTAGCTCATGTGGTTATATTTTGATTTAGTAACTCCCATAGTCAATAATCTTTCAATTATTGTATGATCAAGTATTTCAATTATTTCAGTTCAGCTTATTTAGTTTTCATGTTATTCACTTGGTCACTGCATCAGTACGTTTCTTTAGCTCAGCATGTTTAATTATTACGTTCATTATGAATTTCCTCATACTCAATACTATACATTCAAAGTACTGACCACATACTTTCTGCCTATATTATTTGATAATATATGTTCTGACGCTCAGTATCTTGAGCGCGGTTAGTACGATCTCCACTCGGTGTTGTAGCTTGTTTGGTGAGTCCCTATCTCTAGAGGATGACTTCTATCTTTGATTTTAGCATTTATTTTCAGTTTTAGACTTTTGGAGTTAGCTAGGGGTTTGTCCTAACAACTGATATTAGTGGAGGCTTTCAGATATTCAGTTTAGATTCCGCTCACGTGTTGCTCAAATATTGCCTTTTTGTGTTAGATTTTTATTAGACTATTGGGAAAAGACATAAATTCCCTCCCCCCCTCCCGATGTTGTACCAAAAAGTCAATTACAGACTTAAACTATCATGACGATCTATTACACATTTAAACTACCTAAAAGTGAAACTATTACATACCTGAACCTATAACACCACTCTCATAGTATGTGTTGTATTACACTCGCTGCCACATGGCGCCATGTCATCGCCACGTCAGAAATTATAATTTTTTATATTCTTTTCTTTTCTTTTCTTTATTAATTAACTTTTCTTTTATTAATTATATTTTATACTAATTAACTCTATAAACAATCCATCCAATTATTTTTATATTTTATTCTTTTTTTCTTTATTATTTAACTTTTCTTTTATTAACTATATTTTATAGTAATTAGCTCTCAATTATTTATCAACCACCCATCTAATTTTTTATATTTCTTTTTTTTTATTGATTAACTTTTCTTTTATTAACTATATTTTATACTAATTAAATCCTAATTAATTATTAACTATCCATCAATTATTAACCACCCATCCGATTTTTTATGTTTTTTTTCTTTTCTTTTCTTTTCTTTATTAATTAATTTTTCTTTTATTAGCTATATTTTATACTAATTAAATCCTAATTAATTATTTTATACTAATTAAATCCTAATTAATTATTAACTACCCATCCGATTTTTTATATTTTTTTCTTTTCTTTTCTTTATTAATTAACTTTTCTTTTATTAACTATATTTAATACTAATTAATTTCTAATTAATTATTAACCACCCATCCGACACCCCCCCAAACCCCAATCATGTTCTCTACCAAAATGGGGAGAAGAATTCTTCTTCTTCTTAATGGGTTTTGAAAGAAAAAAAAATCAAGATTCAAAATAGGGAGTAAATAGAGGTGGGTGAAAAGAAGAAGAGGGTAGGTGGGTGTGAAGAAGAAAGGACGTGAGGGTGGGGTGATTTTGTTTTTTAAATTTTCTTACTTTAATGGATTTTGAAAAAAAAAATTAAGCTTCAAAATGGGAGTAAATAGAGGTGGGTGTGAATAAGAAGAGGGTAGGTGGGTGTGAAGAAGAAGAAGGTAGGTGTGAAAAAAAGAAAGGATGCGGAAGTGGGTGATTTTGTTTTTTTAATATTTTTTTTAACTGACGTGCTGTTCCTTTTTTTTTGCCACGTCAGTTGTAGGGGGGGTAATAGTTTCACTTTTAGATAGTTTAGGTGTGTAATAGGTCACCATGATAGTTTAAGTTTGTAATTGACTTTTTGATACAACTTTAGGGGGAAATTTATATCTTTTCCCGTAGACTATTTGTGTTATCTTCCCCATTTCAGTTATATTCAGTTGTTGATTTGTATATCTTATTGTCATGCTAGACATGATGTTAACTTGAGGTCACTTATGGCTCTAAGCATCGTAGCGCGACTAGAGGCTAGTCTCGGATTTGACAAATTTAAAAGGACTTGATCCAAACCCTAGAATTTGGACACAAGTTTGTGGGTAAGATAAGTATACCTAGTCACCTTATCGTAAAAGGACTTGATCCAATCCCATATTGTAAACTCATTGCATGCTTAATAGATTAATTTCATAGAAATATCGACGTTAATTTATTATGAATAGGCGAGTAGTAATTTGGGAGAATACTATGAATAATTCTAATCCGGTTAATTAGCAACGATAAATAATTTGGATTAAGGAGGAATAATTAACAATTTAATAGGATTGATGAACCATCTACAACCCTGGCACATGCATCCATATTGAATTTAATTAAATTCAATACAATAATTTTTCTTTGATACAATCTAAATCCTTTAATTTATTTATTGCACATGTAGATAATAACATAATCTCCATTTGGAGAACCTGATTATATAACAAGTTCTAGTTTAATTTAGTGAACAGTTAATCATAAGTCTCTATGAGTTCGACATCTATTTTATCATTTTATTATTTGATAATTACATATATTTATGTGTGCATTTGGAAGCAACAATAAACCTTACTAGTTAGCTCACATACGTACACTCTTATAGCCCTAACAAGAGGTCCCACTCATGAAGTACTTGATCTCTTGCAAAACTAGATTTGCAACTTGTGAGAAAGTGTCATTTGTGAAAAAGCCATGTTGCATTCCCTCAAACTCAAAATAGTGAACGTCCTTGTTTAGCTCTTTCATCTTGCTTGCATAATCTTCAACTCTATCTTTGAGAAGTTCATTTCCTCCCACAATCACCAATAGTGGATCAAGCTTAATGGGCTCTAGTTTTGGGCTTAATGGCCCAAATGGGTTAGCCAATGGGTGATCTGCAGTCGCTCCAATTGGAAGTGATAACCTCCAAAACCTGACAAACAAAGTACATAATAATTAATTAGTTGAGTATCGAGCATAATCCCAATCCAATCAATGTTTATAATTAAGAGGGAGGGTGGGACGTCCATTTTAGTATCTCAATTAGTGGTTAGACGGACTAGAGATATCAAATGGGTGGATTTGACTGAATTTGGACAATTTAAAATAAATTGAGTTAACAAATGAAAAATTTTAAATACGCCATGACCAAACTAGCCAAATTGATGAAATAGATTGGGCTAAAATGGATTAAAATGCAGGTCATAATCAAACTCGTCAAATTCTTACTAAATTTTAACTATTTTATTGTTCTTCTATAAATTTTTAGTATCAATTAATTTTTTTAAAAAATTATGGTTATATATAATATATCAAATGAAAAAATATATTTTTAAAAATATTTTGACAAAATTTCTAATAAAACAATCAAAATATATATCAATTCAATTTTAATAGATTGAAATAATAAATAGGCAAGTCACTAATCCATCCAAACTAAAACACATTGGAGAAATTGAGCAAACTTGAGTTTATTTTTGTCACCCCATTATGACTAGAAAATAATACATTCAGATTTTTTTTATCCTCTATAACAATTTTTAATATAATGATTAAATAATTAAGGGTGTGTTAGGTACAAAGAGTATATTTTCCTAAGAGAAGTTTTTCTGAAAAATAAGTTGATTTTCTTATTTATTTTAATAACAAAAAATATTATCTTAAAGTATTTATGCGTAATCTACCAAAACTCTATAAGGATGGAATGGAGGATGGTCAAAGGGTGCGGTGGGGTGGGATGAGGGAAGAGGCGTTGGGTGGATTGAGGGGTACAATAAACTAGAATGTCACTTATGAAATATGCTTCCCTTTATTCCATTAAGAAAGTCATTTTTCTCACTTTAAAGAAATTAACTTTTCTAGAAAAATATTTTTCAAATATTTTGTCCAATCAAATATAAAAGAAAACATTTTTCACCATACTACACACCCTCTTAGTTTTAGTTGAAATCAACTTTCATATAATATTATCCACTGAAGGTTAATTTAAACTTCTAGACTTATTATTGTTTTATCGATATAATATGACAGGAAATTTGGCTCACCAAGTAATGAAGAACATACATTATTTATTATTTTATTATAATAAATCAGAGACAACGACATGCATTTAGCTATATTGCTACTCTAATACATATCCTTAATGCTTGAAATTATCTAACAATTGTTGAGGATAGAATCATTTTCCATCATCCAAATCCAATACAATAATGGATTTGTCATATTGTAACCCTAATTGTAGATATATACTATTAGTAAGTTAATATATATATGAGGTGAACTTGGTCCTACCAAATCTTGTAAATGTGGATATCTTCTAGACTCTAGTAAAGACGCAATGGCTTGCCAAATTTAGATAGTATTATATTACCTAAACAGCTTTTTTGTTTCTTCTTTGTGATTATCTATCCATGAGAAAGTGAGTAGTTACGTCGATTTTATAAGATAGAATCAGAGTATGAGCAGTTGATTTGTTTGAATTTCATTTTTTATAAGAATTGATATTTTTGATTAAATCTTCTTGTTACTAAATTTTTTATAAAACAATTTATAAGTTAAAAAAAAATATTCCTTCCTTCTACAAAGAAATATTTTTCAAAAATCATATAATAAAAGTCAGTTATTATCTTTCTTTAACTTTTTATCAATGTGTAATTTTATATGTATTATATATTAATTTCTATCTGAATTTATACATTTATATTGTATTAAGTAAATTCTACCAAGTGTGTGCATAGAGTTGAGATACCTTTGAGTTGAGTATATCATTCTAGAGGGAGGTCAAATGTTTGATACACTCCTCAAATCAGTCTCGATGAGATACCTAAAACAGTACTCCTTATATAATTATTTAATTTGACATGAATTTTTTTTTAAAAATAATTAAAATTTATGGACTAAAAAAAGTCATATATATATTTATATGACAGCATTAAAAATAAAATAAAATTTTTAAGTTTAATTATTACCAAATATAGATATATTATTATTATTTTAAAAACTGAAAAAAAATTATCACAAAAGTTGAAACAGAAGCTTGTTAGAGAGGACCTACGACCACGCCTAATTTTATTTCGAATTTTGGACAAGACGACTCTTCTCACAATTCTAGATACAAGAGTCTGCGCTAGCACAGTCTGAATACATATAAAATTTTTTCTCCAATTCATGTGATACGTATAAAATTTGAAGAGTAAATATCTTAATTTTTAAATACTTTAAATTTTTAATTATTGTGATTTATAATAATGTTTATGTTATTTTTAATAAATATATGTTACTTTCTCTATAACAATTTATCCGATACTAACAGAATTTTGAGAGTCAACTGAATAATTTTTATGTCTTTTAAATATCTTAAGTTATTAATTATTGTGATTTATACTATCTTTAACGTAATTTTTAAATAATATTTGTTACTTTATTTTTCCCAATTTATAAGGCACTAATAGAATTTCGAGGGTCAATTGAACTTTTTTATTTTTTTAAATAATTTAAGTAGCTAATTATTGTGATTCACAATACTTTTACGTAATTTTCAAATAAGACATACTATTAATTTTGTCTCAGTTTATGTGGCACAAATAGAATTTCAAGAATTAACCACATTTTTTATATGTTTTTCTTAAAAAATATTTTGAGATGTTAATTATTGAGATTTATAATACTTTTTCTGTCATTTCAAATAATACATATTGCTTTCTCTACATCAATTTATGTGGCATCGATAAATTTTTTATATGTCTTTTAAATATTTTAGGTTGTTAATTATCGTAATTTATAAAAAAAAATTATGTAATCTTCATATACATAAAAAAAAATTAAAAAATAAGAAAAACAACCACGAAAAATTAGAACAGAAGAACTTATAAATGACGAAAATACCCCTACATGCCAAAGTAGGCATGTTGACATGCTGCCTGATTTGGCATGCAAAAGTCCCTCCTATATATATATATATATATATATATATATATATATATATATTCCTTGCAATTACTCTACAATAAAATGGAAAGAAAAATTTGATGCAACTAAGATGTAGTCCTTGTTTTTGATATGTTTGTTTGGTAGGAATGAAAAATATTTTGTGAAAAAGTGTTTTTATATAAAATATTTTTTAGAAAAATAAATGAGTCTATTTTTTTGTTTAGTAAATAGGTAAAATATATTATTTTTAAAATATTTATATGTAATTTAAATAAATATTATGAGAGATGGAGTGAGAATAAGAGGTGTGGGTGTGGGTGCGGGTAAAGATGATGTATTTTGAAAATGAAAAGGATACAATCTGTTGAGATGAAAAAAGAAGTTAGAAGTATTAGTTAGAATCAAGGGTAGTGTGGTCATTTTACCTACTATATGGTTAGAAATAACTAACCAAATTAGTTAGTCAATTAGACAACTAATTTGGTATATGTAGGGATATGCAACTATGTAAACATAAAGTTAGGGCATTTTGTAAAACACTGCCCCAAAAATGTGAACTCTCTTTCTCTCTCTATTCTAATCTTTCTCTTCCTTCTCTCTAGCTTCTTCCTCCTTTCTTCTTCCTTCTCAGATTCTAGAAGGAACTGAGCTCAAACAAGCTCATGGTATCAGAGCAGTGATCACTGCAACGAAGGCTCAAACAGCTGATTCAAAGACTCAAAGCTCAGAGTCAAAGAGTCAGTCAAGTGTATATCTTGTGTTTACAGATCTAAGCTTCATCGAAGCACAAACTGTAATCAACACGAATTTCCGCAACAAAGAGCTCAAAACTTGAAGAAATGACAGGCGAAGCCACTGGTTCAACTCAACGAGTGGGTATACCAAGTTCGGCAAGCTCAGCAGGGAACAATGGACAAGGTATTGACTATAATCATCCCTTATTCCTTAGCCCTACGGATGTGAGTGGTATTAGCATCATATCGTTTCAGTTGCAAGGTATTGAAAACTATACTCTGTGGAATCGGTCAATCAAATTAGCCCTACTAGGTAGAAATAAATTAGGGCTTGTGGATAGAACGTGCAGAAAAGAAATGTATGGTGAAGAACTATGGGGCCAGTGGGAAAGAGTAAATGCAATTGTGTTGTCATGGCTTATGAATTCAGTTTCGAAGAGTTTGCTGAGTGGAATTGCATTTGCTTCAAATGCATCGAGTGTGTGGACTGACCTGCAAGAGAGATTTGACAGAGTTGATGGGTCAAGAACTTATAGTCTACATAAGGAGATAGCCACTTTGCAACAAGGAACAGTTTCTGTATCAACATATTATACTAAGCTGAAAGCATTGTGGGATGAGTTTGAAGTGTTGGTGCCCTCACCGTGTTGCAATTGTGAGAAATCCAGAGGTTTTGTAGCTCACATGAATAGACAAAAGCTATATCAATTTCTAATGGGACTGAATGACACGTATCATCAAGCTAGGAGTCAAATTCTCATGATAGATCATTTGCCTAATATCAATCAAGCATATGCTATGATAGTAGGAGATGAGAGTCAAAAGGCTGTGGTTACAGGCATCAATAATTTGGGACTATATGCATCAAATTCAGAGTCAGTAGCTATGTACTCCAGAGCTGGAAATAGTTCAGGCATTGGCAATAGGTTCAAGAAGAATACCTCCTTAATCTGTGATTTCTGTAAATGTAGAGGCCACACAAAAGAGTCCTGCTACAAGGTGGTGGGGTATCCCCCAGATTTCAAGTCAAAAAGGAGGGTTCAGAATGCAAACATGGTTCATACTGATACTAATAGTCTCACTAGTCAATCTCAGCAGTCAGGTCAGGCTAACTTTTCTTATGGTCTAAACACAAATGTGTCTGATGAACCACTGTGGGGCAGAAGTAGCACAGTACAGCACACTGCAGACAAACTAACAACAACTACTCCTAACAAGACAACTGAGAGAGAGGTCAAACAACTACTTCAAGGGTGTACATTCACAAAGGATCAGTATGAGCAAATTCTTATGATGATGAACCAACAATCTTGTCCAAGAGCCAATGCACCTGAGTGCAATAAGGCAAATAATGCAGGTAAGGCCTTATTTGTGACTGAAAATAGTGAAGTGTGGATTGTGGATACAGGTGCCACAAATCATATGGTGTCTAAGCTGGAGATGCTGCTAAAGAAGTCTGTACATAAGCTTGACACTCCTAAGAATGTGTGTTTACCAAATGGTGGTACCACTCAAGTAACTCATGTTGGTTCTTGTAGTTTACCATCTAAAAGTCTGATCACAAATGTGTTTCATATTCCAGAGTTCAAGTATAACTTAATGTCTGTTAGCAAAATAACCAAGGAATTAGGCTGTTCAGTCTCCTTCTTCCCTGATTTCTGTGTTTTCCAGGAGCTTTACACTGGGAAGGTGAAGGAAGTTGGTAGAGAAGAGGGAGGCTTGTATTTGCTATGGAGTCAATTAACTCAAGGTGATACAAGTCAGACTATGAATTCTGCACACTATGTTGATGCTGCTCATCCAACAGACAAGGAGTTAGATATGGAGCTATGGCATAAAAGGCTAGGACATGCATCTTCAATTGTACTGTCAAAGATGTTTACTATGAATAAAGTTAGTAAGTGTAAGGTGTCAGACTGCTTGGTGTGTCCTTTTGCAAAACAAACTAGACCTGTATTTCCTTCTAGCATCATCAAAAGTAGTAGCTGTTTTGAGTTGATACATGTTGACCTTTGGGGACCTTATAATACTGCTACCTTTGATGGCAACAAGTACTTTCTTACAATTGTTGATGATTTTTCACTAATGACTTGGCTATTTTTACTCAAACACAAATCAGATGTATGTGTGTCTCTTAAATTGTTCCTGCAGTATACAAAAAATCAGTTTGGCAAGGTGGTCAAAGTCCTAAGGTCTGATAATGGTACTGAGTTTGTTAACTCAGTATGTGATGGTATGTTCAAAGCATTGGGTATTATACATCAAAGATCTTGTCCATACACTCCTCAACAAAATGGTGTGGCTGAGAGGAAACATAGACACCTACTAGAAGTCACCAGAGCCCTCAGATTTCAAGCTAAAATACCTATCAGGTATTGGGGTCACTGTGTACTAGCTGCTGCCTACCTCATTAACAGACTTCCTAGTAGTGTCCTTAACTTCCACACTCCTTATGAAAGATTGTATGGCAGCAAACCAGACATATCTCATTTGAGAACAATTGGCTGTTTAGCCCTTGCAAAGAACCTCACTGAACATGACAAACTCAACCCCAGATCAAGATCAACTGTGCACATGGGTTACTCAGAAGTGCAGAAAGGCTATATTCTGTTTGACCTGCATAATAACACATTCTTTGTTAGCAGGGATGTTTCCTTTAGAGAAAATATATTTCCTTTTACCAAGGCTGATGATTGTGCAACTCAGCAGCTGTTTGTGGATAACCTGCAAGACATAGGTGAGACAGCTACATAGCTTTCTCTGTCTCCCTTCATAATCTCAGGTGCTTCTCCTTCTGTATTATCAGAAGAGGCTTCATGTGTGCATCCAGGTGGTGATAAGCAAAGCTATGTGCCTATACAACCACATACTGATGTGATTGAGGCTGATATGTCTGATCCTCCTCTCACTAGAAGATCTGCCAGGTCTAAACATCCTCCCACATGGATGAAGGATTTTGTCTCCTTGAATGTTAATCAGGATGTCCAATATCCTCTGTCCAACTATGTAAGCTACTCTCACCTCTCACCTTCTCATCAACACTTTATTGCAGCTGCTTCCTCTGTGATAGAACCTTCCAGCTATGCTGAAGCTGTCAAAGATCCCAGATGGATTGAAGCCATGAAGGCAGAGATTCAAGCACTGGAATGCAACAATACCTGGGTAATTACTTCCTTACCTGCAGGGAAGAAGCCCATTGGTTGCAGATGGATCTACAAAGTTAAATACAAATCAACAGGTGAAATTGAGAGGTACAAAGCAAGACTAGTAGCTAAAGGATACAGTCAACAAGAGGGAATTGATTACAAAGAAACCTTTTCCCCTGTTGTGAAGATGGTGACTGTCAGGGCCATTCTTTCCACTGCAGCATCCAAAAATTGGCCCATTCATCAATTAGATGTCTTCAATGCATTCCTACATGGAGACCTAGAGGATGAAATATATATGCAGCTACCCCAGGGATTTGTCAGTCAAGGGGAGAAGGTATGTAGACTAACAAAGTCCCTTTATGGGCTCAAACAAGCTCCAAGGCAGTGGAACCACAAACTTACTGAAGCTCTTACATCCCTCAAGTTCAAACAAAGCCAATATGATTACTCCTTGTTCATCAACAAGTCAGCAGAAGGTATTGTAATTGTGCTTGTGTATGTAGATGACATGTTGGTCACAGGTAGCAGCCTAAAGTTGATAGAAGAGACAAAGAAAGCTCTACAAAGTGCATTCAAGATGAAGGACTTAGGGGAGCTCAAATACTTCTTGGGGATTGAATTTTCAAGATCCAAAGCAGGAATACTTATGCATCAGAGGAAGTATACACTTGATCTGATAGCAGAAGTAGGGATGACTGCAGCCAAGCCAGCAGGAACACCTATAGATGCCAACATTAAGCTTACATCAAAGCTTTATGATGAGCATGTAAACCAAAAGCAGGAAGAGTCACAAGATCCTCTAATAGAATAGGCAGCCTATCAAAAACTCATAGGTAAACTTCTATACCTCAACATGACAAGGCCAGATATAGCCTTCAGCACCCAAACATTAAGTCAGTTCCTAAATCAGCCAAAGAAGTCCCACATGGATGCAGCTCTAAGAGTAGTTAAGTATCTGAAAAGGCAACCTGGACAAGGTATACTATTGTCAAGTAAATCAGATAATCAAATCACAGCA
The DNA here is from genome assembly GCF_947179165.1 of Solanum dulcamara. Taxonomy (NCBI): domain Eukaryota; kingdom Viridiplantae; phylum Streptophyta; class Magnoliopsida; order Solanales; family Solanaceae; genus Solanum; species Solanum dulcamara. Next base: position 57,612,190 of record NC_077245.1, read on the forward strand.
TTCTGTGATGCAGACTGGGCAGCCTGTGCACTCACCAGGAAATCAGTCACAGGCTACTTGATCAAGATGGGAAAATCTCTTATTTCATGGAAAGCCAAGAAACAAACCACAGTGTCCAGAAGTTCAGCTGAAGCTGAATATAGAAGTATGGCCTCTACTATTTCAGAACTTGTGTGGCTGCTGGGAATGTTGAAAGAAGTTGATGCTGAAATGAAGGTACCAGTGCAGATATATAGTGACAGCAAAGCAGCTATTCAAATTGCTGCCAATCCTGTGCATCACGAAAGAACAAAACATATCGAAATAGATTGCCACTTCATTAGAGAGAGGTTGCAGCAAGGCATGATCAAAATCGACTACCTGTCAACCCAAGAACAACCAGCTGATCTGTTGACAAAGGGACTGCCCAGAGCTCAACATGAGTACCTTTTATCCAAGCTAGGAGTTTTAAACATTTTTGCACCTCCTAGCTTGAAGGGGAGTGTTGAGATGAAAAAAGAAGTTAGAAGTATTAGTTAGAATCAAGGGTAGTGTGGTCATTTTACCTACTATATGGTTAGAAATAACTAACCAAATTAGTTAGTCAGTTAGACAACTAATTTGGTATATGTAGGGATATGCAACTATGTAAACATAAAGTTAGGGCATTTTGTAAAACACTGCCCCAAAAATGTGAACTCTCTTTCTCTCTCTATTCTAATCTTTCTCTTCCTTCTCTCTAGCTTCTTCCTCCTTTCTTCTTCCTTCTCAGATTCTAGAAGGAACTGAGCTCAAACAAGCTCACAATCAATATAGAATATAGAATGTCACTTATAAATTTTTATTTTATTTTATATTAACAAAATCATTTTTCTAGAGAAACAAAAAAAATATTTACTAAATTTTTTAACTAAATAAAATATTTTCCACCATACCAAAAACACACTCATAAAGTAAAATGTATTTCGAAAGTTCGTGATGATAGTGGTCAGTGGAGGTTAGAGGTTCACATGGGGAACGAAAATAATCATGAGTCACAAATAGTGTATCTGAGTTCACAAATTGACAGCAGCAAATGCCACAAAACAAGTGTATATAGGTAGGTACATTCACAAAAGCACATAGAATCTCCGTTTTATTTTCCACGTTTAATTAGATATAAAAATTTTATTTTCCCTGTTCAATACATCCCTCAGACCGCTTTGCTTACCGTTCTTACAAAAATATATAGATAATTCAAAATAATTATTATGTTAAAAAGTCAAAATATAATAATTATTTATTTTCATTTTTACCCTTAATTATAAATATGAAAAAATGTTAATATGATGTAAAAGGAGAAAATACTAAATTGAGAAGAATAATAAATAAGAATAATTTAGTCAAATTACTTTTTAGTTATTATTTTTTTTAAAAAATGTGTAAAATAAAACATGACAAATAAAGTGGTCCGGAGGGTGTAATATATTAGTGATGACATAAATAAAAATAAAAATAGTGGTTAAATTATAATAATACTAAAAATTGGGTCAAAATCAAGGGATTAAATTAATTTTTTAAAGAAAAATCGACACCAAAACAATCCGTTGATTTGGCATTGGTTGGTTCCACTAAACCGACGGACAGAGTCAATGGGTCAATTTTTCTGAAATATACATAAAAAATATAGTTACTTAAAATTAAACTTAAGTGTTTATTCTTTAGACAATTCTATTTCTCGACTATATATGTTTTTTGATAAAATATTTCCGTCATTTTTATGTTTACTCTTCAGCTATAATTTTGCACTTCAACAAATAACAAAGTCTCTCGACTTTTGTATAAAATTCTAATAAAAAATTATGGGACTGCATCAATTTTCCTTTTTAAAAAAATCACTTTGTATAGTTTCAGCACATTGTTGCGCGAGAAATAAATCAACAGACATGAGACAACTGTCAATTTTATTTAAAAAGAATTAATTTGTTTTAAAAAATAAATCTTATATCGACATACTGAATCAATTCTCCTAGATTCTTTGGATTGATTCAATCCTGTCGGTTTTTCTCCTTAAATTTTAGTAGTGTTAAGAAGAAACATCACATTAAAGTAGTTGTATGTTGTATGAATCTATAGTTTTATGAAATCTTGTAAAAGTTTCATAGAACAGAAAATTATTAAATATTTTGTAACGTTACAACATAGAAATAATTTCATATGATTTTTTTTTTTTAAAAAATACAATTGATATAACCTATTATTTATAAAACAAAATAAAATCGATTTAATTTTAGTGAAACATTTTTTTTTTCAAAATAAAAGAAGAAGAAGATAATTTAAAATTCAAACCATTGAGTACCAGGTATATTCCAAGAAAGTAGCATCTCTCCTCTACTCATGGGACTAACATTTGAAAGTTGAAAATGTGAATATGTAGTGAGATATGTGGTCTGTAGTTGATTTAGTAAATTTTCCCTTTTCCTCAACACCATAAACTAGCCAACCATGATCAAAATTTAACATTATCTCCGTGCATTGTCTTAATCCCACTAAAACTTTTATCCATCCTTATCGCAATTATAACAATAGGTTCGGTCATTTTCATACTAAAGAACCTAAGATCCCATTCACACTAGCTCATTCTCTATTCAATAATTTCAATTTTCTCATTCAATAATTTATTTCTCTATCATAATTGCTCATCATAAAGTTTCTTTTAATATTAAAAAATTGTATTACATCATCTTTTGTAGCTATCTTTAACTTTTTACAAATTTCTTGAAAGTTAATTTTATAGATGGATTGACGTGAATATATAGCCGTGATTAATAAATTTGCTGCGGATCCTTTATCTTATCATCTCAAGAAAATTATACACAGACTAGTAAGTAAATTACTCATTGGATTTCAAAAAGAGAAAAACGTCTGCCTGCTTAATTATATAGATTTTGGTTTAAATTAAAGTGCGCAATAATTGAAAAAAGGAAACAAAAGTTGTTCTCACTCGAAAACAAGGTGTCACATGAGTATTTGTTTAGTTTTGAGGACATAAAACAACAGCATTTGTATCTACTCCTAAAAGAGACATTCCATATTGGATGAAAAGTCTCTGAATTCATCGAATTCCCCATACCCTGCCCTACGTCGCCATTGGTTCCTCGATGATGGATTGATTGTTAAAATAGTATAATTCCTAGCTATAAATAACTACTTTAAATTATCTTAAATTCTTCATGGCCATGCAAAAAAAAAAGAAAGAGGAGCAAGGAGAAGAATTAAAGAGATACGAGCAAGCAGTTCATATTCATTAGTTATATCGTATTCAGTAACGGATTCAGAATTTTTATGAACGGATTCAAAAAATAAAAATATAGTGTTGAAGATTTGAATTTAGAATCTTAAGGTGAATTTTGAACCCTCTAAACTGTAAGCAAATCTCTAATTTTATATTCAGAAGGTTCAAATTCTATATAGTATATAAAATATTATATATATATGATGTAATTTTTTATCGAGGGAGTTTTGGAATTGTACCTCTCAAGAATTTGCATATTCAAGAAAGGTTCATCAGGTCCCTCTGCTTCTGACTTAGTCCTTGGACTTCCCCCGAAAAATGGCGCCATGAGAACATAACCACGTACTCTAACCGGTGCCAGTTGAGGTGAGCCAACTCCAAGTCTCAGTGCCAAATGATGCGCCATGTTCCCACCAGATGAGTCTCCAATCACATAAACCCGATCATAATCATGATTTATCCATGAAGCATCATCATATGTAGTACTATTTGACAAAGCCTGATTCTGCAGCCACTTCATGGACGCAAACGCATCATCCATCGCAGCTGGAAGGCGATACTCTGGGGCCAGCCTATAGTCAGGAGCGATAACAAGTGCTTGGAGTACAGAGGAGAGACGTAGGCAACAGTTATGACAATTAGGCCACGTACGTGAACCTAAACAGAAACCTCCACCATGAAAGAAGTAAATGATTGGCAGCTGCTGCTTGTTTGCACTACATTTTGTTGGCTTGTAAAGACGGAGATACTGTTTCTCTTTTCCGTCTCCGTTGTCGTAAAGGATGTCTTTCCAGACGACTGAGCCATCGTCTTTGACAGGAAAATTATGAAAGTCAATTTGGTCATCACTTAATCGGCTAATGGATCCATCACTGTAAACTTGAAGGATACCTAAGCAGTCTTCTACTACATGAGGAAGAGAACCCATTATTTTAGGATAGCAGTGAGGTGAAGGAAATTAATCTCACTATAAATAGGGAGCAAACCAACGGATGTAGCTCAATTGGACTATTCTAAGGTTTCTTTTTTTGTTATATTAAAGCTGAAAATCGCCTACCACATGCAAGTATTCCTATTTCCCAATTTATATGCACTTTTATTTTTAGTCACTTGCAAAAGAGATGAGATGTTTTTATATTTAGCATTCTCTTAGTTTCAAAAAAAATAACCAACTTTTCTTTTTAATCTATTACAAAAATAATGATCTTTTTCTTTTTTTTAATAATATTCTAATTTCAATTTTTTAAGATCACAAGATTAAATGAGATTTTGATACATTTGATATAACTTTAATTTAGGACCACAAAATTAAATTTTTTTATTTATTTTCTTAAACTTTATGTCAAGTCAAATTAGATCACTTTTTTTTTGCAATGGAGTAAGCAAGCAAATTAACTTTAAAATATTTATTTTATCTTTAATGAAATAATTTATAATTACATAGACATTTATTATTTAATTTACAAAAAAAATATCAGATTTTTTTTTAAAATAAATTATGTTAAGTTAAACTAAATCAAATAAATTAGAATGGAGTAGTAGAAATTATTTGAACAACACTTTGTGGAATGCAAATTTCTTATTCCATTTGTTGGCCGGAAAGAAAAGAGGAATTTTTCTAATTTCCCATTTGAGGTTTCTGGAAGGGAAAGTGGGAAAAGCAGGCTGCTCTGCTTTACACGTGCAAGGTCCCAATATGTGGTTTTTCAGAGCGGGTGTCGATATCTTCGTGGATGAATTTTAAGTAGTAGTTCTTGCTATTCTATTCTACTGGTTGGAATTTACTAATTTTGTGGTATAACTAATACCTCATGAATACAGAACAAGTGCTAGGTATGTTGAGTTCCAATTAAAATTGAATTGCCACTGTTTAGAAACTCCATCCTAACAAAAACATGTTTGCATATTAACGCCAAAAAATTCTTTTCGTAACAAAACCGATAAATTAAGAGTGGTTTAAAGCGAATTGAAAGACTATTTTTACTTTACAAAGAAATACAAGTTGAAGTAGTGGTAAAATCTACATACACTTTATCTTTTTCAAATTTCATTTATGAGATTTTACTAAATATGTTGTTGTTGTAAAAGAATACTAACAGGGGCGGAAGGCAAAATCATATTAAGAGACCCTTAATTTTTTTATAAAATTTGTACACTAACAAAAAAATTATTGTCTAAACAATAGACTAATCATTTAACACAAAGAATAAGATACTTCAAAAAAAAAAAAACTAGGAAGAAGAGCACAAAGAATAAAAGTGGTGGATTATTGATGTTGAGGTCTCAAATTTAAATTGAAATTTTGGTTTGGTTATCATCACAAAAAAAAAAACGTACATAACTTAATAGTTGAAGTTTTGAGTATGGATAATGTCAAAAATATATACACCTTCGGATCAAATTTCTGATCAATTTAAATGATAACTTTAGTGCATTCTATTAAGTAGCATTCATTGGTGAATATCTAAAATAAATTATAAAAAATCAATATAATATGTTGAATTAAACGAAAAGAAGACCGATGCATAAATGCTTTTGTGTTTATGCAGTTTCAGAGAAGACAGAAAAAGAAATTCATTATGTTATCGATGTATATAACTTAATTCCTATATAAAAAGGATAAAATTGACGGGTGAAACAAATATACTAATTAATTAGTGAAAAAAAGTATCATAATTTATGATCTTATTAATATAAAATAACCTCACACAAATAATAATAATAAAAAATATATTTTGTTTTGTAGAGTATGCTCAATAGATTCAGTCAAGCAACTCTGATTCTTGTATTTTGTGTTTATATTTAGAGAACTCATCATCGTTAGATTGATTTTATACTAGTTGTCAACCTATACTAATTATTTTTCTCTATTTAGACTTGGGATTAACTATATTTCTATCCTTATAGGACCCTAACCTTGTCAAAATTATGACATTTATCTCTACATTGAAGTCATCTTCTTCTCTGATTACTATATTATTTTAGCTCTACTCTAAAATTCTCTTTTCTGTCTCCTATAAATTTTTCAATTTTCGCTTTAGCAAATACCATAATGTGTTTAATGAATAGTTGACGTAGTGTAGTGTGGGGGTGATAATACTAGTTTGAAAGATTTAGATGATGTTTGATCCTGCTTAGCTTTGCGTGCTTGATCTTTTGGTCTATATATTATATTATATGATTTTATTTATTTAAAAATTTTGTTTGAATTTGTTTGTAATCTTCTCGGACTAACAATTCAGGTTAACATTTAAGTTTACTGTCATATGTATTTTTTATGGCTAATAATAATGCATATTAGCTGAATCTCAATATATTTGAACCGTCTGTATTAATAGAAAAAATCATCCATAGGTCAGGGAATATATGAGATGGAAGTATTAATATGATTCTAAGTACGAAGAGATGTGATGGAAAGTTTGGGACCTCAGAAAGAAATATTTCATCCCATTACGAATCTCAAAAGTGATTAGATCAGGCAGAATAGATCAAAATTCCCCTAAACTTGTCGACTTTTATTTGATGTACACCTAAATTTTGTGTTGGCATAATTACCCCCCTCAACTTGGTAATTTGATAGTCGCGGCCTCCCTGAATGCTAATGTGATAAAGACGTGAATGCACTCTCTTTTTGTCGCGTGAGAAGGAAGAAAAATAAAAAAAAACCAGGTTCCAAGTGGGTATTTTCAACTATTAAATGCCACATAATCAATATAATAATTTATTTGTTTCAATCGTATTTCTCTATACTTTTTTTAATATACATTGCATATTCTATTCTGAATGTATTTTAATTTTTTTCAGATGCAATGATTATTTGTTGATATATATTTCTTTTATTTTTCAAGACCCAAATTTATAAAATTTAGTTGAAACTTTATTTATTTTATCGATATTAAGAGAAGGTTTAGCCAAAATAAAGAAATTCAAACAGATATTTTCTACAATTTTTTTTTGCGTATTTTCTTCATGCAATGTTTATTTATTTCAATTGTGCATTGTTCTTTTTTGGGAAAAGGCATAAATTTCCTCCCTGAAGTTATATCGAAAAGTCAGTTATGCGCTTAAACTATCATGACGACTTATTACACACCTAAACTACCTAAAAGTGAAACTATTACACACCTGAATGCATAACACCACTCATAATATGTGATGTATTACATTCGCTGCCATGTGTCGCCATGTTAGTGCCACGTCATCGCTAAGTCAGAAATTATATTTTAAAATATTTTTTTCTTTTCTTTTCTTTATTAATTAACTTTTCTATTATTAACTATATTTTATACTAATTAACTCCTAATTAATTATTAACTATACATCCGGTTTTTTATATTTTTTCTTTTTTTTATTAATTAATTTTTTTTTATTAACTATATTTTATACTAATTAGCTCCTAATTAATTATTAACCACTCATCCGATTTTTTATATTTCTTTTCTTTATTAATTAACTTTTCTTTTATTAACTATATTTTATACTAATTAAATCCTAATTAATATTAACTACCCATCAATTATTAACCACCTGTCCGAACTTTTCTTTTATTAATTATATTTTATACTAATTAACTCTTAATTAATTATTAACCACTCATCCGACCCCCTGACCCCCCCCTTCTAAACCCCAATCGTCTTTTCCAACAAAATGGGGAGAAGAATTCTTCTTCTTCTTAATGGATTTTGAAAGAAAAAAAATTAAGATTCAAAATGGGGAGTAAATAGAGGTGGGTGTAAAGAAGAAGATGGTAGGTGGGTGTGAAGAAGAAAGGATGTGGGGGTGGGGTGATTTTGGTTTTTAATATTTTTTTATTTTAATGGGTTTTGAAAGAAAAAAAATCAAGATTTAAAATGAGAGTAAATGGAGGTGGGTATGAAGAAGAAATGATGTGGGGGTGGGGTGATTTTGTTTTTTTAATTTTTTTTACTTTACAGAATCTAGCGCTTTTTTTTTTTTTGTCATGTCAGTTGTAAGGGGTAATAGTTTCACTTTTAGGTAGTTTAGGTGTGTAATAGGTCGCCATGATAGTTTAAGCGTGTAACTGACTTTTCGGTACAACTTCAGGGGGGAATTTATGCCTTTGGGCCAAATAAATAAAATATTTTGTTGAAATTTTATTTAGTTCTTCTTTAGATACAACAATTATTCTTTCTAACTGTGTATTTCTTTTTTTTTTCTGGTCTTGATTAAAATATCATTATCTTTAGAAAAATATAAAAAATATAGTCAAAATATCATTGTTTTAATTTTTTTAATACAAAATTGACCTTGAAAAGATGATTAAATAATTAATGAACTTAAAAAGGTAAAAATATATATTTTATTCTAAAAAAAGCCATATGGACAAAAAATTCCATGTGGCAGTACGTGTATTACACATCCATGAGTTGCCAGCATTTAAGGGGGCCGCGACTATCAAATTACTAAGTTGAGGGGGGTAATTAAGCCTACACAAAGTTTAGGTGTACACCAAATAAAAGTCTACAAGTTTAGGTGGGCTATGATCTATTCTACCATTAGATTATTCGAATTCTATGGTATTTATAAATTTCATTAGCCAATTATTGACCGTTGTTTGATCACTTGACTAGTCGAGAGATGGCGTTTTGAGACTCATACGTTTCACTTTAGATTGGATGAGACAACGATCACTTCGCAAGATGTAGAGGTGTTGCATAGCTTACATGTGAATGGTGATTTGGTACTTGGTAATGAGCCGACGAAAATCATAAAAAATAGACTAAAATATTTGTCAAAGACTATTAAATTTTATTCCACGCCTTTAAGAGTTCAATCATAACAGCCTCAAGGTCTCTACACTTAATGTGCACATGTTAGAGTAACCACAGTTGCCTAATGTGGCAACACAAGATATGGTCCATCAAAAGGCTAAATGTTACATGTTTTGGATGCTTGCTGGTATAATGGTGGCATATACATCTGCAGTTATTTAAAGCTTATGTACCTGCCTATACTTGACAACGTAATTACAATTGGGTCTTATAATTGGGTTAATGCAATTTTAGAGTGTTTGTATTGCTCTCTTTGTAAGGCCTCACAAAGAACCCAAAATGAGATAACTGAATTTTTATTACTACTCCAGATATACTTAATAACTACAAAAAATATTTATTAATATTTCTTCTAATTTATAATTACCTAATTATACATACATATTATGTTTAGATTTAGAAATGAGAGAGAGTTCATGTCCTCAAGTCTCAGGCAATAACACAAAGTGATATGAGGAATATCGTTTCTACTGATTTACATAGAGTTCACGTGCTACTAGATGGTTTGCACATTTTAGTTGGACCGACACTACCAAGTCTGTGTTGAAAGCTTTTAAGGACGCACTTGATTCCAAGAGGAAGGATCAGGTATGATGTTATATTAGTTTTGTTTTAATTTTTATGTATATTTTATTTGAGACTCCATTTTTTTTTTCTTTTCATGTAGTTTAATTGGAAGTCATATTCTTATGACTTAATTGAGAGCGTTTTGGATTATTATTTCATTGGAAGTGATATATGGCATAATATATTGAGCTTCAATGTTTTGTTGGTATGTGGTTGAGGTTCATTTGTCTGATCAAGTTATGAGGTAATTTGGATTGAAACAGACGATAACAACTTCATTTTTATTTGATTCCATAATTTTTTATCATGATTGTCAAAGAAGATCAAATATAAATTGGGAGTTGAAGCATGCGCAATGATTGCTTTTTAAAAAATCAACGGCTTTAAAATATTTTTGATGCACCAGTCAATCATGAACCAATTCGATACAATGATCCTTATCTTATTTGGCTCAGACGCATTACTTGTCATGTGATAATTCTACTATGCGTCCTTAGTGCCAATAAGGTTATGTGCCAAATTTAACAGCATATGAAAAAATGATAAGTGGTTCATATTTCTTTTGATTCAATAAAATGGTAGTAGTTATATCTTTAAATAATATTATTCAAAGTCATGAACTTAAACTTTAGGAATTTTGAAAGTGGAACTTTGAAATTTTTAGATTTGTATATGTTTGAACTCTTTGTTATATCTTTAAATAATATTATTCAAAGTCATGAACTTAAACTTTAGGAATTTTGAAAGTGGAACTTTGAAATTTTTAGGTTTTTATATGTTTGAACTCTTTAAACTTTAGAAATAACTAGAACTTAGAAGTTCATGTGGTTATTAATTTGAACTTTGGATACTTGAATTTTAGGAATTCAGAACTTTATAAATTATTTTAGTTTAGATAAATTTTGAACTTTTAGACTTTAAAACTAATTAATTAGAACTTTATGTTGTCATGAACTTGAACTTTAATAGATACTTGAATACTCCTATGTTAAAACTTTAATTTGTATATACTTGAAACTTGTAATTTTGTTCTTATTTAACTTAGAACTTCTGACTTGAATTAATTAGAACTTGAAATATTTATAATTTGAACTTAATTATTATATGAATTAATTAATTATAACTTGAATTAATCATAACATGAACTTAATTATTATATGAATTAATTAATTATAACTTGAATTAATTAGAATTTCAACTTAATTATAAGTTGAACTTAATTATTATATGAATTAATTAATTATAATTTGAATTAATCATAACTTGCACTTAATTATTATATGAATTAATTAATTATAAATTGAATTAATTAGAATTTATAGTCTCGATGAATTATAGTCATTATGAACTAATTAATTAAGCTTGAATATATATAATTTTGTAGATGGATCATCGTTTGTGGATGTATAACATGCATTATGAAGTTGGTGGTGGTTTAAAACCTGAATTTATTGATGGTGTAAGAAGTTTTATCAATCATTCCATGACATTTGATGTTTTTAAGCGAAATGGATTGGTTAGGTGTCCTTGTCGTGAATGCAGGTGCTTGAAATTTTTTAATCCAGATATAGTTATAGTTCATTTGTATGGTAATGAATTTAAGCCTAGATATTTTGTATGGGTTGATCATGGAGAAATAGATGGATTCAATAATATATTTTATAATCTACTGCCCGTGGATGAATATAATATGCTTGCACCACATGGTCAAATTAGGGTTGAACATGATAGAGTTCAACATTATACATTTCAACATGATAGAGTTCATGAAATGGTTAATGATGCTTTCGGGGTTCAAGGTGGGATGGAACCCGAATAATATTTTGATGAAACTCCTAATGAAGAAGCAAGACGCTTCTATCAACATTTAAAAGAGGTTAGTCGTCCACTATGTGAAGGGAGTCTGCATTCTGCTTTGTCGGTTGCAGTTAGTTTAATGAATATTAAATCAGATTGGAGTGTTCCTCATGCGGCTATGGACTCAATGATTGATCTTTTGGGTGAATTAGTTAATCCAGAGTTTAACATACCTAAGAACTTCTATCAGGCAAAGAGATTGGTTTTGAAGTTAGGATTGTCGTATGATAGAATTCATTATTATGTTAATGGCTGCATGTTGTTCTACAAGACTGATAGTGAATTAGAAAATTGTAAGTTTTGTGGGAAAGTTCGTTATAAGAGGACTCTTACTGGAAAGATGGTCCCAATTAAGGAGATGCATTATTTACCTCTTATTCCTAGATTAAAGAGATTGTATCATCGATGAGGTCTGCCCCACATATGAGATGGCACTGTGAATATAGAAGGTCACCGGGTGTCTTGTCTCATCCATCTGACGGAGAAGCATGGAAACATTTTGATAAAATCTATCCTGATTTTGCTAGTGAACCAAGAAATGTACGATTAGGGTTGTGTGCAGCTGACTTCACACCATTCTCTAATGCTGCCTCACCTTATTCTTGCTGGCTTGTATTTCTTACCCCGTACAACCTTCCTCCTGAAATGTGCATGACAAGTCCGTACATTTTTCTAGGTTGTGTTATTCCAGATCCTCGTAATCCTAAAAGTTTGATTGATGTCTATCTACAACCATTGATAGATGAGCTTAAATAATTGTGGTTTGAAGGAATAGTAACTTATGATATATCAACTAAGCAGAATTTTGTTATGCGTGCTGCTTTAATATGGACTATTAATGATTTTCCTGCATACGGGATGTTGTCTGGTTGGATGAATGCTGAAAGCTTGCTTGTCCTCATTGCATGGAACATAGTAAGGCATTCACCTTAAAGCATGAAAGAAAAAAATCATGGTTTGATTGTCATCGTCAATTCTTGCCAATAAACCATGAGTTTAGAAAGATAAAACATGTATTAAAAAAACTGGGTTGAAAATGATCCTCCTCCTCCATCACTGACAGGACATCAAATTTGGGAGAGAGTTTCTCAATTTCCTAAAGTTATAGAAACTCCACCATCTAGACTTTTTGGATATGGTATTGAACATAATTGGAACAAACAGTGCATATTTTAGGAGTTGCCATATTGGAAGGATAATCTCCTATGATATAATCTTGATGTGATGCGCATTGAAAAAAATTATTTTGACAATTTTTTTAATACAGTGATGGATGTTAAGGGCAAGACAAAAGATAACACAAGAGCTAGAATGGACTTACAAGAATACTGTAGGAGAAAAAAATTGTGGTTGCAAAAACTACCAAATGGTAAAATTGTCAAGCCTAAAGCCAGTTATTCATTCATATTGGATGAGAAACGTGACATATGTGAGTGGGTTAAAAATTTGAGAATGCTAGAGGGATATGCTTCAAATTTGGGTAAGTGGGCAGATCTGAATGAAGAAAAGTTGATAGGTATGAAAAACCATGATTGTCATGTATTCATGGAAATATTGATTCCTATCGCTTTTAGCTATCTACCTAAAGGGATATGGAAGCCAATCATAGAGGTAAGTCTTTTCTTTAGAGATTTATGTTCTGGAAAGTTATTGGAAAGTACTTTAGACAGGATGCAGGAAAATATTTCTGTTATTACTACAAAGCTGGAGAAGATTTTTCCATGTAGTGTTTTTGATGTGATGGAGCATCTTTCGATTCATCTTGTAAAAGAAGCCGGCCTTAGAGGTCCAGTTCAAACAAGGTGGATGTATCCATTTGAGAGGTAATGTTTTTCTTATATAAGTAATTAAGTTATTTTTCTTATATATACTATAATTATTAGTTAACATATATTTAGAAAAATTGGAAGTTGCAAACAAATAATTAAACAGAGAGGAAATATCGAAGGCTCAATTGTTCAAGCTCATATTGCGAGAGAAATTGGTGACTTTTATTCCTATTACTTTGGGGATGAAGTTCTATGTAGGAGAAATAGGCCTAATCACAATGATGAAGGTAATAGTGATCTGATGTATCCACCGATTTCAATTTTTAATTAAAGTGGTCGAGGATCTAAACAACGTAGAAGACGAGGCTTCACTACTATGGAAAGACAATCAGCTGTGACCCATATTCTTCTTAATTGTCCAAAAAATCAGCTATATCTTAAGTAAGTGTTAAATTAAATTATCAAATTACATAGTAACAATTGATTACTAACTATCAAAATTGTACATATCAATATCAGCTCATTCGTAAGCACATGGAGTAATGAAGCCATGTATACGAGGTTTTCTAAATGGCTAAAGGATTATGTAAGTGTGAAAGCTATATTGAATCAATAGGTATAATTTTTTCACTTTATAGTAAATTGTATTATTTTAAAATCAATTTGTAGGTTTATGATGAACACTCAAATGTCGAACATTCGCCATTTGTGAGAGAAATCGCACTCGGGCCTGAATCTCATATTCATACAATAAATAAATATTGTGTGAATAATTTTAAGTTTCAAACTAACAAATTTTTTATGCATAAGAAAACCAATAATAGTGGTGTGTGCGTTCAAGGTGATGTCAACGGTAATGGCCAAATTATAGAATATTATGGTGTCATTCAAGAGATTATTGAAGTAAGATATCCAGGTTGGCCTAAGAAAAAATAGTATTATTTCGGTGTAAGTGGTTTGACCCATCACATAGAGGCACAAGGGTAGACCAAAAACATAATATAATTGAAGTTAAGTACACCAGACAATATGAAAGTTATGATCCCTTTATCATTTCCCAAAATGCTAAGCAAGTCTATTACGCTCAATATCCATTGCGTAGAGATAAGGCTGATTGGTGGGTTGTTATTAAGACAAAGCCTGTGGGAAGAATTGAAATTGAGAATGTATTAGATGCAGCGTACCAAAATGATGTTGCACTTGTTCAACAACAAGTTGATATTGAGTTGGAAACCACACTAGAACATCCTCAACACATACTAGAAGAGGTTTCCGATGATGAATTTATAATGTTAAATGTTGATGAAGAAATAAATGAGGAATATGAATCATTTGAGGAGGAGGAATGGAATGACAATGAATATGAAACATCCGAGGATGAGGAATGGAAAGATGACGAAAATGAAACGAGTGAGGAGGAATACAGTGGTAGATTATAATAGTATGTAAGTTATTTATTTCCCTAACCCTAAATTTATTTAATTTATATTTTTTATATATTGTATCGTTACTTTACATGCAGATGTCATTTGGAGATGGTGATAGATTCCGGGATCATCTTGGGGTTAGCCATTCTGGTAGAAGTAAAAAGAAGTCTAGAAGACCTGTTGATCCTGAGGATATCCCAGGACATATTTCTTCAATACCGGAGATGCAGCACCGCCGAGCTAGTCCTGCACATATTAATGTTGTTCCTTTTGGGACTATGAATCCTTTAGTTTACCATAGTCAGTTCCGGACCACGCGACGTTTCTTCTTCTTCACAGGTCAGATATACTTCATATGATCAGACCTACCAGCTATCCACATAGGTTATTACTCGACCCCCGCGAGTATCATCTTCTTCTTCTCTATCTCCCACAGTTCCATCTCTCGGATATCAATCATCTCCTCACATATCTAATCTGAGACTTAGAGATTCTAGTGTTGAGACTGACACTCCTACAGCATCAACTTCACCTTCTTCTGCTGCTAGACTAGATGCAGTACATGATGTGCCTGAGTTATCTCCTGGGCAGAGGGACAAACTTGAGAGAGTCATGATTGAGTCTGGTGTATCCTCATAAATTTAATGTTTTATTTATTTATTTTTTCTACATTACTAAATTATTCATGATAATCACATATTTATTATATGTCTTGTAGGTGGCATCCTTCGAAGGAGGCTACGAGGGATCTTTAGGAGAGTGTTAGGAGGCTATATATAGAGCCCTATCACTCTTGGCGGGAGATTCTAAACAGTATCCGTCAAGCGATATTTAATGAATTCAAGATATATATATGTTTAAATCTATTTTTTTAAGTTACATTTAATATTTTTACTATACTTTACTTAACTAATTATTTAACGTTATTCATTTTTTCAGACTTTATGTACCTGGGAGCCAAGGTACAATATGGTCATTGCGACCACTTTTGAAAGAAAAATAAGCGCTAGACTGTCTAGCTGGCTAAAGAAAGCTAGGGATGATGAGGCACCTCTGAGTTGGATGCTGCCTCATATATTTGAAGAATTATGCCGGTATTTGATACCGAAGAAATCAAGGCTTGTCCGATCAAGGAAAAAAAGTAAGAGCCAGCCTAAAGGGTGGTTCGTTGCACACTTAAGGTGCAAAGAGTGTTGGTACGATTCAGAGGGAGATGGTAAGGTTTCTAAATTTTAAGTTTAAATTCATTTTCTGAAATAAAATATTTCACAAAATATTATTTCATCATGAAGTCTTTAAAAAGACTCATGTGAAGAAAAAGACTAATGCATCGGATCCGGATGAGTGGACGGAGGAAAGGGACGAACGAGCCTATGTAAGTTATTTAAGATATAATGTATAATATATTTTGATTTTAAGTTTTATTTTTAATATATATATTGATTATAACTTTTATTTTCTAATATGCAGCAAGATTATGAGTGGCACATATGTGAGATGGGAGATTCGGTTTAGCTAACGCCTTAACAGTCCACTCAAATTTGGACAGAAAAAGTGGTTGAAGGCAGCCACAAGGGCCGAATATATGGAATGGGCTCTAGGAATAATATACGACGACTCCAATTAGATTTAGAAGGTATTGGATCATCGCGTCAAGACGAGGCCATTAACGGGGTTCAGATAGCTGCAATGTCTCAGCAAATTGCAGAACTTACACGCGCATTGGCAGAATCAGAGAAAAGATGGGTCGCAGATCAAAAAAGTATGAATGAACAAGTTGAGAAAATTAAATAACAAGTGCTCAACCTCGCCCGTCAGCCTCCGCCTCGTTATTCAAGAGGGTCCACTCCGGATGATTCCGACGATAGTGATGAATATATAGCAAATAGTCCTTAGGGTTCCTTATGTTAGTTTGTGAACATTTTGAAATTTTTTGTTAACTTTGAAATACTTTAAATTGTTTTAAATTATGATTTTATTCGTTTTAAGTGTTTAATTATGTTTGTTATTATGTATTTTGCATATTTTATTTATTGTTATTTGTGTTTGAATGGGCTAAATTGCATACAAGTGAATTGAATTTTGATTGCAGTTGGCCAGCTGAAACTGCAGGTTTTTGCTGTCAAAAATGTTGTAGAAAAGTGACGTACAGGATCCTTTAGTCCGTCGTTTTTCTGGATATTTATTTTTACATTTTTCTAGAAAAGTGACGGACGGAGACTCAAAATCTGTCACTTTTTTGCAAATTTTTAAGAAGCCAATATAATAAAAGCGACGGATGGAGACTAATAGTTCGTCGCTTTTTATTAAATAATTATTTTTTTAAAAAAATAAAAAGACGGAGTTCGCTGTTTTTTACATATATGTTTTTTAATTAAAAATAAATCAGGGGGCGACACAGTCCGTCGCTTTTTATGGCCCTGTCCATCGCTCCTTTAAAAGCGTGGAGCAAAAAAGCGACGCAGTCCGTCGCTCTTTTGTGTCAATTTTTCACCTTTTTTTAGTAGTGAAAATCACAACTTCAATGATAAGCATCGCAATTCGATAATGAGGAGTAATGAAAGAACACGAAATTCAAGAGATGGTTAAAACCCTAAGTTTAACTCTTAATGTCTGAATTTAGATGTAGGGAATGAGGACAAACTTAGTCCAAAACTATGAGCAGCCTTACATACCCGAAAGAACTAAATTCTTGAAGAACTTGAAGAAGATGCACAAAACTCCAGATTTTCTCCTATTTAGTCCTTGCTCTAAATCTTGAGAATGATTATGAGAGTATTAGGGTTAAGCTAAACTGATAAAGACCCTAATTGTATCCCAAAACGTCAAGGCTTGGACTATAAAAAGGTAGAAAAAACCCAAATACCCTTTATTAAAATCTATTGAAGTCGTCTACGGGGGCTATCTACGATCCGTAGAAACTTCTATAAGCCGTAATAGCCACTCATAGAGACTTAGCTGAAATATGGGGTTCTCTGAAGTTTGGGTTTATGGAACCTTTTGCGGTCCATAAACCCTTCTATGGGTTATACAAGTTGTTCATGGAAAAAGTATTTAGGCTGGGATTTTAGGACCTTGGTTTTAAAAAATATCCTACGGCCCGTAAACCCTTTTATGCGTCATAAAAAGGATCATTGAAAATATATTGAGGGGGTGATATTTCACGACATTGATCTACATAACCTTCTACGATCTATAGATTGGTTTATGGCTCATAGACCAACTCGTCCTGTACACTTAGAATTTTCTGGGTTTCAGAACTTGATCTATGGATCAAGTCTATGACTCGTACAAAGTTGTATGTCCCATACACTTGGCCTATAAACCTCAACCTTTCCTCACTGATTTTTGAAGTTTGACTCCACAAGCCCATCTACTATCCGTGGATGCTTTTACGGGATGTAGATAGTATCCGTAAAAGTCATTCTTCCGCAGATTTGAAGTCTTTTGCTAGGGTTTTTGGACTGAACTGAGTTAAAATAGTTTGGAGTGTTATAGTACTTGCCTTGCACATTCCTTCTAAAGGAGAGTAAAACTTTACTACTCTTCTCAAAGTTGAAGTGCCATTCATAAGTAGAGTGAATACCGCACTCAAATATTTAAATTCACAATAAATGTGATAACAACATAGAAATAATTTAATCTCACTCTCACAAAGATATTCAAATGCATACAGGTAGAACCATAGACTTTAGGTCATAACTAATGTAGATTCACAAAGCTCAAAATTACCTAGAACTTGGAGGAAATTATCTTGTCTTGGGTAATGGAAGGGAAAATTTAGGATCAAGTGACTCAAAACCTCCATCAATGCTATCAATTAACTATTTGAAACCATTCCTTTTACTTGTTTTCATCCTTATATCCTTTTAAGAACATTCATTTTTTTTCTCAAGGGAGGGTAGCATTCTTTAAAACTCTTCACCATTTAAGGAAAAACTTTGACACTTGAAACATTTTCAAATTGTGCTCCCCCCAAACTTAGAGTTTTTGCCTTATCTAAGACTTCCCCTTCATGACACCCCCAAAAGGGGTCCTGCGGACCATAGGAAGTTCTACGGATCATAGAATAACCCGTATAGTGAGGTTCAGAGACCTAATTTTCTGGTATTTTTAAAGTATGAAGGACAAAAGGTTCCCATGACTTGTAGAAGAGTCTATGACCCATTGACGTGAGCCATAAGGATGATGGCCAAATCTAGTAGAATTTTGAGAATGGCTTCTACAGATACTTTAAGGGCTCGTGAAAGAATTTAAAACCCATAGGACAAGGTTTGTAGGTTTGAGGTACAATTCCAGTAGCTCTGAAAATTAGACGCAAGTTCTAAGGACCCTCTTGATGAATCGTAGTAATTCCTACAGACTATAGGTTCGGTTCATAAGGTCACTTTGATAGAGTTTATTCAGGGTTATTTTGGACATTTACCATTCTTTTAACTTCTAAACTACATCATTTTGAGTTATGTTATTGGACCTAGAACTACCATATCCCTTCAAACACTCCCTATTCCCTCCTAATCTCCTAAAATAATCTAAAACACTCAAGGTTCTCTCTCAAGGTTTCTTCTCCAAGTCAATGTTAGGGTTTCAAGGTCAAGGTCAAGTATCCATTGTTAGAGCTTGATTTTAGGTCTTTGATTATCAAGATATGTGGGGATTCACCAATGGATTCCTTTCATCCATTGGATCCTAAAAGATCTCATTCTTTCAAATTCAATTTCACCCAATTCAATGAGGGTTTTATGTCAAATCTCATGGGTCCTTTTTATTTTGATTCAATTGATGTTATTCTACTTTATTATGTATGAATTTACTAAGATACATGATTTTCAATTGATTTCATATGGACCCATGCATTATGTGTATGATTTTTACATATGAACTATGAATTACGATCATGACATTGATTAAGGATTTATTCATATTTTATGAAAATGATGAAGTATATTTTCAAGTATGTATCAATAAATTATGAAAGATTTTCTATTAATATGAATGAAATCATAATTTAGATGCTTAGAAAGGTAAGTGTCTATATGAATTATGTTATGACTCATGATTTGAAAGGAGCTATTATTTTATGATTTTATGATGTGGATTGGTGATTGATCATTGCCTTTACTAATGCTATGCTGATAATTGATTCTATCTATTCTGTTAGGATTTGACTTAGCACTGAGAGAGCTTGAGGTGGAGGCTTGGTAAGGGAGTATCCAGTAGCAACCTCTATTCTAAAACTAAGTGCCCCCGTAGGTTGTCTTAAATGACTTAGCTAGTCGATCCACAAATATCTCATGATGATAATGATGCAGAGTCTACCTTGACAAGTAGTTTATCCTTTTTTGGTGTAGGAGTTACACCGGATTCCATGCTATAGCTCACATGGTATTATTGTCGGTTACTGTCCATATCCCAAAAAATGGTTATGTTTTCTTACAAGATTTTACATGATGTCTTTTTATGATGCATTGATCTTATCTCATAATTTTATGATTTACTTCATGCTTTTCAAGGATTTTTTATCACACATTTCATATTCATGCTTATTATGTTCTTGTATTTATTTTATGCATATTTATGACATACTTAGTACATTTTATGTGCTAATGTATACTTTTGCCTATATTATTTCATAATATATGTCACGACGCTCTTGCCCATCTCGTGGCTTGCACAGGTTCCTGTTGGCTTTATTAGTTTTGTGAGTCCTCATGATTCGAGGGTACAACTTCTATGTTATTTCTTTATGTTCAAACTATTTCACTTTCTTATATTTTGAGCGAGCTAAGGCTTGTCCTATGCCCTCGTCTATGTTAGTAGAGGCATTGTCAGACTAGACTAATGTGCTTATGTTCATTTCACACGTTATATTTTGAAATCTCTTTTATCGAGATTCCTATGTTTTGAGACTTAACTTCCACATTTAAGTGTACCTTTGATTTCATGTTATCTAATATCATGCAGGATATGCTAAGAGGCTTATTTAGGATCTCTTAGGATTATAGGAGCCGTATCACATATAGGGTCTAGCTTCAGTTGTGATACTAATTACTTGGATGGAGGTTCCTTCATGAGTCTCAGTTTCCCTCTAGCTTCCATTGCTCTTGACCAGATTACAAAGACCAATATGGTATGGCATACTAGATATAAGGCAAGGTCTGTAGGTACAGTTGCGCCAATAATGACAAATAAGATAAGAAGGAAAGATGAGGAACGAGACAAACAGATGGCTAAGATGATGACTAATGTGGAGCTCCTAGATAAACACATGTTATGAACCAGAGAAAAAATGTGAATACAATTGGGGCACATACTGCATCATCACTTGAAAAGGATGCTTCCTATGCCTCATTTGATAAAGATATTAGATATTTGGTGAACCAAGGTTCAGGTGCTCGACTAGGGTACTAAGTGACCAATCAAGGTCCTTAGTGTCCTCAGGATAAAAATTGAGGTTGGAGCGATCAAGATGGTCTATGGAGAGACCAAGAAAGGCAAGCATGGGTAAGATCGAGTGATTGGAGATGATAGGTACAATCATTAGAGTTTAAATTCATATGTGCCTCCACAAAAAATCTAAGTATCCCTATAACCAAGCAAGCGTGAGTGACCCGGTAGTTCAAAAATAAAAGAGACATTAAGCCCAGTTCTCGAGAAGATTAAGTCTATAGATAATGGAGTTAAGAAGCTCAAAATTGATGTATCCAATTTAACTCAGACCATTAGCTCCCCCTCTACTATAGTCAAACACTTGGAGACCCAAATGAATCATTTTTCGGCTCAAATAAACCCAAGATCCAAAGTTACACTCCAAGAGACACTCTCCCAGACCTAAAAAATGAAGGCTATTGTATGGATATAGTCACAATGAGTGAAAAAGTGCTTGATAATGCCAAGTTTGTGCCTAAAAATATTGCTAGTGAGAAGGTTGAGGATGGGTTGAATCTTAGTGCACCCATCTGAATTATTGTTGATGAAGAGTTATCGATTGAGGAGAGAAGGTTATTGATTATGAGAGAAAGGAGGATGAACATCCTAATGTGGTACTATGAATTAAGGAAGAAATAGGAAATAAATCTGCTAATGGTGATGTGCCTTAGTGTCCCCCTCCTTGTCATTAAAGAGTGATAAATAAGAAAGAGGATGGTAATTTTAAGAAGTTTGTAGATAAGCTCCGCAACTTGTCCGTGAATTTCCACTAACTGATGCTCTATTGCAAATATCAGGGTACTCAAAGTTCAGGAATGAGCTACTAAAAAAGAAGAGTATGGTTAATATGGGTACTATTGAAGTGTCTCACCATTGCAATGTTATAATGTCCAGCAATTTGGCCCCAAAGAAAGAGGACCTTAGAGATTTTACCATTCTATTGTAATGACCTCCAAGGTCATTTTCGTGTTTTTGCATATTTTTACCATTTTATCCCTTTTTGTAGCTTCTTTACATCTCATATGTGATGTTGGGATGAGTGAAATGCTTCACAAAATTTTCGGTTGAGTTTTGAGGTGGTTTGACCATTTTTGAGGCTTAATATTTGAAATAGTTAACTTTTGTCAACATATAGGGATTTCAACATCGTATGAGAATTTCAATGGCTCCATCAGCTCTGAAAGGTCCATTTTAGTCTAGGACATATGTTGGTTTGGATTTTGGAGTCTTTATTTTGATTTTGGTGGTTTTGCCATTTTAACTTTAAATTTTGGCCAAGGGTCAACTTCAGTCAACATTTTGAGTAAACGCGCTCAGATAAAAATTCTACCAGTGCAGTTAACTTTAGAACGCTAAGTTTAGTCTAGAATGACCTTTGGTTTGGGTCCCAAGGTGATCGGAACAAGCTTTTGGCTGTTTGTATATTTTAAGTGTTTTTTTTGAAATATTTGACTTGGGAACATTCCATCAAAACATCTTCCGTTGGGAAATCCATTGATTCTGTTGAGTCCTGAATGCCGTTTCCAGTTGGGTAGCATAGTTCGTTTGCATCAATAGGAGTCCAAACTAGTTTTGAGCCCCGATGAGGGACTTGTTTTCCCTTAGAGAAAATGCACAAGTAACTGAAAATTTACTCTCTGCGTTTGCGGGCCCCTGGCCACATTCATAGAGGTCAAGGTCTTTGTTCTCCACGTTAGCAGGCCTCAGGCAACATTCACGGAGATTTAATTAGTGGTACTCCATGTTTGCAAACAAGCCTCTGTGTTCCCGGAGAGTCATCTTGCTAACCTCTGCGTTCGCGTAGCTTTGTGGGAACATTCCAGAACACTTTCTCATCCTAAAAACTTTAATTTTTGCGTAACTTTTGTTGTTTCTTGTATTTTTAAACTATTCTAGTGCTTGAATTTGGTGGGGTTGTTTGAGCTCTTCCATTGTTCGGAATGTGCCCATTTTTGAAGAACAGGTTCCTTGAGTTATTTGAGACCTTGTGAGTCCCAATTTCGAATTTTGACCCGATTTTAGTTTCATTTTTAAGTATAGAAATATGGGTATCGTTGGTCTTATTTTGATGTGTTCTTCGATAATTTGATAGAGTGACATCGTTTGGAGGCGGTCTGGAAAGGAAAGACTAAAGTTTAGATTTTCGGATGCAGTTCCGGCTTTGAGGTAGGTTATGGCTTAGTCTTATTAGACTTGACCTGGTTAGAATCGGTATATTTTGAGTAGTAATGCATGATTAGGGTGGTGATTTAAGTATTAATATTCTATTGAGAAATTTAGAGTCGATGATCATTGTTAGTGACTAGATAGGTTTTAGTTGTTGGATCCTTAGTCTAGGTGATATCTTGACTTATTTACATCGTTTAGATTCCTTAAAACTTGTTCCTTGGTGATTTGAACTTAAGATGCCTCTTGGTTGACTTGTATGGTTTTGGTTGGTCACTTGATATGATTTTTGGCTTATGCTTATGCCTTGGTTGCTTATGATATTAAATTGTTCGACTCGAGGCCATGCTTTCAGTACAACAGAGTCTCAGGTGAGTATCATATAATTTTTGACATACTAATTGCCTTATTTACCTCGCTGGTGTTAAAAGCCCTATTTAAAAGAAAGAGAAAAAGATGAGAATAGGACTTTGTTTGATGAATAAATAGGATGGACTTAAGGAAAAACCGGTGATATCTTGTTTATGGAAATTCATAGTTGATGAGCTCGAGGTATTATTTTGGGTGGCCCTTTTATTGACTTTGGGGTATACTTTATTTCGTATGATAAGCTCGAGGTATGAATTTCGAGAATCCCATTAATACATATTCTGGGTTATTATTTTGATGTTGATGAGCTCGAGATATAATTCTGAGCGCCCCATTATTTGATGAGCTTGAGGGTTATTCCGGGCGCTTCATGATACTTATGGAGGATATTGGGCCTTAACTACGTATTACATCTGTGCATTTCCTTGGTAGTTTTTCAGTTGAGATTATTGATGTGATTACATGATTGGTTGGACTTACTTTATTTTTGTATGATTATTCCCATACCCTTTTTTCCTGTATCTGTAGTTTATGCTCATCTCTTATTGTTATTAGTATCATCATACTACTAAGTACCTCATGTTTTGGTACTCATATTGCACTTCTGTATCTTTTTGATGCAGCTCCTAATTTGAGCCACCCTCAATGCAAGCCTGATCATCCGTTTTGGCGTTCAGAGACTTGCTACATTTCTTCTTTTGCTATGACTTATATTTTGTATTTTGGACAGTCAATTGTGTTGTATATTTAAATATATTGTTAGCTTTTGGACTTAGTAGCTCATGTATATGTGACACCATGTCCGGAGTTTGGTCTAGTATCAATTCATTATTTGTTTTGGTCACTATCGACCCTTTTGTATATTTTATATCATATTTACATATCTATATCCTGGCCTGAATTTTCTTTTTTTATATTCTTTTTGCTTCCACTTTCTTACGTTATTATTTTTTTAATTAGATTGAAATTTGTCTTTCATTTGACTTGGGTTTTGCTTTCCTACTCGGGGATTATATTAGGCGCCATCATAGCCCGAATTTGGGTTGTGACAGAGTGGTATCAAAACTTAAGTTCATGGTCTCACCATTACAGGGGCAAGTGTCTAGTAGAGTCCCACAGATTGGTATGAAGATGTACGTAGCCAATCTTCGGGAGGCTATAGGATATTATTAGGAATTAATTCACTATTCTTGTTCTAATCGTGCGCTAATGATGATGAACACCTCTAAATTCTTATTGTTTCACTCTTTCTAAGATGGATAGGATGATATCTACTCGAGGTGGATGAAGACCCCTGCGCCTACAGATAGAGCCCCATCCCAGGGTATAGGTCGAGGCAAACACAAAGGTTGGGGCAGAGCTTGGGCCACAACACCTGTGCTAGAGCCGAATATATAGGTTGAGGAGTTTGAGCCTCAGTCGATGGAGGATAATCCAGCCTATCCTCCACTTGGATTCGTGGCCACACCAGTGTTACAGGATACTCTGGCCTGGATCCTCAGTTTCATAGAGGGTATGTCCCAAGTAGGGACCCTGCCTAGTACTTCAGTTGGACCTTAGCTTCGAGAGGAGGTACAGACTTCAGGCCAGGCCGAGGCATAGTATGATCAGACCCTAGTTCTACAGCCCACTAGCAACACTCCTCGTCCGGTGATTCAGCCCATTCCTATAATTGTTCAACACATAGCAGTTAGGCCGATTGTGACTACAAAGGAGCAGAAGATGTTAGGGAGGTTTATCAGATTGGCCCCTTCCAAGTTCTCTAGTGCCGCGAGCGAGGATGCCCACGAGTTTCTGGTTAGTTTCCAGGAAAGGTTGCATAACCTCGGATTGGTGGAGTCCCATGGGATTGATTTCATTGCTTTCCAGCTGGATGGACCAGCGAACTAGTGGTGGAGATCTTATTTTAGCTGCAGACCTGCGGGATTGTCGCCCATGTCGTGGACTCAGTTTTTTGAGGCTTTCTTGGAGAAGAATATACCCCACAGCTTGAGGGAGATACTGAGAGATTAGTTTATAGTGCTGGTGTAGGGATCAATGATGGTCACATAGTTTGAGTCTCGGTTCCATGAGTTCTCCAAACATGCTACTATGATCATGCCAATAGAGGAGGAGTGGGTACGCCAGTTTTTCATAGGGATATCTATTTCTTTGAGGTTGGTACAAAGTAGATTGTTGCATCGGGCTGTTCGTTCTTATAGATAGTAGATCATACTCATACTATTGAGGCTATACGTCGTGAGGACTTTAGAGGTAGTGGCAAGAGGCCTCGCTGCCAGGGAAGTTTCAGTAGATGCTTATTATATAATTTGGCAGAGGCCATCTATAACAGTATCTACCTAGTAGACTGGTTTAGGTAGCCGTACAACTTATAGTTGGCGGATTAGTAAGTACCGATGGTTAGAGCGTCCTGACTCTGGGTTACTTCTCAAGGCCATACTTTTGGGTATTTGGGCTGTGATGACCATTTCAATTTAGCATGGACATCTCAGGGAGGTTCATTCAGAGGATCGTGCTATGAGTGTGGTATGATAGGTTCATTCAGAGGATCGTGCTATAAGTGTGGTGTGAAAGGCCATCATAGATACTTAAGTCAGCAGGATCCACAGTTTCAGATCCCAGGGCCTAAGTTTAGCCACCTAGAGAGAGTGTACAGGGTGGTAGAAGTGAGTCTCAGGGTACTAGGGGTAGTCCCCAGGCAGGACGGACAGGAGGTAAAGGTGGACGCAGTCACATGTATTCTTTTTTGAGTAGGATAGAGGCAGAGACATCAGATACCATCATCATAGGTATGATCTCCATCTCTCATCAGCCTGCATCTGCTTTATTTGATCCAGGGTCCACTTACTCTTATGTGTCTTCTCGTTATGCTACTCGATGGGATGTTTATTGTGAGCCATCGCATGTGTCTATATGTATAGCTACCCTCATAGGTGACTCTTTAGTAGTGGATCGAGTATATCGATCTTATGTGGTAACTATAGTAGAGTATGATACTAGAGCAGACCTGATTGTGCTAGATATGGTAGACTTTCACTTGATTCTATGCATGGATTGGTTGTCTACCCATCATGTAGTTTTGGATTGCTTCTCTAAGACCATTACTTTGTGTATGCATGGCATTCCTCCAGTCGTGTGGACAGGTGCAGTTAGTCATGTGTCGTGTGGTGTGATATCCTTCCTCACGGCTTAGTAGTTAGTGGGGATGGGGTGATAGGGAGAGGAACAGGGAAAGCGGATATTTCAATTTCAAGCAAGCTCTGCTAGTCTATATTGCTTATGTCCATGACACTAATGCTCACACTCCTTCTATTGATTCTGTTCCAATGGTCCAAGAGTTTCCTGATGTATTTCCCACTGATCTACCTGGCCTTTATCTTGAGCGTGATATTAATTTCGGCATTGATGTTGATCCTAGTACACAACCAGTCTCTATTTCACCGTATCGAATGGCTCCAGTTGAGTTGAGAGCTAGGACCTCTTGATTAAGGGATTTATCAGTCCCAGTGTGTCTCCCTGGGTGTTCTTGTTATGTTCGTGAAAGAGAAGGATGGTACCTTGCATATGTATATTGATTACAGGCAGCTGAATAAGGTGACCATTAATAATAGGTACCTGATGATATAGATTGATGACTTATTTGACCAGCTCCAAGGTGCATCAGTTTTCTCTAAGATAGACTTGAGGCCAGAGTATCACCAGTTAAGGATTAGGGAGTCAGATATCCTTAAGATTGCTTTCAGGATTCGATATAGGCACTATGAGTTTTAGTCATGTCTTTAGAGTTGAGTAATTCCTCCACAACATTCATGGATTTGATGAACCGTGTGTCCAAGACCTACTTGGACTTCTTTTTCATTGTGTTAATTGATGGTATTCTAGTCTACTCTGTGAGTAGAGAGCAACATAAGCAGCACTTGAGGACAGTACGTCAGACCTTGCGGGATCAGCAGTTGTATTTCAAATTCATTAAGTGTGAATTTTAGCTTGAGTCTTTGGCATTCCTAAGGCATGTAGTGTCCAAGAATGGGATTATGGTATATCCGACGAAGATAGCGGTAGTTCATGATCGAGCTAGGCCCACTTCTCCTATCGAGGTCCGCAGTTTTATTGGGTTGGCAGGGTATTATAGACGGTTTCTATAAGGGTTATCTTTTATTGTAGCTCCTTAAAATATACTACCTCAGAAGAATGTTCCTTTCAGTAGTCTGACGAGTGTGAGGCAAGCTTCCTGAAACTTAATGTCGTGTTAACTTTAACTCCGATTCTTACTCTTCTTGTTGAGGGCGAAGGATTTATAGTGTATTGTAATGCTTCAGTTATTGGCTTAGGTTACGTTCTGATGTAGCAAGGTAGGGTTATTGCATATTCTTCCAAGCAGCTGAAAGGTACATGAGCGAAACTACCCCACACATGATTTGGAGTTAGCGACGGTAGTCTTCTCATTAAAGATTTTGAGGCATTACTTGAATGGATCCCATTGTGAGATCTACCCTAACTACCATAGTCTTCAATACATATTCAGCTAGAAGGACCTTAATTTGAGATAGCGCAGGTGATTGGAGTTGCTGAAGGACTATGATGTCACTATTCTCTATCACTCAAGCAAGGCAAATGTAGTAGCAGATGCTTTGAGTCGGAAGGTGCTGAATATGTGGATTTTGGCATTTTTATCAGTTGAGGAGAAGTCTTTGACTTTGGACGTTCAGTCCTTAGGTAACCAGATAATTCATCTTGATATTTCTGAGTCAGGCAGGGTACTTGCCTATGTAGAGGCTAGGTTTTCTTTGATGGAGTAGATTCGGTCATAGAAACTTGAGGACCCACAGTTGAGGGTGATTTGTGATAAGGTACTCAGTGGTGAGTCTACGAAGGTGACCTTAGATTCAGAGAGAATTTTGAGGATTGAGGGTCGTATTTGTGTTCCTAGAGTTAGAGATCTAGTCAGGCTCATCCTTGAAGAGGCCTATTGTTTTAGATATTCCATTCATCCTGATGCGACAAAGATGTATCATGACCTACGACAGCAGTACTGGTGGTGTGTGATGAAGCGGAACATTGTAGCTTTATGGCTAGGTGCTTAAACTGTAAGCAGATTAAGTTCAAGCATAAGAGGCTAGATGGGTTGACCCAACAGTTACCCATTCCAGAATGGAAGTTGGAGCGGATAGCTTTGGACTTTGTAGTCAGTTTACCATGTACCTCCCAAGGTTTTGATTCTATTTGACCAAGTCTGTTAACCTTTTACCTGTCCAGACTATCTACACTTCACAGAAATTAGCTCAAATTTATATATGGGAGGTGGTTCGATTACATGGGGCACCAATATCTATCATTTCAGATTGTGGTACTAAGTTCACTTCATATTTCTGTGGGTTTATACAGAAGGAGTTGGTTACCCGAGTCGATCTCAGCATAACTTTCCACCCCAGCTCGATAGCCAATTAGAGAGGACTATTTAGGTCTTAGAGGACACGCTACGGGGCTATGTTATTTATTTTGGAGGTCGGTGGGATCAGTCCTTGGCTTTGGTAGAGTTTGCATATAATAATAGCTACCATTCGAGGATCGAGATGGCACCTTTTGAGGCATTGTATGGTAAGAGATGTCTCTTCCTAGTGGGTTGGTTTGATGCCTTTGAGGTTAGGCCTTGGGGCACGATTTGCTGTGTGAGTTAATGGAAAGAGTTTGTATGAATCGGGAGAGGTTTTACACTACCCAGAGTTCATGATTAGATACTGAGTATTCCTGTGAGCATCGTCTATGAAAGGCGTGATGAGATTCGGGAGGAGGGGTAAGCTTTGCCCTAGGTTTATTGGCCCTTTTGAGATCTTGAGATAGGTGGGAGAGGTAGATTATGAGTTGGACTTATCCCAGCACTATTAGTTGTTCACCTTGTATTCCATGTTTCTATGCTGCAGCGGTATATTCCAAATGAGTCTCACATACTTCATTGGGATTCAGTTCTGTTTGATGAGTCCTTGTCCTTTGAGGAGGAGCCTGAGGTTATTTTGGACAGGTAGGTTAGGAAGTTAAGGTCTAAGAAGATTCCATTGGTAAAAGTCCAGTGGAGGCATCGTCTGATCGAGGAGGCTACTTGGGAGACCGAGCAGGACATGCGGACCTGATATCCTTACCTTTTTGAGCCACAAGGTAACCTTGTTCCTTGACTTTCGAGGACGAAAGTCTTTTTAGTAGTGGATGTTGTAATGGCCTCCAAGGTCATTTTTGTATTTTTGCATTTTTTACCATTTTACCCCTTTTCATAGCTTCTTTATAGCTCATATGTGATGTTGGGATGGGGGACATGCTTCCAAAAATATCCGGTTGAGTTTTGAGGTGATTTGGCCATTTTTGAGACTTAAGGTTTGAAAGAGTTAACTTGAGTCAACATTGAGAGATTCAGGTGTTGTATGAGAATTTCGACAGCTCCATTAGCTTCGGAAGGTCCCTTTTAGTCTAGAAGGAAGGTTGATTTGGATTTTGGAGTCTTTGTTGTGAGTTTATGTGGTTTGCCATTTTAACTTTAAATTTTGGCCAAGGGTTGACTTCTGTCAACATTTTGAGTGAACGCATTCAGATGACTATTCCATCAACGCGGTTAGCTCTGGAACACCAAGTTTGGTCTAAAATGACCTTTGGTTTGGGTCCCAAGGTGATCAGAATGAGTTTTTGGTAGTTTGTGCATTTTAAGTGTTTTCTTTAAAATATTTGACTTGGGTCAACATTTCATCAAAACGACCTCTGTTGGGAAATTCATCAATTTTGTTGAGTACAGAATGTCATTTCCAGTTAGGTAGCATAGTTCTTTTTTATCAATGGAATTCCGAACAATTTCCGAGCCTTGTTGAGGGACTTGTTCTCCTTTAGTGAAAAAACACCATCACAGTTGCTAGTGCACATGAAATTTACTCTCCTCGTTCGCGGACCCCTGGCTGCATTTTGGAGGTCAAGCTCTTTGTTCTCTACATTTGTGGGCCTTAGGCCGAGTTCACGGAGGTTTAATTAGTTGTTCTCTGCTTTCGCAGAGAGTCAGCTTGTTGAACTCCGTGTTCGCTGAGCTTGCCTCCGCGTTCGCAAAGGCTAATGAGGGGACTGGCAGTGAGGTCTTTTAAGACCCGTTGCCAGTCCTTTTCTCCTCATTTCCAACATATCAAAGCACATTTTTGGGAGCAAATCTTGACCATTTTCAATCATTCTCGTTCTGGTGCGTTAGGGATTTTTGTGGGAACATTCCAGAACCCTTTCCCATCCTAAAAACTTCATAAGTTTTGCGTAAATTTCATTGTTTCTTACATTTTTGAACTATTCTAGGGCTTGAATTTGGTGGGGGTTGTTTGATCTCCTACAATACTCAAAATGTGCCTATTTTCATAGCACAAGTTTCTTGAGTTATTGTGATGGAGTTAGTTTTTTTGATTTCTTGCATGGGTACCAATGTCGAATTTTGACCCAATGTTAGTTTTGTTTTTAATTATAGCAATATGGGTATCGTTGTCCTTGTTTTGATGTGTTCTTCGATAATTTGATAGAGTGGCATCATTTGGAGGTGGACCAAAAAGGAAAGACTACAGTTTAACATTTTGGGTTTGGTTCCGACTTTGAGGTAGGTTATGGCTTACTTTTATTAGACTTGGCTTGGTTAGAATTGGTATATTTTGAGTGGTAATACATGATTAGGGTGGTGATTTAAGTGTTGATATCCTATTGAGAAATTTGGAGTCGATGATCATCGTTAGTGACTAGTTGAGGTTTTAGTTGTTGAATCCTTAGTCTAGGTGATATCTTGACTTATTTACATCGTTTAGAGTCCTTAGAACTTGCTCCTAGGTGATTTAAACTTAGGATGCCGCTTGGTTGACTTGTATGGTTTCAGTTGGTCACTTGATATGATTTTCGACTTATGCTTATGCCTTAGTTGCTTATGATATTGAAATGTTGGACCTGAGGTCGTGTTTTCAGTATTTCGGAGTCTCAGGCCAGTGTCATATAATTTTTAAAATACTAATTGCCTTATTTACCTCGCCGATGTTTAAAGCCTTATTTTAAAAAAAAGATTAAAAGACGATAATATGACTTTAGTTGATGAATAAATAGGAGGGATTTAAGGAAAAATCGGTGATATCTTATTTATAGAAATTTATAGTTGATGAGCTCGAGGTATTATTTTGTGTAGACCTTTTATTTACTTTGGGCTACACTTTATTTTATTTGATAAGCTTGAGGTGTATATTTTGGTCGGCCCGTTGATATATATTTCGGGTTATTATTTCGATGTTTAAGAGCTCAAGGTATGATTCTGGGTACCCTATTATTTGATGAGCTCAAGGGTTATTCCGGGCGATTCATGATACTTATGGAGGATATTGAAACTTAACTACAAATTACCATTGTGCATTCCCCTGGTATTTTATCAGTTCAGATTATTGATGTGATTATTTGATTGGTTGGACTGACTTAATTTCCGTATGATTATTTTCGTTTCCTCTTTTCTCATATATGTAGTCTATGCTCCTCTCTTATTGTTATTATTATCATCGTACTGCTTATTATATATTTATGCTTTTTGAGCCCGATCGTCCTATGATGCTTACTGAGTACCTCATATTTTTGTACTAATATTGCACTTCTGTATTTTTTTGATGCAACTCCCAATTCGAGCCATCCTCAGCGCACGCCTAGTCATCAGTAGCTGAGCTAGATCCGAATTGTGGTGAGCTCCCGGTGTTCAGAGAGTTGCTATATTTCCTCTTTTACTCTGACTTGTATTTATATTTTGGACAGTCAGTTCTGCATTTTATATTTACATATATTGTCAGCTTTTGTACTTGGTAGCTCATGTATAGGTGACACTAGGTCCGGGGTTTGGTCTAGTGTCAGTTCATCATTTTTTGGTCACTATGTGGCCTTTTGTATATTTGTATCATATTTACATATCTATACACTAGCCCAACATTTTTTTTGTTATATTCATTTTTGCTTCCGCTTTCTTATGTTATTAATTATTTAATTAGATTGAGATTTGACTTTCATTTGACCTGGGTTTGGCTTGCCTAATCGGGGGTTGTAGTAGGTGCCATCATGGCCCAGATTTAGATCTTGACTGTGTACCATTGGGGTGTACAAATTTGATAAAGCATTGTGTGACTTAGGGGAAAGTATTAGGCTACTAATGGCAGATCTCTCAAGAAGTTGGTAGGTATGCTATTTAGCGTCTTGCTCAAAGTAGACAGATTCATTTTCCAATTGACTTTGAAGTTCTTGATTATGATGTGAACTTAAAGGTGCCTATAATTTTAGGAAGACAATTTCTCACCATGGGCCAAGAACTTGTTGATGTGGAGTTTGGAGAGCTCCAGTTTAGAGTTGGAGAAGAATTAGTGAAGTTAGTTTGGGCACACCTACAAAACCACCTGATAAGTGTAGAGTGGTGTCCGTGAATGAGTCCGTAGATGAGCTAATGAATTATCCATTGGAGGAAGAAGTACCACCCAACATAGGGTGATCTTGATGTATTTGCATTGTGCCAGGATGTTAAATCAAGTTCTTCTTGGGAGGCAACCCTTGCATTTTTAGTTTTTTTACTAAACTTTTTGTTGTTTTTGGTGTGTTTTTAGGGGTGCAAAAAAATTCCTAATGAAAAAGATGAAAAATTGAGTGTCTTGGTCATCGGCATCATACATGAGTAATATTGTTTGGAGATTTACAAGGCTAGTTTAAGTACAGGTGCAATAAAGTGCACTGGCAAGGATTTTTAAGCATTTGCATTGAATTGGCTTCTCGTTGGTAGTAATTTGCGTACCACCGATCGGTCACAATTCAGGTAAGGCAAAAACTGTTTCAATTTTGACTCCAGGAGAACAAAAAGACTGGATTTTGACCAACTTCTCCAAATGCCTAAAATCGTTCACCATCTTCCATATTCATTCCCATCTAACATTCATCTCCTCTACTCACCATTAAACCTCCCAACTTCTAACTCCCTCTTTTTCCTCTACTTAAACCCTATTTTGTTTTCTCTTCTCTCTTCTAACTCTAAGCCCTCTTCTCTGAAATCCAAAAAGCCCTAGTATGAAGTTCTGTTAGTTGAAAATTCAATACTCCATTGAAGCTCTCTAGTTTTTCTCCTCACTGTCTTCAATCTCTGATATGTTACTCTATTTTTCCAATTTAAGCTTTCCTAATGCAAAAATTTGGTAAAGATTTCATGCTATAACTTAATTTCTTCAGAACCTATTTGTGGAGCTTGAAATTTATGTTATAAAACATGGGTTTTTGTGCTTTAAATTGATAGATATGAGTTGAATATGCTTGGAAATGCAAAATAACATGTGAAATCTTGTGTAGATAGCTTAAAATTTAAGTTGCGTGTGAAGTATGAGTAACCTATTTGTACTTAGATAGTACACGAAATTTTCTTATGATGGATTGGGTGACGTCATTCATAAAGGTAAATTTGTCATTATGTGAATATTTAGTTTTGGGCTAAAATTTGTGAATGAGTAGCATCCATGTAAGTTGTTGAATTGCTTTGAGTGATTATAATCTTGTGATGAGGATGAAATTACGAATGAGAGGTGGTAAATTTTTAAATTGCCTCTTGTATGCTTGATGATTCCCAATGATAGAAGGAGTATCTTTTTTAAGGGAAATCGTCAAGGTTTGTTTAAAAATTGATATGTGGATCCTTTGGGGAAGTCTGAATACCCATTGGAAGTGAATAATGAGTTGTTGAGTTGAAATTAGAACATTTTGGATCAAAGTGGAACCATTGAAGCATGAACTCTTCACAATGGTTGCCCTCCGGTTCGTAGGTGCAACGTAGGTTAGGTGTGGAATTTAAAAATTCCTTTAACCTCTATTGGCGTTTCACTTGTGAGTTGCAAGTCTCTATGGGGAGACGTCGTATAACATTGGTTTGCTCAGTTGCCTACCAGTTAACTGTTTGGAGTTGGCATTTGAATTAGAAGTGTACAATCTCATCTGCAAGCCACCGATCAAACACCCGTCTCACCATGAGCTTAAAAGTAGAATTCTTTTGCAGTCCTGTTCTTTTTATTTTGTAAACTTCTTGTAGTTTATTTCTCTTCTTTATAATTGAAAATAATATTTTTGTGCTTCTTGCCTCACAATATTTGATGTAGATAATGTCTGCTACACAGTGTCATTCCAATAGGTCTATCAAGAACCTTTGTCATCTTCACTGAACAAAGGGAAGAGCAAAACCCCGGAAGCCCTTGTAAATGTAGCACAATTAAAATTTTGTGTGGACAGAGTGGAGGGGTATTACAACCTGATCAAGGAAAACATCCAATTACAACAGAGAAAGAATTCTATTTATCGAGAAGGCGGAATTCCTGAATATGACAGATGCAAAAGTGGCTAAAGAAGTCAGAGAGAGGGGACCACGGTTCTTCACAAAGTTAACGGTCTCACAGTTCCCAAATACCATCCAATATTTCACCAATAGGGATTGGTTGATTCTTGTTGATATTCAGGGGGGAATATTTTTGGGGATTGTTCACTGAATTTTAGAACTCTTGCCAAGCAAGGCAAAATCTATGAATCACCGAGGCCTGATGGATAAATACCCCAACCTTCCATCTATCAAGGTTAGGGGTGTGGAGATTGATATGACTCTAGCTGCTATAAACTCTCTTTTGGAGTGAACAAATTATGAATTGGGATGATCTCACTACATGAGTAGCTACTAAACAAAGCCAATGCAATGGGTAGCTAGTATTTATAATACCTCAGAAGTTTCTAAGTCAGATGAATCAGGAAAGCATAGAATATTTGTTGAAATTTGTAGATTTTGGGTTTTACAAACCCTGTGTATGAGTCATACACTTAACCACGAGTCGTGGAAAGTGGTTCGTAATTGATACTTATTTGTTTGAGAATTTTTGTTTCAGGATTTATGAGGAGTCCTTACGAGCCGTGGTTGGTTGTATGAATCATAAACTCATTCTTTTACAAATATTAGAGACTTCAGAAAAATCAGAACTCAGGGCTAAGATATACAAGTTGTGTTTACGGTCCATAAAAGGAATTGCGGGTCATGACCTAAGTTGTAGAACAAAAAATTGGAAACTTTACTTGGACAATGCAAGAGGAATTATAGATCATAGATACTAACACAGGTCATGGATAGGCCCATAGAAACATATCCTTAAACTTCAAAACCTCAAACTGCAAACTATGAGTCATCCATAAGATTCGTAAAAAAAACTACGAGTCATAGTTAGGTCCTATATAATCGAACTTTAGAGATGCGTAATTTAAGTATATTATAGTCTAATAAGGGACAATATAGGTCGTAATATGTTTTACATGTTGTAAAAGTGGCTTCGTGGTTCAAGTTCAAATATTCAAGAATTTCATCTAACTTTCTACGGACGGACTCTACAGTCTGTAAAAAGATGTACGGTCCATAGATATCTTCGTAATGCCTGTTCCACAGTTATTTTCTAATGGTTAATTGAGTGTTTTCCCACTATTTTAATTCCCATACTATGATTTTTGGTGTCATGACCCAATCCTAAGGCCTAGACGTGACATGGCGAATAAGAAACCCGAAAGTACCTCAAATAAGCCTCTTAACATTTATTTAGCCTTTCATAGGTAATGAAAATAAATAAACAAGAGAAAATCATAATAGAAATCTTCAACTTACATATCTTCAACAATACCTCTATCTATTAGATTTAACGGGGCTAAAACAAGTCTCTAGCTCACCCCCCAATCATAACAAAAAGAAATGTCATAGTAAGTGTCTAAGGATCTCAATATATCATAAGCTAGAAAAAGAAAAGAGTATTATTCTCGGAACATGGGAACTCACCAAAAGTAGTCTTCAAACGAAATCTCAACTAGCCACGTAGAGGAGAACGAGGAGGAGCACCAATCCCTACATGGTGATATCATGTAGGCAAAAGAGTATGCCTTAGTACTTTGAATGTACTAAGTATGTAGGCATGCATGAAAAGTAAAATATTTAAGACATTTATAAGGTAAAGTACATAAATGAGTGCATGCATGAGTAATCAAGTAGATATCATTTAAATCATACATATGTGGATATATACATGCATGAGTAATCATGTAAATAGTATTTGAAACGTTCATTTATGGAAAGTTGACTATAACCGACATTAAGATCATGCGAGCTATTACATGGAATCCAACATAACCCCCTACGTTGGCCGGAGAGTCTACTCTCCAAAGGTAGAATTCCATTAATTTTATATTCATTCTTTAACTTTAACTTTAAGGGATTTCATGGATCCATTAGCCTAAGCCTACAAGGGCTCCTATGTTGGCACATAGTTAATAAGATAAGGGGTTGCTGCTATTAGAATTCCCTTACCGAATCCCACCTCAATGATCCATTCGGTGCTAAGTCAATCCCACGGAATCGTTTAATACTTCAAAATAGTCATAGCATATAGCTTGATAATCTAAAATATCATATTCGGTAGAATAGATGATTAAAACATTTGGTGATTCAAATATGCAAGAATTATCCTTATAGCATAAAGAATCCATCATTCATAGGATTTCATCATTTTTTATTTTATAAGACTACCTTTTGATCATAGACATTGCTTTCATAAGCATTCATTTGAAGTCAAAGCTTTTAAGTCAAACTTCATTGAAAACATAGTAAAACTAGGCGGGTTCAAATCACTTCAACTTGGAAACATATATGTAAATGAATATGCATAAATACTTTGAAATCTATTAATTAAAAATCACGCTTTAAACAACCCACCATGAATTTCAAGAACTTTTAAAGAGATAAATAGATAAATTATTTACAAACCATCAATTCATACATATGAAATCATTTTATTTCAAAATATATCAATAATCATTAGTTTAACCATGATTTATGCTATTAAGTAGAAATAAAAATTACCCATAAAAACATATTACTTGAAATCAAAAGATTTAGTTGAAAGAGTTTTGGACTATGTGGGTGGAAGAACCCATGGATAAACACCACATAACTTAGAGTAAAGCTTAAAAAAATAAACATAATTTATCATATAATCAAAATACTTTAGGCATGAGAGTGGAAGAAATACTCTCATTGAAGCCTTACATACCTAGAATCCAAAGCAATACTCAGAATCGAAGGATTTAATGAACACTCTTGAATACTAGCATTTTCTCCTCGCCGAAGCATTTTGTGTACTATCCGGAGTATATGAATCACTGAAATAGTATTTCTACATTACTAAGAACTAAAACTGTATTTTGAGAATGAGTAAAGAAGTGAATAGAGAGAAGAGTTGCTTGAGAAAGCTTGATGAACAAAATGATGAAATAAGGTGGGTATTTATAGGTGTGAAAGAGGGACATAAAAATAATTAAAATAATTATAAAGAAAAATATAAAAATTTAATGGAAGATTGTAATTTTATGGGTGATATCAAATGGAGGACTATTGATGTCATGTGTGATGTCAAATGGATCTAGATCTTTCTATGGTTGGTTAGATGACCCTTCTTTTAACAGAAGATCATTTTTCGTAGCTGCGTTTGAACAAGATAACTTCCTCATTAGTATTTGGTTTCTTCATATGAATTATTGCTATAGAAGTCTACTTTCATGTCTTTCAATAAAAAATCAATTTGGAGCATCCTAGAGTGAGATATGATTTTTCTTCTTCAAATACTCCATTTCGTCACAACATCATGTCTTGCAAAAATTAATTTATTTGACCTACTTAACGTCCAAAAATATGGTCTTCACAAAACTTGTAGGTAATGATATTGGGGTTATTCAGAGAATCAACTAATTTGGACCATCCTATCAAAGGTTATGCCCAACATACAAAAGTTGTATCATTTTCGTCGAGAATTAGAACACCATATACAACATTTTTTGGTGGTGTTACCTTTAGCCTATTCTAAGTGGGTATAACTGAATCCTAAAGATCCATACCTCCATATTATCTCATAATTTCCCAACTCAAGTATCTTCTCTCTCAAGTCTTCTACCTCAAGCAAGCTAAGGCTTCAAGATCTCAAATCTTCATTGAAGAATTCACTTACGGTTTCTATCAAGGTATGTGGGAACGTCATTAATGGGATCTTCTTCACCCATTGAGTCCCAAAGAAATTTCAACTTTACAATCTATGATCTTCCCTAATTCTAGGGTTTCGTGATTTGTATGGGTTCTTATTGAATTTCTGCTTTTCCTTCATGATTGATTTATTATGCATGAATTGATTTTAATTCAATGAATCCAATGATATTTTAATGAATCCATGAAATGCATGTATTTTAATGGTCACAATAATGCTATTTTTATATGCAAGCTTTATGAACTTAGATTTTTATGAATTAAGGATGCTTTTAGATAAAGTATCAATCAGTATATATGATTATCATAATTTTGATGCTTTAAAATAAAGTGACTCCCAAATTATGCTATGTTATCATGATTCTATAGAGCAACTCTTATGATTATCAATTTTTTTTATGAATGATTCAGTACTATTAGATTCTTACTATATGCCACTATTATGCATGTTGTTGGGAGTTTAGTTAGAACCGAGAGGACCTAGGGATGAAGTCTCACTCATTAGTAGAGGCATGATACCTTTAGTAGCAATCCCTTTGTCCCAGAACTACGCATCTTTATAGGACTGCCTTGAATGGGGCCATCTGAATACTAGAGTGGTAGCTATTTTTGTACGCAAACTCCACCAAGGGAAAGAACTGGTCCCACTGACCCCCAAAGTCCAAAACATAGGCCCGCAACATATCCTTAAGAACCTGAATAGTGCGCTTCGACTGACCATCAATCTCTGGGTGAAAAGTTGTGTTGAGATCAACACGGGTACCCAACTCCTCCTGAAAAGTCCTCTAAAATCTAGATGTGAACTGACCCCCGGTCTGAGATAATAAAAATAAGCACACTATGAAAATGAACCACCTCCTAGATATAGATACGGTCCAATCTCTTAACACTGAAGGAAGTATGAACCAGAAGGAAGTATGCTGACTTGGTCAATCGATCCACGATGACCTAAATACTGTCAATTCCTCTAGAAGTGAGAGGCAACCCCACAATAAAGTCCACAGTGATACGCTCCTATTTTTACTTAGGAATGGGAAATCTCTGAAACTCACCACCGGGCCTCAAATGCTCAGCCTTCACCTACTAACCACTTAAGTAACAAGACACATAGTCTATGATGTCTCTCCTTATACCGCTCCACCAGTAATGTTGCCTCAAGTCACAATACATCTTAGCTATGCCTGGATGAATAGAGTATCTAGAATCATGGGCCTCACTAAGGATCAATGGAATCAGACCCCCAACTCTCGAAACACATAAGAGACCATCAAATTTCAAAACCCTATCTGGATGCAAGGTATCCTGACCGGCGTCACCTCTCAAAACTCTATCTCAAAGTACTACCAACTCCTCCCCCTCGAACTGTCGACCAAGGATCTGATCTAGTAGAGATAACCGAACCCCCACATAAGCTAGCACATGCCTAGAATCAGAAATATCAAGCCAAATCATCCTGTTGGCTAAGGACTGGATGTCCAACGCCAAAAGTCTCTCCATAGTAGAAAGGAAGGCTAGACTACCTATACTCACTGCCTTCCAACTCAAGGCGTCCACTATTTTTTTTGCCTTGTTAGGATAGTAGCGATAGAGTGATCTTCGTCATTCAGGAGCTTAATCTGACGGCTCTACTTTGAATTAAGGTCCTTCCACCTCATAATATACTAGAGGATTCTATGATCGGTATAAATCTCAAAATTGACCCCGAACAAGTAATGCCTCTATATCATAAGCGCAAAAACTACCGCTGCCAACTCCAAGTCATGAGTAGGGTAATTGTGCTCATTCAACTTAAGATGCCACAATACATAAATAATAATCGACTATGATGCATTAGTACACAACCTAAACTAATGCCAAATACATCACGATACAT
This sequence comes from Solanum dulcamara, assembly GCF_947179165.1. Classification (NCBI taxonomy): domain Eukaryota; kingdom Viridiplantae; phylum Streptophyta; class Magnoliopsida; order Solanales; family Solanaceae; genus Solanum; species Solanum dulcamara. Next base: position 57,652,786 of record NC_077245.1, read on the forward strand.
GGTGAAGCCCTTACCCTCAATTAGAAGAGTTAATATTCAAGCAAATGGTGTGTAGCTGCTTGAGCTTCCAAAAGTTCAACTCACACTTCCCAAACCACTCAAATGATTTATCCTTATGAGTCAATCAAGTCAATAGCACTGCAATAGTAGAGAATCCCTTAACAAATCGACTATAGTAGCCCTCTAGTTCGACAAAGCTGTGAATCCCAATAACAGATGTGGGCCTTATTCAATCTCAAATAGTCTCCATCATTGTCGAATCTACTATGATGCCATCCTTTGACACCACATGCCTCAAGAATGCTATATAATCAAGCCAAAACTCATATTTTGAGAACTTAGCATAAAGTCACTGATCTCTCAAAGTTTGGAGCACTAATCTCAAATGCTGATCATGCCCAATCTGGCTCAGCGAGTATACCAAAATGTCATATATAAAGACCATGACAAAGGAATCAAGGTATGGTCTGAAAACTCGAGTCATCAAGTTTATGAAGGCGGCAGAGGAATTAGTCAGCCTAAAAGACATCACTAGGAGCTCATGGTATTCATATCGTATTATATCCCATACTTCTGTATCTTGAAACGTGTTCGTAAACTTCTTAAAAATCACCATGTTATCCCTATTATCTATCACGTTACCAAATAACTCTAAGGAAAGGAGGATGTGATGCCCCATGATAGTGAAGGTTGGAAAAAGGGTTATAAGTATTTGAAAGAAGTTGGAGGCCAACTAACAAATCATAGAAATCGACTTGCTTATGTAAGCTACTAACTTAGAAGTCTTACACACTTAAGCTACTTGAGTATACGTCGATATTAAGTAGCAAGGAGTGCATAGACTCTTAAAATGAGATGAGATGATGAACCTACGAAAGAGAGAAAAAACTAGTTTCCGAACTTACAAAAGTAAAGAAAGTAAGTGACAAGCAAGTAGGTGACAAGTAAGCAGGTGACAAGCAAGCTGGTGACAAGAAAGTAGGTGTCTCACCTACTTGGGATGGACTCCACGTTGCCACGTGGCAGCTTTGGATTGGAAGCTTGGACAAGGTGGCACCCTAGGAGGCTGCCACGTATCACCCCTAGGGGGCTGCCATATGTCACCTCCTAAGGAGGTGTATATATACATGTTGGCTGACTCGTAATTAATTTTCCATCCAAAAACATTAGCCAAAGAAGAGGAAAAATGTGAAGAACCCAAAAAGAATAAGGCAGCCACGGTTTTGAAAAATTAAAGGTGAGTTCTTTGATTCTTCTTCGTAAATTAATTATCTATGGTGTTCCTCAAGTACATCAAGGTGTATATATATATTTTATGATGTCTACGGAACCACACCTTCAGCTTTACACTTGGAACAAACAAGAGAAAGTGTGAAAGAAGAAGAGGAAAACGTTGGAGGGCAAGAAGAGGAGCTACGGGTTTGGGGCTGCCAAGGTAAGACTCGGAGTTTCTTTCTGTGAATTAATTATTTAAGGTATCTCACAGTTATGTAATGTTGTTTTCTAATATAAAATTCCAATTTGGGGAAGCGAAAAAGGGGCACAAACAGTCCACCCCAATTCAGCATACCAAGAAGTTTTTGAGATGCAGTTTTGGCAAGCTTTGGCCAATTTGGGTAAGGTGAGACCTTTACCTTAAAATTTGAGTTTATGGTGTTGTTATGAAGTGTATTATATGTTGTTTAAGTGGATGTAAATGTGAAAACATCATAGAAATGCTTGATGTTCGAAACAAACTAAATTAGAATTGCTATATTTGAATTATCGTCGAAGTAAAGTGTTGTGCTTGTGGTGTACTGCTGAAGGTGTGTGGGGGTTTGATGCAGGGCCTAAATTTGTTCTAAAATGGGTGTGAGTGCTTTTGGTAACAGCCACACGACCCCTCATTTTGTATAAATAAAGGCTTTGCAAAATAAAGACTAGAAACCCTATTTTGTGTCGTAATTTTCAGCAAGTTGTTTGGAGCTTGTGTTGTGTGATATCGCCATGTTTTATATTTATATGCTACAGGGTGTTGTTGTTGGTTAGATGTAGTGATTAGGAATGTAATTGTAAATTTGGATAGGGCAGTTTATAGGGGAGGTGCTGCCCAATTTTCGTTAACGCCTTAACTAATTAAAGAACTAGTCAAGGAGACGAATAAGGAAATAGGTTCCATGAATGCTAAGGTGCAACTGAGGGCACTGAAAAGATAAGGTTGTTGATACTCATATATCTTCCATGTTAAATAGGTTCGGAGGACGACGATGTGGATGTGATTAAGAAAAGTCCATACGAGGTATGTGAAGCTTTCTTTTGGCATATTTTTGGCATAAGTATGTAAAGCTATTCTTCTCTTTTTGGCATGTCTTAGACGTAAGTAATGAATGATATGTATATGATCCTGGGTAATTCCATTCATAAATTCCAAGCATGATCTATGAGTTTCATTCACTTCGTGATATTAGAACTCCTATAGTAATTGAGTTGTTGCCTTTTAGGGCTTCTATATAACGAAAGGTGGTATGTGTAAAGACTGTCTCTTCTTTCTTGAGGAATATCTTAATGTAAGTAAATTTAAGTATGATATGAGTGTAAAAGCAGTTCTAATTGTAAGTCCCGAGTATAACTTGTGACTCGAGTTCACTCTTAAATGCTAAGGGTCTTGAAGTAGTTAAACTACGACTCTCGAGCCTTCTATAGGCTGAATAGTGATTGGGTGTGTAAGTTCCTAAATCTGGGGTCTCTTAGGCATATTTATGATAATGGTTAAGGGATGTCTGATATTTTACCAAGTCTTACATGCACGTATATGCATTGTTATGTGATATATGGATCGGGCCGTCATTCCTCGGCATTATTATATGATATGCATGTATATGGATTGGGCCATCATTCCTCGACACTAATATATGAGATACAGATTAGTCTGCCGTACCTCGACATTATCATATGATATACGGATCGATCCATCATACCTCGGCATTATTATATGATATATGGATCAGTCCGTCATTCCTCGGCATTATTACACGATATGTGGATTGGGCCATCATTCCTCGGCATGTGCTTGATATATATATGGATAGGGTTGTACGTTCCACAGCGCTAATAGCATATATATTCCTATCATGATAAATGATGTGTTTATAACACCGAGTCCCCAAGCAGGCTGGATGTGGTATATGATAATGGTATACAGGACTTTATTTTATGAGGTGCAGGTACAGTACCCTATTAAATGCTATACTTGGTTTCCTGCATCCTTATTTCAGTTGTTATCTCAGTTATGTTATGCTTATATACTTAGTACATGTATCGTACTGACCCTCTTTCTTTGGGGGGCTGCGTTACATGCCCACAAGTACAGACGTTCATTTCAAAGATCCGCTAGCTCAGGATTTCTGTTCACCTACGATTAGAGGAGCTCCACTATTTCGAAGCCTAGTTTTTTTTGTACTAGTCCTTCGATGTATATATGTATTTGTTTATTCAGGGATACGGCGGGGGCCCTATCCCGCCATATGTTACAGCACTATTCTTAGAGGTCTGTAGACATATATGTATGAGTTCTTCATGAGTTTATTTTGGTTGTGCCTATATAGCACATTGTAAATATTTTTATGTTATGGCAGCCTTGTCGGCTTGCATTCTCTTCCATTATATGATATAAATGAAGGAGGCTACATGAACATAAAAAAGTTTTAACCCATTGGGGTTTTGGGGGGTTTTATCATATTACCCATATTTCAATTTGGTTATATTTGAAAGTTACATATACTGGGGTTTAGGTCAGACCCTAGTCGCGGCCTATAGGGTTGGGTCGTGACAGAAGTGGTATCAGAGAAGTTCGTCCTTGGGTTGTCTGCAGACCGTGTCTAGTAGAGTCTTGTTTATCTATGTGTTGTGCGCCACATCTATAAACAAGAGGCTATATGACATTTAGGATATTACTCTTCTTTCATATCTAAAGATCGTGCAATAGAGCCGAGTCATAGGAAGTGAAATTCCTTATACTAACCTCTGATTTCAGCAGAAGGACAGCATTGATAGAAGAAAGTGACTGATGATATTTGAAGTTACCAAGCACACAGGTAAGCCAAGGAATAAAAGATATGTGCCAAGTAAGGTATTGAAGTATGATTGAAATATAAAGTTGAAAACTGAAAGGAAAGTATACAGGGAAGTGTAATAGATGCAGTTCAAAGTTGGACATATGAGGTAAGTCCATTATTTTTATACTATTGTTGATATTGAAAGCCCTGTGTGGCTGCGATATGAGGTGATATTGAAAGCCCTGTGTGGCTGTGATATGAGATGAATATATATATTGGCCCTGTGAGGCATTGTTGGTATTTCCTGCATGTAGGTTTTGGGGATAGTTATGAAATATAGAGGAAACTCTACCGAAATTCTCCTAGAATAGGAAAAGGAAATAATAAGATTCGGCAAGAAAAGGAAACTTAGCCCAAACTACATTAGAACTTATCAAGTTTCTCGTAAGATAGACAAAGTTACTTGTAAATTGAACTTACCACCTGATTTGAAACCATACGCCCAGTCTATCAAATATGGATGCTTCGCAAATGTACTGGTGATCCACCCAGAGTATGTCCCATAAATGAAGTCCATGAAATGGAAGAGTTATCCTACAAGGAGAAACTTATTACCATCTTGGATTGGAAAATTAAAAGGTTGCGAACTGAGGACGTGACTTCCGTCAAAGAAGTGTGGCAAAACAAAAACAAAAGGAGGGGATGACCTGAGAAGTCCAAAAAGAAATCGAGGAAAGATACTCGTACTTATTCCCTATATCCAAGGGTAATTTGAACTCCTAAATAGAGCGGATGGAGACTGTTATAGAGAATGCCCAAAATCTCCCTGAAACCCTATAAGACAAGTTAACATTCAAGGACGAATGTTCTCAAGGGGGGAAGGATGTTATATACCGTATTTCTGTACCTCGTCATTATCATATGATATACGGATCGAGCCATTGTACCTCAGCATTATCATATGATATATGGATCGGGCTGTCATTCCTCGGCATTATTACATGATATATGGATCGGGTTATCATTCCTCGGCATGTGCTTGCTATATACATGGATAGGATTGTACGTTCCACAGTGCTAATAGAATATATATGCCTATCATGATAGATGATGTGTTTGTAACACCGAGTCCCCTAGCGGGCTGGATATGGTATGTGATAATGGTATACAGGACTTTATTTTGTAAGGTGCAGGTATAGTACCCTATTAAATGATATACTTGGTTTCATGCATCCCTGTTTCAGTTGTTATCTCAGTTATGTTATGCTTATATACTCAGTACATGTATCATACTGACCCTCCTTTGTTCCGGGGGTTGTGTTTCATACCCGCAGGTACAAACGTTCATTTCAGAGATCCGCCAGCTTAGGATTTCTTCTCTCCTATGATTGGAGGATCTCCACTATTCCGGAGCCTAGTTTTTTTTGTACTGGTCCTCTGGTGTATATATGTATTTATTTATTCAGGGGTACGACGGGGGCCCTGTCCCGTCATATATTACTGTACTATTCTTAAAGGTCTGTAGACATGTATGTGTGGGTTGTTCATGAGTTTATTTCGGCTGTGCCTATACGGCACATTGTAAATGTTTTAACGTTATGGCAGCCTTGTCAGCTTGCATTCTCTTCCATGATACGATATGAATGAAAAAGGCTACATGAACATGAAAAAGTTTTAACCCATTGGGGTTTTTGGGGTTTTTATCACATTACCTATAGTTCAATTTGGTTATATTTGAAAGTTACGTATATGGGGGCCAGGTCGGACCCCAGTCACGGCCCACAGGGTTGGGTCATGACATATCGAGTCCTAAATGCGGTCTTACAAATGTCCACTGCCCTAATCCTCAACTGATGGTAATCGAATCTCAAGTCAATCTGAGAAAACACTACGACACCCTAAAGTTGATCAAATAGGTCATCAATATGAGGCATGGGGTAACAATTCTTCACCATCACCTTATTTAACTTCCTATAATCAACACACATTCGCATAGTACTGTCCTTCTTCTTTACAAACAGGATTGGGGCACCCAAGGAGAAATACCAGGCCAAATAAACCCCTTACCTAAGAGGTCCTCAAGCTTAACACTGAGCTCCTTAGGCTCTGCGGGGGCCATCCAATATGGATGAATAGAGATAGGTCGGGTGCCTGGCTCTAACTCTATAGCAAAGTCAATATCATGCTCTGGGGGTAGGCTAGGTAGGTCGGTATAAATACATATGCAAACTCCCAGACTATAGGAATATAATCAACTAAAGGGCCCTCCCAACTAACATCTATTACATAGGAAAAATAAGCTAAGCACCCAGAAAAACCCAACCGGTGAGCTCTTATTAAAGAAATAATCCCCATTAGTGTGCGACTATAAGCTCCCTGCTACAATACTGGAGGAGTGCTAGGCATGGTTAAGGTAATAGTCTTGGAATAGCAATCCAAGACTGCGTGGTAGGGGGATAACTAGTCCATGCCCAGAATCACATTGGAATCAACCATATCAAGAAATATAAGATCAACTCTAGCATCATAATCATGGATAGTCACCAAACAAGATTAAAATACCTGATACACTACTAAGGACTCACCCACTGGGTCAAAACATGAGCTGAATCTGCCAAGAACTCTAAACTCATACCCAAATAGGGAGCATAATACACATAAACATCCAAAAATATGGAGCCCAGGTGAAATAGCACTGTGGTAGGCTGATGACATAATAAAAGCATACTTGTAATAACATCGTTAGATGCCTCAACCTTTGCCCTCACTAGGGCTGCATAGAAATGGCCCTGAGAACCTCTACCTGGTGCATTTGATCTACCACCTGAACTTCCTCCCCGTTCTCCACCTCTAGCACCCTATCGGCTGCCCCGACGATCCCGATCCTGACTACCACCTCTAGCTATAAGAGATACTACTGAAATTGGCCTGGCTACAGTAGGAGATATAGCTGCCATCCTATGACGAGGGTAATCTCGAGACCAATTGAATAGCTTGCCATAATTATAACACCCTTGAGAAGAACAACAAGTATAAAATTGGCCACTATGGCATTTATACCCTGGATCTGAACCCTTCAAACTCTGGTCCATGTTAGGACCATCCGAGCGCTGTTGACTACCTTCTGAAGCATGTAATGCATCTTGAATAGGCCGACTGGACTGACCTTCCTTAAACTATAGATGGGATCTATCATAAGAGTCTCTGGGCCTAGATTGGGACCCGCTGTAGTTGCTCCAGTGGCGATCCCTCTTGTTGCTACTCCTATGGGCCTAACGATGAATATGGTCCATAGTCCAGGCATGATCCACCACATACAAAAAAGATCACTCTACTGAGTCCATCGTCTCTATCTTGATCCTCAACTGAAATGTGAGTCCACACATAAAACAACATACACTCTCTTCTTCGGTGGGCAAAATTATTGCTGCATGATGTGAGAGCTTGTGAAACTTTGCCTCGTTCTCTAGGATAATTATAGAGCCCTGCTTCAACCTAGAGAACTGATCTCGAAGTCAATCCCTGATATTGCTGGTATATACCTATAACACCCCTTAAAAATATTGTATATGGTATTCGAATTCTCGATGAAAATGATATAACTTTTGTATGTTGGGCATACCTTTTGATAGGATAGTCCAAATTAGGTGATTCAAATTTCTAAATACCCCAACATCATTACCTACAACTTCTGTAAAGACCATATTTTAAGTTTCAGAGCATAAGTAGGTCAAAGAAAATAACTTTTGCAAAATATGGTGTTGTGACGAAATGGAGTATTTAAAGAAGAAAAATCATATCTCCCCACTGTAGGATGCTCTAAATTGGTTTATTCTTGAATGACATAAAAGTAGAATTCTAGAACAATAATTCATATGAAACCAAATCCTAATGAGGAAGTTATCTTGTTCAAATGCAGCTCTGAAAAAGGGTATTCCATTAAAAGAAGGTTCATCTCATCAACTATGGAAAGATGTAGATCCATTTGACATCACCCATGACATCAATAGTCCTCCATTTGACATCACCCATAAAATCACAATCTTCCATTAAATTTTCAGATTTTTCTTTATAATTATTTTAATTATTTTTATGTCCCTCTTTCACACCTATAAATACCCACCTTATTACTTCATTTTTTTCATCAAACTTTCTCAAACAACTCTTCTCTCTATACACTTCTTTAATAATTTTCAAAATATAGTTTTAGTTTTTAGTAGAGTAGAAATACTATTACGGTGATTCATATATTCTGGGTAGAACACAAAATGCTCCGACGAGGAGAAACTGCTAGGATTCAAGAGTATTCATTAAATCCTTCGATTCTAAGTGACACTTTGGATTCCAAGTATGTAAGGCTTCAATGAGAGTATTCATTTCACTCTCATGCCTAAAGTATTTTGATTATATGATAAATTATATTTATTTTCTTTAAGCTTTACTCTAAGTTATGTGGGTGTTTATCCATGGGTTCTTTCACCCATGTAGTCAAAAACTCATTCAATTAAATCTTTTGATTTCAAGTAATATTTTCTAATGGATAATTATTATTTCTACTTAATAGCATGAATAATGGTTAAACTAATGATTATTGATCTATTTTAATGCAAAATAATTTCATTTGTATGAATTGATGGTTTGCACTCAATTTGTCTATTTGTCTCTTTAAAGGTTCATAAAATTCATGGCGGGTTATTTAAAACATGATTTTTAATTAATGGATTTCCAAGTATTTATGAATAATTTCATTTACATACATATTTGAAAGTTAAAGTGATTTAAACCCACCTAGTTTTACTATGTTTTCAATGAAGTTTGACTTAAAATCTTTGACTCCAAATGAATGTTTATGAAAATAATGTCTATGATCAAAAAGGAGTCTTATGAAATAAAATAATGATGAAATGATATGAATGATGGATTCTTTATGCACTAAGGACAATTCTTTCATATTTGACTTACCAAAGGTTTTAATGAGCTATTCTACCGAATATGATGTTTTGAATTCTCAATCTATATGCTATGACTATTTTGAACTATTAAACTATTTTGTGGGATTGAATTAGCATCAAATGGGTCATTGATGTGGGATTCAATAAGGGAATCCTAGTAGCAACCCCTTGTCTCATTAACTATGTACCAATATAGGAACCTTTGTAGGCTTAGGCTAATGGATCCACAAATAGCCCTTAAAGTTAAAGTCAAAGAAATGAATGAAGTTGATGGAGTTCTACCCGACAAGTAGTCTCTCCGACCAACGTAGTGGGTTATGTTGGATTCCATGTAATAGTTCTCATGGTCTTAAATGTCGAATATGGTCATCTTCTTATAAAATGAATGTTTTAAAGGATATCTATATGATTCATTATGCTTGAATTGCATTATGTTTCATATTACATAAATGTTTTAATGTTTCCTCAATAGTCATGCATGCCTACATACTTAGTACATTCAAAGTACTAACGCATACTCTTTTGCCTACATGATATCACCATGTAGGGACCGATGCTACTACTCATTCTCCTCCATGTGGCTAGTTGAGATTTTATTTGAAGACTACTTTTAGTGAATTTCCATATTCTGAGAAAAATAATTCTTTATCTTTCTAGCTTATGATATGTTGAGATCTTTAGACACTTACTATGTCATTTCTTTCTATTATGATTGAGGGTGAGCTAGGGACTTGTCTTAGCCCCCATTAAATCTAAAAGTTAGAGGTATTGTTGAACTTATGTAAGTTAAAGATTTACTATTATGATTTCCGTCTATTTATTTATTGTCATTACCTAGGAAAGGCTAAAAGAATGCTGAGAGGCTTATTTGAGGTACGTTTAGATTTTTCATTTGCCATATCACATCTAGACCTTAGGATTTGATCGTGACAATACTTGTACATGAAGGCCTCTAAAATTCCTCCTAAGAAGCGGGTGGTGACCCAGAAGGCCTGGTCTGTAGATACGAGCGTCACCACTATTTGGAAGGCCTAACGAATTGGTGAGCTTTGAATTAGGCTCCTCTGAACTCTTCAAGTACTAAGGACTAAAGTTGATCTTGACAAATAATCAAAAACTACTAGGGATCCTCCCCTATAGCTCTAGAAAACCTTAGTGGGGACAATCTCTAGAACACCCCTAACATTTTCTGCTCATGCAGAGACATGGCCCCATCTGCTATAACTGACTAATCAATGGCGGGAGCTACTGGCTGCTGAAACTTTTGAGATGTTGGTGCAGACTAATCCTACTAAGCTGGCACGGTTGCGATAGTAGCTAGGGCCTACTTCTGCATTGCACTAGAGTATCGAGAAAACATAATATTCACATGCCCGTATGAGACATATGCATTTAAGCGTATGCCATTTGGTCTTTGCAATGTTCCTACCACTTTTTAGAGGTGCATGATTGCTATATTTCATGATATGGTGGAAGAGTTTGTAGAGATTTCTATGGATAAATTTTCAATCTTTGGAGAGTCTTTTGATCTTTGTTTGCATAATCTAGAGAAAGTACTAGCAAGGTGTGAAGAAACAAATCTTGTCTTAAACTGAAAGAAATGTCATTTCTTGGTAAATGAGGGTATTGTGTTGGGGCACAAAGTTTCAAAATATGGTTTGGAGATAGACAAAGCTACAGTTGAAGTAATTAAGAAGCTTCCACCATCGTTTTCAGTGAAAGGTGTCCGCAGTTTTCTAGTTCATGTCGGATTCTAGCGGCGATTCATCAAAGATTTTTCAAAGATCGCCAGACCCATGTGCATCTTTTTAGAAAAGAAGGTAAAATTTATTTTTGATGATAAAAGTTTGCAGGCCTTTGAATTCTTGAAGAAGAAGCTGATTGAAGCCCCCATCCTGATAGCTCCTAACTGGGAGCTACCTTTTTGTGCTTATGTGTGATGCAAGTGACACAGCAGTGGGATTAGTTCTAGGACAAAAGAAGGAGAAAATGTTTCACTCCATCTATTATGCCAGCAAGACTCTTGACTCAGCTCAGGCAAACTAAACTGTCACAGAGAAGGAGATGCTGGCATTGGTTTATGCTTTTTATAAATTCCTCTCTTACCTAGTAGGTACAAAAGTGATTGTTTATGCTGACCATGCAACCCTTATTACTTATTCAACAAGAAGGATGCGAAACCTAGATTAACCAGATGGATTTTACTACTCCGAGAATTCGATATTGAAATCAAAGATAGGATGGGATGCGAAAATCAAATAACAGACTACCTATCAAGATTAGAGGATTCATCCCATGTAGGTAAGGAAAAGTTGATAAACGAAGAGTTTTTGGATGGGCAACTATTGGCAATAGAGGAACAATAACTTCTATGGTATAAAGATATTCTGAACTACATTATGAGTGGAGTATTTCCCCTGGAGCAAACTCCCAACAAAAGAAGAGGCTAATGTATAAAGCAAAGTTCTATATATGGGATGAACCTTATTTGTTCAAAAAAGGTGTTGATCAGATGATAAGGAGATGTTTGCCTGAATCTGAAGTTCAACAAATTCTACACAGTTGCCAGTCATCTATTTACGGTGGACAACATGGAGGCGAACGAACAGCCCATAAGTTATTGTAGTCAGGTTTCTTTTGGCCTTATTTATTTAAAGATGTGGCAGGATTTGTGAAAAGCTGTGATCACTGCCAAAGGTTGGGCACAATATCAAGAAGGCATGGGATGCCGTTGAATAACATCCTGAAGGTAAAGATCTTTGATGTGTGGGGAATTGACTTCAGGGGTCCCTTCCCATCATCATATGGAAATCAGTATATGCTAGTGGCATTTGATTATGTTTCTAAATGGGTCGATGCCATCGCATTGCCAACCAATGACTCTAAAGTGGTAAGTCACTTCCTCAAGAAGTACATTTTCATAAGGTTTGGCACTCCATGGGATATCTTCAGAGATGGAGGTAAGCATTTCATAAATCAAATGATAAAGAATTTGTTGGCTAATTTTGGTGTCAAGCATAAGGTGCCCCAAACTAGTAGATATATTGAGGTATCAAATCGTGAGGTGAAGTAAATCCTTCAGAAAACCATCTATGCTACCAAAATGGAATGGGCTATCAAACTACATGAAGCGCTCTGGGCCTATAGGACTGCATACAAAACACCAATTGGCAGTTCACCGCACCATATGGTGTTTGGAAAAGCATGTCACCTGCCAGTAGAATAGGAGCACCAAGCATATTGAGCCATCAAAAAGTTAAACCTAGACCCAGAATTAGCAGGTAGAAAGCGTATGGTTCATCTCCACAAATTGGTGGAATTTAGACTCCATGCTTTTGAGAATGCAAATCTCTATAAAGAGAAGACAAAGCGATGGCACGACAAGTATATAGTCACTCAAACATTTGAGCCAGGTCAAAAAATCTTACTTTTTAACTCGCATATACGTCTTTTTCCAAGTAAGCTTCGATCAAAATAGAGTGGACCATTTGAGGTGGTGTGAATGTCGGTACATGGAATCATGGAAATATGGAATCACACAGAATCAACCATATTCGTGGTAAATGGCCAGCGTGTTTAGCACTATTTTGGATATGATGTCGATCGTGAGGAAGAAAGAATTGAGCTTGAGAATGAATGAAGCTACAACTGAGTCGTGACGTGATTTTAAATTAGGTGAGAGTTTTAATGAGGCCTGCACATTGCAGTCTGCGACAAGTACGTGTCGTGGACTCGCTCCGTCCTAGTTAATTTTTTAGGCAGGTATGTTTTTGAATATTTTTGATGAAAATAATCCCCAAATAAAATGTGCGCCAAGTCCGTATCGGGAACCTAGCTTATTTCAGTACAAACTAAATTTTGGCACGCTAAGCAGTAAGGTTCACGACAAGTCCGCATCACGGACTTGGGACATTCTTTGGTATCTTTCATTTCAAAATATGGGTTTAACCCATTTTTAATGGGTTTTACCCGACCAAATTAGTTTTTAACACCTAATGGATCCTTTGAACTATATTTTTTTCATCAAATTAAGTCACTTTTCTCTCTTCTACTCTTAACAATTTCCCTCTTCTAAAGCAAATCCGCGACACACTCATCAAATTCAAGAAAAGCTTTGTGAGTTTCTACTTCACACAACAAGGTATGTGTTATTGAACTACTTTTATGATGTAAATGGTTGAAGTTTACATAAGTAAGTTCTTAGGCCTTAGGTTTTGACTCATTGCAATTGATTTTCATTATTCTTAGATTGACATGCTTATGGGTGTGTAAAATTGCTAAGAAATTGATTATTGTGGTTAATTGATTATCGGTTAAGTTCTTGAACTCTGACCCTAATTTTGATGCTAGAAAAATTGGATGTTTGTGGTTGTTATGGACAATTTGTATTGAATTCTTGAGTAAGCATGCATAAAGTATTGTGTTGAAGTTGGTTTGATTTGTGAAAATAGGTAGGGTGAAGTTTCTATTATTCTAAATCTTGTGTTGAAAACATGCTTGTAGTGGTGGCGATCATGTATGCAAATTTTTGCTTGAACTTGAATGTTATGTTGTGTTAATCATGATTTTTCCTGGTGAGTTTAGTGAGGGGTGATATAGTAGTGTTCTAAATGTTTAGGTTAAAATAGAGTGTGTTATTGAATCTTGTATGTTTCCTTTTTAGGGATATGCTAGATTACTAGAGGCTACTTTGAATTCATATAGTGTTGGATTCACCATGTTGATTATTTGAAGTGTGGGTTGGTTTGTTATCATGTATGCACATAGAATTCAAATGAAGGAAAGTCTGAGTACCGTCTTATCACTTGCATGCTAATGAAATGCTTAAGTGTTGGGTACGGACCTAAAGTTCGAATGCACATTTAGGTTCTTATATGTTGTTTTTGGGTGGCTTATTTGCAGAAAAAAAATGTCATCTAGTCAAAGGCCCAGAAAGGAACCAGTAGGCCCGGGAAGCAAGGATAGAGAGAGAGGGTCACCCTTTATACCACCTGCCCCACCTATTCCTCGAGGCCAATCTTATTGATTTATCTTGAAAGTGGTACATACAATAGGGAAAAATTGGTACAAGCGACACACCGAGTCTCTCTATCTAGCCGATATACCAATTGAAGAAGAAAAATTGGCCAGATACTACCCCCAAATCATGAGGAGAATAGAGGAACTGAATATGCATTTCTTGTTCGCTGACCCAAAGCCGTGCACTTTGCATGTGGTACGAGAATTTTATGCAAATTATCAACCTAATCAGCGCCTAATTACATCACAGTGCGAGGAGTTGATGTTTCTCTATCTCCAATGGCCATAAAAGAGATGTTGGGAACTCCAGCACTGCCTACCACCACCCTGATAGATTGGAATATTCAACAACCATATAAGGATGTCCGACATATATTATTTGGGCCCAGGTTAACAGCAAAGTGGGTATGTCACGAGCTTTGGGGCTACCACAGTACATTCTCATACGCTCATCTTAACAAAGAGCACGTGTGTAGGTGAAAATTATCATGCACAAGCTTATTCCAAGCCTCCACTATACTGAAATAACACGGGACAGAGTGTGCTTGGTCTATGCTATTATGAAAGGGATGGACATAAATGTTGGTGTTGTTATCAAATCTACTATCCGAAAGTGCAGAGTCCATTAAGGTAGAGGGTTTGCATTCGGAGGCCTCATCACGGAGATATTCCAAAGGGTTGGGGTCCCTGAGGACCAACATAATTATATGGCCCCCTTTTCTTCAGATTCTTATGATGTCACAAACATTAAGTGGACAGACTACACTTACAGACCAATCCTCACTACATAGGAGCACGCAAAATGTGATGATATAATAACAACCCGTATGCTTTGCTTGGAGATGCTTTGACACCGCACCAGACGGTGAACTTCAACTAAAGAAGAACTCGTGAGGTATAGAGATAATATCCACCAAACGAGCATGTTATGGCTATCTTGTGACTTGGACCAGATTTTTATGAGCCTTAAGATGACATCCCTATGAATGAGGATAGGAGGAGGGCCAGTTCAGATGTGGAGTCAAATTTGGAGGCCACAGAGTTTGACCCTTTGGCGGTGAAAGATCCAGCTGCTGGTGGGCTGATGGATGAGTAGACAGGGAAGTCTATTACCTTGTGCTCCTAAGGATAGCGCCCAACTATAAGTGGGGGGTGGAATATCTGTTTAATTAAACTATATCTGTTTATTTTTGTTAGTTTGATATTTTGGTTTATCTGGTTACTTTTGTTAGATTTATGTTGTGGTATATCTGGATTGGTACTTGTTTATTTTTGTCAGTATTGATGTCTTGGTTTATCTTAAATATTTGATGTTGTTTAAATTTTTTTTTTACTTATCAACTGACTTTGGGTTTCCTAGCATTTGTTTTCGGTTCTTTGACCATGGATTGTCCCTATGAACCGTATAATTTTTTTTTTAGATATTTGTAATGTATATAAAGTGTTTGTCCAAAATATCAGATTGCATAGGTAGCAGATGAAATGATTGATGAAAAACTTACTAAATTGAGACACCTAAGACTCTGTTGTTAGATTTTGAAAAATGTTGAAATCATGTGATTGTGGTTGAAATTTCTGAAGAACTGTCGTTCTGAAATTAAACATGTGCAGATTGAGTAAGGTTAATTGTATAATCCTGGTTGCTCTTGATTGGTAGAACTTGCCCCGTGTGTATGAGTAGTGAAAACAAAGAAAGTTTAGAATTTAAGAAAAGGATCTAGGCAATTTTGTGGTAACCTCATTTTAAAACCACTTGTTGTACCCACCTTAATGTAAAACCATAGTTAGCCCTTTTGAGCCTTTGACTTGATTCTTTGGCAGCCTAGTTTGAAGCCTATTCCTATTTTTTTCTGAAATCATAATTTTGATCCAAGAATCCAAGCGCTTTGGAAGAGAATAAGTAGAGAAATTGGGGGTTTACAACCTTGGGTTACTAAGAGTAAAATTATTGGTGCAATTAATTGAAATAAAATCTTGTATTAGGGAAGACAAGCTTGTGGAAAGTGAAAAGAACGCCAACCACATTATGGTTGAAGAGAGTAAAGAAAAGAAGAATTCCCCTACACAGATAAATAAATTGAAAGGGTAAGCTAACAAAATAACAAAGTGGTAAGAATAAGGCTATGAAGTACTTGCATGTAATTAATGAATGTAGTGTGTTGGAAGCACCTGACAACCAAGTCACTATACATGTACAAATTTCTACCTACCTGTCCCCTAGTCCAACATTACAACTTGAAAATGTCCTAAGTGATCCATAAGTAGTAGCTGCCTTAATAGAACTGCTTAATACACTAATGGCAAGACTATGGTTCATCTTGAGCAACTTGTGAATTCATTTAAGAGAGTGAACAAATTTTATCTAAATACCCATTGTTGTTGACAAGGAATGTAACTGCGAGAGTATGGGTAATTCTTTCTTGGTGAGAGCACATGTTTAATGAAAAATGGTAATTCTGCATGAATTTTAATTTAATAATCCATATGAGTTTGTTTTATTATAGAGTCAACTCTCGAGTTTATGTGGTGTTGAGTTAGTGAGTTGCTTGAACAAAATTAGACATGTGTGTGTAATGTAAGCTAATTGTGAAATCACTGTGGTTTGGTAGAATTTCTTTATATATCATGTATTTTTTATTTTAGGAATAAGACTGGGAGTTTGTTCGAGGAATGACAAAGTTATAAGTGTGGAGTGATGATATTGGGTACATTTATGTGCCCAATAGAAAATATAGCCCAGAATTCATTAGTCAAGTTGAGAGCAAATTCCTAGAGTTTAGTTCATATTTTTACATAGTTGTGTATTGTTGTAACCAATCAACATGCTTAAACACTTTCAGGGCTAACTGAGAAAGAATGGACATTTAAAATATGATCGGATTGAAAGTGGAGCTCAAAGGAGAAGTTCGGAATAAAATGTGAAGAAAATACACTATAAAAAAGTATGTCTGCATTGCGCTCTGATCTTCAGTGATTTAACTCTAAAATTTGGAATTTATTCGACTCAACAGTATGGTGCGCTCCACGTCCACCTCACAGACCTGGTTTTGGATAGAATAAATTTTCACTGACACAAAAAATGAAAAATTGCACTACATTAAACCAAGTCCGCGTCACGGACTTCAGTGCGCCTACTTTAACTCCGTATTTTTGGTGCTATAAAAAACACCTTTCCATATTTTATTAAAAAATAGATCAAATTGTCAGATTTTGGATTGAAGAAGACGAAGGAAGAACTACTTTTGGTGATATTTTCTTCTTTTATTTCAATTGAATTCAAGTATTTATGTAATTAATGATTTATGTAATTATGTTACAAATGATGAGTGACTAAATCTTCTTGTTCTTCGATTGTAGCCACAAGATGAAGGTTTAAATCTTATTTTCTTTGGTTGAAAGTGGGTTTTTGTATGTGATTACACTTGTATTCTTGGTTTGATATTTTTAATGCTTGATCACCATTAGAACAAATTTGTTGTCCACCTAGAACTCAAAAGACGGAAAGGGGATAGAACACTAGATATAAGAAGCGTGTTTGTCCTAAAATTGTCTAGAATAATTCATTTATAGAATGACCGTGACACATATCTATACACCATGTTTGGTTACTAAACAGGATGATATGATTAATGCATATTGTTTTGGTTCATGTTTATCCCCGCTCAATGATGTAGTTAGGTTGTCAACAACAGTAGGCAATTAGAGGTCGGAAGATTATAATTGTAAAATCAACCCTGTAAATCAATAATCGAAAAAGCCCATTGGATACCAAATTAAAAGATGTTAGACCGAAAATCTATAAGTGCTTACATCCCTGGGACTCTTCTTTAATTTGATAAAATTTCTCTGATATCTTTGAATCATTTTCTTATATCATTTTTGGTATAATCATTTTAAATATAAATGAACTCAACCCTTTGAAAACATGCATGAATAGTTTGATTCATTGAAAAGCTAACTAACGCCTAATTAAATTTTCTTGTAGGTTCGATGTCCGGCTCTTCAAAAGGGTCACTATATTACTTTTGAGACCACATACACTTTTGTGTGCGTTTAAACGCAAACACAATGGACTTGAATCGAGGTTGTATAAAGGCGGTGGGCTTGAACCACAACTAAGTGAAGAGTGATGGACTCAAATGAGGCAATAATAGGGGCGGTGGGATCAAACCACGGCTAAATAAGGAGCGACAGACTTGAACCGAGGCTATAAAAATAAGGCAAGGGCTTGAACCCTGCCTGGTGGAGTGAAATAGGGACTTGGACCACGAATAGAGGTGAGTCATTCCGAATTAGGATCAGCGGCCAAACGAGAGTCACAAAGAGTACCCCCAAACCAAGCGCCATCATTAAATAACCCCAGCCTAAACCACATCCAACCAGAATAGTCGAACAGACATCTAGAATCAAAAACCAAGCAATACATGACCGACAGGGGAATAGGGCATTATGGAGGTAAGGTTCCCAAAGCTGTGTTACTCCCTGGCTAAACCTCATACTATAAGACTCAAGTATGCTATATCAGTCTATAGGGCGCTAAGATTTTTGAAACGACGTCAAAGGAGTTTTAAGGCCCAATGACACCCAAAATCACATAAGTCTAAGGCAACACTAGTCTAAGCCTATACTAAGGCAAAACATGCTTCCAAATATATAACCAAAGGAATAACACACACTAGAATGTATGAATGATCAACAATAAGAGGAGACATGCTTTAACATTCCGACAATACCTAGAAAAAAATAACACCTAGGGCATGAAATCTAAGAATTTAGCATGATTGAACCCCAAACCCCGTCCAAACTCATACATTCAGTATACAAATGCCTAAACATGCTTAGTCTAAAGAGGGGAACATCATAGCCTACCAGTAGGCCAACCACGCGCGCTCCAACTCACAAAATCGAAACACAATTCATACACCAAAATAGATCCAAATTTAACATGCATCATAATCAACATCATAGCCCAAGAACACTAGAAATGCAAGGAAAAAGGGAAATTTACCTCAAAGGAAGCCCTAAATATTAATTTTGATCATACCATTTAGCCTTTTGAAAGGCCCAAATCGCCCAAGAATTAAAGGAGAAATCATAATTCAAAGTTCTAAGAATAAATGTTGGAATTTGGACTGAACGGGCCTCAGGTGTCGCAAAAGCGAACACTTGTTGGTCGCTTAAACGGCTACCTCAAAGAGGCGGGCACTTTTTAGCGATACCCGCCCAAGAGGGCTCATTACTTTAGCGACCAGGAGTAGCATTAGCGATGGTACCAGACCCAGCTGGTGCAAAAATAAACTTAGCATGACAATTTCTCCGATGGGGTGCTCGAGATTTATTCAAAATCCCGTGTGACCAAACTAGATATACTAACCCACCAAATTCAATATTCTGGACTCAATGATGCATGCAAAATTCCCAAACAAGGTCATTTTAATGAAAAATGGGTCCCACACTCAAGAGTTATTTGAGCCTAATTCCACAACGGGCCTCAAAATTATATTGAAAGCCTCAGAAAGAGAATGAAGGGTTGTTCTATACCAAATTCAACATTTTTGAAATTAACCGCGCTATGAGAATTTTCATCCGAGTGCATTTTCCAAGAATATTGATAAAATTCAACCATAGGCCAAATTTCTAAGGCAAAAATGCCAAATGACCCCAAACTCATACTGATTGCCTCGATACTCATGTCAACCATGCTACTAGCCTAATTTGACCATTTTAGAGCTGATGGAACTGTCAAAATTCCATTATTAGATTGTTTTCCTGAAATTATGGCTGAACTCAACTTTTCAAAGCTATGAAGCTATAAAATAGGGAAAACTGGCTTAAAACCCAAATAAATGGTCAAGCGACCGAACAGTCAATACCAATAAGTCATAAATGACTTGGGGTTGCTAGAAGAATGCTCTAAATGATAAAATGAATGCTTTATTTTTAAATGACCTGGAGGGTCATTATAATATCCACTACTAAAAGAACTTTTATCCTTGAAAGTAAGAGTCAAGAAGTACCTGATGGCTCAAATATGCTCGGGAACTATCCCCGCATCTCATACTCTGTCTCTCAGGTAGCCTCCTAGATGGGATGATGCCTCCAAAGACCTTAACTAAAGGAATGGCTCTATATCGCAACTTTCTGACATCTCTGGCCAAAATAGCAATTGGCTCCTTAATATAGCTCAAACAATCATCCAGTTCTATCGCGTCATACTGAAGCACATAGGAATCGTCTGGCACAAACCGATACAACATCAAAACATGAAAGATTGGATTAATAGCTGCAAAGTCCGAAGTCAAAGCTAACTCATATGCAACCTCACCAACGATCCTCAATATCTCAAAAGGGCTAATATACCTGGGGCTAAGCTTGCCCGCCTCCCAAATCTCATCACGTCCTTCATGGTCGATACATGGAGGAATACTCAATCACTAATGGAAAATCTCAACGGTCAACGCCTATGATCTGAATAAATCTAGTGTCTATTTTGAGCTATCCTAAGCCTCCTAAATCACCCTCACATGATATAAGGCCTCCTACATGGAGTCCATAGTGCACGACCTAGGCTCCGTAGACTCAAACCAACCAACTGGACAATGATAATGCCTACCATATAAGGCCTCAAATGAGGCTATCTGAATACTAGAATGGTAGTTGTTGTTGTATGCAAACTCCGCTAAGGGAAAAAACTAATCCCACTAACCTCTAAAATATATAACACAAGCCTGTAACATATCCTCGAGAACCTAAATAGTGTGCTCCGACTGGCCATCAGTCTGAAGGTGGAAATTTATGCTAAGGTCGACATGGGTACCTAAATCCTCCTAAAAAGTCCTCTAAAAGCTAGATGTAAATTGTGAGCCCCGGTCTAAGATGATAGAAACTGGCGTGTACACCATGAAGGTGAACCACCTCCCGAATGTAGATAGGGGCTAACCTTCCAGCACTGTATGAAGTATGAATGAAAAGAAAGTGTGTTAACTTGGTTAATCGATCCATGATGACACAAATACTATCAAGATCACAAGAAGTGCAAGGCAACCCCATAATGAAATCCATAGTGTTTCTCCAACTTTCACTCGGGAATGGGTAATCTCTAAAGCTTGCCATGAGGCCTTAAGTGCTCAGCCTTAACCTACTGACAACTCAAACAAAGCATCACATAATCCCCGATATCTCTCCTCATACCACTCCACCAATAATGTTGCCTCAAGTCATGATACATCTTAGTGGTACCTGGATAAATAGAATATTTAGAATCGTGGACCTCACTAAGGATCAATAGAATCAAATCTCCAACTCTCAGAACACAAAGATGACCACTACACTTTAATACCCTATCTGAATCTAAAGTAGCCAGGCTAGCATTATCTCCCAAACCTCGATCTCAAAATGCAACTAAATCCTCATTATCAAACTGACTGATGCAAATCCGATCCAATAGAAATGACTGAAATCCCACATAAGTTAGCACATATTGGGAATCAGAGATGTCAAGTTGAATCATTCGATTAACTAAGGACTGAATATCTAAAGCTAATAGTTGCTCTGCAGTAGAAAGAAAGTCTAGACTACCCATACTCACAGCATTCTGACTCAAGGTGTCTACGACTACATTTGCCTTGCTCGGATGGTAGAGAATAGAGAGTTTGTAGTCCCTCAAGAGCTCAATCCAGCAGTACTGCCTGGAATTAAGATCTTTCTATCTCATAATATACTGTAGGCTTTTGTAATTAGTGTAAATCTCTCATCAAACTTGATACAAGTAGTGCCTCCAAATCTTAAGCACAAAAACTAACGCCGCCAACTCCAAGTCATGAGTGGGATAGTTGTGCTCATACATCTTAAGCTGCCTCAATACATAAGAAATAACCTGGCCCTACTGCATCAATACACAACCTAAACCAACATCGTATACGTCATAATAAATAGTGAATCCCTATTCCACAGCTTGAAAAGTTAATATAGGAGCAGTGGTAAGCAACTCCTTGAGCCTCAAAAAGATCCTCTCACACTCTTCTGACCACAAAATGGAATATCTTGGTGAGTCAACTGAGTCAGAAGTGCTGCTGTAGTAAACGACCCCTCAACCAAGCACCCATAGTACCCTATCAAACTGACGAAGCTATTAATCTCAGTCACAGAGGTAGGCCTGGACAAATCATAAATATCCTCAATCATTGCTTGAGTCCATAGCATTCTTGGGGCACATAGTGTCCAAAGATGGCATTATGGTAGATATAATAATACAACAACAACAACGTGGTGGGATTTCACTAGGTTATTGTTGTTGTTATTGTATTATTGTATCTACCATAATGCCATCCTTGGACACCATATGCCCTAAGAATGCTATGGACTCAAGCTAAAACTCGCAATTTGAGAACTTAGCATAAAGCCGTTGATCTCTTAAAGTCTGGAGCACTACTCTTAAATATTACTCATGCTCATCCTGGATCCGCGAGTATACCAAAATGTCATCAATGAAGACTATGACAAATGAGTCCAAGTACGGCCTAAATACCTAAGTCATCAAGTTCATAAATACAGTAGGGGCATTAGTCAACCCAAAAAAAATCACTAGGAACTCATAGTGAATGTAACGAGTACTCAATGCGGTCTTAGGGACGTTCGCTACCCTAATCCTCAACTTATGGTAGCCATATCTCAAATTAATCTTAGAAAATACCACGGTACTATAAAACTGGTCAAATAGATCATCAATCTTAAGAATGGGGTAACGGTTTTTCACCATCACCTTGTTCAACTGCCTATAATGAATACATATCCGCATAGTACCATCCTTTTTCATAATTAATAGGACTTGGGCATCCCAAGGTGATATACTAGGCCGAATGAATCCCTTATCCAAGAGATCCTGAAGCTGAAAACTAAGTTCCTTAATCTCTATAGAGGCTATACAGTATGGTGGGATGGAAATAGGACGAGTACTAGGATCTATATTAATGGCAAAGTCAATATCTCGATCAAGAGGAAGGCAAGGCAGATCGACAGGAAACACATCTGTAAACTCTTAGTCTATAGGTATTGAGTCAACCATAGGGCCCTCCCTACTAATATCTCTAACATAATCCATGTTTGCCAAATAACCGCTAGCCACTAACATCTGAGCTTGAATAAAATAAATCACCCCAACTGGTGTGAGAATACAAGAGCCTTTCCATACCACCAGCGAAACACTAGGCATAGTTAAGGTAATGGTCTTGGCATAGCAATACAAGACCGCACAGTGAGAGCATAATCAGTACATGCCTAGAATCACATTCAAATCCACTTTATCAAGCAAAATGAGATCAACCCTAGTGTCTCACCCCTGAATAATCATCACGTAGGATCTAAAGACCTGATCCACTACTAAATAATCACCTACCGAGGTCAAAATAGTAATGGCTCAACTAAGGGCTTCATACTCATGCTTAGTTAAGGGGCACAATATACAGATAAATAAGAATAGGTGGAGCCTGGATTAAATAAAGTGGATGTGGTCTAATGACATAATAAAACCATACCTGTGATCATATCGTCCGAGGCCTTAGCCTCAGCTCTAGCTGGAGCTACATAAAAGTGAGCCTAGGCTCCTATACTTTATGCATCAACTCGGCCTCTAATCCTACTTCCACAGGGACCTCCCCGTGTACCTTGATGACCACCCCTATGATCCTGGCCCTAGCCTCCGCTTTTAACTAGAGGTGCTGATATAAGTGCAGGTATAACTACCTGTAGAGAAGGTAAGGCTAGCCTATGGTGAGGGCACTCATGGGACCCATGATCTAACTCCTCACACTCATAGCACCCCTATGAATGTTGGCTCCAAGCTAGAGGTTGGCCACCTTAGCTGGAAGAACCCATTTGTAAACCATCTCGACCCATATTCAGATCGGTACTAGAGCCACCCTAATGGTTCTGGTCACCCTCTGAAGTCTGAAGAGAGGCCTGGAAAAGGCAGATGGACTGGACCGACTGAAATCTCTAGTGAGATCTATCATAGGACTCCCTAGGTCTAAAGCAATGCCCATCCTAGCTATTCTCCTTCCTAGCTCTTTTGCTTCTTCCCACTTGAGCCTCACAATGAAGCTGCTCAAGCATGCGGGCATGGTCTATATTGCCACCAAATAACACACAAGTGTACGTAGTCTTACAAGTAATACAGTGATTCTAATCAGAACTAGATTGTCGAACCCAAAGGAGTTTAATCTAGGGTGAGTAATATTTCCAATTGACTAAATTGTTCATGTGTTTTGCAAAAAGTTGATTTCAATTATATTGCCTACTAAATTATTAAAACTACTTTTAAGAAATAATTCAGAAATTTAGAGAGTTGTGATCAAATGAGTAAATAATTCTAGGGTTGCAGTACTTGCATATTTCAGACCTAACATATTTCACTCTGGCATTTAATGGGTTTTTTAATTACTGATTTAGAGGGTTGATTTTATAATTATGGTCTCTCGACCTCTAATTGCCTACCTATGTTGACTACCTAACCACATCATTCAGCGGGGATAAACATGAACCAACATAGATGCTTTAATCCTATCATCCTATCTAATAACCAAGCATGGTGCATAGGTATGTGTCACAGGCATCCTATACATGAATTATCATAGGCAATTCTAGAACAAACACACTCTTTATATTCTAGTGTTCTATCTCCTTTCCATCTCTCGAGTTATGGGTAGAAAACGAATGTATTTTAATATAGATCAGGCAATAAAATAGTAAAAATGATAATATAAGAGAAATTATATGAAAGACACCATTTTCAACCAAAATAATTATATTAAAACCTTCATCTTGTGGCTACAACCCTAGAAAAAAGGATTTTAGCTACTCATAATGTTTAACAAAATCCAAAACATAATTAATGGCATGAAAAACTCACTTACAAATAAAAGAGAAAAAGGAATCAAACCTTAGGGAAGTTCTCCTTTCGTCTTCCTTCATCAAAACGTAAAATAAAAACTGAATGTTTTAAAATAAAATACAAGTAGACTATTTATAGCCTTGAAAAAATGCGAAGTTTCAACCCCTGTAGTGAAGTCCGCAATGCGAAGATGAATTTGCGTAGTTTAATTTTGCATTTTCTTCCTCGATTTTTTTTTGTATCCTTAACCAGGTCCACGACGCAGACCTAGCGCGTACTAATTTATTTAGCTAGATAAATTCCAAGTGTTGGAATTAAATAGCTGAAGCCAACTACGCGACAAGACACAATCTAGTATGGTGTATTTTCTTCACATTTGTTTCCAGCTTCACCATGAAGCTCAACTTTCAATCCAATCATCTTTTGAATGTCCGTTCTGCCTCATTAAGCCCTGAAAGTGTCTAATCATGTTAGTTAGCTATAATCACACTCAAGTATTCTAAAGAATGAACTAAAGTATAGGAATTTCCTCTCAAATGCTATTATGAACATGGATTATTTTTGCTATTGGGTGCATAAATGCACCAAAGATCACCACCCCACACTTATAGTTTTGTTTGTCCTCAAACAAACTCCCAATCCTATGCACATAAAAGCACACACCATGTATGTAAAGCAGTCCTACCAAACTACAGTGATTTCAAAAATAGTTCACTTTCATGGCATGTTGACTTCATTCATGCAACCAATGGACCCAAAACAACCTAACCTCAAGAGTTGACTCTGTTATGAGGCAAACTTACATGAATTACTAAATCAAAACTCATTAAATACTTCCATTCTTGTACTAAACAAATTCCCTCACAAAGAAAGAATTATCCATATACTCTCAAAGTTACATTCAATGCCAATAACAATGGGTATTAAGCAAAATTCACTAGCTCTCTCAAACGAACTCACAAGTTACTCGAGCAATATCATAGGCTTGCCCTTAGTGTAATATGTAACTCAATTAAGGTAGCTAAGAATTAAGAATCACTTTGGATTGTAATGTAAGCTAGGGGACGGGTGGGTATTATCTTGGACAAGCATAATGACTAGGTTCCCAAGTACTTTTAATATACTACATTTATTCATTCCATACAATTTCTTCATAACCTCATTCTCACCACTTCATTCTCTCTCTAGCTTACACTTTTTCTTTTCACCTGAATTCTCTGTGTTAGGGAATGTCTTCTTATTCTTATCATATTTCTTTTCATTTTCTCTCTCTCTCTACTACATTGTAGTTGGCTTTATTTTTACTTCCAAAATGTTTTTCTTCCCTAACATAAGATTTTATTTTTCTTGCACGAATGGATTTTCATTTCATAGCACAAGGTCGTGACCCGCCCATTTCTTCACTTACTCTTTCTTAAAGCTCTTAGGCTTTTTGGATCAAAATTATGGTCTAAGAAAAATATGGGAATAGGCTTCAAACAAGGCTACCAAATAATTAAGTCAAAGGCTCAAAAAAAGCTAACTATGGCTTTGCATCATGGTGGTTTTTCATAAATAGTGCTTTTGAACTAAGTCTACCAAAGAAATGCCTATATCCCTTTCCTAATTCTTAACTTCCTTTGTTTTCGCTACACAAACACACTAGGCAAGTTCTAAAAATCAAGAGTAACAAGGACTACACAAAACCGACCTCTCCACATGCTTAATTTAAGAATGACAACTTTCATGACATTTCAACCCAATCAATCACATGAATTCCAAATTAAGCTTACATATTCAAAGTCTAACAAAAGAGCTGTAGATGTCTTAACTCAGTCAATGCTTTCTTTGATTACATGCTTTTCAACCCATTTATTTGCTATTTATGCAATCCCGTGGTTTAGAAAAACATTTCACATACGCATTAACACAATGACAATAAAGAAAGAAAGGACATATCATATATAAATAACATTTTTTTGTATGGTCAAGGGGACTATCCATGGCCAAAGAACCGAAAACAAATGCCGTAAAACCCAAAATAAAACATATAACCAATTCACTAAGATAAGAATAAATCAAACAGTTTCGCAAAATAACACATATATACAAAAGTAAACACTCAATAGCCCACCCCACACTTAAATAATATACACTTCCCTTAGTGTCACAAGACATAAACATCTAAATCAAGTGAAGTAGGAGACCACCCCGTCTATTAATCCATCTCTCCTTCCGCAGCTGGATCATCAATAGCCAATTGTAAACACTCCACAACCTTAAAATTTGACTCAACATCTGAACCTGCCCTCCTTTTGTCCTTATCAGTGAGGACATCATCCTCAATAGGCTCATAAAAATTAGGCCCTAATCCCAATATAGCTTGAACATGCTCATTAAGTGGGTATTAGTTCTCCACCTCATGCAGTTCCTCTATTGTTGATGGGCGACAGCATATGTGGTGGTGGAGTATTTCAAGGCCAAACATACAGGTCGTGATTATGTCCTCTCACTTTGTATGCTCCAGTGATATGAGGACGGATCTATAAGTGGTGTCCGACCTCTTTATCTCGGCCACATCATTAGCCTCAGAAGTAAGAGGGTCCATATAATCATGTGGGTCCTTAGAGACCCCGTTCTTATGGAATAACTCAGTAATTAAGCCTCCAAAAGTGTAACCTCAGCCGCGATAGACTCTACACTTACGAATAGTTGACTTGATCACAATACCTACATTTATCTCTATACCCTTCATATGGGAATATACCAAACACACCTTGTCCCTAGTCACTTCGGTGTTGTGTAGACCGGGGATGAGCGGTGTATCGTAATTTTCACCCACACATGCGCTGCCTTATTCAAATGGGCATATAGAAATACGAGATGGTAAGGCAGTTGATTTGGGCCCATATAAGGTATGGAGAATATCTTGGTAAGGCGGTTGAATATTTAGCTCCTTCAAGGTTGCAGGAGGAAACTCCGGAGTTCCTACTATCTCATTTATAACCATAGGAGATAAAGGAACATCAACTCCCTACACTGTGATAAAATGAATGCGAGTATTCGGCTGGTAGTTTGCATAAAATTCCCTTACTATGTGCAAGTTACACGGCTTTAGGTTAGTGAATAAAAAGCTCATATTCATCTCCATTAGACTCCTCATAATCTATGGGTATTCCTTGGTCAAGCTATAATCCTCTATTGGCATATCACAAATATAGCAAGAATTTGTGTGCTTTTTGTACAAATTCTTTTCTGCCTCATTCACCGCCTTTAATCCAAACCTACGAGTCTGTCCTCGTGGTATGGAGGGTGCAGGTGGAATGGAAGGCACACCTCTATCCCTCTTTCTACTGCTAGAAGCTGGTTTTTTACCATGCTTTTGATTGGATGACATAATTTCCTGCACGGGAGCCACAAAAGAGAAAGCATATAAGCGCCTACAAGTATATTTGCAAACTTAAGGCCTATAACATGAACCATCAACCCCACACTTTAACTTTATAGCAACATGCAAGTTATATGAAGGTACTCAAACTTGCCTTTAGTCGTACAATATATGCATACATACTTTAACACCATTTCAGACTTTAATCAATCAACAGGGTGAAATCGATACAATACGAATTAAAAAAAGTCCCTCATTATTCTAGTATAAAAAGGCATCTCAGTGTACTAAAGCTTCCGCGATGCGTAGGGTCTAGATGTTATGCCCCGTACTTTTGTACTGTGAAATACTTCTTAAACTTCTTAAAAGATGCCTTGTGACCTAGATTATCTACAACCTTACCAAATAACTCCAAGGAAGGGAGAATGTGATGCTCCATAAGAGAGAAGATTAGAAATAGGTCTAGACGGACTTAGAAGGAGTTTGGGGGGGGGGGAAATGATGAGTCGTGGTATGCAATCTACTTGCGTAAGTTATCAACTTGGATATCCTACATACTTAAGTTACTTAAGTATACGTCGAGCTTAAATAGTGAGGAATAAATAAGCCTTAAAGTGAGATAAGATTACGAACCCACGGAAGAGGCAAAAGGAGGCGTAGCACCTACTTGGAAGCAAGCAGATGATGTACCTACTTGGTGACATGTGTCACATCTTAAGAAAGGATATATATGTTTCTTTTGATGACTAATTCATCTTAATATCACTTTTACACTTAGAAAAAATAAGTGAGAATTGAGAGAAAGCTTGAGAGAACAAGCAAAGAGGAGCTACGGGTTTGGGGGCCAAGAAAGGTAAGGCCCGATTTTGTTCCATGAATTAATTATTTAAGGTATCCTACGGTGATATAATGTTGTTTAATAATGAAAATATTTGGTTTGGGGCAGCAAGGAAGGGTGATGAGCAGTCCACTACTTTTCAGTGCAGTTAATAAACTTCCGAGGCTAGTGTTTGCAAGTTTTGAACAAGGTAAGTTCTTCCCTTTCAAGGTGGAGTTAATCATTTTTATATGGGGTTTATTACAGGTGTTAAATGAAGTTGAACTTAGTAAAAATGTATAAGTATGCTTGGCGTTAGAAACAAACTAAATTGAAGTCTTTCTAGCCGAATTAAAGTTGTTAAGGTTGTATAGTGTTGTTGTGATTGGGGCGTTGTCTTTGGAGATGGTTTTATGGAGTGTTGCAGGGATGGAACATTGGTCAAAAGAGTATTGGGTGCTTCTGATTGCATCCACCTAACCCTTCGTTCCGTGTGGTTAAATATTTTATGAATTAACAATTAAAAACCTTATTTTGATATCGTAGTTTTAAGCGAGTCATTTGGAGTTTGTGTTGCGTAATGTTGAAGTGGTTTACTTATATATGAGCTGCTGAATTTTGTTTTTGGTTGGCTGTAGTAATTGAGTATATAGTTGGAAGTTCGGATAGAGCGAGTTATAGGGGAAATGTTGCCCGATTTCCGTTAACTTCTTAACCAAGTAATAAACTACTTGAGAAAGGCCTAAGGAAATGATTCCTATGGATACTTGGTTATAGTTTGAGAAGATGGAAGGTTGAAGGTTATTAATGTTAGTATTACCTTAGTGTTAAATAGGTTCAGGAGGCGACGAGGCAAGAGTGGTTATGATTACTCGATAAAAGGTATGTAAAGCTTATCTCTTCCTTTCTTTTGGCATGTCTTCAAGTTAAGTTATGCATGATATGAGCTTGGAGGTCATCCCATTCCTAAGTTATGTATATAACTCATGAATCGTACTACTCGTGAATGTTAAAGGACCTATAAGAGTAAAAGTCTCTAATTACAAAAACTATATGGCATCTCCTTGACATATGCTTCTGATGCCTGAGACTTCACTCGATATGATTTTTACTGACCGTTAGAGGGTACTTAAAATGACTACTACCCTGATCTTCAAGTGATGGTTCTCTTGATTACTTTGTTGGGCCTCGGATGGTAATTTAGTTACACATGATTATGCGCTGCCTTGCTCACGTATACTATAATATATCTTGCACCGAGTCCTGGGCCAACTATAATATATGTGTATATGATCATATAATATGTGGATCGGGTCATTATTCCTTGGTACTATTATTTGATATATATGTATACGGATCGGGCCATCGTTACTTAGTACTAATATATGAGATACGGGTCGGGCCATCATTCCTCGGCATTATCATACGATATATGGATCGGGCTGTCATTCCTTGGTGTGTATTTGCTATATACATATATCGGGTTGTACGTCCCACAATGCTAATAATACACAGGTGCTCATAATGATAGTGATGATAGTATGTATGTCTTTATTTTATAGATGCAGGTACGGTGAATGGCTAAACGTTATACTTACCCCTTGCATACCTATTTTAACTGTAACTTCTTTATAATGTTGTATGCTTACATACTCAGTACATATGTCGTACTGACCCTCTTTTTTCGGGGGGCTGCGTTTCATACCCACATGTGCAGATATAGTTTTTGGAAGTCCGCCAGCTCAGGATTCCACTCAGCCAATTTGGAAGAAGCTCTATTATATCGGAGCCTAGTTTTTGGTACTGACCCTTGGTGTATATATTTACTTTCATTTATTCAAAGGTACGGCGGGGGACTTGTCCCGCCATATATTATCGTCACTACTCTTAGAGGTCTGTAGACATGGGAGTGGGTTGTGTATATATGTATGCTTAATCGTATTTATATGAGGTATGTTTGGGATATTTCCTTTGTCGTGGAAGCCTTGTTGACTCGTATGTATGTATATAATGGGACAACCCCACATGCTATGATAGCCTTATCGGCTTATGTGTTATGCTGCCTGAATAATAAGTCATAGCCTCTTAGGAGATGGGTTAGGCTAATACGTGATCATACAACAAGATTACTTATAGTTTACAGGTGTATACGCGAGTGTCCAGCTTGGGCACCTAGTCACAGCCCATGGGGTTGGGTCGTGACACTAGAAAAGGGCCCAACCACAAGGGTCTATTATACGTAGCCTTACCTTACATTTCTGCCAGAGGTTATTTTCAAGGCTTGAACCCATGACCTCCTGATCACATAGAAGCAACTTAACTAGTTACTCCAAGGCTTGTCACACAAAAATATACATGATGAAACAATAATGCATAATCCCAAGTTAATGCCCCGTACTTCAAGTATACGTTTATCCCATAAAATTGACCATAGAAGCTCACCCTACACTTAAAATCACCTATTAAAGCAGTTTTAACACAATATAGAATGCATGCTTACTCAATACTTCACCACACATAATTAATCACAACCAAATTCATCCACTCCCCACAATATCAAAACTAGGGTTTTAGTTCAAGAACTTTAGCCCATGAATAATCACCCACAATAATCAAGTTCTCAGCAAATTTTTCATACCCACAACAATTAAAATCTAAGAACAAAGCAAGAATCAATAATAAGAGGGTAAAATTTAAGGCTCATACTCTTACCCATATGAAATTCATCTTCCCATATCATAGAAATAGTTCAAGAATACATACCTTGTGTGGTGAAGTAGAAAACTCAAGAAACAAACTTACTTAGATGTGAAAGCGACGCGGATTTGCTTTAGAAAAGTAAACATTTGAGAGTTGAAGGGGTGAGTTAGGTGATATGGGTTAAAAGATAAAGGTGAAAGGGAAATTTAAGGGTTAAACGAGGACTGGGTTGGGTTAAAATAATTAAAAATGGGTAAGGCCTGTCTATTTTTTTACTAAACTACCCAGAAAATACCCTAGGTCCGTGACGAAGAGACGTTGGGTACTCCACAGTCTAGTGCGCCGATAATTTGAAAATTAAATTTACATAGGAATAAGACAACCTAGCGTACACTTTCCTTAGATATAAATTTTTCCAAAATTCTTGCGAAACATACCTGGGACAAGGTTGAATGGGCAGGGAGTAGGTCTGTGATGTAGAGATATTGCGGACTCTACTATTTAGACATCGTCCACGTAATTTCTTTATTTTTCTTTTCATGTACAAATAATGTTATCCTAATTATACACTAAAACAAAATGTAAGTTTAACAAATTTGAAAAATCAAATTATCACATATAACTAATAATTCTTACACTACCTCACGGGTTGCCTCCCACATAGAACCTGATTTATAATCACGGCATGACTTAGCTCTGGCTTAACTCATTCTCCAGCTCAATTTCCTCCTCTTCACGATCGACATCTTGCCCAAAAAATTCTTAACTCATTGGCTATTTACCACAAATATGGTTGATTTGGTGCGATTCCATAGTTCCACGATTCCATGTGCCAATATTTGTACCACCTCAAATGGTCCACTCTATTTAGATCAAAGCTTACCTGGAAAGAGATGCAAATGAGAGCTAACAAGCAATACCTTTTGACCTAGATCGAATGTGCGAGCAACAATGTACTTGTCATGCAATCTCTTCGTCTTCTCCTTATACAATTTTTGCATTCTCATAAGTATGTAGTCTAAATTGTTCCAGTTCATGAAGATGATCCATACACTTTCTACCTTCCATCTCTGGGTCTAAGTTCAGCTTTTTGATGGCCCAATACGCTTGGTGTTCCAGCTCCACTAGAAGGTGACATGCTTTTCCAAATACCATATGGAATGGTGAAGTGCCAATTGGTGTTTTGTACACAGTCCGGTA
Organism: Solanum dulcamara; assembly: GCF_947179165.1. NCBI lineage: Eukaryota > Viridiplantae > Streptophyta > Magnoliopsida > Solanales > Solanaceae > Solanum > Solanum dulcamara. The sequence goes on from NC_077245.1 coordinate 57,685,763, forward strand.
GGCCCTGAGTGCTTCATCAAGCTTGATGGCCCAACCTTTTCATGTAGCATTCACATTCTTTTGAAGAATTTTCTTCACTTCACAATTTAATACTTCAACCTACCTGCTAGTCTGGGGATGATATATCATGGCGACCATGTGCCTTACACCAAACTTAGCTAATAGATTCTTTATCGTTTGATTTATGAAATGCTCACCTACATCACTGATGATATACCTTGGAATGCCAAACCTTATGAAAATGTGCTTCTTGAGGAAACGACTTACCACTTTAGAGTAATTGGTTGGCAAAGCAATGGCCTTGACCCATTCAAAATGTAATCTACTGCCATAGTATATACCGATTTTTATATGATGGTAGGAAGGGACCCATGAAGTCTATTCCTAAAATATCAAATATCTATACCTCCAGGATGTTATTCATCAGCATCTCATTCCTTCTCGATATGGTTCCCATTCTTTGGCATTGGCCACAACTTTTGACGAAACCTGCAACATCTTTAAATAAATTAGGCCAAAAGAAACCAGACCGCATTACCTTATGAGTCATGAATTCTCTTCTAGGATGTCTACCATAAGTAGAGGAATGGCAACTTTGTAGAACCTGTTGAACCTAAGATTCAGTCACACATCTTCTAATTATTCGATCAACACCTTCTTTGAACAAGTAAGGTTCGTCCCAAACATAGAACTTTGCTTCATACATTAATCTCTTCTTTTGTTGGGATTTGCTTCAGGGGGAGACACTCCACTCACTATGTAGTTTACAATATCCGCATACAATAAGAGTTCCTTGACTTTTAGTGCCAACAGCTGCTTATCTAGAAATTCTTTCTTTATCAACCTCTGTGCACTCAAATGAGACGAATCCTCTAATCTGGATAGGTTGCCTGCTATTTGATTTTCGTATCCTTTCATATCTTTGATTTCTATGTCAAATTCTTAGAGCAGCAGTATCTATCTAATTAATCTGGGTATGGCATCCTTCTTGTTGAAAAAGTACCTGAGAGCTACATAGTCAGTATAAATAATCATTTCTATACCTACCAGGTAAGAGTGGAATTTTTCAAACATGTAGACCAATGCAAGCATCTCCTTCTCTGCCATAGTGTAATTTTCCTAAGCTGAGTCAAGAGTCTTGTTGGCATAGTAGATAAAGTGAAAGATTTTCTCCTTCTTTTTTCCTATTACTGCTCCCACTATTATGTTGCTTGCATCGCACATTAACCCAAAGGGTAGCTCCCAGCCAAGATCTATTAGGATTGGGGCTTCATTCAGCCTCTTCTTCAAGAGTTCAAAAGCCTGCAAACATTTATCATTAAAAATAAATTTTACCTTATTTTCCAACAGCTGCACATGGGTCTGGCAATCTTTGAAAAAAATATTAATGAATCATTGATAAAATCTAGAATGACCTAGGAAACTGCAAATACCTTTTACTGAAACGGGTAATGGTAGCTTCTCGATCATTTCAATTTTAGCTCTATCTACCTCTAGACCATCTTTAGAAACTTTGTGACCCAATACAATCCCCTTCTTTACCAAGAAATGACACATTTCTAGTTTAGGACGAGATTTGTCTCCTTACACCTTGCCAATACCTTATCTAAATTGTTCAAACACAAATCAAAAGACTCTCCAAACACTAAAAAGTCATCCATAAAGATTTCTACAAACTCTTCCACCATATCATGGAAGATAGCCATCATGCACCTCTGAAAAGTGGCAGGAGCATTGCAAAGACCAAATGGCATATGCTTGAATGCATATATCCCATGAAGGCGTGTGAAAGTTGTCTTTTCTTAGTCCATCGAGCAATGGTAATCTAGTTGTAGCCTAAGTATCCATCCAGGAAGCAATAGTACTCTTCGCTTGCTAATATATTGAGCATTTGGTTAATATATAGCACTAGGTAATGATCTTTCCTCATGGCATCCTTTAACTTTTACTAATCCGTGCATATACGCCATCCAGTCACTGTTGTGGTGCGAGTTAACTCATTTTTCTCATTAGTCACTACAGTCATTCCCTCTATCTTAGATACACACTAAACTAGGCTTACCCACTTACTATCGAAGATTGGGTATATTTTTCCTGCATCTAGCCACTTAATTTCCTTTTTCTTCGCGACCTCTTTCATGGCAGGGTTTAACTTGCGTTGTGGTTATGCACTAGCCTTATGCCCTTCTTCCATGAAAATCCTATGCATGCACAAAGCTGGGCTGATACCATGAAGATTAGCCATTTGCCATCAGATTGCTTTCTTGTGCCTTTTTAAAACTTTTAGTGCTTCTGTGACCTACATATCAGACAAAGACGATGAAAGAATTATAGGTAAAGTATTATTGACACCAAGAGAAGCATACCTGAGATGGGTTGGAAGCGACTTCAACTCCAAGTTAGGAGCTTCTTCTAGATATGGCTTGGGTGAAGGACCCAATTCTCTGTTTAATGGCTCCATATTCTTTTTCCACATACTGACATTTGGAATGTCGAGCACACTAGCTATATCTTTAGCTTTCATGTCACCCTTAATATCTTGACCCATCAATACTCTCTCTAAAGGGTCTTTTGCAAAAATGCACTAAGCTACCACTTCCTTGTCAATGACAGTTATAACAAACAATTCTTCATAGACTACAGGCAATTTCAGTGCCTGATATACATCAAACACCTCAACTTTTTCATATGCGCTCATAGTTAATCTACTTACAGCTACATCAATAAGTGCACTTCCTGTTGCCAAGAATGGACGTCCCAAGATAAAAGGAACCTCTGGATCAGGATTAAAATCTAATACAAAAAATCAATAGGGAAGATGAGAGATCCTACTTGAACTAACACATCCTCAACAATACCATCAGGTCTAGCTACAAAACGATTAGCCAATTGTAACAAAATTGTAGTTGGTTTAGGTTCTCCCAAGCGTAATTTCTTAAGTATAGATCTAAGCATCAAGTTTATACTTGCACCTAGATCACACAAACCTCTTACATTATTGCACTTACTAATGGTTACTTGTACCGTGAAACTACCTAGAACTTTTTGCGTAGCTGGTAGCTTTACATTATTCAAGATTCTGGAACTATACTCTTCAGTGAGAATTACTGTCTCAAACTTAGCCAACTTGATCTTGTTGGCCACAATATCTTTGACAAACTTGGCATATCTTAGAATATCCTGCAACACCTCAATCAAAGGCATGTTAATTTGCACCTGTTGAAGCATATCTATGAATTTTTCAAAACATTTCTCCTCATTCTTCTTTTTAAATTTTTGTGGGACTGGGAGGTGGTTTTGTCTTTGGCTCTTTTTCCTTCTATGGTAATCTAGGCTCACAAGCTTCAACCTCTACATCTTTACCTTTACCTTCACTACCTTTGCTTTATGGCGCTAACTCAGCTAGTAGGTATCCACTTTATGTGCTCACAGTATTTACCTACTTAGGGTTTGTATCAGTGTTACCTGGTAAACCACTTTGCGGGCGAGCATTTTGAGCACTGGCTAGATTTTCCATCTGTTTCTCTAAATTTTGAGTAGTGATTTGATATTGATGAAAATCTGCAAGTAGTTCAACTTGGTCAGCCATGAGTTTCTTAAGCATGTCTTCTACGATCATGTTTATTGCACTACTTGATTGTTGGCTACTTTGGCCTTGCTGATTGTAGTGCTGGCCTCCTCCTTATTATCTATATTGACCTTGGCCTTGTTGCTAATTCTGTTGGTTTCCACCCCAAGATAAGTTTGAATGGTTCCTCCAACTGGATTATAAGTGTTACCATAATTTTGTTGTCCTCTACCCCTCTATGTGTTCCCTATGTAATTTACCAATTCAGGATTTGCACCACAGTATTTTGACGTATGTTCACTGCTGCCATATACTTCGCACCGCATTTGTTATTGCTGAATTACATTTACTAGAGCCTATTGTTGCCCCAATGCTAAGTTGTTGAAGTGTGTAGACATCATATTTTGCATTGATTCACTCTACGCTGTTAAAGCTGTCATAATAAACTTCAAGCATACCTGCCTATTTTTGGATGACAGGCCTAAAGTTTCTTTCATTCCATTCTGGATTTCCTTGAGATATGTGGTTCAGCAATGTGTAGAGCTTGTCATATGTCTTCTCCAATGCCTCTCCACCTGCAGCTGAATCAAGAAGAATTTTGGTGTTAGGTTCCAACTTTTCAATGAAGGTATGAACCAACACCTTGTTATCTTGGTGAAGATGAGGACAAGTAATGAGTAGAGATTTAAACCTTTCCTAGGATTGGTACAAATTTTTGCCAGACTTCTGCTTAAAGCTCAGAATTCCGGCTCTTAACTTTATTGTCTTCCCCGAAGGAAAGAACCTGAATAAGAATTTGTGAGCCAAATCGTTCCATGTAGTAATGTAATTGGGTGGTTTTGACTTCAACCACCTCCTAACCTCCCCAAATAGAGAAAATGGAAATAAGGACAGTCTCACATAATCAAGAGACACTCCAGTTGGCGTGTAAAAGTCATTGATTTCTAAAAAGTTCTGGATGTGGACTTGGAGAACTTCATGAGACAACCCCGTGAACTTCCCATTAGTGTGCAACAGTTGCACCATATTCTGTTTCAGTTAAATCTTCCTCCAGCTGGTGGTTTTTGAATGTTGGAGGTAACATTTGCTGTGAGTGGGACTGCCACATCACATACTATCCTAGCTTCCATATTTGCAGGGACCTCTATAGGCACTTTGTTATTATCACCTAGATTGACGTGCAGTACTGGATATAGAGCAGTCGCACTCCTCATTTACTGAGGTAGAAATCTCTCAAACTCATCTAGCGGCTCTACAATGTTCCCACTTCATTCTAGAGTGTCTTTGCAAATTTTCATGTGAGAAATCACAGCTAAGAAGAAGTTGTTAACACTAACACAAACAACTAAGAAATATTAAAAATAAAAAAATTGTCAAATTTAAAGTCCCCGGCAATAGCGCCAAAAACTTGTTGCCACCAAAGCACTCGCAAGTGTAAGTTATCTTAAAAGTAATATAGTGGCTCTTTTCAGAATCAGATTGTCGAACCCAAAGGACTTTAATCAGGCGTGAATAATATTTTTGATTGACTAAATTGTTCGTGTGTGTTGCAAAAATTTAATTTCAATTATATTGCCTACTAAATTATTAAAACTACTTTTAAAAAATCATTCAGAAATATATGATCAAATGAGTAAATAATTCTACGATTGTAGCACTTGCAGATTTCAGGTCTAAAATATTTCACTCTGGCATTTAATGGGTCTTCAATTACTAATTTAGAGGGTTGATTTTACAATTATGGTTTCTCGACCTCTAATTGCCGACATGAACCAACACAGATGCTTTAATCCTATCATCCTGTCTAATAACCAAGCATGGTGTATAGGTATGTGTCAGGGCATCCTATACATGAATTATCATAGGCAATTCTAGAACAAACACAATCCTTATATTCTAATGTTATATCTCTTTTCTGTCTCTCGTGTTTCGGGTAGACAACTAATGCATTTTAATGTTGATCAGGCATTAAAATAGTATAAATGAGAATATAAGAGAAATTATATGAAAGACACCATTTTTCAACCAAAGCAAATTATATTAAAACCTTCATCTTGTGCCTACCCCTAGAACAGGAGATTTTAGCCACTCATAATGGTTAACAAAATACAAAACATAATTCATGGCATGAAAAACTCACTTACAAATGAAAGAGAATAAGGAATAAAACCCTAGGGAAGTTCTCCTTTCGTCTTCCTTCGTCAAACGTAAAATAAAAACTGAATGTTTTAAAATAAAATACAAGTAGAAAATTTATAGCCTCGAAAAAAGTCGAGTTTTAACCCCTGTAGTCAAGTCCGCAACGCATAGATGTTTTTGTGTAGTGTAATTTTGTATTTTCTTCCTCGGCAAAAATTCCTTCTATCCGCGGACCTGACACATACTCCTCTATTTAGCCAGATAAATTTCAAGTGTTGAAATTAAGTAGTTGAAGCCAACTGCATGACGCGGACACACTCCAGTATAGTTTATTTCCTTCAAATTTTTTTCCAATTTCACCTTCAAGCACCATTTTCAATACAATCATCTTTTGAATGTTCATTCTTCCTTATTAAGCCCTAAAAGTGTCTAATCAAGTTGGTTAGCTACAATCACACACAAGTATTCTAAAAAATAAACTAAACTATAGGAATTTACTCTCAAACTCTACTATGAACAAGGGTTATTTTGGCTATTGGGTGCATAAATTCACCCAAGATCAGTCTACGACATTTAGGAATGAGCGGCCCGCTGAGACTAAAGACTGAGTCTCAATCTATAACTGGAGCCTCAATCATCTGATGAAGCACCAAACTCTCTCCTCATCAGTAGGTAAGATCATGGTGGCATGCCTGGAGAGCTCATGGAATTGAGCCTCGTACTCTGATAAAGTCATGGAGCCCTGCTCCAACCGCAAAAACTGATCTCACAGCAAATCTCTTACATTCTTGAGAATAAATTGAGCCAATAAGGCCACCGAAAACTCAGCCCACGACACTGCTGGGTACCTAACTGCTCTAGTCTTCAAATATGAACGCCACCACTATCAGGCGAGACCATCTAGCTAATAAGCAGTAAAGTCGGCTCCACTCAACTCCACTAGACCCAAAGTTTGCAGTCGCTCTCAGCAAGTAAGTAAAAACTAAAAGTCATACTCGCCCACAGCCCCAGAAAACCTCGGTAGTGATAGTATAAGGAACTCCCCGAGCATCTTCTACTCCCAAAGTGGCATGACGCACTCTAAATCATCTGGTTAAGCGATAGGTGTCGGTGGCTACTGAACAACTAGTACCTCTTGCACAGGCTTACCTTAAAGTGATAGAGCAGCGGGAGCTGGGCCTACTGCATACCCCGAATAGAAGCCAAAATCATGGCGAGCATCTCCCATAAGTCCAAAGTTGCACTAGCTCGGGTGGGGGCTGGGCTAGTACCGGCTCCACTGGCTGATGATGTACTGGAGCTACTGGTGGCTACACCTCCGGATCCGGAGTCTGCTTCTTATCCTGAGCTGGAGTTGTAGCCTTGGCACGACCTCGAGGTCGGCCTCTACCTCTAGGGCGCGTGTGAGCCATCCTATAAAAGAGTGGAACAAGTAAAATTTCCATAAACCGATAAGACACACATAGCACAATAGCGATACAAAAGAGACATGTTCCTAAAGACATTATGTAGCCTATCAAAGATAAATCACGGATGTCTCCACACCGATCTGCAGGACTCTATTAGATGTTATCTCTCTACAAGTGAGACCGATGAATCAATGGCTCTGATAATAACTTGTCACGATCCAATTTCTTAGGTCATGATGGCGCCTACTATGACCATCTAGTAGGCAAGCCAACCCATATCCTAGAACTATGAGTATTTGGATGTTAGGGTAGAAGACCAATAATACAACTAAAAACCATAATGAAATAACAAGAACATAACTGAACGGCGAAAGCTAAATGAAATATATACAAATAAAAAGATCCCTCCCAAAACTAGGAAGTCACAATTACAGAGCTACTACAAAAAGAGTAGAAGTCCCAAAGTGGACCACAAAAACATGGTTGTCTCAAAAAGCAAAAGACAGGAAAAATATATGTATAGAGGGAGATGGGCAACTCTAGAACACTATTTGCTCACCCTCACCTCCGATAAAGACAACATATGGATCGAATCAACGTCGATAGCTAGTATTTAGACTAACATCATGAAAATAGATACAGAGTGTAGTATGAATACCGAAATAATAGGTACCTAATAGGCATCATAGGCCGCTTGAGCAAGATAAACAAAAGTAAACTGAAATGCAAGAAAGTAATTACAACCAACAACAGGGCAAGAAGTAAATGTAGGTATGTACACGAGCATACTCAATACACAAAAAGAGAGAAACTAGCTAAATTTGTCAGGCTCCCATAAACCCGATAGATATGCTCGTACACAAGTCTAAAAGTAACAACCTGATTAAACTCCCATACGCCCAATAGGAGAAAGGATAGTGAAGTAAAATGAATGGATCCGATAAAGTTCCAATAATGTCACCATTTTCCCTAACTTGAACCAAACCATCCCGAAATTGTATAACCTTAATCCAAAGCTGAGCATAGATAAGTACTTGAACCGAAGATTCATCAGAGGATTCAAAACCCAAAAAGAGATTTGAAAACAACCACGAACTTGAACCAGGTGATAGATAATTATGGATTTGAACCACGTGCCAGCTAGGGAGTCGAACCAAAGAGAGTAATGATTGATGGACTTGAACCAAGGTTGTATAAAGGTGGTGGGCTTGAACCACAGCTAAGTGAAGAGAGATGTACTTGAACCAAGGTAATAATAAGGATAGTGGGATAGAACCACGGCTAAATAAGGAGCGACAAACTTGAACTAAGGCTATAATAACAAGGCAGGTCCTTGAACCCCACCCGGTGGAGTGAAATGGGGACTTGGACCACAAATAGAGGTGAGTCGGTACAAATTAGCATTAGCGTTCAACCAAGCATCATGAGGAGTATCCCCAAACTAAGCGCCATCAATGAATCACCCCAGCCTAAACTATATCCAACCAGAATCATCGAACAGACTTTCAAAATCAAGAACTTATCGATATAGGATCTATAGGGGAATAGGGAATTATGGAGGTAAGGTTCCCAAAGCTGTGTTACTACCTAGATAAAGCTCAAAATATCAAACTCAAGTCTGCTATATCAGTCTATAGGGAGCTAAGCTGTCCGAAATGAGGTCGGGGGAGTTCTAAGGCCCCAACGGCACCCAAAATTACGCAAGTCTAAGGCAACAATAGTCTAAACCTAGACTAAGGCTAAACATGCTTCCAAATATATAACCAAAGGCACAACATACACCATATGGTATGGATGATAAACAATAAGCAGAGCAATGCTTTGACAGTCTGACAATACCCCAAAAATAACACATAGGGCATGAAATCTAGGAATTTAACATGCTCAACCCCCAAAACCCTCCAAACTCATACAATTCAGTATATAAATGCCTAAACAAGCTCAGTCTAAAGAGAGGAAAATCGTATCCTACTTATAGGTCGAGTATGCATGCTCCAACTCATGGAACCGAAGCTTTTCACTTTCGAACAGGCTCCGAATGCTTCCACACTTTCAATAATAGAATCACAACATTAATAAGATTGTTATGACATTAAAATTATCGAATTTAGATAGGGGCCAATTTTAGATTAAAAAATTGAGAATTATGGGACCCGCTTTGTAACTCACGGGATTGACTCCAAAAATAGACTATAATTACTACCCCCAGCTCATGTTCCAAAAAGGAACACAATTCATACAACAAAATAGACCCAAACCCAACATGCATCATAATAAACTTTATAGCCCAAAAACACTAGAAACGCAGGGAAACGGGGAAATTTACCTCAAAGGAATCCCCAAATCTTAATTTTCATCCAACCACTAGAATCCCCTCGATCGCCCAAGAATTGAAGGAGAAATCACAACTCAAAGTTCTAAGAATAAATGCTAGAATCTGAACTTAACGGGCCTCAGGTGTCGCAAAAGCAAAGACCCATTTGTCAACTATTCAAGCGCATTTTCCAAAAATATTGACCAAAGTCAACCATACACCAAATTTCAAAGGAAAAAGCGCCAAATTGCCCAAACTCGTACAGACTGCCTCGATACTCATGTCAACCATGCTACTAGCTTAATTTGTCTATTTTGGAGATGATGGAATCGTCAAAATTCCGTTCTGAGGTTTTTTTATGAAGTTTTAACCAAAGTCAACTTTTCAAAGTTATAAAGCTCTAAAATAGGAAAATAGGTCTAAAACTCAAATGAACAATTAGGCAACTAAACAGTTAGAGACAACAAGTCATAAATGACTTGGGGTTACTACAGGAATATTTTAGATGATGAACTGATTGCTTTATTTCTAAAATGACCTAGAGGGTCATTACATAGTCGAACCTGTAGCACGAAATTACCTGTACAATATAGTATGAGTACCAAAACAATAGGTACCAGTAGGCATTATAGGTCGACTGAGCTTGAAAAGTAAAGGCAATAGGAAAAGATAGAATCTGAGATAATAACAGAGTGAGATAGAAAAATAAGGAGATGCAAACGAGTGTAAGGAACTAAAGGAACTAAATAAAGCTAACTACACCTATCCGGACCCCCAAAGCCCAGAAAGTACATTCGTGCACAAGTTTAAATAAAAACTCAAGCAAACCCCTATAAGCTCGATGAGTACACGGAATTACTAAAACTACTAAGAATGTGAAACGGTGAGTCCATAGCCATAAAAGTATAGTTCAAATCTCAAACCGCGGTTAGCCTCCAAGTAACCCACAATATACAATAGCATCCAATAGTAACAGCCTAGATAAGAAGTCCAACACCCAAACTTCGAACCGCGGATGAGCCTCAAAGAGGAAAAGTAGTAGTGATCTCTAAATAGTCAATATGGACAGCCAAACTACGAAGTCCAGTGCCCAACTCGAACCACACATGAGTCTCAAAGGGGCAAAAGTCCATAATCAAATAGGTCATCTCTATAGAAGATAAGTGAACAATATGACTAGACCTTAAATCTAGGGCAATAGCGGCTACTGAAAGATATCATGTCATCTCATCATAAAGAAGCCACAGTGGATATACTTTCATTCTCAGATAGTTCGTTCAATACTTCCAAGCTTGACCCAAACCCGATCATGAATCGCCAAATGAGATCCCAAAGCTCCAATCATCTATGAACGGACCATAATAAGAGAGAGAGGGATAGAAGGTCGTCATGTTGAGGTAACGCCTAATCTAAGGATTAACTATCAAACTCAAGTCTGTTATTCCAGTCTACAGGTAGCTAAGTTGTTTGAATTGATGTCAGAGTAAAAGCAAGGCCTAACGGCTACACTATCGTGAGTTTATGGAAATACTATTCTAATCCTAGATTAAGGACAACATGCTCATAATCAATAGATAAAAGTTAAAGCAAGACTACAAGGCATGGATGATCAATGTAAAACTAAATACATGCTCACTAGAACCTGAAATAAACCTAAGGCGTGATTTCTAAATAACCAAGCATGGTTCAATAGCTAACTACTCTTAAATTCCAACTAATCCACAGGCATTCATATATTCAAGCTCAATCCAAAGAATGGAAAGTCATAGCCTACCTGTAGGACCAATCACGCATGCTCCAAATCACAGAGCCAAAGCTTTGCCCTTCCTAAAGTCCTATGAATGCTGGAACACTATCAAAAATAGGTACACAATATTAATACGGTCATTTTGACATTAAAATTATTAAATTCGAAGACAACCCAATTTAAGAGTCAAAAAGGGGAATGTGGGACCAGCTCTAGAAATTCTAAAATTAACTCCATAAAAGGGTACTAAATACTACCCCGAAGTGTTATTCCAAATTGGAATACGATTCAGGGTCTAGAACAGTGGGAAACACAACATGCAACATTTTCACCATTAAAGCACCAAAAATAGAGCTAAGACAACAAGTTTGAATGAGAATTTACCTCAAACGATACTTTTCCGATGATCCCTGACTAATCACCCATAAAGACATGAATATTACAGACGTATAGCTCTTCGAATCACCAAATTTGTACAAGTATAGCTCTCAAAATTGCATTTTGAAATAAGGTGAAAGTGTTGAGTTCGTCCTTGGTATTTTAGTTAAAGACCATGGATTTACTCTCCGAGAATGCAGCTATAGTAGACCGCAGTTGTGGATAAGAACAAGATAGACCTCCTAAACATTGAGGACTCTACGCGAATATGGAGAAGGAACAATCAAAGCTCCACGAACACAAATCCTGACCCATGAACACCGAGAAGAAACCATCAGGTATCCGCGAAGGCGGCCAGTGGCCCGTAAATATGGCGAACAAAGGGCCTCTTCTTTGTGAATGTGGACAAAGGCCTGCAAATGCAGAGCAAAATTTTAATTGCAACAACAACCACTGCAACTCAGTTATTTTGGCAAAGTCCAAAACTCCGATGCGGTGCCAAAATTTATTCAAAATTTTATGCGCGCAAATGAGATATGCTACACTACCCAATTCAACATTCTAGACTCAAGGGAGAACTTGTAATTTCCATAATATGTCATTTTAATGAAAAGTGGGTCCCACGCCCAAGTGCCATTTTTAGTGAAATTTCACAATGGACCTTGGAGATTAGACTAGAAGCCTCAGGAAGAGAACAAAGGGCCATTCTAAACCAAACTCGACATTCCAAAACTAATCAAGTTGACGAAATTTTCATCCGAGCACATTTTCTGAGAATGTTGACCCAAGTCAACCCTAGGCCAAATTTCAAAGACTAAAGCGCAAACTAGCCTCAAACTCATATTGTATTTTAAAAATATTTTTAGTATTATTTGTAACACTTATCTCGATACTCGTGCCAACTATGCTAGTGGCCTAATTTAGCCATTCCAAATCTGATGGAACCGTTAGAATTTCGTTCCGAAGTCATTTACCTAAAGTAATTACCAAAATCAACTTTTTAAGATATAAAAGGTCCAAACTAGGAAAACATGCCAAAAATCCAATTGAACGACCAGGGGACCAAACAGTTAGTGTTAATAAGTCATAAATGACTTAGGGTCACTATAGAAATGATCTAAACAATGAAATGAATGTATTAACTAAAAAATAACCTGGAGGGTCATTACATGAGGTTATTTCCGGTGAGAGTGTAATATCGAGGTCATTTTCGGTAAGAGCGTGGTGCCGAGGTCTTTTCTAGTGACAGTATGATGCCGATGTCATTTTCGACGACAGTGTGATGCTGAGGTCATTTTCAGCAGGAGTGGGATATGGATGTCATTGTCGGCTATTATGATTGATGCTCGATTATTATTTATGTAAGAGCATCCTTTCACATTTATGTGTGTGTTTTGACTTATGTGTTTGATTGTGTGAAACTCGTGATTCTATTTTGTGGTGACTTAACTGTGATTGTGGAACATAATTAAACTATGTATTATGAAATCTAGGTTGGCCTGATTTTTTGTGCAGGTTGTAGTTATGGAGGTTCAGTTGGGATGAAAGGAGTTCTCAATTTTATTATATTTGCCTAGTTTTGCTAGTTGACTTGCTGAGTACCATTTGTTTGATACTCACCCATTTCTTCTACACTTATATAGGTTCTGAGCTCAAATAGTGAGTTTGAGTTATCCCTTATCCTCCGAGGCTCCGAGGTGACTTTGAGAGGTAGCTGATTGATGCCCAACGATCTCTCTTGTTCCTTTTTATTTATGCTTTATTCTATTTGAGATACAAAGATATTTGAAACTTGTATTTATCTTTTATTTCATATTTATTAGTTGCATGAGCACATGACAACCAGATGTTGGGGGTTATTTTAGTTTATTTAAGACTTCCGCTTTTGTTTATTTGATATATTTAGCATTTCTGCATTATTTCCTAAACATTTTTGGTTTAGGCTGACCTGTCCTCGTAGGGTAGGATGAGTGTCATCACATCCATTTTTGGGTCAAGAAAATATAAATTCTTTTTACCATAAAAATATGAACGTGTGTTGTATTTCTTTCGTCTTTTTAGCAAAGAATGATTTATTTACTGTCTCCATAATTTGAACATTTTTAATCAACTGAAAAAAATATAAATGATGAATATTTCGTGATGATATATATAGGATTTTTCTACCTACTACATGAATTTAGTAGGTTAACATTGTACTTTATTTTTTACCAAAATATCACTACCTTCTAAAGTTCATCAAATCTAGGACTTTATAGTCTTTCACTTGAAATTATCAATTTTCTTATACAATTTAAAATCCATCTCTTATTTCTTAAGTTACCCCCTAAAAAATCAAGTAAGAATGATAAGAGGAGGCTCCTTATCTTCAGCATCCACCCATTATAAGTAACAAAACCTAATGATTGCAAAAAAAAATGACATGATAAAGATGCAAAATTAGATAAACTGACAAGTAATTTTCTCAAAAAGACGCATTGGCCTCTTAAAGAAGGATATTGAACTCTTCCCTATTGCAAGAAAACCAAACACAATGGTGACAAATGCACCTGATAGGGTAGATTGTTCACTAACTTCTTAAAGATGTTAGTTCGTTCTTTAGAGATGTTAGTTCGTTCTTTCATTTTGCATATTCACCGTGTCAATATTTTGTGACCATAAGGCTTTCTTGCAGTGCTAATATATGATATGACAAAGTAAGAAATTGTGATGTTGAATTCAACAACAATTGTTATTTATAGCGGTGAAATCATCAAATTATTTATGAAAATAAAATCAAATGACAAAAGATTAAATTTTGTTTTATATTTATTCCTTTTTTAGAGGATTTTTTGAATCAAATTCATAACATTAATTGAGTTTCTTTATTTGTATGTTTGTATCTTCAACGCCAATTAGTAAAGATCATAATTAGACACTGTATCTTTTTCATAATTAGAATTGCTAAGGTTTTATGGCTCCATTCTTTAATGGAAAAGATTTTAGTGAGTTCATACGCAAAGTTGGTAAGTTAAGAGATAAAAATTTCGATCGATAGTGTGTATATTCTAAATGTTCTCTAGTTCAAATGTGAGTGTTGTCACAATCCATAATTCATAAGGGTCATGATGGCACCTACATACTCCCCGGGTAGAAAAGCCAAACCACCACCCAGCTGATTTGAAAGTAAAGGCATAAAGATGAAGTAAGACGTTGACAAATTTAAAATCATAAGGAATCTTTAATAAAAATTAGTTGTAAAAAGAGAACAAAAGACTACAAAAGACTCGGAGTTATGTGTATAAGAAAGACTATAAGTACAGGATAACTATTTAATAAATGATACATTGTCTGAAAAGATTAAAAAGATAGAAACTATAAGAGATAGAAGGAATTTGGCGCTACATATCATCAATGCATCTCACCAAATATATCCTGAAGTAAAGCCTCTGACTATACCAATCAGCACGGTCCCCTCATACTAGGAATAACATCTGCAATAAAAGGAATGCAATAGGTATAGTGTGAGTACAAAAAGCATTCTACTTAATAGGTATCATAAGAAAATTATTATCTCACATTGTCATGCTCCCAATTTCCTCACGAAACACGAATTTCGACAGGTGGGAACTCTTTTAGGATATTAAAAAAGAAGATTTACCACCTAACAAATAAATGCGTGTTAGGACACTATAATAAACTAATTTACAAATAACTCTATTTATTAGTCTATGTCACCAAAAAATTGAGTAAAGGTTTAAGTTACCTCAAAAGTAAGGTGTTAAGCATCTTTTGGGGTTCACAAATATGGATCTCTACCGAATTCATTTATTATGTGAGGAATTAGGTGATAAAATATAAAATAAAATATGAAAGTTGAATTTTATTAAATCCAGAATTACTAAGTGATAAAATAAGAACTTACAAAAATCATAAGTTTTAAGCATCAAAAGTGTCATAAATCCACGATACATGAGTGGCAAATTCATAATTTTTGAGTCAATCAATTCATGTGATAACCTTGTTGACGATTCATTTTAAATACATTATTTTAATTTTTTAGTTTGGTTTTTACATACATCTCCAAAATATTTATATCAATTTTATCCGAAATCTTTTGAGGTATAACAAGAACTTATAACAAAAACAGATCATTCCCAATTTAAACTCAATGAACCTTGTATTGTTATCTTGAAATTGTCGAATATTTTCCAAAAATATTTATTTGAATATTTTCGCTGTTCATTCCCATTTTCTCACGCAACAATCCAACCAATTCAACATAGTTGGTTGAAATATACATGCTAACAATCATTCTGGCATATTCACTATATCTGAATCAATTCAATTTAGCAATTATTTTGCTGCCTCAATAAAAAGCAATCATCACATTATCTTCAAAATTAGTCATCTTTACTCCTACAAGAAAGAATAAGATATTTATTTTAATTATTGAAATAGAAAAAAAATTAATATATTACAACACATTGACTTACTTATTTAATTCATACGTATTGAATTTTTGTGAATGTTGTTTCAACAACAGGGCATACAAGCAAATGTTTTTGTAGAAATTTGTTGGAATGTACCGAACATTCGATTCAAAAACTTTCTATAATAATTTGTGGTAAGTTGTATGATGTAGACTTAAGCAGTTTGTTATCTTTGTCAGTCACTTTTTAAAGGCAAAACATAATTAACAATAACTTTTTACAAGTAAGGCGTGATTGATAGTATTGTTTTATTGGCAAAATCAGTTGTTATAGTTGTTGCGGGCCCTTATGGCCAAGTTCACAAAGCACTGGCCAACTAGGCCATCGCGTTTGTGGGCCATTGGCAGGGGCGGACCCAGACACCAGGGGTTCATCCGAACCCCCTTCGTTAAAAAATTACACTGTATATATAAGATAAATTTTTTAATTTATGTGTATATATTTAACATTGAACCCCCTGAGCATAAGCCAAAGGACTAGCTCAGTGGCAAAGGGGGTTCAACAATTTGCCTTAGATAGCATAGCTCGCAGGTTTGATTCCAAGCAAACATGTTTTTTTTCTTTTCTAATTTTAGGTACGTTTTAGGCTTTGTTTTTGACCTTTTTAAAATTAAATGTAAATTAAAAAATGATGTATTTGATAGTATTTCTAATGATGCTATTATTAAGACATTTCAAGATATGAAACCTCGTAGAATACAATTGTAATAGTGTATGTGGTTGAATTTTAATTGTAAAACAATATTTTGATAGGCTTATTCGTATGTTTGGTTTCTTAATCCCCCTTCAAGGTGGTGTAATTATCACTATGTTTTGTAATACATATCAAGATATAATAATTTATATTGTTCAGGGTATTTTTGCATTGTTTTGAAGCCATTTTTTGTCATTTTTTTGTGGAGGAAGAGTGCTTTTATTTTGAGATGGTGTTTATTTTAAGTCTTTTTAAATGTAAAAGTTTATGTTTGCTCTCCATTTGCACTTTCAAGAGCTAAAGAGAATTCAAAAGAAACTGAAAAAATTGGAGAAAGACCCTGCTTCTTGCAAAACAGGTATATTTGACCCGACCCGTTTATTTATGAATATGATTAGCGTATTTAATTTTTTTTGAATCCCCTTCGTAAAATTTCTGGGTCCGCCACTGGCCATTGGCCATGATCGCGGATCTCTATGCCCTTGGCCTTCATGATTGACGCATTTCAGCCATTGTTCAAAGTTTAGAACTTGATTTCTCCTTCGATATAGGTCAGAATTTGGTGATTCAAAGTCTGGTGGATTCGTAATTTTTTTGGCTACTTGGTTTAGTGTTCAGAAAGTGTTGGAGACCCATTGTTTGAGTTAAATTTGCATAGAAAGTTGCTTTCATTGTTGAATTCTTAAGCTTGAAATAAAATTTTGTTGCGTGTCTTGTTTCCCACTTATTCAAACCCCAAATCGTATTTCATTTTAGAATAGAAGTTTGGGGTAGTGTATAGGACCTTTTTACATAGTTACTTTTGAAATATTCAGAGTGGGTCCCACATTTTTATTTTTGACTCCAAAAGTGGTGCATCTTTGAATTTGTTAACTTTAGTGTTAAAACAATCGTATAGATGTTGTGATTCTATTTTTAATAGTGTGGAAGTATTCTGAGATTGTACAGAAGGGAAAAGCTTCAGTTACTTGAGTTGGAGCGCATGCAGTCTGCTTACAGGTAGGCTAAGGTTTTTTTCCTCCTTAGAATGAGCATGTTCTAGCATTTCTATGATGACTTGTGTGCAATTAGGGGTATTTGGGTGTTGATCATGCTGAATTCCTAGAAATCATGTATTAGGCTTTATTTTTGAAAAAACTCGGGCTATTAAAGCATGTCTACTGCTACTGTTGATCATCCGTACCTTGTGGTGTGTATTGTGTGTTTGGTTTATGTCGTTGGAAGCATGTTTGGCCTTAGTCTAGGCTTAGATAATGATTGTCATAGGCTTGTGTATTTTTGAAGCCGTTAGGCCTTGGAACTTCTCTAATGTCGCTTCAGACGGCTTAACTCCCTATAGACTAGTGCTATCAAAATGGGTTGGTCAACCCAATCCAAGCGTAAAGGGATAGCGAGTTAAATAGGTTAGGACGGTCTGACCCTTTTAACTAAAGAGCCTATAAAATAGCATCCCAACCAACCCTAAGCAGGATACGAGTTGGGACAGTTGACCCTTCAATCAAAAGATGGATAATATTGGCCTCTTAGAAAGACTATCGAACATTGATCAACAAAATACCAATACATCAAAAATTCACATGTCCATGAGTTCCACACACTTTAGTGGAATACTTACAAGATAATAGAACATGTAAGATACACAGTCAACAATCATAAGATTCATCATAACAACATATATTAGATGATCATTTTTTTTATAAACTAGACAAGAAAGGATAAATAAGAAATTAGACATAAGCATAAAAGTAAAAACGGTCAAAGATTCATAGTTATAATAACTTCAATTGCCTAGTTACTGAGAACTTGGCAAAATAAAATACTACTTAAAATATATATATATATATATATATATGATAAATATTTTTAAAATTCATGACCCACGGGCTAGCCTCTGAGGCTCTCCGGTTGAGCCCATGAGGCTGGCGGGCCAAATGAGGCTGGGCTAAAAAGCCTCATTCCTAAATGGACTGAAAATTTTTAGCCCAACCCCACTTAATTCAAGGATTGGGTTGGGTTGGGCCGGTCTCATGGGCCAAGCCCATTTTGATAGCTCTACTGTAGACTGGTATATCAGACTTGAGTCTAATATTCAGGGCCTTAACTAGGCAGTAACACAAATTTTGGGACGTATATCCATAATTCTCTGATTTCATCAGTCTCGTATCACTTGATTCTTGGTTTTGGAAGTCTATTCGTATATTCATGTTAGATGTGATTTGGACTGGAGTGATTTATTGATGGCACTCGGATTGGGGGTACTCCCTGTGACTCTTAGTTGGCTGCTGATCTTAATTTTGACTAATTAGCCTCTATTCATGGTTCAAGTCCCCAAATTACTCCAACAGGCACGGTTCAAGTCCTTACTTTGATATTATAGCCTCAGTTTAAATTTCTAGCTTTACTTGTCGTGGTTCAAGTCCACCACCATATACAACCTCGGTTCAAGTCCATAGCTATTATTACCTCAGTTCAAGTCCTTGGTCACTTTCACACATGGTTCAAGTCTATGATCATCCTTATCCTTGGTTCAAGTCTTTGGTTATTCTAAATCTCAGTTCAAGTCTCTGATCCTCTTATATTCATGCAGTTCAAGTCCTCAACTCTTTTATGCTTCGAGCTCTAAGCTTCAGGCTCTCGAAATGGTTCAGTTCAGGTTAGTGGGAAATTGGGACAATGTTGGTACTACATCGGAGTCCTTCATTTCATTTCCACTATCTTTGCTCTTGTCAGGTTTATGGGAGTCCATTAAGTTTGTTCCTTTTAAACTTGTGCACGAGCATACCCGTTGGATTTATGGGATCCCGACAAAGTTAGCTAGCTTTTATATTTATCTTTGTGTGTGAGTACGCTCGTGTACATATCTATTTGAGTTCCTGATTCTTGTCTCTTTTAGTGTTTAGATTCTATCATTTGAGATAGTCTTGTTTCTGTGGTCCATTTTTGGGACTTGTACTCATTTTGTTAGTAGCTCTGTACATGTGACTTCTAGGTTCCGGGAGAGATCTTTTATTTGTATATATTTTTTGTTTGCTTCCGCCCATTCATTTGTGTTCCTGTTATTTTATTAATGTTTTTAGTTTAAAATGTTTCTCTTCTACCTTTAAATCCCATTACGCGCAGTTTCGGAATATGGGTTGACTTGCCTGCTAGTGGGTCATAGTAGGCGCCATCATGACTCGAGGATTCGGATCATGACAAACATGTATTATTTAAAAATGACGTAAAAAGTATTGTAAATCTCAATAATTAAATTTAATTGACTCTCTAAATTTCATATGTCGCATAAATTGAAATAGAGAGAATAACATATATTAAGTCTGTGATGACACATACTCCTATATCTAGTAATGAGAGAAAGATCAACAAACATAAAAGATATTTATTATTTCTTTTCTTTCTATACAAAATATAGAAACGTTCAATGTTTATATATTTAAAATATAAAATAAGAAATGTTGATATGAAAATATATAAGAAGTCAAGTTTTAACGATCACTGGGTCTTCTCTTGAACAATGGTCTAGTTAGAAATTTCGTGAAAGATGTTTAAGTTTTCAATAAGTAATTTTTTGAAGGTTGGATGTTGCGTTATATATATAGGATTAAGTATCTTTCATTCTACTCTCCAATTCAACTTAGAATTGATTTATGATTTTCCAAGAATTCAATCCTAATTTAATTTGGTTTTCTTTTTGTTGAGGCGTTACGGACTTCTTGAACTCCTTATTTAAAACTCATTCTATGTGTAATTTTATGGTAACTTTCTTTGTATAGTTTTTCAATTTTTTGTTGAATTGAATTCTCTTGTATTACGATGCGAACAACATCAATCTTCTATTTTTAGCAGCCTCCTTATCTACTCAGAGGAATAGATTCTCTAATGAGTTCCTCTAGCAGTGTCGCTTGTATATTCATTTATTCGAGAAGATATGTGAGGATCTAGTTCTTGTTAATTTTTTCCTTCATTTTACGGCATATGGATTGACACTTGTATACAATTTGTCAATAATCAACACTTCACATGATCTTAAATGTAGAATCATAAATCAGTTTGTGTAAATCTGTGAAATGAGATTTTTCAAATCAATGTTGCTACAAATGCAAGATTGATGAAGCTTTAAGGAAAAAATCAGGTTTAGGTGCTTTTGTTTTTTTTCCATAAAAGATAGCAGAGGAAAATTTATGTATCCAGGAGCTATCTTAATACCCGATACTACTAATATATGTGCAAATGCTAGAGCTATACTAGTGAATTTGGAATTCCGTGTTGATTGGTTGTCTATTATTCTAGAAACAAAATCACTTACCATGTAGAAAGTGTTGAATGGAGATTGGAGTATCCCATGGAGCATCAACATGGAGGTCCTGAGGATTAATGATTATAGAAGACGGGGGAGAATATAATCAGACATGTGCTCAGAGAATGAAACACTTTGGTCGACTTTTTCACTAACCTAGTTGTTAATTTTGCAGGTGCTGTACAATATCATACTTTCAATGAGTTGGCGACAGAAGCCAAAAGGATCATAAACATAGACAAGATGCAGATTTCAAATCTAAAATTCAGCAAGTTACATTTAATAGAACTAGACTGATCAACAAAGCATACACATTCACACACAATGCTGGAAATGAACAAATACATAGACTTTCCAAATTAATACAATTATTTTTGGACACTAAATTACTAAAATATCAGTTACAATAATAGTTTTTCCCTTTAAGGTATTTTTATTTTTGAAAGTTCAACTATTGATAGTCTATTTAACATGAGGTAGTAATCTCCTTTGGGAGTTGAATATGTCATAATAACAATCTCATTTGGGAATTTAATTTGTCATAAGAATATCAGTAGAGAAATTTTCATCAATGACAAATTCTTTTCAACCTTATCTCGATTTCGTGTGAGAAAGGAGCTACCTAAATACTAGTTAGTTAGCAACTAAGATTCCAACAACCCAACATTGAGTAATCTTTTTCTGAGCTTTTGACTTTACAACATCCAACGAAATTCTAAGAGTGATCTGAAGTAACATCGAATCAAATATTTAGGCATGTCTTGAAATTTTATAAGATTACTAGCATTAGAAGAATTACCATATTGCATAATCGAGAAACATCAAGAACACATACCAATTCACTTCTTCTAATTCCTTTGTTTCTCTGAGTCGGTAGCTTCTAGAGGTGGCAAAATCAAACTCAATCCGTCCAATCAATTTAAGTTTGGGTTGGTTATTGACCCGCCCATTCATTAGCTCAACCCATTAAAAATGGGTTGATATGTAATTCGAATTGACTAATGAGAAATCTTGTTAAAATATTTTTAAAAAAGTTTTTAGTTGATATGTTATATATAGCCATAATAAAAAATAATAATTAGTAGATACTAAAATAGTTTAATAGAACAAATAAAATATTTAAGCTTAGTAAAAATTAAATTGAGTTTGGTTGGATCTTGACCCGTTATATAACTCATTTTGACCAAACAACTTTGAATTGAATTGAATCTTGATCTAATTATTATTTTAACCTATTACAACCTGCTCAAATTTGACCCAAACTGTCCAATTGTCATTCTTAATAGCTTCCAAGCTAAGGCATAAAGATACATTGTATCAATTGGAGGAGTGGAAGAAAATGACGGTGCCAATATTGTTTCACTTTTCTTAATCAACTAGATTTCCTACTCCAGAGTCGTCAAAAGGATGAAGTTGGTCTACCTATTTTTATAATTTTTGATTTACTTGTTTAAAAAAGATATGTGAATTGTATGTGTGAGAGAGAGACTAATAGAGATTGGATGAGATCTAGAGCCCGTTTGGATGGGCTTAAAAAAACTAACTTTTATATATGAAGTGTTTTTAGAACTTTGAAGTGCTGAAAGATATTTTTTATAAATAAGCAATTAAGTGGTTGGATAAAAGTGCTTAAATGAGGAAAATGATGTGAATTTTAGGGTTAAAAAAATAAAAAGAGTAGTTTGGAAATTTAGTTAAAATATAAGGAATATAAAAGTAATTTCCATGGTCAAAGAAAATGACTTTAAGAAAAAAAAAAGTTAGGAATCCTAACTTTTCATTTTTGACTGACTTTAAAAACTTTATGGTTTAAAATTAGCATTAGACAAACATGTTCAAAAACTAAAAATGAGCTTTGACCAACTTAAAGTTCATCCAAATGGCTCCTAATTATTTTTTAGCTATGGAAATCACGTTTTAGTTGACACATAATAAATTTAACTATCTTTTATAAAGATTAAATAAATTTAAATATCTCTCTATAAAGATTAAATTGTTTTCACTGCCATTCTTGACCATTAGTAGCCCCCTACTTGGACCAAACAGATTTAACAAAAAAAAAAAAAAAAAAAAAGGCCAGCCTCGTACGCCCACTGGCCGCAGTCCCACCTCATTCGCCTGAATTTCTCCCATTTCACCTCTTTCCCTCTGTAAAAGAAAAAGAAAAAGAAAATTGAGAAAACAAACATATCATCATTTTGGTCACGAAACACGAAACTAACAAATCAACACACTAAACTAGGGTTCCCATATTCCCTCTTCTTTCTCCCTGTATTTTCCTCACTTCTCCTAATTTTATGTTTTTCTCCCTAAAAATCTTGTAACTTTCCAGGGAAATATTATTTGGCCTCCTTTTACCAGTTTCAATTCCGCATATCTTCCAAGTATTCAATTACGCTATTGTTCTAACTTTGACTTAATCCCATTTCAATCATTTTTTTTACAGGATTTCGTATATTTGAGGGGAAAAGGGAAGATTTGTGCATATCTATTTGAAAGAGGGAGGAATTTCAGAATATTTTGCACAGCTGCGGTTTATGGGTTTTGGTTTGTGAGTTTTTCATTTTTCAATCTATGGGTTATTCCTAATTTAGGGTTTCAAGGAGTGTTTTGGATTGTGTTACTCTATGGATTCTGAAAATATGACCCCGTCCACCAGCATGGTCAAATGTTGTGATTGCGAGTGCAATTGCTCCATAACAAACACGTCCTTTTCGGGGAATTGGATACGGACTGTGAAGCGAAAATATGATGAGATTGAGAAGAAATTTGTGATCCCGGGTTTAATTTTGCCGCAAACAGCTCGTATAGAGATGGGAAACGAGTGTATTGCTTTAAGGGAAATGGTTTCTGGCCAACAGGAGACCATTCAGGAATTGAGTGTTGAGTTGGAGGAAGAGAGGAATGCCGCCTCCTCAGCTGCTAATGAAGCCATGTCCATGATTTTGAGGTTGCAAAGGGAAAAAGCTGAGTCACAAATGGAATTTAGGCAATTGAAAATGTTCACCGAGGAGAAAATGGCTCATGATCAGCAGGAGATAATGGCATTGGAAGATTTTTTGTATAAGAGGGAGCAAGTGATTCAGTCGTTGACTTGTGAGGTGCAAATGTATAAGCACAGGATGTTGAGTTATGGCCTATTGGAGTCTGAGGTTGAGGATGATGATGAGAAAGAGAATGGTCGCTTTAGCTGGAACAATAGTGTAGGTGAGAGTTCCGATGGCCGCTTTGACATTCCTTCTTATGATTACCCTCCCTTGAAGTGCACTATAAATGAGAACCAAGTGCATACTGAGGTTGATAATGAATATGTGGATGTTGAGAAATATGCATTTGGGGAGGCACCACGATCATGTGAACATTTGCGATATCTGGAGAAGAGGATCAATCAGTTGGAAACAACACCAAGTAGTCAGACGGATGGGGAAGTATTTAACAACAATGTCCTTGAAAAAGCAATAGTTGCTCAGTCTCCTTTTATACCAAGCAAAGAAATAAGCTCAGATTTCATCTCAGGTTCTCCGAAGTTTGGTGGAAGTGTTAGAACGGCAGAAAATTTGCAAACAGACGAGTATGCAAACTTGAGGAAAGTGGACGAGTCATCGGAAATAGGGGCTGAAATGAGTGACAGGGTTTATACAATTGACTTCATACATCAGGGTGCTGAATATAATGGTAACTCAGAGACCAAAGCTTCTGTCCATACCCCAAGAGATTCGCTAAATCATACAAATTTTGGAGATCCTGAGGTCACAAAGCTTTACCTTAGGCTGCAGGCCCTTGAGGCTGATCGGGAATCAATGAGGCAGGCTATTATTTCAATGCGGACTGATAAAGCACAGCTGATATTGCTTAAAGAAATTGCTCAGCAGTTGTGCAAAGAAGCGTCTCCAGAAAGGAGGATACCTGTGAGGAAGACATCTGTAATCAAGAGCTTCTCGTTCATCTCCATATTCAAGGTATGGTGTTATCTCTGGTTCTACATTTTTGTGCTCAATAAATTCATTTTCACATATCAAAGTATGTGGTGCATATGATCTTTGTCCTAGATCATTGCGACCACAGTAGGAACAACTGTTGTATCATGATACAACTGTTACTGGATTTTCTGGAACGAACACTGTAATTTCTGGATCCTAGAGATGTTCTGGATCTTCCGTTTTCCTGTATGCTGAGCCACTTTATAGTACAAACATTACCTTTTCTTGTTTATCTTCCTAGATTTCCATTTCTTTGAACCACTACATCTCATCTAGTTTGGTTACAATCCCATGGCAATGACGATTGTGACCAGAAGTCATATGTCTCTTCCTCTTAGTTTTACCAAATTTTTTCTCTATTTCTTAGATGATAACAAAAAATGAATGCCAAAATAGTGTCCCTGTATATGATGTGTATTTGTAATATATAATAGCCTAGTTTACTTATCATTATGACATGAGGCTCTCAGGCTAGAAATGCTATCGATGAGTACTGTTTGTTATTTATCATACTTTGTTTTATGCATATTTTTGTGATTGTTCCTCTCCTGTACTTCAATCAATTACAGTAATATTTTTCCGATGCTATGACTATTCTCTTTGAGTATTGGTCTTTTAATTGTTTGTTTCCTGCTGCTCGAGGCTTTGGAAGAATACAAACTCTCACAAATTTTCGTGATCAACTTATTCTGCAGTTTTTGTGTCTGTAATAGGATGAGCCTTTCTGGACATAGAATACAACTATTACGCCTCTATCCAAGCTAGTAGGAATCAACTATATGAATCCTTACTATCAATGTTGCTCCCTTTAGGCTGTATTAAATATTATGAGTATTGATCATAAATAGACCAGTTTTATGATGGCTTCAACCTACTGCTACTCTCCTCCTTCATCCCCACTTGGGGCTGAAAATATGGGCAATCTCACAGTGTATTCAATTTTTCAGAAAATAAAATGATGAGGTAAGTATTTTTCTGGTTCATGAACTGCGGGAAAATCTAGAGTTGGGTTGATAATATCCCTTGCATTACCTTCATTTGGCGTGAGCCGTGGAACATTTTGGCTTCATTGGGTTGGCTCATAGCTAGTCTATTTAAGAAAAGTTTGGTTTGTATGTTTGAATAAAATATTGAATTTTTTGGAATCATCAAATATATTGACCTCTAGAGCTTAGTAAGGTATTGAGCCTATCCAAGAATAGGAAGAACACAATGTGAACATGAATTTTGGGTGGAACCACATACCGAGTTATATGAAATCTGCTATTGGGATTACTTTTGACCTCAATTTGAGATCTTGATGTCTTATTACATGCTGCTCTTTTGTTGATGTACCTAATTGCTTTCTCCATAGACTTGTATGTTTGTCTCACAGCTCCCTTCAGTGGTTATTTTGGAGGGGTAAATATTGATTTAAGGAGAGTAAAGATTTTGGATCAGAAGATTATAGATATAAACTTTTGTATCCTATTTTTTGTTTCCCTGAACTTTGTTTATTCTGATCCTTCTTCCCATTTCCTTCCATGCGGGTTGGAGAGAGAGAGCATAGAGAACCTATTTTTGCTTTTCGATATCAAAGTTTTCTAAACCTTGCTCCCTGTCCGATAACTCCAATTATTTCTTTTGGCTCTCCCATGTCATGTTTTCTGGTATACAACTGCTGATATCTTATCTGTTTTTTCCTGTTCAGTGGATAATGTCCTTTGTCTTGTGGCGAAGGAAAGCTCATCGATGCAAGTGAGTTTTGATCATTAGAAAGCTATTACTATTTTTCTAGTTGCTTTTACTGTATTGCTTCGAAAGGAAAATCTGTTATCTCATTTTGCCTGCTGCCAGTTCTAGTTTGAGTCAGTTGAGTTGGCACTGAAATAGTCAATATACTTGTTTAGGTACTTGTTTGGTTTGACAGCCAACAGGGTGGGCTTGCTAATGCTTTTAGACAAGGGACCTCGTGTTGGACAATGGAGATGTCTTTCAAGTACTCAAGTGTGAAACCAATCCTCATTGGTCCACATCGACTTCCGCATCTCTTATGCTCATCGGCATGAATGCAGAGAGGATTTTAGTCAGATTAGTTGCTTTTGGATGTTCATTCATTCGTTCTTGCCTTATATGCCTTGCTGCTGCGTATTTGGGTGCTGGATTACTTTGTGCGTTGTTCTTTTCACTTGATTGTTGGAATTGAATACATCTTGATGAAACATTCGGCAAAGATTATAGTTGTTCCTTAGCCATCTAGAACTTGGATCTTATGGCTTGGTGGAATTTCACTTTAGGTTAGTTTACTTTTGTATATTGTAGATTTGTGAATAATTTTTGTGGGGGGGGGGGGGGGGAGCATCTCTATAAAAAATGAGTGCTTTGTTTGGGATTGAAATGTAGTTGATTGATTGAATAGAATGAGTACCTTTCGTGCATGTCTTTAAGTACGTTTTCTTTTCATCTTAACTTGCTCGAGATAGTTTCAAGAATTTATTTGCACGACAGCGCGAGGAGTTCCTACCAGGTATACTATTTAATATCTGTTCTCTCTTACAATGGTGAAAATAGACTCATTTTGTTTTATTTACACAGTAATTGACTCTTGCTTTTCCATTCTCCTCCCTTTTTTCCTCCACTCTTTTCTCAATGACCTTAGATTCTTACTTTCTGTACACCCATGTTTTACTGTTTATTTTATTTAAACCAGAGTTAGGAAACGATCCTTTTAAATTCTATTTTTTTATGTTAATAGATGCGTATTAATAACTTATTAATGTCATATAGATAGAGGCACATTTTAGTGCGAATAAGTTGCAGACAGCCCAAAACATTACATGCATAGTTTGAGATGTTCCTAGCGGTACTGGAATTTGATCTATCTAGTTCTAGTTGCATATCCCAAAAGAGGAGGGTTACATAGATTGGTTATTTTATCAAAAAGTTCTCGCTTCATTCCTTCTTTTGCAAGGAAATCTGCAACTTGATTATTCTCTGGAACGTTTGCCTGGCTTGCAGGTTCCCCAGTTTCTCCATTACGAACCTGTAGTCATTTGCCAGAGAGTTATAAGTAGGTGAAGATTGCAGTAATAATTTTATGGCTTCAGTTCAGTCTGGTCTCATTTCCAATGAAAATAAACAATGCACATTAGCAGTCTTGTTGCATGCATGTATTGCTAGTAATTCTGCATGTGTGTGGTTAGTTGCAGGTCTGCCATGGAAGCATCCAATCTCCTCTGCCCTTTTAAAAAACTCCACCAACTCTTCTAACATCATTGTTTCCGTTTGGTGTACCATTTGTATTCAATTTATAGTAGCTAGCTCTAGGTGTAGTATTACTAAAAGATTAATGGTGTTTCCCGCCATAAAATTCATTCCTAGTGAGCAAACTATTTCAAGAGTTCTGGAAATTGTTGTGTTTATGGAGATTTTATTTTTTAAATTGTTATGGTGATTGAATTCCAGGTGTGCCAGATGTTCCAGATGCAAAAGGGAAGGAAATTATTTCAGTTTTAATGAGCATTACATGTGTTATTGGGACTGCTCCTAAGCATGCCAAGCCATTGAGGTTTGCTTTGGTTTAAAGAAGGTATTATAAAACCCAATTTTGTCCAAAAACCAAGAAACTATGCGGCATGCGCAATGGTTTCGTTCGTATCATTTTTTTGCTTTTTAAATGAGTAGAGCATGCGGGGTCTTATGTTGATACCAGTAGAATATAGGTGAAAACGTGTAAGAAATCTGTTGTGGTAGCAAAGTCACGTAATAATCAATCATTATAGGAACACTAGGCCTCCAAATCCAATTGAAATTTCTATCTATTACTTTCTCCACTCTTTACTTGTCAAATTTTGATTTGGCACACCTATTAAGAAAGCAATTATTAGTATATTAGTTTATCATTTTACCCCTATTAATTGATAGAGTTTTAAAGATATTTACTCACTACATTTTTTAAAGAAATTAATTTCATGTTAATAAATTGAGGGTATGATAGGAAGAAAAAATTATCTTTTTTTGATTTGTTAAAAATAATAAGTAAAAAGAAAAATCAAATTAAAAAATATTTGACAAATAAATAGAAATATAGGGAATATATCATTTGGAGGTTACGACGGACAGAGCCGGCACTAGCTGTTGTTGGTGAAAGCCAAAATAGGCTTGTCAAGTTTGATGTCATGTTGAGGAATATGGACACTCCTTATAATATTGACTATATCAAAAGGAAGTGGAGAAGGAATTGATTCTAGGTTTCATTATCCATTATTAGGGATGGCAATGGGGCAGAGTGGGGCGGGTGTCGGGCAGGTTGAGCTCAACTCACAATTTTTTTAAATCGCCCCGCCCCGCCTCGCAAAATAATGTTTTTCATTATCAACCCACTCCGCTCTGCTCCATATAGATCCTCTCCGCATAAACTCATCTCGTATAAGTTTTTATGTTTTTTTTTAATTGAATTTAATATGAAAAATCAAAAAATCATTTGTCTAGTTTAGATTTTTTTTTTAAAAAATCCTCTATTTATAGACAATAAAGGGTAGTATGAACAGGGGTTAGCTGTGCCTTATCGAAAAACTCACAATCCTTCGAAAAAGTCATAACCTTTCATTTTTCATTCACACCTATTTAAATCCAACAATTTCCCGCATCAATAGGAAATTAGTCTAAGAAAAAAAAAATGAACAAGTGTGTACTTTACAAATAAGAATTAATTGCATCTGACTAAGTAGGTTTTCTTTTGAATTTTCCATAGTGAACAAATGTCGGATATACTTGATGAATTGATAGATTTGATATCTTTAAACCATCAAACTTTGGTGTATACCTAGACAACCACATGTCACATAATCAATCTTTCACCGTCTATGATTCTTACGATTGTGTTCGTTTCAGCCATAAGCTTCTCATGATTTCATGAGCATATAGAGAATCATCCTCTTTGAAACGGCTTATATTTCACACTCACAAGGTGATTCCTAACCATGTTATCACATAGATACACTAGGGTTCTTCATCTTCAAGCTTCAGTTCAAGAATTCTACCAAGGTTTTCCCTTCTATGTATGTGGGATTCCATCAATGGGTAGATGCTCACCCATTGAGTCCCCAAAGGGAACTTCATTCTTCAGTTAATGATTACTACAGAATGTAGGGTTCTTAAGAAAAGCATGAATTTTATTAAATTTCAGTTCTTCCATATGGATAGTCTTTGAATGCATGTTTTTATTTATAATCCAGTCTTCTTATATATTAATTTTCATGATCTCTTAAAATTGGAAAAAATTATTTCTTTGAACTTGTGACGATTTAATTGCATATTCCATTCAGAGTATAGAAATTGTGATGAATAGTCTTTCAACTCCATATGTTTAAAGATGCTTTTAGATAAAGTGTCTATTATTTCAGTTTCATTTTTTCAGTATTATTGAGCTATTCAGTTTATTAGTATTATTCAGTTTATCCGTATAATTCAGTTGAGAGTATTAATTAGCATCGAGTGGACACAGGGATGAAGGCACACCTGTCAGTTAAGCTGAGACCTTTAGTTGCAATTTCTAAGTCACAGAACTACGTGCCGCCATAGATTTAAAGGGGTCACTTGTCAGACTAGGCTTGACATCCTAGTCCTTTTGGAATTTAATGAATCCATATCAACTAGTTTTGTATCATTGACAAGGTACAAAATGCTCTTTTAGCTGGGGTATAGGTTGAACTCTATTTAGCTTAGATGGAGTATGTCGATTACCGATATCTCCCACAGTTCAATCTCATATATTGCATGATTTGTATTTAGTTATTTTAGTTTAGTACTTATCAATTGCATGTTTATTACTTGGTCATCGCATCAAATTATTTATTTTAGTTCCATGTTCAGTTTAGTGTCTCAGATTTATCATGTCAGTTTATTAGAATTATAGTACATATCTCACATACTTAATACATTCAAAATACTGACTGTGTACCTTCTTACACTATATTGTTCATGATATAGATTCAGACACTTAACATCTAGCTCACAGTTAGCACGATCTCATATCATCTCGGCAGTAGAGTTTGGTGGTCATCATCTTTCGAGGACAAGATCGATTATTATTTTCCTTATTAGTCATTCAATTATCAGACAGTTGGAGTTAGCTGGGCGTCTGTCCTAGCAGCTCATCTTATAGAGACTTTCAGACAGTCAGTTAGTAGTTTTGTCACGACCCAACCCCGTAGGCCACGACTGGGGTCTGACCTGGACCCCCCCGTACACATATCTATTAGCTGAGGTCACATGGAATCGTAAATAAGACAATATCATGTAACAAAGCCCCATTGGGCGATAACATTTTCATAAACCTGTAGCCCTTTTTCGTTTGTACCACAACACGATAGGGCACGCAAGCCGACAAGGCTGCCATAACATAATAACGTATATCATATATCATGTATACCCAGCTGAATCAAACTGACATACACAACCCACATATACATGTCTGCAGACCTCTAAACATATAAATGACAACATATGGCGGGACAGGGCCCCCGCCGTACCCCTAAATAGATGAAATAATTTTTATACATCTGTGGACAGTACCAAAAACTAGGCCCCGATACAATGGAGCCTCTTCCAACTGAGCTGCATGGAATCCTAAGTTGACGGACTCCCAAAATCTGTATATGTACCTGCGGGCATGAACGCAGCCCCTCCGAGATAGGAGGTCAGTACGATATATGTACTGAGTATGTAAAACATAATATAATACAACTGGAAGCATATCTGAGATAGAGAAACAGGGGATAAGATATCAATTCAGAAACTTGTACCTGTACTTTGTGAATTACAAAAACATGCATGTTCGAGTCATATCATATAGCCGGCCCTTTCGGGGGTCCGGTGAATCATCTCTGTAAAACCATCATGGCCCCAGTGCCATCACCACCTTATTACAACACATCATCATATATCTATACACGTATCCTGACCCTCTATTGAAGGACACGAGTTAAGCTTTTATTTGAGGACCCGAGTAACGGTGTAGTCATCTCGAGTGACTTCTAAATGCCATTATGGGCAATATCAATTATAATCTCGGGGCTCCTAGACATGTACTAAAGTAAAGCCAAATCGCTTATGGAACCAGAAACATTTGTTAACAAATAGTCTGTAAGACTTGGAGCCTGTATATTTGTTATCTCTTTAGCATATAACAGTTTCTAGGGAAATAGTTTGGCTACTGTAGGAGTTCAATATTCAGAAGTAAGTAAGAGATGTTTGAGAATAGAGTTACCCTAGAGCTCAGATCATATTCAACTTACAACTAAGACAAAGGCATGCCCAAAAGAAGAAAGAGAATAAGCTTTATGTAGTCTGTACTTTCCTTCAGGGGATCTGCATACACATATTTCATACCCGGCCCATCACGGGGCTCGGTGAATCATTATGGCATCATAATCTCATTTTTATACCAAATACGTGTCAAGGAAAATGAGAGATAACTTTTCACACACTACTGTTTAACACGTAGAAGCCTTACTAGGCAATACTCAATCCTTACAGAAATTTCAAAACTAAGCATTGGATAGGGGTTATGAGGCGTACTTGGAGTTTTGGGATTGGAATTATCCCCACATTCCACACATAATTTATTTAAGGCTAAAACTTGCCAAAAGGAAAGAAAGATAGTTGTACGAGCTTATACCAAAACATGCCAAGAGAAAGCTTTACATACCTTGTCTGAATTATTCCTTATCCTGCTTGCCTCACCGTCCTTTGAACCTATTCAACATGAAAGTAGTATGAATATCAACGCCTTTTACTTTCCAGCACCCTAGGTTACATCTTATTATTAATGGAATCTATTTCCTTAGTCGTTTTCCCGACTAGTTCTGTTATTCGCTAAGGCGTCGACAAAAATTAGGCAGCACCTCCCCTGTAATGTGCCCTATCCAAATTTCCAATTAGGTCCCTAAGACCTACAGCCAACCAACAACAACAACCTGCAGCAATTCATACCAACAATATACAACATAAACTCCAAACGACTTATTCAAAAAGATGATATCAAATAGGGTGTCTAGTCTTTATTTTACAACGCCTTTAATTATACGCAACGGGGGGTCATGTGGACTCAAACCGAAGCACCCTAATCCACATTAGAACATATTTAGGCCATGCAACAAGACACCACACCCCTGCAGCAGCAACTCACAAGAACAACGCCTTACCTTGACGACAATTCGACTATAATGACTACAATTTAGTTTATTCCGAACGCCAAGTATTCCAATGATATTTACACACTTCCAGCCACCTATAGGGCGTGTAACATGCTCCATCATAACACATAAAGCTCAAATTTAAAGAAGAAACCTTACCTTACGTTAAACTTGTCAAACTCGCCAAAACTATCCAAAATGTGAAATCTGGACAGCTTACTGTTTTACCTTGTCGCTTCGTTTCGAAGGGGTAATGGAGGGAAAAAGGATTTACGTCCCTCATGAAAGTTATAGACATATGTCTTAGGGTCGCAAACAATTTCGAATCATCCCTACATCAATTTTGTACAAAAAGATATGACCAAAATACTTATAGCTGTCCGTGTAGAATTTCCAAAACCAAATCTGAGCAGTACCTCCTCTATACTTCATCACCATTTTTCGAGCTGATACAAGTAGAACTGGATTTTGGAGTCTGAATGAAAGTTATAGAAACACGAAATACCTTTCCAAAACATATTAAATCACTCGAAACGAATCTGTACACAAGACGTTATACCAATATTACTAACCACTGTCCCTTCCAAAAACGGGTTTGTTAACTAGCGTTTTCTCTTATTTTCTCTTCCAAATTCCAATTGCAAAGTTGGAGTTTTACTTCCATGAAGGTCTTAAAATACATATATACGTATCCACGTACTTAAGGTACACCGTATATAATTAATTCACGGAAGAAAATTAGAAAACTAACCTTTAAACTTCAAGAACCATGGCTGCCTCTCTATTTCTCTCCCTCACGTTTTGTTTCTCTATGTTGGCTGATGTTTTGATGGATAACTGAAGTATATGATATATATCAACATATATATGTGGCTTTAGGGTGTGACACGTGTCAACCCCAAGAGGTGACACGTGTCCAGCCCCTATTGGGCCATCGTATCATGCTGCCAACTATGGGCTGCCACGTGGCAGTGGGATCCACCCCCCCAAGCGGTGGGTCACCTGCTTGAGGTGCTGCCACGTGTCGCTTCTTCATTGGCTATCACGTGTCGTCTTTTTTCCCCTTCCTCGTGGGCTCGTAATCTCGTCTTATTTTATGTACCTATGTAATCCGTGCTACGTAAGTTTGGTATGTAATCAAGTAACTCACGTATGTAAGATTTCTAAATTAGTAGCTTGCGTAGATAAGTCGAGTCCTACAACTCGTTACTTGGCCTCCTATTCCTTCCAGATTCTTATGATTCCCCTTCCAACCTTCTCTACCACGGGGTATCACATCCTCCCTTCGTTGGAGTCATTTGATAGTGTCGTAGCATATCCGGTTCATATGGTAATGTCCAAGGAACTTATGAAACATTCTGAGTTTAAAAGGGTGAGGTGTAACAAGTTTCAGCTTTACGTTTTGTTCAGATGCTTTTCATTTGACTATTAAGGTATTTTGGATTTATTTATGTTATTTAGTATTAGCTTCCGCATTAGATATTTTCAGTTGTTATACATGAATTCTAATGTCATGTCAGATCATGAGTTAGCTTGAGATCACTTATGGCTCTAAACATTGTGATACTACAAGAGGATAGTTTCGGATCGTGACATGTAACCCTAGCCCATTGATAAAATCTAAGTAATTAGTAGTTTCTTTAAAAAAATCCTCATTTTAGCAATAGTAGTCACTAATTTGAATCTCATCATCAAATTATACAAGAACTCTAATACGCTCTCTATGAAATTCGACCTCAACCTAGTTGGGTTATTATATTTTGCAATAAAGCTCTTAAATCCTTTAAAAAGAGTGTAATTTGGGTGACATCAATTCCATGACATCTCAGGTTCTTCTAAGTTAAGCTCGGATCATCAATGGTTTTGCGACCATTTTTCACTTCGTGTTCTAACCTTTGTTTGCAAGCACTGAGTTGAAAATCTCTCTAAAAATTTTCACGACTGAAGATGTGCTCCGTTAAATGATTAGCATTCTATAATCCATCCGTAAATCACCCAAAATCTTATAATTTATTGTGTTTTATGATTTTTGGCCATTTAGACATCAAAATCCAACAAATAATAAAATAACACAAAAATATAGTGAAATAAGTCCAAAAGAATTTAAAACACTAAGAAAAACATATAGAATATGTAATAATTTCTAGGCACATCTTAGATATGTATAGTAAATACATCACATATGTTTGTTAAATCATGTCAAAAATTATAAAATTTCAAAACGAACTTACTTTTAGGCCTAATTAAAAATTTATAGTTATAGTTTGGATATTTACCATTCATAGAAAGATAAAAGAGATGAGTGAAATTAGGAGACATAGGCGAAAGGTGAGTAAAATTGTCACGACCCAAATACGGGTGTGATGGCACTCGTCTTTTCCCACTAAGATAAGTTAGCCAAACCCAACTAAACGAAAAGAAATAATGTGGAATCAACTAAATATAATAGATACACAAATGCGGAAGACTTAAGCAATCTCAAATAACCCCCAAAATCTAGTTGTAACGTGTACAAGCCGCTAATAAATGCAGAATTAAAAGATAAATACAAGCCCCATAATATCTTTATCTTTCAAATAGAACAAAGCATAAATAAAGGGACAAGAGAATTCACCGGATGTCAATCAACTACTTGTGATGACGACATGAGAAGATCGATGGCAGACAGGGACGATACATGTGATGAAGGAATCAGAAGCCTCAGCCTGGGGTCTCCCTAGAAAAGCATAACACTGGGCCCCTCTACCACCTCTAGTCCGAGAAATACCTCTACCTCCACCCTATGGGACTAGAGCACTACTACCAAAAGCCCTGTCGCCTTACTTGTTTAAACTCTGCCTCAACCCCTGGTCGGAGGCGCTAAATCTCTAACTGGAAAAGCTGAATAGGTACATTGGGTTCTTAGGTAAGTCTACATGAGGCACTGTCGTATCTTATGGCCTGGATCTCCATATCCAAAATAAGACCTCAGTATGGTTGATTGTTGTTGTGCACTAGATGAGCTACTACGGCCACCACGTCCAAAACTATAGGACCCTCGAGACACCTTTCCACCGTCGGTGTAACGATCAAGACTAGGGCCTAGACGTTACATGGAGAATGAGGAACCCAGAGGTACCTCACCCAAGCCTGTTAGCTTTCGTTTAGCCTTTCACCGGTAATGACAATAAATAACAAGCACAAATAAAAGGGGAAAGAGGGTCTATGGGAAAGAATAAAAAACAAACCACCATAATAGTCAAAGATCATCATACATATGTCCAACAATACCTCTAAATCTTTAGACTTGGCGGGAGCTATGACATGCCCCCAGCTCACCCTCAATAAAATGGAAATAAAGTACCATAAAATATATCCAAAAGGCTTTACGTAACATAAGCTAGAAAGAAAAGATATATTTTCTTTAAAACATGGGAACTCGCCAAATGATAGCCTTAAAAAAATCTCTACTAGCCACGTGGATGAGAGCGAGAAGGAATGTTGGTCCCTACATGACGATATCATGTAGGCAAGGAGTATGTATTAGTACTTTGAATATACTAAGTATATGTGCATGCAATATAATGGAAAGTATTAAGGCATTTATAAAGTAAAATGCATAAGTAATTGCATGAATGAGTAGCCAACGTAAATATCATTTGAAATATTCATTTATGGGAAGATGACTATAACCGACATTAAGACCATGTGAGCTATAACATGGAATCCAACATAACCCCCTACGTTGGTCAGAATGTCTACTTGCCTAGGGTAGAACTCCGTCAACTTTTCATTCGTTCTTTAACTTTAATTGTAATGGCTATTTGTGGATCCACTAGCCTAAGCCCACAAGAGCTTGTATGGAGGCACATAGTTAATGAGACAAGGGGTTGCTACTTCTCTTACCGAATTCCACCTCTATGCCCCATTGGGTGCTAAGTTAAACCCACAGAATAGTTTAATACTTTAAAATAGTCATATCATATAGCTTGAGAATTCAAAATAACACATTCGGTAGAATAGCTCATGAAAACCTTTATTGATTCAAATATGTGAGAATTGTCCTTATCACATCAAGAATCCTTCATTCATATCATTTTATCTTTCTTTCATTTCATAAGACTCCCTTTTGATCAAAGACATTGCTTTCATAAATATTCATTTGGAGTCTAAAGCTTTCAAGTCAAACTTCATTGAAAACATAGTAAAACTAGGAGGGTTCTATTCAATTAAATTTCAAACATGCTTTTCAATAGAATCAAGCATAAACATCATGAATTGATTCAATTTAAGAGATACTTCAAATAACCAATCATTTATTTCAAAGACCTATAATAGCTTGAGATAGGAAATTATTTGAAATTCAATA
The DNA here is from genome assembly GCF_947179165.1 of Solanum dulcamara. NCBI lineage: Eukaryota > Viridiplantae > Streptophyta > Magnoliopsida > Solanales > Solanaceae > Solanum > Solanum dulcamara. The sequence goes on from NC_077245.1 coordinate 57,723,286, forward strand.
ATTCGTACAATTGAGTAGTAATATAAGCTTGCTTGAGCATAATATAAATAATTTGAACCATAATATAGAAATTTGAAAAGGATTGAGCAAGACCCATTTTAAAATCCATAAAACCAAGATAGGAAATTAGGCCATTCATAGGTAGAAAGCTATTTTATGCAATTTGAGTCAATCCATTTCAATCATGCTTCATGCTAGTAAGAAGAAATTAGAAGTACCCATAAAGAATTAATAATTGAATACAAAGAAATTAGTTGGAAAGGGTATTGAGAATCCATGGATGGAAGAACCCATAGATGAAGAAACCTACATACCTTAGAGAAGAACTTGAAGAAGAATTTGAGAAATCTTGATGGACTTGAAGAAATCTTGAAGTTAGGTTGTCACGACCCAACCCCGTGGGCCGCGACTGGGGTCCGACCTGGACCCCCGTATACATAACTTTCAAATATAACCAAATTGAACTATGGGTAATGTGATAAAACCCCCCAAAACCCCAATGGGTTAAAACTTTTTCATGTTCATGTAACCTCCTTCATTCATATTGTATCATGTAAGAGAATACAAGCCGACAAGGCTGCCATAACGTAAAAACATTTACAATGTGCTGTATAGGCACAACCGAAATAAACTCATGAACAACCTATACAAACATGTCTACAGACCTCTAAGAATAGTACGGTAACATATGGCGGGACAGGGCCCCCGTCGTACCCCTAAATAAACAAATACATATATACACCGGAGGACTAGTATAAAAAACCAGGCTCTGGAATAGTGGAGCACATCCAATCATAGGTGAGTGGAAATCCTGAGCTGGTGGATCTCTAAAATGAACGTCTGTACCTGCGGACATGAAATGCAGCCCTCCGAAGAAAAGGGGGTCAGTATGATACATATACTGAGTATATAAGCATAGCATAACTGAGATAACAACTGAAATAGGGATGTAGGAAACCAAGTATAGCATTTAATAGGGTACTGTACCTGCACCTCACAAAATAAAGTCATGTTTACCATTAGTACGTACTGTATCTATCATGATAGGCATATGCATATTGTTAGCACTGTGGAACGTACAACCCGATCCAAATATATATTAAGCACATGTCGAGGAAAAACGGCCCGATCCACATATCATGTAATAATGCCGAGGAACGATGGCCCAATCCATATATCATATAATAATGCTGAGGTACGACAGCCCGATCCGTATCTCATATATTAGTGCCGAGGAATGACAGCCTGATCCGTATACATGCATATCATATAATAATGCCGAGAAATGACGGCCCCGATCCACCTATCACACAATAATGCATATACGTTCATGTAAGACTTGGTAACACATCAGACATCCCCCAACCATTATCATAAATATGCCTAAGAAACCCCAGATTTAGGAATTTACACACCCAATCACTATTCAGCCTATAGAAGGCTCGAGGGTCATAGTTTAACTACTTCAAGACCCTTAGCATTTAGGAGTGAAATCGAGTCACAAGTTATACTCGGGACTTACAACTGGAACTGCCTTTACACTCATATCATAATTCAGTTCACTTACATTTAAGACATTCCAAAAGAAAGAAGAGACAGGCTTTACACATACCACCTTTCGTCATATAGAAGCCCTAAAAGGCAACAACTCAATTACTACAGGAGTTCTAATATCACGAAGTCAATGAAACTCATGGATCATGCTTGGAATTTATGAATGGAACTACCCCAAGCTCATATACATATCATTCATTACTTACGTCTAAGACATGCCAAAAAAGAGAAGAATAGCTTTACATACTTATGCCAAAAATATGCCAAAAGAAAGCTTCATATACCTCGTATGGACTTCTCTTAATCACATCCACGTCGTCGTCCTCCAAAACTATTTAACATGGAAGAAATGTGAGTATCAAAAACCTTAACTTTTCAGTGCCCTCAGTTGCACCTTAGCATTCATGGAACCTATTTCCTTATTTGTCTCCTCGACTAGTTCTTTAATTAGTTAAGGCGTTAACGAAAATTGGGCAGCACCTCCCCTATAAAGTGCCCTATCCGAATTTTCAATTATATCCCTAATCATTACAGACAACCAAAAACAACAACCTGCAGCATATACACATAAAACATGGAGACATCACACAACACAAGCTCCAAACAACTTGCTGAAAATTACGACACCAAAATAGGGTTTCTAGTCTTTATTTTGCCAAGCCTTTATTTATACAAAACGAGGGGTTGTGTGGCTGTTACCAGAAGTACCCACACTCCTTTTATAACACATTTAGTCCCTGAAACAAACCCCCACACACCTGCAGCAGTACACCACAAGCACAACACTTTACTTCGACGACAATTCAACTATAGCGATTCCAATTTAGTGTGTTTCGAACATCAAGCATTTCTATGATGTTTTCACATTTCCAGACACTTAAACAACATATAATACACTTCATAACAACACCATAAACCCCAATTTGAAGGGAAAGGTCTCACCTTATCCGAAATTGGCCAAAGCTGCATCTCGGAAACTTCTTAGTATGCTGAATTAGGGCGGACTATTTGTGCCCCTTTTCCGCTGCCCCAAATTGGAATTTTATGTTATAAAACACCATTACATAACTTTGGGATACCTTAAATAATTAATTCACAGAACGAAACTCCGAGTCTTATCTTGGCATCCCCAAACCTGTAGCTCTTCTTTTTGCCCTCCAACGTTTTCCTCTTCTTCTTTCACACTTTCTCTTATTTGTTCCAAGTGTAAAGCTGAAGGTATGGTTCTGTAGCATCATAATATATATATATACACCTTGACGTACTTGAGGAACACCGTAGATAATTAATTCACGAAGAAGAATCAAAGAACTCACCTTTAATTCTTCAAAACCGTGACTGCCTTGTTCTTTTTGGGTTCTTCACGTTTTTCCTCTTCTTTGGCTAATGTTTTTGGATGGAAAATGAATTAAGAGTCAGCCAACATGTATATATACACCTCCTTAGGAGGTGACACGTGGAATCCCCCTAGGGGTGACACGTGATAGCCTCCTAGGGTGCCACCTCATCCAAACTTCCAATCCAAAGCTTCCACATGGCAGCGTGGGGTCCATCACAAGTAGGTGAGTCACCTGCTTGCTTGTCACCAGCTTGCTTGTCACCTACTTGCTTTTCACCTACTTGCTTTACTTTCGTATGTTCGGAAACTAATTTTTGTTCCCTTTCGTAGGTTCATCATCTCGTCTTATTTTAAGAGTCTATGCACTCCTTGCTACTTAAGCTCGATGTATACTCAAGTAGCTTAAGTGTGTAGGACTTCTAAGTTAGTAGTTTACGCAAACAAGTCAAGTTCCATGATTTGTTAGTTGGCCTCCAACCTTTTTCAAATACTTATAACTCTATTTCCAACCTTCACTATCACGGGGCATCACATCCTCCCTTCCTTAGAGTTATTTGGTAACGTGATAGATAATAGGGATCACATGGTGATTTTCAAGAAGCTTACGAACACGTCTCAAGGTATAGAAGTACGGGATATAACATAGGTCTTCAATGGGGAGCTTAAATCCTTATCTTGAGAGGAAGTCTTGTAGAAGGTGATTTAGGGAAAAGGAGCAGTGAAATTTAGGGTTCTAGGTAGTGAAAAGGGTGTAAAATAACCCCACAAATTGTCAAAACCCATCTACACATGTTCAGGGATATGTCCAAGTTGCCATCTCTTAAAACTAGAAATTTTCCCAGAAATTTAAACTAGCCGGGAACAAGTCTGTGACGTAGAGATGCTCCCCTGTAGTTCATTTTTTTTTGCAAAGTTCAGATTTTGCTAGATTTGAGCTCAACTTGAGCTCGGGCAATTTTTGCATTAAATGGGAACAGCTCCGCGACGCACCTTGGTTGCAGAGTCTCCTATTTTGCGCATTTTTTTAAAGATTTCATATTGTGGAAAACGAGTCCAAAAAATCCACCAAAGCCATTTTCCCTCTATTTCACCTTATTATAACACACTTCAACCTTTAAAATACGCTGGACCTTACAATATCTTCCCCTTAGAAACATTCATCCTCGAATGAGACAAGACTTAGCTTGAGTAGAGTAGAGTAAAAACTAACAACCCATCATGAATGCATTAATGAAAAGTTTAAAACACCATTCAAATCACATTTCATTACTATGCATGCATCTGACAGTAAAAGTTGAAATGCAAGGATTTCAAGTAATTGAGCAAGGACAACTTAATACCTTAGGCTTGAGTAGAGTGAAAGAGAAGAGGATATCGCTTCATCATATCCACTTCTGCTTCCCAAGTAGCACTTTTGACTTGTTGATTCCTCCAAAGTACTTTAACGGATGCAATTTTCTTGTTACTCAATCTCTTAACTTGCCGATCCAAAATTTCAACCGGGACCTCTTCATAGGTCAAGTTTTCCTCGACATTTACTACTTCCAAAGGCCCAATGGAACTTGAATCACCTACACACTTCCTCAACGTAGACACATAGAATAGCGGATGAACCATAGCCATTACCAATGGTAACTCCAACTCATATGATACCTTGCCAACACTTCTAAAGATCCTATAAGGCCCCACATACCTAGGTCTTAACTTTCCCTTTGTCCCATACCTAACTACACCCTTCATGGTTGAAACCGTCAAGTATACCCAATCATCCATGCTAACTCGAGGTCCCTTCTCCTAGTATCAGAATAGGATTTTTGACGACTTTGAGCCGTCTTCCACCTTTCTTTAATGACTCTCACCTTATCCAAAGCATCAAGCACCAAATCGGGACCCAACAAGGTCATCTTATCCACTTTGAACCAACCAATTGGAGACTTACATCGTCTCCTATACAAAGCCTCAAATGGTGCCATCTCAATACTTGAGTGGTAGCTATTACTGTAAGCGAACTCAATAAGTGGTAGATGGTCATACCAACTCCCTTTGCACTCCAACACACAAGCCCTTAACATATCCTATATGATTTTAATTGTCTGTTCGGCTTGCCAATCAGTTTGAGGATAGAATGCGGTACTTAGCTTCACTTTGAAGTTCCATTTGAAATGATTTCCAAAAATGAGAAGTGAATTGGGTACCACGGTCTAAAATAATCAACAACAGCACACCATGCAAACTTACCAATTCTCAAATATACAACTTAGCTTAATCCTCAACCCTCTAAGAAGTCTTGACCGGTAGAAAATGAGCCAACTTCGTCATTCTATTAATAACCACCCAAATTGAGTCATGATGCTTTCGAGTTCAAGGAAAACCTACTATAAAGTCCATGTTCATATCCTTCCATTTCCAAGTAGGGATTTCAATGTCTTGTGCTAGGCCACCCGACCTTTGGTGTTTGGCCTTGACTTTTTGACAATTTGGGCATTCGGCCATGAACCTTGCTATGTTTTTTTTCATGCCTTCCCACCAATATATATCCTTTAAATCTCGGTACATTTTGTTCAAACCAAGATAAATCAAATATGAAGAATTATGAGTCTTCTTCAAGATCAAACCCCTTAGGCCATCCTCATTCGGAACACATAACCGACCTTGGTAATGAAGTACCCCATCTCCCCCTTGTGAAAAGACTTATATTTTCTTCTCTTTCACTAAGTTCTTCAACTCTACCAATGTCGGATCAAGGTCTTGTTTTGACTTAACTATTACCAAAGATGATTCGGACCCATTTTGCACAAACACGCCACCATCATTGAAACCACTCAACTTCACTTCCAATCTAGCCAACCGGTGAACATTCCTTACCACTCCCTCTTTCCTTCATCAACATGAGCCACACTCCCCATAGACACCCTACTAAGTGCATTGACAATAACATTGGCCTTACCTGAATGATAATGCACACTCTTATCATAATCTTTAAGGATTTCAAGCCACCTCCTTTGCCTTAGGTTGAGGTCCTTTTGGGAGAACACATATTGAAGACTCTTGTGATCAGTAAGCACATCCACATGTGCTCCATAGAGGTAATGCCGTTAAATCTTTAGAGAAAATACAACGGCCGCTAACTCAAGATCATGGGTAGGGTAGTTGCACTCGTGAACCTTTAATTTCCTAAAAGCATAGGCTATAACCTTATCATTTTACATCAACACACAACCCAAACCAACCCTTGAATTGCCATAATACACCACGAACCCTTCTAATCCTTCTGATAGAGTCAAAATAGGAGCGGAGGTAAGTCGATCTTTTAAAGTTTGGAAACTCTTTTCATACTCATACATCCGTAGGAACTTTGCTTTCTTTTGGGTCATTTCGTCATAGGAGATGAGATGGAAGAGAACCATTTGATGAACCTTCTATAATACCCAGCTAGACCAAAAAAGCTCCTAATATTCGAAGGAGACAATGGTCTAGGCCAATTCCTTACTGCCTCCGTTTTCTTAGGATCAACCTTAATTCCATCATTGGACACTATGTGACCAAAGAACGCCACCACTTTCAACCAAAATTCACATTTACTAAACTCCAAAAATAATTGCCTATCCCTGAAGGTTTGAAGCACAACTCTCAAATGAACCTTATGTTCTTCCTCACCTCGAGAATAAATCAAGATGTCGTCAATGAAGACCACCTAAACGTATCACGGTAGGGCTTGAACACCCTATTCATTTGATCCATAAACACCATCGGTACATTTTTCAATCCAAATGATATCACCAAAAACTCAAAGTGGCCATACCTTGTTCGAAATGTAATTTTGGGAATATCACACTCCCTTACCCTTAATTGATGATAGCCGAACTAGAGACTAATATTTGAGAAATGACTTATCCTTAAAATTGGTCAAACAAATCATATATCCTAGGGATTAGGTATTTGTTCTTAATTGTCAGTTTGTTCAATTGATGGTAGTCTATGCACATCTGAAGCGACTCATCCTTATTTCTCACAAATAACATAAGAGCATGCCATGGTGAAATACTTGGCTTTATGAATTCTTTTTCCAAAAAGTCCTGTAGTTGTTCCTTTAACTCTTTTAATTCCGCAAGAGCCATTTGGTAGGGAGGAATCGAGATAGGTTGGGTATCGGACAGAAGATCGATATCAAAATGAAATTCCCTTTCGGGAGGGACACTGGGAAGGTCATTGGGAAAGACATCGAGAAACTCATTCACCACGAGAACCGACTCAAGAGAAGGAATTTTGGAGTTGACATCCTTAACCCTCATAATATGGTAGATTCAACCCTTAGAAATTAATTTCCATGCCTTAAAACAAGAAATGAACCTACCCTTTACTGACAAATCATGACCCTTCCATTCAAGAATAGGCTCACTTGGGAATTGAAACTTGACTCTACGAGTTATACAGTCTATAGAAGCGTATGACATATGCAACCAATCCATCCCATGAATAACATCAAAATTTACCTTTTCAAGATCAGTGAGAATCACAAGGAATAACTTTGTGCAAGATATACACGGGGCAACCCTTATAGACTTTTCTAGCAATAACCAACTCACCAAAGGGGGTAGATACCAAATAAGATTCCAATAATATTTCGAGAAAAAGATAAACCCTATTAGCAAGAAATGGAGTAACAAAGGACAAATTGTCACCCGAATCTAACAAAACATACACATCAAAATCAAAAACCTTTAACATACCGGTGATAATATTAGGTTCTTCCTCAATTTCTTGTCTCCCATGCAAAGCATAAAATTGGTTGGTGAGTTGGCCACTCCCTTGAGCTTGTTGACCATGATAAACTTGACCTTGAGGCCTACCACCACCACCTCTACAATCTCTAGCTTAGTGATCCAGTTTACCACATTTGAAGTATGCATTGGAGTCGGCTAAGCCTTCCTCTTTGTGAGTCTTCCCACATTTATTGCAAGAGGGGAGAGCTTGAGCACCCACATTCTCCCTAAGAACCATAGGATTGACATATTTGTCTTTGTTGAACCTTAGAGTAGGAGTATTGATGGGACCTTTCCCCGCAAATCATTGCTTTGGCCATTTCCATCACTACTATAATCGGACCTTTGGTGACTAAACCTTCCACCATCAACTCTAGCCTTCTTGGACCCTCTTGACCTCTCCTCAACTTCTCTTCCTCTATTTGTTCCGTATATGTTATAAGTCGGGAGATGTCCATATCTTTGATCAACATGACCGTCTTGAATTCCTTGGACACTAAACTAGAAACACCAAAGATGAATTTGCTCATCCTTGCCCTTGGGTCAGAGACCATGAAAGGATCATACTTAGATAATTTAGTGAATTTGAGGGCATATTACCTCACACTCATGCCCCCTCAGTGAATTTTGATAAACTCTTAAATCTTGGCATCCTTTAGCTCCAAAGGAAAGAAATAATCTAGGAAGGCACCCTTGAACTCTTCTCATTCTATGGGTCCCATATCTTCACCTCTCTGAACAATCCATTGCTCATACCTAACCCTTTCTATGACCTTGAGTTGATAGGCCACTAGCGCAACTTTTTCATTTGGAGGCACTCCCATGATAGCCACAATCTTATAAACTTCCTCAATGAAATCTATTAGGTCCTCATCTACTTTAGAACCATCATATTCAGGTGGATTCATCCTCTTAAAGTCCTGAATCATAGAAGCCAGAGTAGACACTTGAGGAGGAGGAGAAGCAATGCCTTGGTTTTCTTGGTTGGCTACGGCTTAGGCCAACAAGGTGATGGTATTCCAGAACTCCATATGTGTAACTTCTTCCTCATCATATAAAGCCTTAGGACTGGAGGAGCTTGGTCCTCGTTAATATCTATTGTTCTAGGAAGGGGTACCCTTCTTTGAGGCATCATTTATAGTTAGAGAAAATATTAAAACAACTCTAAGGCACGACATGAATCATGAAAAATGGAAAAAATTTCCTAAATGCCCCAGTATCCTATTAATAGTTGTAGCACGCTTCACAATCATAAATAAGACCCTATTTAACACGGTATGTGGGACTCCGATGTCCATTCAAAACCTGGCTCTGATACAAATTTTGTCATGACCCAAGCCTAGGGCCTAGACATAACACGACAAATAAGAAACCCATAGGTACCTCACCCAAGCCTCTTAGCATTCGTCTATCCTTTCACCGGCAATTCCAACCTATAATAAGAGAAAATAAAAGGGGAAAGAGGGTCTATGGGAAAATATCAAAAACAACCACTATAATAGTCAAGGATCATCATACATATGTCCAAAAATATCTCTACATCTTTAGACTTCGCAGGGACTATGACATGCCCCTAGCTCATCCTCAATAAAATAGAAATAAATTACCATGAAATATATCCAAAAGTCTTTACATAACATAAGCTAGAAAAAAAAGGAATATTATTCCCAAAACATGGGAACTCACCAAATGGTAGCCTTCAACAATCTCAACTAGCCATTGGAGAGTGAGGAGGAACGCTGGTCCCTACATGGTGATATCATGTAGAAAAGAAGTATGTATTAGTACTTTGAATATTATAAGTATATTGGCATGCAATATAATGGAAAATATTAAGGCATTTATATAGAAAAATGCATAAGTAATTGCATGCATGAGTATCCAATGTAAATAGCATTTGAAACATTCATTTGTGGGAAGATGACTGTAACCGACATTAAGACAATGTGAGCTATAGTATGGAAGCCAACACAATCCCCTATATTGGTCAGGTAGTCTAGTTTCCTAGGGTAGAACTCCGTCAACTTTTCATTTGTTCTTTAACTTTAATTGTAATGGCTATTTGTGGATCCACTAGCCAAAACCTACAAGGGCTCCTATAGAGGCACATAGTTAATGAGACAAAGGGTTGCTACTCGGATTCCCTTATCGAATTTCACCTCAATGCCTCATTTGGTGCTAAGTCAATCCCATAAAATAGTTTAATACTTCAAACTAGTCATAACATATAAGTTAAGATTTCAAAACATCACAATTGGTAGAATAGCTCATGAAAACCTTTATTGATTCAAATATGTGAGAAATGTCCTTATCACATGAAGAATCATTTATTCGTATCATTTCATCATTCTTTCATTTCATAAGACTCTCTTTTGCTCAAAGATGTTGCTTTTATAAACATTCATTTGGAATCAAAAGCTTTCAAGTCAAACTTCATTGAAAACATAGTAAAACTAGGTGGATTCTACTCAATTCAACTTTCAAACATGTTTTTTAATAGAATCATACATAAACATCATCAATTCAGTCAATTTAAAACATACTTCAAATAACCCACCATTTATTTCAAAGACCCATAATAGCTTGAGAAAGAAAATTACTTGAAATTCAACACTTCATGCAATTGAGTTGTAATATAAGCTTACTTGATCATAATATAAATAATTTAAACCATAATCTGGCAATTTGAAAAGAATTGAACAATACCCATTTGAAAATTCATAAACCCAAGATAGAAAATTAAGGCATTCATAGGTAGAAATCAATTTCATGCAATTTGAATCAATAACCACCATTTAAATCATGATTCAAGCTAGTAAGAAGAAATTAGAAGTACCCATAAAGAATTAATACTTGAATCTAAAGGAATTAGTTAGAAAGGGTTTTGAGATTCTATGGGTGGAAGAACCGATAGATGAAGAAACTCACATACTTTAGAGAACAACTTGAAGAAGAATTGGAGAAGTCCTGATGGACTTGAAGAAGTACTGATATTAGGTCTTCAATGGGGAGCTTTAATCCTTAGCTTGAGAGGAAACCTTGTATGAGGTGATTTGGAGAAATGGAGGAGTGAATTCTAGGGTTCTAGGTAGTGAAACTGGTGAAAAATAACCCCACAAATCATCAAAACCCATCTACACATATTCAGGGAAATTCCATGTTGCCCTTTCTTAAAATTAGAAATTTTCACAGAAATTTAAATTAGGAGAGAAAAAGTTCGCAACGCAGAGATGCTCCACCGTAGTTCATTTTTTGATGAAGTTCAGTTTTTGTCAAATTTTATCTCAACTTTAGCTCGGGCAATTTTTTCACTAAATGGGAACATCTTCGAGGTGTGCCTTGGTTGTGGAGTCTTCAGTTTTGCGTATTTTTTTGAAAATTTCATGTTGTGGAAAACGAGTCCAAAAAATCAACCAAAGCTATTTTCCCTCTATTTCACCTTACTATAACATATTCCAACCTTTAAAACACTCGGGACTTTATAGTCGGCCACTGGCATGGATGCATGAACGGGTCCATGACGCTGAGAAGAACTACCACCTATGTGTGAACCCCTGCCTCCAAATGAGGCTTTAGAAAAATAATCAAAAGCACGGGTCCTCTTGGGGTCCCTAAATTCCTATTTAACCATCAATTCGCCTTCTTGGCAATGCTCACTATGGATCAGAATAAATTCACCTCACTGGACACTGTAAATACATATGAAGTGATGGAAAAAGTCAAACCCTCACGAACCTACGAATTCTCTCTGCCTCATCTGGAATCAAAGCCATAGCATGCCGAGATAATTGGAAGAAATGAGCCTCATACTCAGTAACATACAAGCTTCCTTGTCTCAAGTCCTCAAATGTCAATCGGCTTTCCTCATGCACTCTCCAAGGGATGAAGCGATCCTGAAAATCATGGGAGAACACACCCCACTCTATCGGAGCAGATCCAACTAGTCTAGACCTCACATAAGTCCTCCACCACTTCCCGGCGGTCCATAGAGCTAAAGAGAAACAACACGAACACCATATGCATTAACTATACTGACCGACTCTAACATCCCATGGCATAAAGTCAAAAACTCATTAGAGTCCTCGCTCTTACCACCCTAAAACTAGGGTGGTTTCATCTTCTGAAACCTCTCAAAAAAATTCTGATCGTCCGCTGTCAGGACTACCTGAGGAGAAATCTATACACCGATAACTTATGCTGGAACTGCTGGTTGTTGACCCACTTGATCATGAATAACTGAACCCTGATGCTGGCCTAGGTCTGCACCCCCACTCTCGTTAGAGAATCCTGTGGCGTGCCTGGTGCACCTTGAGAAAGGCCCTCTAGTGCATCCAATATCCTACATCAAAATATCCTAAAGTGAGGGAGCCGCAAACTCAAGAGGAACCTGGTCCTCACCAGCCTTCATCTGTGGCTCTAGTGAAGCCCCTCTAGAAAAACCTTTGGCTGGTGCCGCTCCTTTGGAATGACCTCTAGCAGGTGCCAATCTAGGAGCACAAGCTTTAGTTGGGCCCTACCCCTATTTCTAACTGGGGATTAGTAACTACCTCGGGCATTACCCTCCCTCTACCTTTAGAGATAAAGGCTTTAGTCCTCGGTATCTACAGAAATAATATGCGGTAACTCAGCACAGCGAAGGTAACCACACACGATAAGAAGGGATGAATAAAAAGAAATTTCCCAACAATCATTATAGCCTCTCAAAAATAAGTACAGACGTCTCTATATCGATCCTTGAGACTCTACTTAGACTTGGTTTGTACATATGTGAGACTAGGGCTTTGATACCATTTTTTCACAATCTAAACACGGGTGTGATGACACTTATCTTTTCCCATGAAGATAAGTTAGCCAAACCCAACTAAACAGAAAGAAATAATATCGAATAGCTACACAAATGCGGAAGACTTAAGTAATCTCAAATACCCCCCTCCCCAAATCTAATTATCATGTGTACAAGCTGCTAATAAATGAAGAATTGGAAGATAGATACAAGTCTCATAATGTCTTTGTCTTTCAAATAGAAAAAAACATAAATAAAAGGTCAAGAGAGTTTGCCGGATGTCAATCAGCTACCACTCAAAATCTCGTCTAAAGCCTTAGATGGATAAAAGGGAAATCTAAATCATGGTCCGGGCTCGGAACCTACGTAAATGTAGAAGCAAGGAGTGAGTACCAACAATATAATACTTATCAAGTAAGCCAATAAGAAAAGGTAAATCTAATATAATATGGAAACTCCTTTTATCTCAATTGATCTTCCATAACTAAATCCTGCACAGAAATCAGCCCAACCTAGAGTTCAAAGTACACAGTTCAATGTCACAAATAGCAACTTAGAAGTATCATATTTATCAGGCAAAAAAATCAAGTTCATCGCGCATAATATCAAGAATTATCATACACAATCAATGATCGAGGATCAGTCACATTCGCTGGTAATGACTCCGGCATCAATAACAGTTGTCGATAATGACCTCAGCAACAAATACTTTCCAAAAATGACATCGGTATCACATACTTGTTGGAAATAACCTTCGTATCACACACTCGACTGAAATAACCTCTAATGAGAGTAAAAGTCTTGATTTTATTGATTCTTTTTGAAGTAATCTTGATTTGTTTTGGTCTTATATTGTGCAGGTATTACTAATTTATTTGTTGAATAAGGCAGGTGCAGTTAGGCCCAAAATTAAAGCTAAATGAATCAAAATATGTTGCAAATTACACTTTATTAGAGTGGAAAGGCCCATTCAATTGTGTATTATCATCTCAACTGCACGGTCGGGTGCGCGAAGTGACTCCAATGGCACAGCCAGGCGGAGCACGATGAATTATGCAAAATTAAGGGTATTTTTGAGATTTTGCAAAGGACACCCCATGCCTTATAATTTGAACTTGTACAAATTTAGGGCATCACTTTTGAGGTGGAAAAATCACAAGGAGCAAGAAAAGAAGAGGAACGAAGAAGGGTACACCACTCTACTCCAAAAAAAAGTTGGGATTTAGAGTTGTTTGTAATGTCTTCTAGTTTTCTTTATATTTTTATGAACTTATTTATTTTTATGGAGTAATTTCTAAATAGGGAAAGGGTAATATGATGTAGGTTTGTTACTATTGCATTATGCTTTTGTTCGAATGCATAGAACTGTAAATTGCAATTGATACTGGTATTGAAAAGTTAGTTATTTTTATATTTTAATCGAGAGAAAAGTACCTTGATTATTATCTTTTCATATTATGGTTCAATTCTTGAATGATAGTTTTATGAAGTAATCGAAAGAGCTTGAGAATTATTGTTAAGAATTAGAGTTAGAAAGTATTCACAAGAAGCTTTCCTAGAACTAGCCCTTCTGGTACATCTATGCACATGTTTACTTTCCTTACATTACTAGTCTATTTGGTCAAATTCATTCGAAAGAAGAGTTTTACTTATAAATAGAAATATTAATCAACTTATGTATTCGTAAGAAGTAGAATATTTATTTGTGAGCCTGAACTATAGTATAACCTTAGATTTACAACCGTGCTATCGTATTGTCCGTATGCCTAATTTCTTTTATTGATAATCATCATTTTAGCGACTAACTGTCTTTAATTTATAATTTAGTCTATAATTGTGGTTAATAGCCACAACCCAATCCCTGTGGAGACTATATACTATACTATTTTTGACTAGCGAAGGGCTAAATTTATAGTATGATTTGTGCTAGTCAACCTCGGCACCACACACTCGCTGGAAATGACCTTAGCATCACACACTTGTCAAAAATGACCTCGACATCACAGACTCACTAAAAATGACTTCAACATCACACACTCACCAAAAATGACTTCGGCACCATACACTCATCAAAAATGACCTCAACACCACACACTCATTAAAAATGATCTCGACATCACACATTGGATGGAAATGACCTCAGCATTACGCACTCATCATAAATGACCTCATCATTACACACTCATCAAAAATGGCCTCGACATCAAATCACGTCCATCTCATCACCGTGTTCAAAAAATAAATGCAAATCAGCATGTTCACATAATAATGTGTCAATGACATATTCAAGAAATTCATAATCACAATAAAACTATCAAAGCATTTCATTAACTACACGTCAATATCAAGATCAAGACAATTCACACTTTTCAACACAATATTAGAAACATATTGCCTTTTTCGTTAACCCCATTCATTAATTAAGGTTAATTCATGTGAATAGATAATCCATCATCTTATTCCCATTACTCTCAAACATATACAAGAAATAAAATTCAAGAATTTTACAAAATTTATGAAATTTTAGAAGTTCACTTGCCTTAATTAAATACAATCAATCCAAAATATGAGCTTTCCCCTTCTGAACAGTAGCTAAATCACCACAATGTAGTCAAATACTAATTCACTATAAGATTTTAGAACTAACACCACCAATTTCACAAAATGGGGACAAAAGGTCAAAATGACTCAAAAATCCGATTTCGAAAATGAGGTTTAAATCTAGAAATATTTACATGAAAAAGTTCCTTAAAATGTTTGAAATTCACATGTGAAAACTATTTCAAAAATCGAGTTGTATTCAACTTATAATCATCATTTAAGCATGAAAACTCAAGTTCTTAAAAACCTCAAATTTTTGCCAATCAAAATCCTAATTCCTGATGTTAAAATCACTATGAATAAAGGGGAATTGATTTTTAGGGTAAAAAACACTAACCTAATAGATTCACCATAAAAATATATCTTTCCCCAAGAGGGTACCTCAGGCGTGGCCAACACTCGAAGACCATTCCTGGTTCCCAAGTGAACTACTTGGTCCAATCACACATTCAATTCCTCAATGAAAGACTCAAAAAGAATTTAAAAGACATTCAAGTGGGCTAACCAAATCAACATTTTAAGAAGAATAATGTATTTAAAACAAATCTCAAATCAACTTCATATCATAAGGATAGTTTTGAAACTAAAGCATCTACTCGACACTATCATCTATCTTTCTATGAAGCCTCAATCACTATCAAGAAGGATTCAATGACAAGCTCATGGCTACCCCAAAGAAAATACTCAAAAGAAAAGATAATAGCTCAAGAGTGCCTCTGAATGCAAGAAGGACTCACCTAAAGCTGAGAGTAGAAATGATCTTTAATGATGCGCATGTTGAGAATCTCTTATACCTGTATATGCATAATTTTCATGATGTAAGACAAATATCGTCAGTACATGGAATGTATAAGTACGTAAAATGATAGGAAAGAGAAACAATCAACAACACTTACCTCAATCTCAATAATCAACTCAAAGGACTCAACTCAAAATATATGGAAATTGAGAATTTTTTAATACTTTTCGAGATAGAGTCAATCATCTACAATCTCAATCAAACAATTATATCATGCAAGATCATGTCCTAATTAGGAGTTTTTCTAATCAACGACCATTATCTATGAGCTAGTGATGTACAACAAAGCAGTGTCATTGTCACACTTGTCAATACTTTGTCAGGGTAAGGGACGAATCACTATTATTGGATCCCTAATCAATCAAAGCCCATCATTTTGGGACTTAAGAGGTTTAACCTTCCATCCTACGCTTGCTACATAGTTCATGGTATTTGAGTTCTAAATATTCTCTTATCCAATTTGGAGCTCAATACTCCTCCCAAGACTCAATATGCTCATAAAACTCAAATCAAATCAGTTTAATTAAGTCATTCGACAAGTCTCATTTGGACTCTTACAAATTCATCGATTCTATCATAATCAAACCTCTCAACCAATCATACTATCCAATCAATCTCAATCACATCCTTCAAGAGTAGTTTATATATGCATTTATGACAATTTAAAGACTTCTAATACCCAACTCATGCTTATTTAAGATGCTCACAAATTATGCTTTAAGACTCAATAAAATCATGAATGACTCAAGAAATTAATTCATATGAAAACTCAAACTCATTTAAAATCATGTCTCATGCTCAAATCATCAAGTTCTTTCAGTAAAATGTGCTTTCAAAATTATTCACATCTCGTTAAAACTCTTTCTCGATTTCAATCTATCATGCTCGACCCTCATACTCATTTAGACTCTATAATATATATATGTAAAAGTCATGATCATGAAATGTAAAGTATCCATGAATAAAAATTTCAATCAATTGAGAGATAAAAAACAACAATAATCTCAATACATAATTATACATAACTCAATAGAAGAAGAATTAACTCAATCGGAATTCAAAAATTGGGTTAGACTTAACTTATTCTCAACAATCGATAGAATTTAGTTGTAGGGCGCGTGGACAAACCCAATCTAACGCTATGAATAGCTTTACATACCTGGAAGAATTAGATTCTTAAAGAACTTTGAAGAACTTGATGAATGCTCTTGGAACCCTAGCTTTTTCTCCTCCTGAAATAATTTAGATCGTGTGCATTTGATTTGTCTAAGGGTTTAGAATGAATGGGGAGGTTATAATGCTATAAGGTAGACATAGGGAATTTAATTGAGGGTAAATGGTCAAGAATACCCTTCTAGAAATGTAAGAAAACTATAAAAAAAAACAATTACCTTTGAATGAGTCTCGTCGGCTAAATCGGCGAGCTAGAGGTCTCCTCATCGAACTATTTGGGGAGTTACCAAAATGGTTCTTTAGATCATCTAAAATAACAGTGTGTAGATGTTTTCATATCCATTCGGTGAGCTAAGTCAGGGTTCTATTGAACTATTCGCCGAGTCGCCAAATTGGCTAGTAAGCTCGCTGAATTGTTCTGTCTAGACTTACTTCAGTAAAATGACCATAACTTTCTACTTCGAACTCCAAATAACATAAACTTTGAGGAGTTGGAAATAAGAATCAAATACCTTTAATTTGATAGGAATTAGGCCATCTAATTCTTTATATTCTAGGAGATATGATAGTTTAAATATGACCCAAGTAAAATCTTTTACCGAAACTCAATCGTTAAGGAAGCTTTCACTCAACTTTGTGCTAGAAGATTTTTATGACCTTAATTCATCTCCAAATCTATTATCACATTAATGAATTAACCTCCACATATGTACATAATTATGATACATCCGGTACAATCCCATACACATATGAAGGATGGCTCAGTCTTAGCTTAAAAAAATTTGGGGTGTAACAATATCTTCCCCTTGGGATCATTCATCCTCGAATGATGACCAAGATAGGAAATTTCACAAGGTACAAGCACAAATCAAGAACTCAGATACTCAAACAATCAGTCCATCATTACTCAGACTCAAGAATACTCATTATATACTTAAACTTGAAATGAACATCAACTGTGAGATAGGAAAAATGAAGTTTACCATTAGTATCATCATTGAAAGGCACGAATACAATGCAAGAACTCATCGACTGAAGCTCGTGAATAAATCACTCAATTACTCAAACTCAAGAAGGTACTATCTCAGAGATAGGAATAGGAACATTACCTTCAACATCAATACTGAAGCAAAAATAAGAGGAGTACTATAATCTCCAACGCTTTCATCAAATTTCTCAACTTTAGGAAAGAGGCTTATGAGCCTGATATAAGAGTATGACCACTATGAATTAAGTGATATGACTGGTAGCTTTTGAGCTTAAATACTCTTCTTTCTACATACAACTTATTTCTCGGCAGCAACTCATAACTCCCACACGGATCCATATGACTACCTTCACCAAAGTGTAGGACTCCAAGTCTAACTGCATGCTTTCATTATGTTCAAGCCTAATGCTAAGTCACAGGGTACTACACATAATATAATTATGATAATCTAGACCACAAGCTTCATGTTCTATACCTCTATAAAGAACCTCATCTGAAGAATACTACTCCTTTCCATTACATTCAACCAACTTCGAGTCCAAATTAAGAAGCACATAATGCATCGTGTATTCAATCACATGCCATCAAATACCAAATTCAATCCTAGTTCTATAACCATCCCAATACACTTACTTGAAAACTTTACAAGAGCACATTACTTGCCTACTGCAATCACTCATATAATGACCACCACACATGCAAGCCTATCACCATTTTATGTATTCTTTGAAGTCAACATCTCTTAAGAATTCTCATGCCAATCTTAGCATCTCTACTCTGTCAATTGCATTAACTTCTACCAAGAGTACTCCAAAATACTTTTACCTATTTATTTCACATAACAAGAGCTCATCTTGCTCTTCCTCCACATCTATAACATTAAATAGAATAAGCACACCACAACTATCACAATAAGGAACACCCACTCTCTCAAAGATGCCACCACTCATCTACTATCATCCATATCTCTATCAAGATTGAAAATAAAAGATCACTGCAAGGGCGTAGAGTGACAGATCATAAGCACAATTCATTCAAGAAATCTGACATGAGAACATTCATAATGTAACATGATCTCACTAACATTTTAAGGCATATCATGGGTTTATAAAACTGAGGCATACTCTGAAACATAAAAACATATAGCATATGTCATATTTTGTAATATCCATAGTATGTGAAAGTTAGAGTATGATACAATAAGGTCATTAATTAGCCTTTGTTGATTCATTGATGGGTGAAAGGTGATTTTAATCAAGGGTATTATAGACTTTTCCCTATTTTTAGTAGAAAATGAACCTAGACAGTTTTGGGGCTAGGTTCCTAACCTATTTAATCCCTAAAGCTCTAAATTCTCCTCATTCATTCACAATTCACCCATCATAAAATTCTCTCTCTACAAAATGCTCTTAAGACCTCCATTGAAGACCTAGCAAATATTCTCCCAATGTCTTCATTGATCTTCAAGTTTTTCTTTAAGTTTCTTCATAGTTTTTATTCAAGGTATGTGGGTTTCATCCATGGTCACCTTTCACCCATAGATTTCAAAGAATTTCTTGAATATTCCATGAATTTTAACTACATCTTTGGATTTTCTCAATTTCAATTTCAATTGCATGAATTATGATGTATCTTGTGAATTCAAATCTATTTTTGGCATGAATTGATAAGTAATTGCATAAGATTTATAGAATCTTTATATATAATAATTGTATTGCTATTTAGGGCATATATCTCATTATAAGGGATGAATACTATTGAAAACGTTGAAAAATCTAAAAATTCATCAGGGAAAAACTGGGGCGGCATGCCACCAACGCACAAGAACCATCCCCAATAGTTTAGGGGCTGGGGCAGCATGTCAGTAGAGCTCCATCACCCAGTAAACCATAAAATGCATCCAGTGAATGCGATTTATGTTTTGTGCATAAATTGCATTTACCAAGTGCGATTTATGTGTAAATTGTTTTTTTAATTTTTATTTGATCCTTATCTCTCATCAACTATTCTTTCAAGTGCATGAATTATATTTCATTTATGATTTAAATTTTCATCTAAGCATGAATTACTATCAGATTTCATGATGTTAACTTGGTTTACAAAGACTCATTCATTATAAGACCCTAAAAGTCTGAAAGTTGTAACCAAGGAAAAAAATCTCAAAATCTTGAACTGACCCAAGTATGCTAGTCACTTTATGGCTCATAGATCTCTCTATGGCTCATGAAGTTGAGTCGTAGAGTGACCCCTCGAGAAAAAATAGATGTTGCACCCAGGAGAAGTTCTACGACTCAGCAGAATGAGTCGTCATCTAGTTGACGGATCTTAGAAACCCCTCGTCAACCAAAGTTCAGAGGCCTTGTTCAAAGTTTCCCCAAGGACAAGGTGGTGACTTTACAGGATGGGTCGTAGAAGACCTTATAGATCATAATAACCACCCATCACAAAACTTCAAAGACCCTAAAATTTGCAGGTTTTGGGACCAGCAGGACATGCCTTAGGAACGACTCATTTTCAAGTTGATGGGTCGTAAACTTGACCCATTCCCAAACTTTAGAGACTCAATTTTTAGACCTTTACTTATACCTGCAGAATGAGTCATTTAGATGACTCGTCATCCCTTTGACGACCCGTAGGAGTTGGTTCGTAGGTTCAAAATTCAGAGTTTAATGAAGGGTAATTGTGTCATTTCCAAAGTTTAGTACAATGAACCTAGACATTTTTATGGCTAAGTTTAAAGTCTATAAATATTAAATTCTTCAAATTCCCTTCTTGTTTAATTTATTCTCCCAAGAAAAATTGACTAAGACAAGAACAAAGTCTCTCAAAGTTTCTCTCTAAATTCAAGCTAGGGTTTCCAGAATCCTTCAAGGTTATTATTTAAATCTTTGTGAATTCAAGCAAGGTATGTAGGGATTGATTCATGGACTCTTTTCACCCATGAAGTCCCAAAGATTTCTCAAGTTTTCATCCAATTTATAATTGATTATGAACCCTAGTTTTGATGAATTACATTGGGCTAATTTAATTCCATTTTTAAATGTTATCAATGATCATTATATGCATATTATCATATGAATTACGTGATTTTAAGTTGAGTTATAGATGCCCATGCATAAAGATATTTTAAAGTTATGATTATGAGTTAAAGGTGAGTTTATGATTTGATCATGAGTTAAATGATTTACAATGAAAGTTTTCGATGATCTAAAGTTGAAATTATGATTTGAAAGTTGAAGTTATGATGATGATCAAAGTTAAGATCAAAGATGTTATTATAGTGTGATAAGTCCAATTCTCACACAAGCATGTTTAAGATGGTGATAAGGAAAATTCTCATCGAATTTTGGATTCTTAAGAGTCACCAAGTTAGATGAGCTATTACTAATATGTTTTTAAAAATAGATTGATAGGCAACTACTATCCTTTCTTATTATGTTATGATCATGTTTATGAGTTTTTGTTGGGATATTGACTAAGCACTAAGAGGTCTTCTAGGTTGGGTTTGGTCCAGTAACATAGTTAATTACCCAAGGGAATTCTAATACCAACCTAAAGTCCCAAACTACATTGCCCACATAGGTTGCCTTTATGTCCTAGCTAGTGGATCCACATAGCCAAGTTGAATAGTTACTTTTAGAGTATGTCCGGGCAAGATAGCCTCCCCTAATTTGATTTAGGAGTCATCGTCCTATCTCGATGCAAGAGTCATCGGATTCCATGTAATAGCTCACACGGTCTCAAATATCGATTAATGGTCCTATCCCACAAAAGTTGGATTTATGTTATGAGATGTCAAGTTATGAGTTTATGTTAAAGTTTTTGTGATATGCATTGACCAAGAGTTTCTTATGTTTCAAATTGCTTTTAAGCTTTACTCATATTCATTATGATTGGTCATCCATCTTATGGCATATTGGTTGCGTTTGTTTACTTGCTCATGCATACCTTACATTCTTAGTACATTCAAATATTCTAACACATATTTTTGCCTACATTGTCTCATAATGTAGGAAAGGACGACACTGTGACCATCCTATTCATGGCTAGTGATTGCCCTAGATTTCTCAAGAAGTTGGTGAGTGCTCATTCTATCAAGGACATGACTTTGATTTACGTTACTACTATTTTGACTTTCTTATATTGTTAGGGTGAGATAGGAGCTTGTCCTAAATCCCTGTCAGGGGTTAGACTAGAGGCATGTTTAGACGATAATGTGATGTAGTCCATGTAGACGTTGATTAGTTGATTTTATCCCTTAGTCCCATCCCCTTTGAGATGATTACTTTTGCTTATCGTTATGTTATTCTTTACCTTATGTATGCGATGTATGATAAGATGGGTTATGATTGGGTTCCCTCGCATCCCGATCACTGTGTTATAGCTTGGCCCTAGTTTGGGCCATGACATTCATAGTGTTACGTTCAAAGAATGATTATTTAAGCATAATTTATAAAGAGGTTTATTACAAATGAGATATGAGATATGGTAAGGTTGAACTAGGATGTTTCAAGGTTTTTCTATAAAATTCCCACATTGATCTTTAGGTTCATGATATGGGTTATGAGTACATTCAACTATACTTCAAATTGATGTCATCTTCATGAAATATGCGTGGTTCAATATAAAGTATATGGTCATGCATGGTTTCAATCGAATTCCATGATGTCAAGTCAAATTGATTATGTATGCATGCTTCACCTAAGTTATAAGTTTAAGCTATGATATTGAGTTTCAAGTTATATTCAACTAAAGATTTAGGAATGTTTGACAAGGTCTATGAATGGGTTTAAAGGTGTTTTGTTTTTGCAAAGAAGTTTTATGAATGCTGATTCTATAAAGTTCAAGCAAGATAATGATAAGGTGAGTTAAATCCCCAGAGATGTTTATGAATAAATATATTTGATGATGAGAGGTCTACACTCACATTATATGAGATAAAGTTAAGGAGCTATTCTATGATTATGTTCTTATAAAGAGTGGATGGATAGTAGATATGGGCCCCTCCCACATGATATTGACTTTATGTCTTATGGTTTGTCTATTCTATTGAGAGTTTACCTAGCACCAAGTGGACCTTGGGATAGGCATTCTCTCCCATAGTAAAGGCAAGAACCTATAGAAAGATCCCATTGTTCCAGAAATATGTGACACCGTAGGATAAAGGATCACCCATAGAAGAGGCTCGATCCTTCATGTAACTTAGAGGATCCACTTAGGCATGACAGAGTCTACCTTTAAAAGTAGTCTCCCCCTTTCTTCTGGTGTAATGGTAACATCGGGACTCCATGTTATAGCTCACATGATTTATGTTGGTTAATGGTCACTCTCACAAAGGTACAAAGTCCTTCTCATAATGTTTAGGTAGTTTATTACTATGACTACTATACGTCTCACAAAGTAAAGTATGTTCTTGCACTCATGGTTTTGGTAACTCACACTATGACTTTAGATTTTACTACTACCTACGAACTTATAAATATCTTATGATCTTCCACTATGACTTATGACTATCCATGCATTGTACAATTCCTCTTCATAAGGTTGTATTATGGTTTTAAGCTAATAATTGCCTTACTCATGATTCACCATTACATGCAAATAGTTTACTTACTTTATGTTCTAGCCTTGATCATACATCATTGCTTTTATGTCATGTATTACATGCTCACTTACTTAGTACATTCAAATGTACTAACACATATTTTGCCTACATTGTATCAAAATATAGGAGTCGAAGATCACATCCATCCTCCATGTGGTTAGAAATGGGTTGCTATATTCCACTGTTGGTGAGTCCTTATTTTTCGAGGGAAAGGTTATGAGTTTCCTTCATGTAAAAGACTATATTTCTCATTGAGGGTGAGCTAGGAACTTGTGTTAGCCCTACCTATATTATCTATGTAAAGGCTTATTAGACGTCTTGTATATTGTCTTATGTTGTCATTTTGACTTGACTACGATATTTCCAAAATTTCTTCTAGTCTATTAGAGTTAATTTTTATTATGTCTTGTATGTATTCATGTATGATATGTAAGATGGCTTGGTTGGGGTCCTTTAGGATTTCGATCGCCGTGTCACACCTAGGCCTTAGCTTGGATCGTGACATATCTCATATAGCATATGGTTCGAAATTCGTAGATTCCAGGAATAAGATCAGGATCGCTGAAGGAAGTTACCACTTCTCACTTTAGGAACTGAGCATGAACACGAATCAACATGAAGTACATGGGTTTGGGCAATGGGTATGGCCCTCATACACAGGGAAGGTATAACATATCACCTCGACTGCAGTATAAGAAAAGTTGATGTCTCATCCTGGTCAACTCATCACTTCTTAAAATTCAAGACCCACTTTGGCTCATTACCTCATCATCTCCCCCTTAGTTCAAAGGTCACTACCCTGAACCTACGGACTAGTTCTCTACTATAAGCACATTGCTCCATACTGTAGAGTATCACTTTTCACAAGAACACTTACACTCTCTAGTTATACTATACCCAAAGATACCAAATTGCTACAAGGGCCTCATTTTGAGATACTTCTCTTAACTTCATTCTATCTTTTAGGCATCTTTCTATAATTGTTGTTCTTATTGGTGTGCACATCCACTTTCTCTAACTCTTATGATCTAACCTTTTGTCTTTAGCCTGCCAACACTCATCTTCTAGGTTCACATATTCCTAACTTAGTTAAAGGAAACTTGAACTATAGCAAGAGACTCATCATTATCTATATACAACTCCCTCAGGCCAAATTCTTATAAATACTAAATAAAAAGAAAAACTCACATCCAGCCTTCTGTACATTAGCAGCTAAAGGATACTAACAAGTCACCCAAAGCAACTCATAAAATTAGAGCCTCATACAACTTTATACTATCTCAGATACACATCTTAAGCCTTTTCTTACCAAATGACATAACCTCAATTCACTAGTTACATGTAAGGGTCACATACACTCCATTCATAACACACAGTCCTTGCCAGTTAATTTCTTAATCTCTCACATATGCCATGTCAAGCCTACTAAATCAAATCTTAAAACTAGCACTATCACACTCATAATGCCATCCCCTCTTTCTTCACAACACTCATCTCAAATTTAAGATTATGGTCTAGTACTAAAATGCACATCACACATTGCTCACATACAATACCAACTCACAACCACTAGGTGAAATTTAAGAAACGCTCTCCTACCAAGGCCTCATGATAAGTAATTGATCCTCGTCTCACTGTCTGACTAATTGCAATTCATCAGCTTATCTCCTTCCATAACTTAAGTACTATTTACCCATTCATTACACCTCATTGCCTAGTTATATTCATATCCCTCTAAATAACATGGGGCGCTCTCTTCAAAATCATAAGCCTAGCTTAGATCTATCATCTCATGACTACTCATCCCTTTCGTTCAACACCAATACTAGGTATTTACCAATACAAATAAACCTCAACATAAAACTCCTCTCTTGGTTTGAGTGTACTCTAACTCATCCTAACTAACAACTCTTCCTCTTTCTTCTATCATGAAATTAGGCGATGCTTACCACTCTTTAGTCAAAACCAAAAGGGACTTCACTTATGACCCCACCACCTACCTTATATATACATAACTCTATTACATGCCTCAACCAACCACGCTTCTAAATATTTGGTTTCTACTCCTCTAACTCCATCTTTCTATCTCTAGGATAACTCTACCAATTATAGTGTACAATGCCTCAAATCACACTCTCTCGGGTGGTAACACTAAGTAAATTTGGGATATAACTTTCCTCTCAAAGATAACATCTGAAGCAAGGTTTAAGGAAGAGATTCTGGCAGTACATCTTTCTTTGGCTCAATGCACGATTCAAGTGAATAAGAGTGCATTCTTTCAAATCAATAGACTTAAGCACACTAATCAATTTCTTTCGATCCTGGTGTCGTCTCTTTACTCTATGAATACTTTACCTGAAAGTAACTCATTAATAAGAATCTAAACTTTACTATTACAACCACCTTGAGTATGAGGGGTAGTCGGACAGATTTGAGCAATGCACGAATTAGAAGGGAACTTTTATAGAGTTAAACTCTATCTCACGAACTCAGAATATGAAAGAAGTGAAACAATTCCAAATGTCCTATAGACTTCTAATTATAAGTGTGGTGTATGACACATCCATAAGCAAGACTCTACTAGACATGGATTCATAGACTCCTTAGGACTCTTGAACTCTATGCTCTAATACAAAATTTGTCACACTGCGAGAGGGTACCCTAGGCGTGGCCAGCACTCAAAGACCATTTATAGTCCCTAAGTGAACCACTTGGTCCAATGATATATTCAATCACTCAGTGGAAGACTCAACATGAATATAAAAGACTATCAAGTAGGCTAACCAAATCAATATTTTGAGAAGAATAAGGTATTTAAAATAAATCTCGAATCAACTCCACATAAGAATAGTTTTGAAAACCAAAACATCTACTCGACACTATCATCTATCTGCCTATGAAGCCTCTTTCACTATCAAGAAGGTGCCAATGACAAGATCATGGCTACCCTAAAGAAAATACTCAAAATAAAAGTTGATAACTCAAGAGTGCCTCTCGATGCAGGAGGACTCACTAGAGATTAGAAATGATCTTCCACGATGCACTTGTTGAGGATATCTAATAGCTGTATCTAGATCATAATATGATGCAGGTCAAATGACGTCAGTATATGAAATGTACAAGTATGTAAAATGGCAGGAAGGAGAAATAGTCAAAAACACTTACATCAATCTCAATAATCAATTCAAAGGACTCAACACAAAAGATATGAAAATTGAGAATTTTGCAATACTTTTCGAGATCGACACAATCATCTACAATCTCAATCAAACAATCCTATCACGTAAGATCATGTCCTGATTGACAGTTTTTCTAACCGACAACCATTACCTATGAGATGGTAATGTACAACGAAGGGTGTCATTGCCACAACCATCTAATACTTTGCCAAGATAAGAGACAAATCACTATCATTGGATCCATAATCAATCAAAGTCCATTATTTCCGGACTTAAGATGTTTAACCCTTCATCTTACGTTGGCTACGTAGTTTATGAGATTTGAGTTGTAATTATGCTCTTACTAAATTTGGTGCTTAATACTCCTCTCGAAACTTAATATGCTAATAAGACTCAAATTAAATCAGTTCAATCTAGTCATTCGACAAGTCTCATTTGGACTCTTACAAATTCATCGATCTATCACAATCAAACCTTTCAACAAATCATACTATCTAAACACATCCTTCAAGAGTAGTTTAGATATATATATTTATGACAACATTTAAAGACTTCTCATACACAAGTCATGATCGACTCATGCTTATTTAAGACGTTCACAAATCATGCTTTAAGACTCAATAAAATCATGAATGACTCAAGAACTCAATTCATATGAAAACTCAAACTCATTTAAAGTCAATGCTGATGCTCAAATCATCAAGTTCTTTCAATAAAATGTGCTCTCAAAATTATTCACATCTCATCAAAATTCTTTCTTGATTTCAATCTATCATGTTCGACCCTCATTCTTATTTAGCCTCTCTCTATATATAGCCTCTCTCTTTCTCTCTCTCTCTCTCTCTCTATATATATATATATTATAATGACCCTCCAAGTTATTTTTAAATTTAAGCATTCATTCTGTCATTTAGAGTGTTCATGTAGCAACCCCACGTCATTTATGACTTACTAGCACTAACTGTTCAATCGCCTGATCATTCGTTTGGATTTTAGGTCTGTTTCCTTGTTTTTGCAGTTTTATAACTTGAAAAGTTGACTTCGATCATAACTTTAGGAAAATAATCTCAGAATGAAATTTGAATGGTTCCATCAGCTCTAGAATTGTAAAATTAGGCTAGTAGCATAGTCAGCACGAGTACCGAGGCAATTGGTATGAGTTTAGGACCATTTAGCGCTTTTGCCTTTGAAATTTGACATATAGGACTTTGGTCAATATTATTGGAAAACATGCTCGGATGAAAATTCTGACAGCACAGTTAGCTTTGGAATGTCTATTTTGGCCTAGAACAATCTTTCGTTCGCTTTTTGAGGCTTCTGATCTAATCCCGAGGTCCATTGTAGAATTTGACTCAAAATGGCCCTTGGGTGTGACCCACTTTCAGTCATAACGACCTCTATGAAAATTTTGACTGTGCCATTGAGTCCGGAACGTCGAATTTTGTGGTATAGCATATCTCGTTTGCGCGCACGGGATTCTGAATGAATTCTGAATACCCCATCGGAATATTAGGGCTTGAGAAATATCAATTTTCTAGCTGATATCTAGTGCAGCCAAAAATTGCTCTCTGCGATCGCGGACCCTTGGACACGTTCGCATAGGTCCATGAAATTGCTCTCCGCTTTCACAGAAGTGTAAGTCTTTGGCCTCCGCGATCGCGGGCCTTTGGCCGCATTCGCGGAGGCCAAAGTCCTGATCTTTTAATAAAGATCAAGGACAAACTTAGCTTCATATTCAAAGTTGAAGCCTCAATATTTCCTTCATTTCTTACTCAAATTTAGTGATCCAAAGGTCTAAACTCAAGAGAATTTCGTGGGAAATCTTGTGGTGAGCTCGGAAAATTGAGGGGAAGCTTCGTGTGAGGTAAATTTATGTAATTTAGTTATTTTTGGAGTGATATTTTGGTGAACTTTGGAGAATTGTAACTTGGCCAATTTAAGTCCATTTTTAGTGATTTTTTAGGCTAGTTTGTGGGGCTTTTCGTAAGGAAAATCGTGGTATGTTTGGTTTGGGTCGTGGGGGTGTCGTTTGTGAGAAATAGCTGCATAAAGTTGTTGCCATTTTCATCTTTTGGTCTGAATTTTGTGAATTTTCGTTGCATGCTCGTTTTACTTAGTTTCCCAATCCCATATTGTTTATCAAATTGATTGTGAGCTTGGGATGCTGTTTAGAAACTATTCTTGGGGTCAATTCCATATTTTCAAAAGTGGGTCCAACATTAGACTTCGAAATTGGTTCGTCTCCAAATTCGATAATTTTAGTGTCATAACGACCGTATTAACATTGTGATTGTATTATTAATAGAATGACAGCATTCAAAGGCTGCTTAGAAGGGAGAACTTCCGATTTCGTGAGTTGGGGTGCACGTGGTTGGCTTACAGGTAGGCTACGATTTTCCCCTCATTAGACTGAGCATGTTTAGGCAATTGTATATTAAATTTTAGGAGTTTGGAGGGTTTTGAATGTTGAGCATGCTAAATTTCTAGATTCCATGCCGTAGGTGCTATTTTCGGGAAATTGTTGAAATTGATCGTTGTACTCATTACGCTAATCACAATAAAAGATGTGAGCATATATATGATTAATAATTAACAATGACAATGTATAGATTTTGGGGAAAAAAACATGGGCAGATATAACTTTTAAGAACACATTTTGTCATAACTTTGAAAACGAAAAAACCTGACACAACAAATACATGACAATCATAATAATATGTGGCTGCTACAGAAATATATCAAAAAGAACTAATCATAACATTATTGAAATTGGCACCTCATTTTTATTATTTTTTATTTCTATTTTTCCAATATTTAAATTGTGATTTTAGCTGAGGCCATTTATCTTTATAATTCAATTTCTAATACTCTTACAAAAAAATAATTTAAAAGTTGTTGTAATTATTCTTTAACAGACTTTTAAGTTAAGAAAATAAAAAAAGCTTCGAATTTCATTCTTATAATCCATTAGTGTCACAAATATTATTTCTAATAATTTACACGCTTTTGCCTTTATTTGTATTTTTTTAAAAAAATATTATATTAATATCCAAGTCTGTAAAGTGTGTAATATATTTAGTATTTCACTTTTTGTTTCTGGGTCCATCCACTTGATATCATTTTATAATGATATATTTTTTTCTCCATCTTCCACCCATTTTTTCTCGACAAAACACAAATTATGAAAGAAAAAATTTGTCAAACTAAAAGAGAGCCGTCCTGAATAATTTGTGGATGCATGATTACTATTTCGTTTTATAAGAATTTAAAGGAGTATAGTTTGTTTATGCATCAACTTTGAACTTTCTATGATGGATCTTTCTTTTTCTAATCCTTATGTGGAATCCGTTTGACTAAAATTCCACTTGAGCAGTAATTTCAAGGTAAAGGATCAAGTGAAATGTGTAAATTTCAAGGAAAAAAAATAAAAATGGAAACATAATAGAAAACTTATATATAAGATATCATATGCATATTAAAATTATGAAATATTAAAAATAATTATTACCATAATAAAGTTTTAAAGTCACCAAAGATATAAAAGCCACTACTTAATTTTATGCCAAAACATTAAACTAATCCCCCTAAAAGAGAGTAGATATATGAATGTGATGTAGTACTGCTCCAAAAAATTGTTTTCCTGCTTAAGAGAAATATATTATCACTAAAAAAAATATGATATAATAATATATGTTTATAAACACATTCACAAAACTACTCTCAGATGTGTATATTGTTATCAAAAAATAAACGAACAAAATTAGAATGAAGGATATTACTTACTCTAAATCTGTATATAGTAGAAAAAAATTAGCATGCATTGACAGAGTACTTAGAGTGCAAGTTCAGTGAGACACCTCAGTAGGTTGGCGCGGAAGTTAGGCTTCGTGACCAGGCCATCCAAAAGAAAAGTAGGTTCAAGTACCTTGGGTCTATCATGCAAGACAGCGGGGAGATTGAAGATGATGTCACACATCATATTGGGGCAGGATGGATGAAATGGAGGCTCGCTTCCAGTGTGCTATGTGACAAGAAGGTGCCACCACAACTTAAGGACAAGTTCTACAAAGTGGTGCTTAGACCGGCTATGTTATATGGGGCGGAGTGTTGGTCAGTTAAGGTCTCTCACCTTCAAAAGATGAAATTGGCCGAGATGAGAATGTTCAGATAGATATGTGGACATACCAGGAGCAACAGAATTAGAAATGAGGCTATTCAGGACAAGGTAGGAGTGGCCTCGGTGGAAGACAAGATGTGGAAAATGGGACTGAGATGGTTTGGGCATGTAAAGAGGAGAGACACAGATGCCCCGGTGCGGAGGTGTGAGAGGTTGGCCATGGATGGTTTCAGAAGAGATAGGGGTAGGCTGAAGAAATATTGGGGAGAGGTGATTAGACAGGACATGGCGTAGTTACAGCTTACCGAGGACATGACCTTAGATAGGAGAGTGTGGATGACCCACATTAGGGTAGAAGTCTAGTACATAGTCTCGTTATTCTTTCTTATTAGTAGGCGCATTAGCGCACTATAATTTCTTGTGCTTTGATTTCTGTTATTATCTATACTTTCTGTACTTTGATTATTCTATTTTATCTGTATCGCTTCCGTTATTTATTTTCTAATATCGCTTTGAACTTCTAAGCCTTATCTGACCTCTTTCTATGCTTTTATTGAATCGAGGTTTTTCGGAAACAACCCTCCTACCTTGGTAGGAGTAAGGTCTGCGTACACTTTATACTCCCTAGACCCTATGTTGTGGGATTTCACTGGGTTGTTGTTGTTGTTGTGATCATTGCTCACCTGTATATAAAACAATAAAAATATTGAATCAAAAAAGATTTATAGAAAATGAAGAATATGAAGAATGAAGTAAATAAATTTATGAATAAAGCTAATGATCAATAACATAAAAAAAGAGAAATAAGCTTAACATTATAAATCACTTTAGGGTTATATATAAGAGAGGCTAAGAAGTTAGAATTCTATTACAATTCAAATTTCATTTAAATTTGAATTCAAATATAATATCTACTTTTTAAAAATAAAGATCTTTTTGTTATTCTTTCTTATCCTTAACTTTTTAAATACAATGATATTTTTTTTATAAAACAAATATTTAAATTAGGAGAAATATTTGAAATAAATAAGATATCCCCCTCCCCCCCCACCCTGCACTTCGTTTCCTTTCTCTCCTCATTTAGCTTCTTTTCTTTCATTCTTCTTTTATATGTTTATATTATTATTATTATTATTGTGTTGAGCAGGACCTTAGGGGTTATTGGACACTTTTACTTAGTCTGTTATTTTTATAAAGTCAAATGTATTTTATGTAAACCGTGAATTAATTGTCTAAAACCCAACTGAAAACATCCCTAGGCGATTTCACCAGCCATACAGGACTTACAACGGAATCGCAAAGTGTTTAACCCAATTAATTCATCACTAACCATGTCGGGAACACCCCTTTTAGGGCTTACCAACGCCATGGTTTAAGCTTTGTTTACTATAAAATTATTTTAACTTAAACCTGACCAAAACCTTAACCCATTAAAGAAGAGCTCTCATTTTAGAGTCTTTTCCATTTAGTATTCTAACAATCTATATTAGTTATTATTTAACACTTAATTACTTAGTCCATCATGGGTCTAATTTATAAAATAAATAAATAAAAGAAAGAAAGGAAGTATTTGAAACACTACCAGTTGTCTGGGGTTGTAGCAAACTTCAAACTTCTTTATTTATTGTACACCATAGTACAAACTTCTAACTATTACAAACTAGAGAGAGTTGAGAGTTGAGAGTAGAGAGAGAAAGGGAAAGGGGTCTGGAACCTACCGAATGAATGCATAATGCATTCATTTATAAAGAAAAGAAATGAACACGAAAATTTAAAAAGTCAAAAAGGCCACAGTGCCAAACAGTAATGCACAGTGTCAAATAGTAAAAAGTCTACAATAACGGTGTCTTTTTCAATGCTGGAACAGTAAAATCACCGTTTACACAGTAAAATCTACTGTGCGACTATCCAAATCTGTCTGTAGTCAGTTTCACTCCCGTCCGATATTAAATCTTTTTTTATTTTTGTATTGTAAAATCTCATCTTCAGCCTTCTTTATTATATCTTGAATTTCGTTGGAGGCTATGCTATTTATACTCTGGGAATCTTCAAAATCATCATTATTATTACCATAATTAATTGGCATGGAATCATCATCACTGGTGCCAAATTGGGCCTGAATATCCTTTTTAACTTGTTCCATATATGCTGCAACAAGTTCTTTATGGGTCAATAAACCTCCCTTTTTAATCTGCAATTTTCTCATAACTTTGGCAAAATGGCTCTCTTTTGATTAGACTGGAATCTTGTCTTTTTCTCCATATTTTATAATTGTGGAGCCAATATCATCCAACAAATCTTGGTCAACTAGCCTACCATTTTTGTCCTTTTGGACTAATTTAGACCAAAATTTTGTGTGAAAAATTCTGCTAAGGCATGGCATCTGATCATTGTCAATTATTACTTCCATTGTCCATTTGAAAATCCAAGGTATAGAAAACTCAAGGAAAAAATTCAACAAAGGAGTTTCTAGGAATAATCTATCCTCTTTGTCTAATTCTGAAATTTTAGAAGTGAAATCTATCCAAAGAGTGTAAAGGTCCAGGAACTGTGATGGTAAAATTTTGTTAGAAGGTCCGAAAAAAGACCACCACTTGACAAACCAGGTTGGGATGGTTGTATTGCGAAAGACTGGAGCACAGATTTTGATGAACCATGAATGTTTGTGGTCATTATTTTCATAATACAAAGCGTTGGAAAAAGCTTCTACATAATCCCAGTAATTAAAATTTACAACAGTTTTTGCCACGGGGTGTGTATATTGAGAATCTTTTAAGGTACTAAGTCCCCATTCTTCAGGCAAAATCAACCTTTTGATAGTCATATTTGAGTAGGTAAAATAAGACTTATTGGGGCCTCCAGTATTATTTCAAGTAATTTCCACTGACCCTGTCGATGTTAAAATCATTTCAAAGTGTAATCGATTTTTATAGGCTTGCATCGAAAACAATGCATTGTTCAAATATCTTTTCATCACAATCCAGGGATTGTGTTTCCATTGGAAATCTTTCGGATCAATATATAAAATTAATTCCTTCTTAGAATTGGTCTCAAAAGTCTCTTTATCAGACTTGCTAATAATCGAGGCAAAAGAATGTTCATCAGTAGCATCCTCAACAGAGGTGGGTTGAATGGTAACATTGTTACCCCCAGTAGTTCCAACATTGCTGACATTAATAAAATTCAAGTAATTTTGATAATCTTGATAAGACGGTCGAATACTGGCATTGCCAGCTGTTAAAGATGACACGCCTGGAGTAGAAATTGCTCCACATAATTTGTTTGGGCTTGGAATCTGCCCCAGTGACTGGAATTTTTGCCATATTGGGGTCGGGCTCTTCCTCTATGAGAGGACCCGGACCAATCCGAGTTCATCCTGTACATTTAAGCAGTCAGTTTAAATATTCTCTTGTCAAAAAATCTGGTAAACTATTTTCAATCCCTTTTTTCTATTCAATGTTAAAATCAAAAGGGGCTAATAATGCCTGCCACCTTGCAAACATTTGTTTAGAAATATTATGTTTGCAATCTTTATTAAACATAAATTTAGCAGCTTGGCAATCAGTTTTAATTAAAAACTTTTGGTTATATAAATCAGTTTAAAATTTTAAAACACATTTAACAATAGCTAAAAAATTTTTTTGCAATAGTCGCATAATTCTTTTGACTAGTATTCCATTTTTCAGAATAAAATTGAATAATAAAATCTTTTTATCATTAGGAGAATACTGAGTTAAAATACCTCCATACCCAATATCAGATGCATCTGTTTCAACATTTTCATCCAGTTAGGATTAGCAAGGGTCAAACAAGATAATTCCTTCACTTTTAATTTAATATTTTTTACAGCAGTAGTATGTAAATCACTCCATGCTTTAGGATCCTTTTTTAATCTCTCAAACAAAATGGCAGTATCTGTAGCTAAATCTTTAACAAAAGGAGAAATGTAATTTAAACTAACCTAAAAATCTCTGTAACTGAGTTTTATCAGTCAAAATATCAGAAAATTTAGAAGCAAATTCAATACTTGTGTTAATAGGACTAATTTTTCCTTTTTCAATATTATGCCCTAAAAATTTGACATGTGTTTAAAAAATAAACATTTTTGGCTTAAAAATTACTAATCCATTTTGAATTACAATTTTTTGAAATAATTCAAGATGTCTAAAATGTGAGTTAATATTTTTAGAGAATACCAAAATATCATCAATATAAACAATAATGAAGTTGGTATATGGTATAAAAATATTATTCATAATCTTCTGAAATTCTGAAGGTGCATTTTTTAACCCAAAAGGCATAACATTCCATTCAAATTGACCCATAGGCACATTAAAATCAGTCTTATATTTATCTGATTCTGAAATTTGTATTTGCCAGTAACCAGACTTTAAATCAAATTTAGAAAACATAATAGCATCATGCAGTCTATCTAATATTTTTTTATTAGGAATGGAATATCTAATCCATTTTAAAACTTTATTCAGATATTTATAATTGATAACTAATCTTGGAACACCTCTTTCTTGTTCAATATGCTTATTCACATAAAAAGCAGTACAAGATTATGCAAAACTAGAATGTCTAATTAATTTTTTAACAGATTATCAATCTCAGTTTTGCACAATTCTAAATAATCAGCATTCATTTGACAAGGTCTACCCTTTGTCGGAATATTTAATTCATCAAAGGAATCTTCATAAGGCAAAGTAACAACATGTTTTTTCTATTCCAAAATGTACTAGGATAATCACCACAGATATTAAGAATAAACTGATTCTTTAATAAATTTATTTTTTCCTGTAATTTAGGATTTTTTAAAATAACATCTATTTCCATCAGCGAAATTTCTTGTTTAATAAAATTTATCTGTTGATTTTTTAAAACTAATTTATCAATAATTTGATTAATAGATTTAGTAAATGGTCGAGTAATAAAATCTAATTGAAAATCCTTTTCTTATACGTACCAATTAATTTATTACTATCCCACCATTTTAAAGGAAAAATAGCATTCATAAATGGCACACATAAAATAATAGGGAAAGAAATATCTTCAACAATCATAAAACTTTAAGGTAAACACACCTCATTATTACACAAAAATATTTCAGATAATTTATAACGTAATTTCATCTTACTACCATTAGTAGATCTCAAACAATGAGTAGTCTTATGAAAATACCGAGAAGGAATAATTCTTTCTTGCACACAGTTAACATCAGCACCACTATCAAATAAAACAATAAATTCTTTGTGAAAATTATAATCTATTTGCAAAGTAATATTAGTATAAAATTTTTGTGAGGTAATAATACTCAGTTTCTGTAAAAATTCACTGGTATCATCAAAGCGAATATTTGTCAAAACGTTTTCATCTTGTTTTTCCAAATTGGTGTTTATTAAAATTTCTTTATTTTTTCCCTCAGTTTTATTGCCCTGAGGAAGTAAATCAAAAGTTCTTGCATCTTCTAAACTAGAAATTCTTTTGTCATAAATCTTGTTTTGATTTTTTAACTGAATAATTTCTTTTTTTTAAAACATTAACTTCTTGTTGCAAATCCGAAGTAGTAATTTCTTTCGTAATAAAATTTCTTTGATTTAAAATCTGTTTTAAATCAGACATAGAATAATATGCAGGTTGTCTAATAATATCAGCAAATCTTTCTTGTATTCTATCACTACTAGAACCTTCATCAAAGACAGTATCAAAAATCTTATTTCTTAAATATTTATCCTTGATAGTTTTTAAAATATCAAATATTTTATCATCATTAATCACAGTAACAGTTAAATCTTGAAAATTAGATAATAAATTGTACAAATTATCATCTTTTTCACAAGGCAAACCCTTTTGACAAGGTACACATTCATTATCAGAAAAAGATCTATCAGAATCAGAATATAAATCTTCATTATGTAAAACATGTACATGATTATGAACAGAACTGGAAGAATCAGAACTAGTTTTACCAGTATCAGAAGATGAATATTCATGCTCAGAATTTAAAAGTATTTTGCACAAAAAATCTTTTAACTTATCATCTAAATACAATTGTTTAATCTTTTCCTGAGTCTTGCATTCATTAGCATAATGGCCAAATCGTCCACACTTATGACATTTAATACCTTTTTTATAATCTCTTTTACCATTTTTATCAAAAAACTTGCGTTTACCCTTTTTTCTATATTTGTTTTAGAAAATCTTTATGCTCAGGTTTATCTCTAAGTTTAAACTTGCGATTGTTTTTGTAAAACTTTTCAGAAGAAGAAGAAAGCTTCTTTTTCCTGGATTTAACAAGCATATCAATAGAAAATTGATCACAAAATTCACCCAATTATTGTCTTTCATTTAATCTATTTTTCTTAATATGATAATTCATTTTAATATCATTACAAACAGTTAATCCTTCTTGAGTACAAACACTAATAATCTTTCCATAAGTAAGCAATTCATAAGGAATCTTAGCATTAGTATCACGAAGACTTTTTCTAACACATTCAGCAAAAATAGAAGGCAATCCATCAATAAATTTTGACTTTCAATGTTCATAACTACAATCATGCAATCCATAACTCTACTAAGAAAAACATCTTTATACCATCTAAAATCAGATAATTATCTACAACGTAAATTCTATAAAGTAGTTCTGATAGTTTCAGCTTCATCAATCCAACGACCACAAAAATGCTCAACTATGGTAGTAACTAAAGTATAAACCGCATTAAACTACGTTTGGGAAGTACTGGCATCCTCAGTTTCATAAGCTAATTAACCAACTATAGAATGGACACTAGTGGTTTTCATAATCGTAGTATGTTGTTCTTGATTTAAAAAATTATCCCACCAGCCTTTTAATTGACCAGTAAAATCAACAACAATCATAGAAGCAATATCCTTATCAGTATTTTTATTAACTTTGCAAATTGTACTATACATCAACATTCTATGCACAATAATAAAAATTTGTTTGTCATTAAAACCATCAATATTCCATTCATAAATTTCTCGACTATTATAACTGTTACTAAAAGTGTGATCACATTCTTCATTTAAAACATCAATAGGAGTAGGCCTGTCATAATAATACATGCGTTGAATTGTCTTATAAACCCATTTAGTATTAATTCTATTTACAGAGAAATCTTGTCTTGCCTGTTGGCTAATAAAATCCTCTTCTTTTGCAGATAAAATAGGTTGCGGTTGCAAATCTGGATTTATAACTTGGGAAGATAAATTAATATTTTTTAATTTATCACGCAACAATTGTTCAATATCACCAGAAGATTCAATTTTAAAATTCTGTATTTTAGGATGGGGTTGTAAATTATTTTTAACAATTTTTTGTTCAACCTTTTCCTTATTTTTTGTAAAAGACTCAATTTTCTCATGTAAAGATTTAGTCTGTTTTAAATAATTATCTAGGTTTTTATGCAAGGACATAATATGTTCTCCCAAAACACTCAAATAATAATTAGCATAATTCTGCTGTTTAAGAATTAGATTAACATGTTCACAATTTAATATAACATTTTTATTTTCAAATAATTTGGAGAAAGCAGTAAAATTAATGGTTTTACCATTTTTACGAATATCAAAAGCTTGCATAGGAGGTAAAGAAGAAATAACTATATCACCAGAAGAAGATAAATGATATTCATGTTCAATCACAAATAAATACTGTCCTACATATTTAATCATAAATCAAGGCACAAATGACAATATAATATTTTCTTTTGCTAGATCAACATAAAAATCATCTTGAAAATATTTCTTTTCTTCTGGGGTAAATGATGAGAAAAACCATGTTCTAAAAGTCCCATTTTTGACAAAAAAATTCATTTGATATTTGTTTCCTTTCTGGTGAACCCGAACTAAAATCAATGTTTGTACTATTCATGTAAACCAGTTAGAAAATTCATTTCAGAATCTATAGGATCACTTAAATTATCCTTTCCCCTAGCAATATTATTATTATCTAATATAATATGGTAAAAAATCTGGGGAATAGTTTCTCTAATCTGAGATGTAGATGCCCTCGAGGGTATATCTACCAAATAATAAGCCGGAGAAATATATGAAGAAACAGATCTGGTTAATCTAGAAGAAGAATTAGTAATTCTGGGAATATTATCATTTTTAAAACGAAGTCTAATAGTTCAATTAGAAGTTTGTGAAATCTCAGAAATCTCTTCACAAGTAATGTTTTGAGGGACAACAACCTCCTCAATAATCCATTCATCAGAAAAATTAATTTCTTCCCATTTAATTAATCTATGTGTGATAATTTTTGACTTAGAAAAATTATTTTCAAATAAAACAGTTTCATTATTTTGTTCAACAATTTGACATCTTTGAGATAAAGTATATAAAGGCCGATAAACAATTCGAGTACAAATACAAATTACTTCAGTACCAGGTAAATAATTATAACCATTGATTTTTACATTCAAAAGTAAAGACTGTAAAACATTCATATCAGTTAATGCAACATTCAAATTTGGATAAACATTAAAATAAACAGTACCATAAGCCAAACTAGACTTTATTGTACCAATCAGAGAATTTTGCCAATTTAAATTTCTACCATCTCTTAAAGCAGCAATAAATGATTCAGGTAAACTTTTTAAAGTTAAAGATTTAAAAGCAACTTGTACTAAACCAATATGCAAATAATTAAATTCTTTATTTTTATAATAATCAATATCATCTGAAGTAAATAGATGAAAAATATCACTTTCTTTTTTCATAGTAAAACTCAATTCAGTGGTTTTAATAGTAGTTCTACCAGCAAATTTCTCAAAAGTATCAAGTTTGTAAATAGTCTGCACATCTACTTTAGGAATCGTCCATGTATTCAATAAATCTTGATTAACAGGTAAATCTATCTGTTCTTTTAACATATTTTTAATATTTTTTGTTTTTTTAAACCAATCCATAAAATAGAGTTTAAGCAAAAAGTGTTAAATAATAACCTTTTATAAATTATTATTATTATTGTTATTATTATTATTATTATTTGTTATTATTATTATTATTATTATTATTATTATTATTATTTGTTATTATTATTGTTGTTATTATTATTGTTGTTGTTGTTGTCGTTGTTGTTATTAGGACTATTTAAGTATGACTCCTATAGTTGTTGGTTGTTCCTAACCTGTGATGAATACTGTGCCTGTGGTTATATGTTTGGAAGCATGTTTGGCCTTAGTCTAGGCTTAGACTAGTGTTGCCTTGGACTTGTGCAATTTTGGTAACGTTGGGCCTTAGAACTTCTCTGACATCATTTTGGATGATTAGCTCTATGTGGATTGATATAACAGACTTGAGTATGATAGTCTGAACCTTAGCTAGGCAGTAACTCAACTTATGACCTTACCTCTATAATGCCCTATTCTTCTATTGGTCCTGTATCACTCGGTTCTTGATTTTTGGAAGTTTTCTCGGCAATTCGGGTTATTTTTGGTTTGGGCTGGAGTGGTGCATTGATCACACTCGATTTGGGGGTACTCTCCGTGATGCATGGTTGGTCGCTGATTCTAATTAGGTTTGATCCCTTAGCTACAGATATCCGGTCAAAGTTCATGGTCCAACTTACTTGTGTTCAGCTCTTTAGCTACAGATACCCGATCAAAGTCCATGGTCCATCTTACCTATGTTCAGGCTTTCTAGCTACAAAAATCCAATTAAAGTCCACGGTCTAGCTTATCCATGCTCGACCTTTGGCTACAATTACTTGATTAAAGTCTATGGTCTAGCTTACTCATATCGACTCATTAGATACAGTTACCCCCTTAACGTTTGTGGTCTATCCTACTCATGTCGACTCATTAGCTATAGTTAACCGGTTTCAGTCCGTGGTCTAGCTTGCACGTGGTTAAATTCTTGATTCTCGGATAAATCCTCGGTTTAATGTCTTCATCCACTCTCAACTTTGGGTTGAGGTATTAGAGTTTAAGAATGGTTCGGTTCAATTCACTAATCCGCCTTAGGTACTCTTTTAAGTCCGTGTAAGGTGGACGAAATGAAGGGACCTGCAGGACCGAGAAATGGTGATATTATTGAAATTTGTTGGCTCTATTTTTTTACTTTCAGCTATTCTTACATCTGTCGGGCTTATGAGAGTTTTTGCAGGTGGTTACTCTTTATTTGTGCACGAGCGTACCCGTTGGGTTTATTAGAGCCTGACGGAGTTAGTTAGATTCTTTCTCTTTGTTTGCTAGTACGCTTATGTACATACCTACATTCACTTCTTGCCTTGTCTTTGGTTGTGATCTTTTACTTGTATTTCAGTTTACTTTTGTGTATCTTGCTCAGTCGGCCTATGACGCCTATTGGGTACCTGTTATTTTGGTACTCATACTACACTCTGCATCTTTTTTCTTGATGCAGGTCCCAATTTTAGCTATCGATGTTGATTCGAGCCAGTTGCAGTCATGATCGGAGGCGAGGGTGAGTATACTGCATTTTGCATTTACCCATCTCCTTCTGTACGTATATTTTGCCTATCTTTTGCTTTTTAAGAAAGCTCTGTTTCCATGGTCCACTTTTGGGACTTGTATTATTTTATTAACAGCTCTGTACATATGACTTCCAGGTTCTGAGGGGATCCTTTTTGGTTGTTTGTATATATATATATATATATATATATTCAATTATTTCTGCCTGTTCATTGTATGCTATTATTATTAAGTTACTATTTTAGATTAGATTGCTAGTCTTCTACCCTGACATCCCATTACATACAGTTCTGAGATATGGGTCATCTTGCCTACTGGTGGGTCATAATAGGCATCATTATGACCTGAGAAATTGGGTTATGATATATATATAATATTAGTTCAAATCACTCTCTTCATCAATGCATAAAAGCCATCATCTTTACTAAAACATTTGTATATAAAATTCATGATTATCAAATCAATTAGGATTCATGGAAAAGTAGTCATAAATAACAATTCCAATCAATTGAGAGATAGAATACGACAATAATCTCAATACATAATTATACAGAACTCAATAGAAGAAGAATTAACTCAGTCAAAATTCAAAAACTGGTAAGACTTAACTCATTCTCAACAATTGATAGAATTTAGATGTAGGGAGCGTGGATGAACTCAATCTGGGGTTATGAATAACCTTACATACCTAGAAGAATTAGAACTTTAAAGAACTCAACGAATGCTCTTGGAACCCTAGCTTTTTATCCTCTTGAAATAACTTAGAACATGTGAATTTGGTTTTTTCTGAGGGTTTGGAATGAATAGGGAGGTTATAAGGATATAAGGTAGAATTAGAGAAATTAATTGAGGGAAAAAGGTCAAAAATACCTTTTTGGGAACGTAAGAAAACCATAAAAAGTAAAAAAAGGGACCTTTTAATGAGTCTCATCGGCCAAATCAGCGAGCTAGAGGTCTCCTCCTTAACTTTTTGGGAGTCTCCAAAAGGGTGCTTTAAATCGCCTAAAATAACAGTTTGTGGAGGTTTTGAATAGGCGTAGAGACGTCCGTGACTTATCCTCGAGAGGCTACAGGATATCTTTAGGAATATGTCTCTTTTGTATCGCTATCGGGCAGTGTATGTCATGTTAGTTTGAGGCAGAGGTCGACCTCAGGGTCGTGCTAAGGCTGCAGCACCAACCCAACACCGAGAGAAGACTCTAGAGCTGGAGGTGGAGCCACTAGTATCTCTAGTACATCAGCAGTCGGTGGGCCTAGGACCAGCCTAACCACCGCCCGAGCCAGCCGTAGCTCTAGACTTACAAGCAATGTTCGCCCAGATTTTGGCTGCCATCAGGGGTATACGTCAAGCCTCAGCTCCAACCACTTTAGTATAGCAGGCACTAGTTGATTAGCAGTCGCTGGAACCCACCACTCAGCCAGATTATTTGGAGGGCGTCATACCGCTTAGGGAGCAGAAAATGATTGGGGTGTTCCTTAGACTATCACCACTTAGGTTTTCTAGAGTTGTGGGTGAGGATGCCTATGATTTTCTACTTACTTGTCATGATCAGCTACAGGCCTTGGGCCTAGTAGAGTTGAGAAGATCCAACTTCACTACTTATCAGCTAGATAGTCCCGCCCGATAGTGGTGGCGTACATATTTGGAGACTAGGATAGTTGGGTCTCTACCGATCACATGGGTTGAGTTTTCAAAGGCTTTCTTAGCTCGGTTTATCCCAGGAGTGTCAGAGATTAGCTTTGGGATCAATTTTCATGATTAGAGTAGGGCTCTATAATATTATTGAAGTACAAGGCCCAGTTCCACGAGCTCTCCAGGCATGCCTTCATGATATTACCCACAGAGGAGGAGAGAATTCGATGCTTCATCATTGGATTGAGGCTTCAATTGTGGATCGAGACTCATTCTTTAGTCTCAGTGGGCCGCTTATTTTTTAAGGTAGTAGACCATGATCGTACGCTTGAGAAGCTCCATCATGAGGCCCAAGGGAGCAGCGGTAAGATATCTAGATAGAAGGATAGCTATGATGGGCGCCTATTTAGACCCCTGGAGTCCTATGATAGATATCGCCAAAGATTTCAGACTAGTCAGTCCATCTTTCTCTTCCAGGCCTTTTTTCAGATTTTAGAGGGTGATTAGCACTGTATGATTGGTTTTAGTGCCGATTTGAGTCAAGACCGAGGTGGTTCATAGATTGGTACTTTCGGTAGAGGTGGCCAACCTACAGGTTTTAGTTGATATTCCTAGGGGTTCTAGGATGCGGAGAGCAAGATTATTGGTCCTGTAATGCCCTCGACACAGGCTAACCTTATCATCTCCATAGGCAGGTAGATCCGCACCAGCACCAACACTTTCATTTAGAGGTGGAGGCCAGGGTCAGGACCACAGGGGTGGTCATCAAGGTGTATAGGAAGGTTCCCAAGGAGGCAGGTTAGGAGAATGAGTCGATATGCAAAGTAGAGGAGCCCATACCCACTTCTATACAGCTCTATCTAGAGTAGAGGTTGAGGCCTCAGACGATATGATCATAAGTACAATTTTATTATGCCATCATTCTGCATCCATTGTATTTGATCCGGGCTCTACTTATTCTTATATATCTATATATTTTTCCCCTCGACTGAGTATGAGCCTGGAGCCACTAGTTGAGTCATTGCATGTTTTGACCCTGATAGGTGATTCTTTAGTAGTAGATCAGGACTTTAAATCTTGTGTGGTGACTATTCAGGGGCGTGACACTAGAGTTGATCTTATTTTGCTTAACATAGTGGATTTTAATTTAATTCTAGTCATGGACTGGTTATCCCCTCACCGAGCGGTCTTAGATTGCTATGCCAAGACCATTACCTTAGCTATGCCTGGTATTGCATAGGTGGTGTGGCATGACTCTTGTAGTCGTACGCCAGTTGGGATGATCTCTCTTGTTCGAGCCCGGAGGTTAATGGCTAGTAGGTGTTTGAGTAGCTACAGTCTGAGAGATTGTTTATGCATTCTTTGTCGATCTGCCTAGCCTCCCCCCTGACTGCAATATTGTCTTCTCTATTAATGTAAAACTGGGCAATAGTCCTATTTACATACCACCATATCGTATGGCTCCCACAGCGTTCAAGGAGCTCAGTATTCGGCTTCAGTATCTCTTGGATAAGGAACTCATTTGGCCTAGTGTATCGCCTTGTGGTGCCCAGTCCTGTTCGTTAAGAAGAAGGATGGTACTATACAGATGTGCATCAATTACAAGTAGCTGAACAAGGTGACGGTGAAGAATCATTACCCTATGCCTAGGACTGATGACCTATTCAACCAGCTTTAGGGTGTCATGGTGTTTTCTAAGAATGATTTGAGATCCAGCTACCACCCGTTGAGGATTAGGGCAACAAACATCCCTAAGACCACATTTAGGACTTGTTACAGCCACTATGAGTTTCTAGTGATGTCTTTTGGGTTGACTAATGCTCCTGCCGCATTTATAAACTTGATAACTCAGGTGTTTAGGTTGTACTTGGAATCATTTGTCATAGTCTTCATCGATGACATTATGGTATACTAGCAGAGCTGGGAAGAACATAAGCAATATTTTAGAGTAGTGCTCTAGACTTTGAG
Organism: Solanum dulcamara; assembly: GCF_947179165.1. Lineage (NCBI taxonomy): Eukaryota > Viridiplantae > Streptophyta > Magnoliopsida > Solanales > Solanaceae > Solanum > Solanum dulcamara. The sequence continues at coordinate 57,768,251 of NC_077245.1, forward strand.
GAATTAATGGCTTTACACTAAGTTCTCAAAGAGAGAGTTTTTCCTTGAGTCCGTAGCATTCTTAGGGCACGTGGTGTCCAAAGATGGCATTATGGTGGATCGGCAAAGAATGAGGCTATTCGTGATTTGGCCACACCCACCTCTGTGACTGAGATTCGTAGCTTTGTCAAATTGGCAGAGTACTACAGGAACTTTGTTGAGGGGTTTTCTACTATAGTGGAACCTCTGACTTGGTTGACTTGTCAGGATGTCTCATTTGTATGGTCGGAGGAGTGCGTGAGGAGCTTTCTAAAGCTCAAGGATTTGCTTACCACCACTCCTATATTAACTCTTCCAGTTGAGGGTGAGGGATTAACTGTTTATTATGACGCATCTGGCATTAGTTTGGGTTGTGTACTGATGTAGTAGGGCTGGGTTATTGCTTATGCATTGAGGCAGCTTAAGATACATAAGCGCAACTACCCCACTCATGACTTAGAGTTGGCAGTGGTAGTTTTTGCGATTAAGATCTGGAGGCACTACCTGTATGGAGTTCGATGCAATATTTACACTAATCATAAGATCCTTCAGTACATTATGAGCCAGAGGGATTTTTAATTCGAGGCAGCGCCGCTGGATTGAGCTCTTGAAATATTATGACCTCTCTATTCTCTACCATCTGGGCAAGACGAATATACTAACGGATGCCTTAAGTTAGAAGGCGGTGAGTATGGGTAGTCTAGCCTTCCTTTCTACTATAGAGAGACTACTAGCTTTGGATATCTATCCAGTCCTTAATTAATTGGATGATTCAACTTGATATTTCTAATTTTCAGTGCGTATTAGCTTATATGGGAGCTTATTCATCTCTGTTAGACCGGATTCGCAGCCGTCAGTTTGAGGATGAAGAGTTAGTTGCACTATGAGATCAGATTTTAGGAGGTGACACTGGTTTGGCTACCTTAGACTCAAATGGTGTTTTGAGGTTTGGTGGTCATCTTTGTGTTCCAAGAGTTGGGGGTTTTATTGAGATGATCCTTATCAAGGCCCATGACTCCAGATACTCTATCCATCTGAGCATAACTAAGATGTATCATGACTTAAGGAAGCACTACTAGTGGTGCGGCATAAGGGGATATATTTCAGATTATGTGTCGTGTTGCTTAAGTTGTCACCAGGTTAAGGCTGAGCATTTGAGGAATAGTAGCAAGCTTCAGATATTACCCATTCCCAAGTAGAAGTGGGAGAAGATCGCCATGGATTTCATTGTGGGGTTGCCTTGCACTTCCCCATGGTCTTGATAGTATTTGGGTCATAGTGGATCGATTGACCAGGTCAGCACACTTCCTTCCCATTCATACTTCCTATAGCATTGAGAGGTTAGCCCGTATATAATTTTAAAAGATGTTCATATTCATGATTTGCCAATTTCTATTATCTCAAACCGGGGCTCACAGTTCATATCTAGCTTTTGGAGGACTTTTTAGGAGGATCTAGGTACCCATGTCGACCTTAGCATAGCTTTCCACCCATATACTGATGGTCAGTGGGAGCGCACTTTACAGGTTCTCGAGGACATGTTGTCAGCTTGTATTATGGATTTTGTGGGTCAATTCTTAACCTTGGTGGAGTTTGCGTACAACAACAGCTACCACTCCAATATTCATGTGGCCTAGTTTAAGGCCTTATATAGTAAGCATTGTCGCTCTCCAGTTGGTTGGTTTGATTTTATGGATCCCAGTCCGCGTGATACAAACTAATATAGGAGGCCTTAGATCATGTGAGGATGATTCAAGATAGGCTCAGGAGAGATCAGAGTAGACACTAGAGCTATACGTATCATAGGCGTCGACCATTAAGGTTTGCTGTTGGAGACAGAGTATTCCTTCATGTATTTCCCATGAAGGGCGTGATGAGATTTAGGAGGCAGGACAAGCTTAGTGCCAGGTACATTGGTCCTTTTGAGATATTGAGGACAGTTGGAGAGGTTGCATATTAGTTAACGTTTCCCCCAGCAATTTAAGCTATTCATCCAGTTTTTCATGTTTTGATTTTGTGCCGGTATGTTCTAGATGAATCATATGTGCTTTAGTATGATGCGGTTGACTTGGATGATCATTTTAGCTATATTAAGATGCAGTTGCTATTTTGACCAGAGATGTCAGACAGTTGTGTTCCAGAGCCATTCATGTGGCTAAGGTCTGTTGGAGGCATCTTCCAGTCAAAAAGGCTACCTAGGAGACAAAGCATGATATGCGGGAACAGTTCCACGGCTTATTTGAGCCTTCAAGTACTTCTTGATTCTTACTTTCGCCAATGAAAGTTGTTTAGTAGTGGATGTTGTAATGACCCTCCAGGTTACTTTTGAATTTAAGCATTCATTCCATCGTTTAGAGCATTTCTGTAGCGACTCCAAGTCATTTATTACTTGCTGGCACTAACTCTTTGGTCGCCTATCGTTCTTTTGGGTTTTAGGCTTGCTTCCCCTATTTTGGATCTTTAAAACTTAAAAAGTTGACTTGAGTCATAACTTTAAGAAAACAACCTTAGAACAAAATTCTGACTGTTTCATCAGCTCTGAAATGACAAAATTTGGTAGGTAGCATGAGTACCGAGGCAATCGGTATGAGTTTAGGATCATTTGATGCTTTTGCCTTTGAAATTTGGCCTATATTTGACTTTGGTCAACATTCTTGGAAAACACGCACGGATGAAAATTCTGACAACGCGGTTAGTTATATCGATTTTGGTTTAGAACGACCCTTCATTCACTTCTCGAGGCTTCCAGTCTAATCCCGAGGCCCATTGTGGAATTTGGTTCAAAATGTCCCTTGGGTGTGGGACCCACTTTTAGTGGTAACGACCTTTATAGAAATTTTAACTGCGTTATTGAGTCTAAGATGTCCAATTGGGTTGCGTAGCATATCTCATTGCACGCACGGAATTCCGAATGAATTCTGAGAACCTATTAGAATATTTGAGCTAGAGAAATATCAATATTTTAGCTGATATCTGGTGCAGCAAAAATTGCTCTCCACGATCGTGGGCCCTTGGTTGCGTTCGTGGAGGTCCATAAAGTTTTTCTCTGCTTTCGCGGAGCCATGGCCACATTCACGGAGGTGTAAATCTTTTGTCTTCGCGATCGTGGGCCTCTGGCCGCGTTCGCGAAGGCCAAGCTTCTTGGCCTCCGCTTTCGCAGAGCACTGTAGCCAAAGTCCTAGTCTTTTAATAAAGACCAAGGACGAACATAGCTTCATATTCAAAGTTCAAGCCTCGATATTTCCTTCATTTCTTACCCAAATTTAGTGATCCAAGGTCTAAACTCAAGAGAATTTTGTGGGGAATCCTGTGATGAGATGGAAAAGAAGAGGAGAATCTTTGTGTGAGGTAAATTTACATAATTAGGTACTGATTTAGTTATTTTTGGGGTGATATTTTGTTGAACTTTGGAGAATTGTAACTTGACCAATTTAACTCCGTTTTTAGTGATTTTTTAGGCTATATTGTTGGGTTTTTCATAAAGAACATCATGATATATTTGATTTGGGTCGTGGAGGTGTTATTTGTGAGAAATAGCTGCATAAAGTTGCAGCCATTTTCATCTTTTAGTCCAAATTTTGTGATTTTTTGTTGCATGTTCTTTTGCGTAGTTTTCCAAGCTTGTACTATTTATCAAATTTATTTCTGAGCTTGGGATACTATTTAGAACCTATTCTTGGGGTCAATTTTAGATTTCTGGACGCAGGTCCCACATTCCCATTTTAGACCCCAAAATTGGTCCATCTCCGAATTCGATAATTTTAGTGTCATAACGACCATATTAATGTTATGATTCTATTGTTGATACTGTGGCAGCATTCAAAGGCCGCTTGGAAGGGAAAAGCTCCAGTTTCATGAGTTGGAGCACGTGTGGTCGACTTACAGGTATGCTATAATTTTCTGCTCATTAGATTGAGCATGTTTAGATAGTTTTATATTTAATTGTAGGAGTTTGGATGGGTTTAGGTGTCAAGCTTGCTAAATTTCTAGATTCCATGCCGTAGGTGTTATTTTTGAGAAATTGTTGGACTGTTTAAGCATGACTCATATAGTTGTTGGTTGTTCCCCTCTTGTGATCAATACTGTGCCTGTGGTTCTATGTTTGGAAGCATGTTTGGCCTTAGTCTAGGCTTAGACTAGTGCTGCCTTAGACTTGTGCGATTTTAGTGCTGTTGGGCCTTAGAACTTCTCCGACGTCGTTATAGATGGTTAGCTCCCTGTAGACTGATATAGCAGACTTGAGTCTGATAGTCTGAACCTTAGCTAGGCAGTAACTCAGTTTGTGAATTTACCTTCATAATGACCTATTCTCTTACCGGTTATGTATCGCTCAGTTCTTGATTTTTGGAAGTTTTCTTGGAGATTCGTGTTATTTTGGTTCGGGATGGAGCAGTGCATTGATGACACTCGATTTGGGGGGTACTCCCCTGATGCACGGTTGGTCACTGATTCTAATTTGGTTAGATCCCTTAGCAACAGATACCCTATTAAAGTCCGTGGTCCAGCTTACTAGTGTTCGGCTCCTTAGCTACAGATACCCGGTCAAAAGGCCATGGTTTATCTTACATCTATTCAGGCTTCCTAGCTATAAATACCCGGTTAACGGTCTAGCTTACCCGTGCTCGACCTTTGGCTATAGTTACCCAGTTAAAGTCCGTGGTCTAGTCTACTCAAGTCTTCTCATTAGATATGATTACCCAATTAAAGTCCATGGTCTAGCCTACTCATGTTGACTCATTAGCTATAGTTACCCGATTGTAGTCCGTGGTCCATCTTGCACGTGGTTAAATTCTTGATTCCCTAATGAATCTTTGATTCAATGTCATCATCCACTCGTAGCTTTGGGTTGAGGTATTAGAGTTTGGGAATGGTTCAGTTCAAGTCGAGGAAATAGTGATACTATTGAAATTCATTAGCTCCATTCTTTTTCTTGTATTTATTCTTGCATCTATCGGGATTATGGGAGTTCATGTAGGTGGTTACTCTTTATTTATGCACGAGCGTAATCATCAGGTTTATGGGAGCCCGACAGAGTTAGTTAGATTCTTTATCTTTGTTTGCTTGTACTTTCATGTACATACCTATAATAACTTCTTTCCCTGTGTTTAGTTGTGATCTTTTACTTGCATTTCAGTTTACTTTTGCTTATCTTTCTCAGTTGCCTTATGATGCCTACTAGGTATATGTTGTTTTGGTACTCATACTATACTATACATATATTTTTGTGCTGCAGTTCTGAGTACTAGCAACTGGCGTTGATTAGAGCCAGTTGTGGTCGTGATCAGAGGCGAGGGTGAGCATACTGCGTTCTGGATTTACCCATCTCCTTCTATACATATACTTTGCTTTTTTGAGATAGCTCTGTTTCTGTGTTCCACTTTTGGGACTTGTACTCTTTTATTAGCAGCTCTATACATGTGACTTCCAGGTTCTGTGAGGGTGAGCATACTGCATTCTGGATTTACCTGTCTCATTCTCTATATATATTTTGGTTTTTTTTTGCTTTTTTGAGATAGCTCTGTTTCTATGTTCCACTTTTGGGACTTGTACTCTTTTATTAGCAGCTCTGTACATATGACTTCCAGGTTCTGGGAGGGATCCTTTTTGTTTGTATAGATATTCAGTTGCTTTCGCCCATTCATTGTATGCTATTATTATTACTTGACTGTTTAAGATTACATTGGTGGTCTTCTACCTTGACATCCCATTACTTACAGTTCCGGGATATGGGTCAGCTTGCCTATTGGTGGGTCATAGTAGGCGTCATCATGACCTAAGATATATATATAATCATTGCATAAAAGCCATCATCTTTACTTAGAAATATGTATGTAAAAGTCATGATTATCAAATCAATTCGGATTCACGAGAAAATAGTCATAAATAATAATTTCAATCAATTGAGAGATAGAATACAACAAATAATCTCAATACATAATTATACAGAACTCAATAGAATAAAATTTAACTCAATCGAAATTCAAAAACTAGTTAGACTTAAATCATTCTCAACAATCGATAGAATTTAGATGTAGGGAGGGTGGATGAACTCAATTCGGGGGTATGAATAACCTTACATACCTAGAAGAATTAGAACTTTGAAAATTCGACAAATGCTCTTGGAACCCTAGCTTTTTCTCCTCTTGAAATAACTTAAATGTGTGAATTTGATTTTTCCGACAGTTTGGAATGAATAGGGAGGTTATTAGGCTATAAGGTAGACTTAGGGAAGTTAATTGAGGTTAAAAGGTCAAGAATGCCCTTCTAGGAACGTAAGAAAAACCATAAAATATAAAAAAGGACCTTTTAATGAGTCTCATCGGCCAAATCGGTGAGCTAGAGTCTCCTCGCTAAATTTTTCATTGAGTCACAAAAAGGGTGCTTTAGATTGCCTAAAACAACAGTTTGTGGAGGTTTTCAGGTCTATTCGGTGAGCTAAGGTTGGGTTTCACCGAACTACTTGACGAGTTGCCAAATTGGCTAGTGAGCTCATCGAATTATCCTGTCTGCACATGCTTCAGTAAAACAAACATAACTTCTACTCCAAATGATGTAAAATTGGAGGCATTGGAAAGAAGACTCAAAGACCTTTAATTTTATAGTTCATGGGCCACCTAATTCTTTACATTCTAGGAGATATGATAGTTTAAATATGACCCAAGTAAATGTTTTTATCGAAACTCAATCGGTAAGGAACTTTCAACTAGACTTTGTGCTAGAGGATCCTTGTGAGCTAAATTTATCACCTAATCTATTCTTACACTAAATAATTAACCTCCACACATGCACACAATTATGAATCATCCGGTACAACCCTATACACATATGAAGGATGGCTCGGTCTTAGCTTAAAGAATTTTGGGGTGCTACAAAATATCTTCAAAAATCGCCTCAAGGCTGTTACAAAACTCAAAAATGGAAGAAATGGTGTTTAACCATGTAGTACAGGCCAAAAACTCCTCTCAAACCTTGCTTTCACGGACATCGCGAAAGCAACTGTTTGATCGCGAAAGCGATTCTTGTACAAATGAAGCCCCCATAATTTTGCTATGGGTCCTCGCTAAATTGAGGGTCGCAAAAGCAACCAAACCTCGCAAAAGCGATGCCTGTAGGTACCAGAACACAACAAAGGAAAATAATCAGCTTACACAAGTCTCTGAAAGGACCCTAAAGATTTGTTTGATACCCCATATACATAAACCATACATACTACCCTACAAAATTCAACGTTCCAGGCTCAATGGAACTGTCAAAATTCAAATTCGAGGTATCCTTGACCCCAAACCATTTAGTCACAACTAAACCAACGTAAGACTAAAAAATATCAAAATGAACTTGGGACTTTTAAAAAATCAACCAAGACCTCACCTAGATCTAAAATCATCTCCCGGATCCAATGGGATTGTCAAAAAGGTATTTTGAGCATTTGAACACTGGATGTTGTCCAAAGTCAACATCAAAAGCTAAAATCTCACTTCCAACTTAAGACCTCAATTTCAAGATTCAACCCCAAATATGAAATCGACAACTCTCTTACAACTAATTTCCACATCCTAGAGCTAATGGAATTGACAAAATCCCATTCCGAGACTAGAAACTCCAAAAGACACCAAAAAATACTATTTCACAACTTAAGCCATTTAAAACTTAAAACTTTCCAAAAATCACAACTTTTCAAAGAATTTCCAAAACCAACATCATAAGATAATCAAATATGACTCAGGGCAACTATCAAGAGGGATAAAATGGTAATTTCATACAAATATCCAAAAATGACCAATCAGATACATTATCCACCACTAAAAAAATGTTCATCCTCGAACATAAAGTAAAGGAAAGTACCTGAAGCCTTGAAAAGTTGGGTATATCTAGCATGCTTGTTAGGCTCTGTCTCCCAAGTCGCCTCTCCTACTGAATGGTACTTCCACTGTACCTTTACTGAAGCAAAATCTTTGTTCCTAAGCTTTTGGACCTTCATATCTAGAATGACTTTAGGATCATCCTCAAATGTAAAATTTGGGCCCAACTCTACCGAATAGAGAAAAATCACATGGGACTCATCTGGAATATACTTTCGGAGCATAAAAAAATAAAACACCAGATGCAACTGATAAGCTATGTGGCAAGGCCAACCTATAGGCCACCTCTCCCACTCGTCCCAAAATCTTAAAAGGACCTATAAATCTAGGGCTCAGCTTGTCCTTCTTTTTGAACCTCATCACACCCTTCATGGTTGACACCTGGAGCCATACATGTGCTCCTTCCATGAACTCAAAGGCTCAAACTCTCCGATCTACATAACTCTTTTGTCGACTCTGGGCCGTCAACAATCTACCCTAAATCATATGGACCTGCTGCATGGTATCTCTAGGAAAATTGATATTTAAAGAGTCTGTCTCAATTGAGTCAAACCAAATAATCAAAGATCTACATCATCTACTATATAATACCTCAAATGGGGTGATCTAAATACTGGAGTGATAACTGTTGTTGTAGGCAAACTTTGCTAAGGGAAAATATTGATCCCATCGAGCATAAAAATTAATCATTTATGCTCGAAGCATGTCCTCTAATGCCTAAATAGTCCGCTCGGACAGGCCATTATTCTGAGTATGGGATGTGTTACTCATATCTAACTAAGTACCTAAACCATGATGTAAAGCCCTCCAAAAGTGAGAAATGAACAATGTTCCTCAATTTGAGATGATGGAAATAGGCACCCCAAGTAGTCAGACTATCTAACTAATGTAAGGATGGCCTAACTTCTCCATCGTATACTTCACCTGAACTGGGATGAAATGGGCAGACTTGGTCGGCCTTAAAAAACCACCCAAATAGAATCATAATCACCCACAGTGGTAGGTAGGCCCATAAAAAAATCCATAGTGATCCGCTCCCACTTCCAAGTTGGATTGGGCATCCCCTAGGACACACCTCCAGTATGCTAGTGCTCACAATTGACCTATTGACAGGTCAAACATCTAGACATAAAAAATGAGATATCTTTTGTTATACCACATCACCAGTAATGCTGACTCAGATCATGATACATTTTCGCTGCCCAGGATAGAGTATCAAGAACAACGAGCCTCCTCTAGAATCATCTTGATAAAGTCGTCAACCTTGGGCACACAAATCCTACCTTTGATCCTCAAGACACCATCAGAATCAAGTACAACCTCCTTGGCTTCACCTTTCAACACTTTGTGTTGAATAAGACAAGTTCACATCATCAAACCTCTCTTTTAGATCTACTTAACTAAGGAATACTGGGCCTTAATAAAAGCAATTAAACCACCACTCTCTTCCAAAACCTGTAATCAAACAAGACTATTGGCTAGCCTCTACACATGTCTAGACAAAGGTCGACTATCAATACTTATCATGATGAGACTCCCTATACTAGGAGTATTCCTACTCAAAGCATCGGCCATCACATTGGCTTTCCCCAGATGATATAAGATAATCATGTCTTAGTCCAATAGCAACTCAAGCTATCTACACTACCTCAAGTTTAGATCTCTCTAAATATGTACTGAAGACTTTGATGATTGGTGAAGACCTAAAAATGCAAACATAAAAGTAGTGACACCAAATTTCAACACAAATACCACTGCTTCCAACTCTAAATCGTGCATAGGATAGTTCTTCTAGTAAACCTTCAACTGTTTAGAAGCATAGGCGACCATTTTTCCCTTTAGCACCAACACTCCATCTAAATCAAATCTGAAAGCACCAGAATACACAATAAAGCCCACACCCTCCTCGGGTAGAGTCAAAAGAAGAGATGAAGTCTATAAAGTCTTGAGCTTTTTAAATCTCTCCACATACTTATCGGACCAATGAAAACTCACGATCTTCTAAGTCAATATAGTCAAAGGGGCTGCAATAGTGGAAAAACCCTACTTGAAGCATCTGTAGTAACCTGCCAACCCCACAAAACTCTGAATCTCAATAGGAGAAGTAGGCCTTGTCCAGCCTCTAACAACTTCAATCTTGGCCTGCCACGTGTCCTAAGAATGCCACCAAATCAAGCCAAAATTACACTTGCAGAATTTTGCGTACAACTTCTCCTCACTCAATCTCTAAATTACCAATCTCAAATGATGAACATGATCGTCCTTAGTCTTGAAATACATCAAGATGTTATTAATGAACACAATTACAAAAGAGTTCAAATACGAATGAAACACCACATCCATTAACTCCATGAACACTGTCGGGGTGTTAGTCAACCCAAAGGACATCACCAAGAACTCATAATGGCCAAAATGGGTCTGAAAAGTTATCTTAGGTATATCAGATGCCCTAATCTTCAAATGATGATAATCAGACCTCAAGACTATCTTAGAAACAACGTCGCTCCCTAAAGTTGATCAAACAAATCATCAATGCAGGGAAAAGGATACTTGTTCTTGACACTCACCTAGTTCAACTATTTATAATCGATACACATCTTCATAGACCCATCTTTCTTCTTCACAAATAAAACTGGTGCACCCCAAGGTGCCACACTAAGGAGAATGAACCCTTTGCTCAATTGGTCTTGCAACTATTCCTTAACTCTTTCAACTCAGTCAGAGCCAGTATCCTGGATAAAAGCTAAATAAGAAAAACATCATTTATCAATCAACCTCGGAGCAGGGATAAAGGAAATAACCTTACTATGGTAAGAAACACTAATACCCTTCCACTCAATCCTCGGAACACCAGTCATCTCTAAGGTTACAGTCTCAGCATAATAATCAAGAATTGCATGATAAGGAGAGAGCCAATACATACCCAAAATAACATCAAAATCTACTATATCCAATATAATCATGTCTACCCAAGTATTGTACCCAGCCAAAGAAATAAGATTAGATAGATACACTCGATCCACCACTAAAAGCTCACCTACGGGTATAAAAATATGAACATACATAAAAATATGATCACATACCAAATCAAACTCAGAAGAAAAATAGCTAAAAAAAATGTACGAATGTAAACCATAGATCAAATAATACAGAACAATGGCAGAAAGGGATAATACGTATGATGCTAGCATTAGAAGCCTCAGCCTCGGGTCTCTCCCTAAAAAGCATAATACAGGCCCTCTTTACCACCTCCAGTCTAAGAAACACATCTATATCCACCCTTTAGCACTAGAGAACCACTACCACAAGCCCTACTGCCTCTACCTTTCTGATCTTTGCCTCTACCCCTAATCGGAGGTGCTGAATTTCTAACTAGGCAAGTTAAATAGGTATGTTGGGGGTCTTGAGTAAGTTTGTAAGGAGCTTCCACGACCGAACCTAGGGCCTAGTCATAACACGATGATCGAAATCCTGAAGGGCTCCAATTAAGCCTCTTTTATAGATCATGTGCATACATAAGGTAAAATAAAAGCAGAAACATCATAAAAGAGTCTAAACCATGAATAGTAAATGAAGAATGTCACATGACAACATAGACTTAAAACATTTGTCCAACTAGATGCCTCTACACATGAGTATGGACGGAGGATAAGACATGTCCCTAGCTCACCCTCAATATGAAACATAACAAAAAGTCTTTAAAATAATAACCAAATCGATGACTAGTCCCTAATAAATGAGGACTCACCATAAACACCACCAGATAGAAAGCTTAACTAGCCACATGGACGAATATGATCTTCAACCTCAACTCCTATATTATGAGACAGTGTAGGAAAAAAATATGCAGTAGTACGTTGGAATGTACTAAGTATATAGGCAATGCAATGCATAGAAAACCATGTATGTACAAATGACTATTTTAAATAGCATGATAGGAGAAGTACTAAAAATTATAAGTAGTGTTTAAGAAGGATCAATGCATAATAAACCATAAGAGTATCATATAAAGTAAAATATAGGATTAGTTATTTAGAACATGAAAAGGACCATACATATGTGGGATAGGAACCATAACCGACAATAAGACCATGCGAGCTATACCATGGAATTCCAATGTTACCCCTATATCAGAGGAAAGAGGGAGACTACTTGCCAAGGTAGACTTCTACATGCCTAAGTGGATCCACTAAGCGGTTATGTGAACCGGGTACTCACCCCTAGTTCTTAGACTCGGGTACTCACCTCCAAGCCTTGATATTTTGGGTACTTACCTTTTAGAGATTTGGGTATTTTACTCTAATCCCTTTGTACCTACGGTGGCATATAGTTATGCGACAAAAGACGTTATATAAGGACCTCATATTTTGAGTCCCCACCTTAAGTTCACATTCGGTGCTACGTCAAATCCCATAGAATACATACATAATATAGAAATCATAATGACATACATCATAGTCATGATCATAGGTTTGAAAATTATAGAGTAGCTCATTTTCATAACATAAGTGCAATGCTGGCATTGTCCTTCCACATTACAAATCATACATACATAGACATAATTCATACTTGGAAATTCATGATCATAGCTTATACTTCAAATTAGGGTAAGACATGAATGCATGATCAATTGATTTGAAAACCATGAAATTTGACTTGAAAACAGACAAGATCATACACTTTATATCAGCTCATATATAGTTCATAAAGATAATATCATTTGGAAGTATAGTTGAAAATACTCATAACTTACATCATGAACCCTAGAGATCAAAATAGGAGAATTCATGGAAAACTCTTCCATTCAATGCAATAAGCATCAATTTATATAAAAATAGACTCATGATCATACATCATAATTCATGCAATTGGAATAGAGATCATAAAACCCATAAAACACCATACTTTAATTTGATAAAAAACCTTGAGAAATTGATTGCACTTCATGGATGAAAGAATCCATGAATCAATACCCACATACCTTAAGGGAGAAAACCGAATAATTTGGAAGAACTTGAGAGTTTTAATGGAGAGCTTGAGTGATTTTACTTGAAGTCTTCTATAGAGATCTTGAGAGACTTTTATAGTGAGAAAAATATTTGAGTAGGTGAATTGTAGAAGAATGAATAGAATTAGAGGTTTAGGTAAATTTATAGAGTTGAATTAGGTCCTAAAAATATCTAGGTTCATTATCTAACAATTTAGGAAAAAGTATAAAGTTCCCTTACTAAAAATTAAATTCGGCCAAAAACATATTGCCAAGTCTGCAAAGCGGAGGCAAGTAAGTCCGCGATGTAGACTTATTGCTCAGCTTACTAGTTTGCGCAGTTCCTTAATGTCATGACCAAACCCCATAGGCCGTAATTGGGATCCGACCTTGACCCTCATATACATAACCATCAAACGTAACCATCGATATAAGAACTATACCTAAAAACCCCAGTGGGTCATAGCATTTTCTTATACACGTAGCCTCTTTCATTTATATCATAACATGAAAGGGCACGCAAGACGACAAGGCTTCCATAATGTAACAACACTTACTACACACTATATAGGCACAATTGAAGCAAAAGTACAAACAACCCACATAAATAAGTCTACAGACCTCTAAGAATATCAATGGTAATATATGGCGGGACAGGGCCTCCGCCGTACCCCTGAACAAATAAATATATAGATAGGAGGACCGATACCTACAAGCTAGGCTCTAGAACAGTAGAGCACTCCCAACATAGCTGAGTGGAAATCCTAAGCTAACGAATCTCCAAAATGCGTACCTTTACCTGTGGGCATGAAATGCAGCCTCCCGAAGAAAGGGAGTCAGTACGATACATGTACTGAGTATATAAAGCATAAAATATTATAACTGAGACCATAGTTGAACTAGGGATGCAGGGGACAAGTATAACAATTAACAAATTACTGTACCTGCACCTTAGGACACATAGTCATATACATCATCATACACTATGCCCGACCCGCTAAGGAACTCTGTGTCATAATTATTTCATCATATTACCATATCATCATATTATCATACCTTTCTATCATGTATATTATTTCATCATTTCATCATATACGGTATCATATTATCGTATACGGCATAATCTTATCGTATATGTCATCATATTATATTCAGTCCACTATGAAGCTCGTGGTCATAAATGTATCCCTATATTTTCATATGCATGCCTATGTAAAGTATCCGACCCTTTAATGAGGGACTCGGTGAAGGGAGTAGTGTACGTCTATAGCGTACCATTATCATTTATATACATATCGTACCCGGCCCTCTAGTGAGGGACTCAATGTTCCTTCCTTATATCACCATACATATCATCATATTATATCCGGACTGGGATGTGGTGAATTATCATATTATCGCATCTTTATATCATCACATCATCATATTATCATATGTGGCATTTCATCATCATATGTGGCATAATACTACCTTTACATACACTGCCAGGACCGAGACTCGGTGAAAGAAGTAGTAAAGTTGTGCACAATGATGTTCCCGCCCCTCTTATGGGACTCAAAGGAAGAGGGGTTACAATATGCGCAACTAGAGTAGTGAGAAACCATATGCAAGTAAATTCATCATCTGAGACTCGATGAAATAGTCAAGTGAACTGTCACCTGAAGACTAGAGTAGTAATCGTCTTAGGAATCATAGACATGTATCGAGACAAAGCTAAATAACTTATAGAATTAGAGACGCTTGTTGTTGTAGATTCCTTAAGAATAGGAGCTTATATATTCAATTAGTATTCATCATATATTGACTCGAGTGTAGTAGTTCAACTACTTCAAGAACTTTACATTCAGTTGTGACTAAGAGTCATGGATTATGTTTTTACATATAGAAGGCTCGAGGGTGATAACTTAACTACCTTAAGAGCCTTAGCATTTAGAAGTGCACACGAGTCATGAGTTATACTCAGAACTTACAATGGGAACTACCTCTACACTCATACCTCACTTACATTTAAGACATTTCGAAAGAAAGAAGATACAGGCTTTACATATACTACCTTTCATCATATTGAAGCCTTAAAAGGCAATAACTCAACTATTATAGGAGTTTTAACATCACGAAGTGAATGAGACTTATGGTTCATGCTTGGATTTTATGAATGGAATCACCCCAAGCTTATATACATATCATTCATAACTTATACCTAAGATATGCCAAAAGAAAAGAAGGGATAGCCTTACATACCTGTAGTAGCTCACTTGTAAACCAGCTTGCTTTGTACTCCTTCAACCTATTTAATACGAGAGTAACACTAAGATTAATGACCTTCGACTTTCTGGATCCCAAATTTATATTCAAGTAGCCATAGGAACCTTTTCCTTGCTCGTCTTTCCCGACTAGCCTATTGACTAGTTTCGAAGTTACCGAAAATCGGGCAACATCTCCCCTATAACTTGCCCTATCCAAATTCCCGATTTAACCTTTAACCTTAGAATACATACTCACAACAACAACCAGCAACCATGTACAACTAAATTACTACAATATTACACAATACCAGTTCCAACCAACTCGCCCAAAACTACGATACCAAAATAAGGTTTTCAATCTTTACTTCATAAAAACTTTAACCACACATAACGGAGGGTTATGTGGCTGAAACAAGAAGCTCGCACACATATTTTAGAACGTGTTTCAGTCCTGAAACACACAATAAAACTATCTTCAACCACAGCACCACAATCGCAACAACACTACTCGATTCCGATTTAACTAAAATGACTCCAATTTAGTTTGTTTCTAACGTCAAACATACTTATGCAATTTTCCTATCTCCATATTCATTTACCACATGTAATACACCCCATAACAACATTATTAACTACAACTTAAAAGGGAAAACCTTACCTCGTCAAAACTCGCCAAAACTCGCCTCGGAAGTCCTCTTAACGCGGATGAAACTTTGTGGCCGTTTGTTATCCTTTGGTTTCTGCTCCAGAACATAAATTTACATTATTAAAACCTTCATTTCCTCGTGGTATACCCTATATAATTAATTCACAGAATAAAATCGGAGGCTTACCTCTCCTTGGCTAAATCTGTGGCTAGTCTCTATTTCTCTCATATTTTCTCTCTTTTTTTGGCCAAGTAAAGCTGAAAATAAGATATACTTCAGCATAGCATACATATATACACCTCCTTAGGAGGTGACACATGTCATATCCTAAGGTGACACATGTCCATCCCCCATTGGGCCACTGAATCTATGTATAGCCTCCAAAGCTGCCACATGGTAGGGTGGGGCCCACTCCCAAGCAGGTAGGTCACCTACTTGACCCTAAGTAGGTGCAACACCTGCTGCCATGTGTCACTCCATCATGCTGACACATGTCATCTCCTTAGGCCGCCATGTGTTGTCCTTTTTTTTCCCGTAGGTTCGTAATCTCGCCTTACTTTAAGAACCGTATAATCCTTGCTACGCAAGCTCGACATGTACGTAACTATCTTAACTATGCAAGACTTCCAAGTTGGTAGCTTCCATAAGTAAGTCGAGTTCTATGACTCGTTCCTTGGCCTCCAACTCCTTTTGAATTCTTATAACCCTATTTCCAACCTTTTCTCTTATGGAGCATCACATCCTCCCTTCCTTAGAGGTATTTGATAAGTGTATAGAGAGTAGGGGTCACATGGCCACTTTCAAGAAGGTTAGGAATACGTTTCAAGGTATAAAAGTGTGGGGTATAATATTTAAGAAATCTATTTTTTTATCTACAGGTCCTAAAAATCCACTGAAACTATTTTCCTGCGGGTTTTGACCCCCTGATCGATATTCTGAACTCGGATTTTCCAAAAAGATTAAAGATAATGCATTACATAAGCGGCCTAATCTCAAGGAATTCTTAAGGCACTTATGACCAGTTTGAGGGACATTACAATACCTCCCCCTTGGAAACATTCATCATCTAATGATATCCAACTAATATTGGAAGGAAATGAAAAAAGGACTTAGAAACCCAACATGGACATGAGGACACTTTGAAAAATGCATAGAATATACAAAGTTCATACTTAACATAAGACATAGTCCTTGAGAAAAATTATTTTCATGAATCATGCATGCATATGAATGACCTATGAAATTGAAACGTATGAGTTTAATTGATTTGATCATGAACAACTTAGTACCTTTAGGCTTGAGTGGAAAGAACCAGATACGGATAACGCTTCATTATGTCCAATTCCGCTTCCCATGTAGAACTCTCTACTTATTGATTCCTCTATAACACTTTAACGGATGCAACATCTTTATTTGTTAACCTCTTCACTTGTTGGTCTAAAATCTCAATCGAGATCTCCTCATAAGTCAAACTCTCTTCAATACTCATATTCTACATTGGCACAATAGAATTTGGATCACCCACAAACTTCCTCAACATTAACACATGAAATACCCGATGAACCAAAGCTAACTCAATTGGCAAGTCTAACTCATATTCCATTTTGTCAATATACCTTAGGATCCTAGACCTTTATAGGAATATTTATCCCAAGAGTACTACCCCTTACTACCCGTATTCAACAAACCTCGAAACCTAATAAAGAAACACACAATGCGTTGTACATTCACCCATATGCCATCAATACTACATTCAAGCCTAGTTTTATATTAACTCTAATACACTCACTTGAAACCCTTAACAAGAATTCATCAATAGATTACTACTAATCATTCACATATCTACAACCACACATTCACACCTACTATTCTAACTACTTTATGGCTCCCTTGAAGTCAACATCACTTAATAATTTTTATGTCTACCCTAGAATCTCTATATCCTCATTGGTATTCATTCCTACCAAAGGTCACACCAATATACTCTTACTTATCTATTGCTCACAACAAGGTCTCATCTAGCTCATCCTCCATATCTATAACCTCAAATAGACCAAGCATACCATAATTATCACAATACGGAACACCCACTCTTCCCCCAATCTTCCCTAACTCATCCATCAAGAGCTATGAACTTTACTCAATATCATTTATCGTAGGCTATTAATATTGGGACACACAAGAGACCTTGGTCATGAAATACTCCATCTCCCCCTTGTGAGAGAAACTCTATCTTCTCATCAACCATCAATTTCTCATGCACTACCCATCATAATTCCTAACTATCTCAAAAAAGAACACCATCCTCATTAGCATCACTCAAACTTACCCCTAAATATCGAGTCACAAAAGGGTATTAATCATAAAAGGCTCTAGAAAAATTTCAGGACATACATCAAATCTTATCGAAAGGTAAGGAGTAATAAAAGATAATGTGGCACCTAGATCAACTAAATCATAAACACTTACCCCCACGATTCCTTCCACACTTGGTGCACGTAGAAAGAGTAGTACCACTAGAATTCACACCTCCACCTTGGCCCTTAGGGTATGACACCTTATCCTTATCAAATCTTTGGCCTGAAGCTTTAAGGGAACCTTGACCTTGGAATCTTTGGCCTTGCTAAAAATGGCCCTTATCTTCATCGGTTTTAGTATTAGAAAACCTGTCTTCAAACCGAGCCCTCTTGGACTCCCTCATCTTTCTCTTTTCAAGCTTCTCTCCTTCTATTTGTCAAGCATAGGTCATGATCCGCGATATATCTATTTCTTTCACAAGATATTGGCTCGGCATTCTCTAGCAACTAAGTCGAACACTCCCAAAACAAACTTACTTATTTGAGCACGAGAATCAACTACCAAAGAAGGAGCATACTTGGACAACTTTATGAATTTAAGGGCATACTCCCTCACACTTATACTCCCTTGATTCAAGTTGATAAATTCCATCACCTTCGCCTCCCTCAACTCTAAGGGAAAGAAGACTTTAAGAAAAGCAACTTTGAAATCCTCCCAACCTATAAGGCCTCTTTCAACCCTTTCGGCCTTCCATTAGTCAAACCACACTCGAGCGACACCCCTAAGTTGGTAGGCCGCCAACTCCTCTTTTTCTCCCTAAGTCATCCCTATAATATCCGTAATCTTATATACCTCATAAACAAAGACTTGGGGATCTTCATCGCCTTTCAAACCATGGAACTCGGGAGGGTTCATCCTTGTAAAGTCTCTAACTCTTCAAGCCGGTGTGATCATATTTAGAGGAACCATTACTCCTTGGTTGGCCACTATGAGAGATAGCATAGTGATAGCGGTCCAAAAATCCTCATTAGTTACTTGATCGGGAAGAGGACCATTAGCTTGAGGGATTTGTCTTCTCGGAGTCATGTTCTGAAAAATTGCAAAGAACAATAGTTAAAAGGGAAGGTCTTAGAGTACCACTTTATCGCACGACATGGATCATGAAAGAAGTGAGAATTTCCTAAGATGCCTTATATCCTTCTACTCAAAAGTGTGACGCGCTTCACACTCATGAATAAGACTCTACTTGACACGGCATGTTAGACACCCTAGGACACTTGAAAAACCTTGTGCTCAGATACCAAGTTTATCATGACCCGACTTAGGGCCTAGTCATAACACGATGATTAAAACCCTGAAGGACTCCAACCAAGCCTCCTGTACATATCATAAGCATACATAAGGTAAAATAAAAGTGAAAACATCATATAAGAGTCTAAACCATAAATAGTAAATGAAGAATATCACATGACAACATAGACTCAAAATATTTGTCCAACTAGATGCCTCTACACATGAGTATGGGAAGGGGTTCAGACATGTCCCTAGCTTACCCTCTATATGTAACATAACAAAAAGTCTTTAAAACAATAATCAACTCGATGACTAGTCCTCGATAAATAAGGAATCACCACAAACGCCACCGGATAGAAAAGCTTAACGAGCCACATGAATGAATATGATATTCAACCTCAACCTTTACATTATGAGACAATATAGGCAAAAAGTATGCATTAGTACGTTGGAATGTACTAAGTATGTAGGCAATGCAATGCATAGAAAATCATGTTTGAACAAATGATCATTTTAAATAGCATGATAGGAGAAGTACTAAAAATCATAAGTAGTCTTTAATAAGGATCGATGCATAATAAACCATAAGAGTATCACATAAAGTAAAAGATAGGATTAGTCATTTAAAATATGAAAAGGACTATACATATGTGGGATAGAAACCATAACCGGCAATAAGACCATGCGAGTTATACCATGGAATCTCAATATTATCCCTACATCAGAGGAATGGGGGAGACTACTTGCCAAGGTAGACTCCTACATGCCTAAGTAGATCCACTAAGAGGTTATGTGAACCGGATACTCACCCCTAGTTCTTAGTCTCGGGTACTCACCTCCAAGCCTTGATATTTCAGGTATTCACCTATTAGAGATTTGTGTATTTTCCTCTAATCCCTTTATACCTACGGTGGCATGTAGTTATGCAACAAAAGACGTTATATAAGGACCTCATATTTTGAGTCCCCTCCTCAAGTTCACATTCGGTGCTAAGTCAAATCCCATGGAATACATACATAGCATAGAAATCATAATGACATATATCATAGTCATGATCATAGGTTTGGAAATCATAGAGTAGCTCATTTTTATAACATAAGTGCATGCTGCCATTGTCCTTCCACATTACATATTATACATACATAGACATAATTCATACTTGGAAATTCATGATCATAACTTATACTTCAAATTAGGGTAAGACATGAATGCATGATCAATTGATTTGAAAATCATGAAATTTGACTTGACAACACGCAAGATCATAAACTTTATATCAGCCCATATATAATTCATAAAGATAATATCATTTGGAACTATAGTTGAAAATACTCATAATTTACATCATGAACCCTAGAGATCAAAATAGGAGAACTCATGAAAAACTCTTCAATTCAATGCAATAAGCATCAATTTATATCAAAATAGACTCATGATCATACTTTGAATCATAATTCATGCAATTGGAATAGAAATTATAAAACTCATAAAATACCATACTTTTATTTGATAGAAAACCTTGAGCAATTTATTGGATTTCATGAATGAAAGAATCCATGAATCAATACACATATATCGTAAGTGAGAACACCGAATAATTTGGAAGAAGTTGAGAGTTTTGATGGAGATCTTGAGTAAATTTACTTGAAGTATTCAATGGAGCCCTTGATAGTCTTTTGTACAGAGAGAAATATTTGAGTAGGTGAATTGTAGAAGAATGAATAGAATTAGAGGTTTAGGTAAATTTATAAAGTTGAATTAGGTCCTAAAAATGTCTAGGTTCATTAGCTAACAATTTAGGAAAAAGTCTAAAGTTCCTTTACTAAAAACTAAATTCGTCCAAAAATATATTGCTAGGTTCACAATGCAGAGGCAAGCAAGTTCGCGATGCAGACTTGTTGCTCACCTTACTAGTTTGTGCAATTCCTTGAAAAATCTATCTCTTGATCTACGGGTCCTAAAAATCCACTGAAACTATTTTCCTATGAGTTTTGACCCCTGATCGATATTCCAAACTCGAATTTTCCAAAAAGATTAAGGACAATGCATTACATGAGCGGCCTAATCCCAAGGCATTCTTAAGCACTTATGAGCATTTTGAGGGATATTACATGAGCACTGTCATAACATGTGCCATAGATCTCCACACCTAAAATAAGACTATGGTATGGATGATTATTGCTTCACACCAGATGAGCTACCATGGATACCTCGGCCAGAACTGTAGGACCCTGGGGACACTTGTCCACTATCGGCCACTGGCATGGATGCATGAAAAGGTCCATGACGCTGAGAAGAACTACCACCTTTATGCTAACCCCTGCCTCTAGATGATGTATTAGAAAACTAATATAAAGAATGGTCCCTCTAGGGGTCCCCAAACTCCTCTCTAACTATCAACTCTGCCTCTTTGGTGGTGCTCTCTATAGACTGGAAGGAAGCTCCCTTACGGACTGCTCTAAACATATAAGACCTGATGGAAAAAGTCAGTCCCCTCATAATCCTCCAAAATCAAATCCATAGCATGCCGAGACTACTAGCAAAAATGAGCCTCATACTCAGTAATAGAAATATTACCCCGTCTCAAGTCCTCAAACCTCAATCGGCTCTTCTCACGCATGTTCCAAGGGATGAAGCAATCCTGAAAAGAACTGGAGAACACACCCCACTCTAATAAGGGGATCCAATAGTGCTAGGCCTCATATAAGTCCTCCGCCACTCCCTAGAAGGTCCATGGAGCTAAAGTACAACAAAACAAACACCACATGCATCAACCATAGTCACCGCCACTAGCATCTCATGGAATAAAGTCAGAAACTCATGAGTGTCCTTGCTCTTACCACCCTGAAAGTGGGGTGGTTTTATCTTTTGAACCTCTCATAACAATGTTGATCATCTGTTTCACGACCCAACCCCATAGGCCGCGACTGGGTTCTGACTTGGACCCCCGTATACATACCTAAGAACCCCCAATAGGTCATTGTCACGACCTAACCCCGTGGGCTGCGACTGGTGTCCGACCTAGACCTCCATTTACGTAACTGTCGAGTATAGTCAAATTGGACTATGTATAATGTGATACAGCTCACAAAAACCTCAATGGGTTAAAACTTTTTCATGTTCATACAGCCTCCTAGATATAGGAACCAAACACATGAACCCAGTGGGTGATAAAATATTCATACACGTGTGACCTCTTTCATTTGCATCATGTCATGAAAGGGAAAGCCAGCCGATAAGGCTGCCACAACATAATAGCTTTTACATACTATCGCATAGGCATAACCAATATAAACTCCTAAACAACCCACGCACATATGTCTATAGACCTCTAAGAATAGAAATGACAATATATGGTGGGACAGGGCCCCCGCCGTACCCTTAACCAATATGTACAAATGTACAACAAAATGCTAGTACCAAAATAGGGTTCTGGACAAGAAGCACTGCCAACCAACAGGGTGGATGTCCTAGGCGAGCGGATCAGCAAACCGAGCGTCTGTACCTGTAGGCATGAAACGCAGCCCCCCGAAGAAAGGGGGGTCAGTACAAAAAATGTATCGAGTATATAAAGCATGGACTGTAATAAGCAAAGTCGTTACCAGAGCAGAATGTGCAAAAATGAGCAAAATATCCAGAATATCAAAATGCTTTTCATAATCACCGATAATGTATGCGGAAAAACATATGCCATATCCGGCCCTATTAAGGAACTCGGTGAACAAATACAAAACGTGGTCGCCGCCCCTTCACTGGCGCCACAACACATCATAACACTAGAGTAGGAAATATCTCCGTAACAGATCATATTATATCAGATGGTCATATCAGATCGTATCATACCATATGTGTACATGGCACATCATAACTCCACAAAACCCATGTACAGGTCGTACCTACCCCCTCACATTGGGGCACAGCGAATAATGCAGAGAAGTACGAACGATAACAAAACCTGGCCCGGGCTCGGTGAAGGAAATATTGAGGCATCCACGAGTGGAGTAGTGAGAAACTATATGCAATTTAAATCATATTTGAAACTCGATGGAATAATCAAAATGAGCTTTCCTTCAAAATTGAGACAAAAGTCATATCAAGTACCTTTTGAAAGTCACTATGGACTATATCAAAATAGAACTTCTGGGAATCGTATATATGTATCAAGGCATAACAAAATATCCTTTGGAAGTCGAAAAATTGGCCATCCTAGTGGCTTTAAGAATAGGACTTCTTGGGGATCATATGGAAATCATATACTTGTTTCGTAAAAACCATGCCAAAAAGGGAGATTGGCTTTATATAATTATGTCAAATCATGCTAAAACAAGGAATAAGATTTACATACTTATGCCAAAGAAATACTAAAATAAAGTATAAGCCTTACATACGTATGCCAAAACATGCCAAAAGAAGGAAACGTTAGCTTTACATACCTGTTACGGGTTACTTCTTATCCCGTTTGTCTCGTCGTACTTTAAACCTAAGTAACATGGAAGCAATACAAGTATCAACAACCTTAGTCTTTTCAGAACCTTAGGTTACACACAAATATTTATAGAATTCATCTCCTTGCTCGCCTTCTCGACTAGTTCCTTAGTTAGTTAAAGAGTTAACGAAAATCGGGCAGCAATAATGTGCCCTATCCGAATTTCCAATTATACTCCTAATAGCTACAGACAATCAACAACAATAACCTTCAGCATATATATATATATAATTCACACCAATCTTATACCACATAAACTCCAAATGACTCGCTCGAAACCACGATACCAAAATAAGGTTTCTAGTTTCCGTTTTGCAAAACCTTTAACCGTACGAAGCGGAGGACCATGTGCCTACAACCGGCAGCTCCCACACCTCTTTTAGAATACTTTTAGGCCCTGCAACACACCATGACACACCTGCAACATCCCCCACACGCACAACGCCTCATTTCGACTACAATTTAACTATAGCAATTCCAATTTGGTTTATTTCTGACGTCAAGCATATTTATCATATTTTCACATTTACAGCAAATTGCACAACGTATAATATCCTCTATAATAACACCATAAACTCCAATTTAAAAGGAAAGGCCTTACCTTACGTTAAACTTGTCAAACTCGCCAAAACGATCAAAACGTGAAATCTGGACAGCCCACTGTCTTATATTGTCGCTTAGTTTCGGAGGGGTAATTAAGGGAAACAGGATTTGTGGCCTCAATGAAAGTTATAGACATGTGTATCAAGGTCACAAAAAAATTTTAATTACCCCTACAGCAATTTTTTACGAAAATATATGCCTAAAATACTCACAGCTGTCCGTGTAGGATTTCCAAAACAAATTCTGGGCAGTACCTCCTCTACACTTCATCACCCTTTTTCGCGAATCTAAAAGCAAACCTGGATTTAAAGGTCTAAATAAAAGTTATAGACCTATGAAATACCTTTCCAAAACATATTTAATAACCCGAAAATAAGATATACACAAGTAGTTATACCAATATTACTAACAACTGTCCCCTCCAAAAACGGGTCTATTCCCTAGCATTTTCTCTTTACGTTTCTCTTAGTTTTCCAAGTGAAGAACTGAAAATATGGTTCTGTAGGCATCTTAATATACATATATACACCTCCACGTAATTGAGGAACACCGTAGATAATTAATTCACGAAAGAAAAGTGAAGAACTTACCTTAATTTTCTCCAATTTGTGGCTGCTGTTGTGAGCTCTCTTTCTCTCACGTTTCTCTCTATAATTTGGCTGATTTTTGGACTTCAAATGACTTAAGAGTCATTAAGATACATATATAGGGTCCCTTATGAAGTGACACGTGTCATCCCCTAAGGGTGACACTTGTCAAACCCTTATTGGGCCACGGATCCATGCTTTCAAGGAGGGGCTGCCACGTGTCCTTGTGGACCCCACCTCCCAAGAAGGTGGGTCACCTACTTGCTTGAGGTGCTGCCATGTGTCACTCCTCCATTGGCTTCCACGTGTCATCTTTTCCCCTTCCTCATGGGTTTGTAATCTCATCTTATTTTAGGAGACTATGTAATCCATGCTACGTAAGCTTGGTATGTCCTTAAGCAACTCAAGTATGTAAGACGTCTAACTTGGTAGCTTACATAGGTAAATCGAGTCCTACGATTCATTTCTCAGCCTCCAACTCCTTTCGAATTTTTATAACCCTATTTCCAACCTTCCTTATTATGAAGCATTTCGTTCTCCTTTCCTTGGAGTTATTTGATAGCATTATAAACTATCCAACTCACATAACGATTTTTAAGAAACTTAAGAGCCTTCCCAGAAACTTGAGAAGCTTAAGAAGTATTCTAAGGTACCAAAGTATGGGGTGTAACAGTCATGACGTTTCTATATATATATAGCCCCTTCTTTTTGTTCTATCTTCGGAGGAGTTACCACTGATTGTATCAGGAAAGGGCATGAAAGATAACAAGGCTGCCATTTCATATTAAGATGCAACATACATCGCATAGATGGCATTGAACAAAATATACACACAACCCATACACATATGTCTACAGACCTCTAAGAGTATTAACTATATCATATGGCTGGTCAGGGCCCCGCCGTACCCCTAAACAAATAGTTATATACATTTGAAGACAAGTACGTAAAGCTAGGCTCCGACATAATGGAGCTCTTCCCAAAATTGCTGGCTGGAAATTCTAAGCTGACGGATCCCAAAAATATGTACCTGTACCTGTGGGCATGAAATGCATCCCCTCCGAAGAAAGGGGGTTAGTACGATATATATACTGAGTATATAAAGCATAACACCATATAAGTGAGATTACAGCAGAATTAGGGATGCAGGAAATAAGTATAACATTTAACAGAGTACTGCACCCATATCTTATAAGATAAAGTCACGTATACCATTGTCACATATTGTACCCAGCCCGCTCGAGGACTCGGTGTTACAAATACATCATTCTATAATCATAGGCATATATATACTGTTAGCGCTGTGGAACGTACAATCCGATCCATGCATATAGTAAGTTAGTGCCGAGGAATGTCCGTCTTGATCCCTATACATATAACACGTTAGTACCGAGAAATGTCCGGCCCGATTCCTACACATATAACACGTTAGTACCAAGGAACGTCTGGCCCGATCCCTATATATATAACACGTTAGTGCCGAGGAACATCCAGCACATTAGTGCCGAGGAACATCTGGCCCAATCCCTATACATATAACACGTTAGTGCCAAGGAACATCCAGCCCAATCCCTATACATACAACACGTTAGTGCCAAGGAACGTCCGGCCCGATCCCTATACATATAATATGTTTGTGCCTAGGAACATCCGGCCCAATCCCTATATAATATAACACGTTAGTGCTGAGGAACATATGGCCCGATCCCTATACATATAATTTGTTAGTGCCGAGGAACGTCCGACCCGATCCCTATATAATATAATAATGCATATATATGCATGTAAAACTTGGTAACATATCAAAGATCCCTCAAATATCATTATAAAGTATGTCCAAGAGCCTCTAGGTATAGGAGCTTACGCATTCAGTCACTATTCAGCATATAGAAGGCTCGAGGGTCGTAGTCCCACTAATTTAAGACCCTTACCATTCAAAAGTGAGTACAAGTCATGATTTATATCCAGAACCTATAAATGGAATTACCTCTATCTTATATCATATATCGTTCCACTTACATTAAGTCATTTCAAGAGAAGGAAGGGATAGGCTTTACATATACTACTTTTCATCACGTAAAAGGCTTACAAGACAATAACTCAACTATCGTAGGAGTTCTAACATGAAGAAGTGAATAAGATTTATGAACCATAGTCGGGGTTCTATGAATGGAATTATCCCCACAGTACATATACCAACCACTTATGGCTAAGACATGCCAGGAGAAAAGAAGAGATAAGCTTTACATACTCATCACTTCCTAACGTATGGAAGGCTTGAGAAGCCCTAGTTCAATCACTATAAAAGTGATTTCATCAAGAAGTAAGTAAGGACCATGGACTACGCTTGGCATTTATGAGTAGATTTACCCTCAACCTCATATCATTCATTACTTAACTTGAAGATATGCCAAAAGAAGAGAAAGATAGCTTTACATACCTCTTATCGATTGCTTTTAACCCGGCTTGTCTCGTCGTCCTATGGACCTATTTAACACGAAGGTAATACTAATATTAATAACCTTTAAATTTCCAGCTTCTAAATCGACAACTAAGAACCCATAGAAATCAATTCCTTATTTGCCTTTCTTGACTAGTCTCGACTAGTCTATTAGTTAGTTAAAAGTTAACGGAATTCAGGCATCATCTCCTCTATAACTTGCCCTATCCGAACTTCCCATTACATTTTGAATTAGTAAATCCAACCAACAACAACAACCAGAATCCAACACACAATTATACCATCTCAACATCACACCAAACAAGTCTCAAACAGCCCGCTCAAAACTATGACTCCAAAATACAGTTTTCAATCTTTATTTCGTAAAATCTTAACCACACGAAATGGGGTGTAATGTGGCTGCAACCAGCAGCAATTATAACCATATTTAGATATGTTTCCAGTCCTGAAACATCACAAAACAATTCCCAATACGACACTACAATAACAATGACACTAGTTACATTTTAAGCCACTAGAATATGTCAAAACAGTCCCTACACGACCTGCAACTTCCTTCAACCGTAACGTCCATATTTTCATGTTTCCAATCCATATTTATATATTAATAACATGTCCAAACCCTTAATTAAACGTGGGAAAATAAAATCACACCATACCTTAACAAACAGCTTCCCAAACTTGCTAAAAATTAGCTTCGAAAGTTCCTTAACGTGCTGAAACTTTAGCGGACTGTTTGTATCCTTTTGGTTCTGCTCCAAACCATAACTTTATATTAATAACCCCTTCATTTCATCAAGGTATACCCTAGATAATTAATTTACGGAATGAAAATCATAGCCTTACCTTGAAGGAGCCAATCCGTAGCTCTCTCTATGCCTTCAACATTTTTCTCTTCTTTTTTCCAAGGATAAACATGCTGAAATGAAATATATTTCAGCATAACATACATATATACACCTCCTTAGGAGGTGAAACATGTAATCCCCTAGGGGAGACACATGGAATCCCCTCTAAGGTTCCACCTCATCCATGCGGCCACTCACATGCGGCCACATGGCAGTGGGGTCTACCCCAAGCAGGTGTGTCACCTACTTGGTCCAAGTAGGTGAATCACCTACTTAGTAAAAGTAGGTGCATCACCTTCTTTCTTCCGAGTAGGTGCTACACCTCCTTCCATCTCTTCTATGGGTTCGTAATCTCATCTTACTTTAGGAGCCTATGCAATCCTTACTACGGAACCTCAACATGTATTCCAGTAGCTTAAGTATGTAAGACATCCCAGTTGGTAGCTTACATAAGTAAGTCAAGTCTCACAACTTGTTATTTTGGCCCCCAAGTTATTTCAAATCCTTACAGCCCTATTTCCAACCTTCACTCTTATGGGGCATCACGTCCTCCCTTCCTTAGAGTTATTTGATAATGTTATAGATAATTTGGGTCACAGGGAAACCTTTAAGAAGCTTAAGAAGACGTTCCAAAGCACAAGGGTACGGGGTATAACATCCTTCCCCTCTTTAGAATATTCGTCCTCGAATGTTAATTCTCATAAGATCCAAAAAGGATTTCAGGAATTCTCTATAATGGTTTCCATGTACAAGCCTTTGTCCACAGCTTGTTGAACCATGTTTGGGCCTATTAGTTTTGTTTTACCAATATCCAACCAACCAATGGGCGACCTGCATTTTCTGTCATTTAAAGTTTTGTATAGGGCCATCTAGATACTAGAATGATAGTTATTATCATAGGTAATCTCGAAAGGTAGTAGACAATTATCCTAGATACCTTTGAACTCAACTGTATAGGCCTACAACATATTGTATAGCATTTAGCTAGCAAGCTTAGTCTTTCCATCAGCCTGAGGGTAATATGGGGTACGAAGACCTATTTCTCTTCCCAATCTCCTCGTGGACTGATCTTCAATTGTTAACTGTAATGTGGGCTCCTTCATCTGAGACAATAGCTATGGGAACTCCATACAACCTCACTACCCTCTTGACCTATAACTTCATACAGTCTCAGCTGAATAGGTAATCCTTGATTGAAGGAACATGGGCTAATATTGGTAATCGACAGATAACATTTCATATAGAATCATCCGTCCATGGAGGGAAAAGTGAGTCTTGTATCCAAGGTTGTATTGTGGAATCTTCGATCTTGTGTATTAATTCTTGCCTTCTTTAGAGGACATCAACTGGTACCCCTACCCTTTTGGTTTTACTTTTTGCCCCTCAGAGTTGGCTACTGAGTGGTGTTGAAGTTCCCTCACACAACAACCTTCATAGTTGCCCTGTGTTTTGTCTATTATTAACTAGTATAATGTTGAAGGTCTTTGGCATACAAGTGCGCCATCTGTTAGTAACCAGCTACTCCTGTAGTTAGTAATGCAGGACCATAATATACCTTCTAGCGTCTAGATAGTATGCTCGGCCTATCCATTAGTCTGGGGGTAAAATGCTATACCGATATTCACCTAGGGTGCCAATCCCTTCTGGAATAATCTTCAAAAGTTAGCCGTAAATTGAACTTCCCTATCTAAGATAACAAATGTGGGAACTCTATGAAGTCTTACTATTTCCTTGTCATATAACCTTTCAGAATCTTTAGCTAAATGTGTCTTCCTAACCGGAAGAAAATGGGTTGATTCGGTCAACCTATCTACCATAACCCCTATGAACTCATACTTCCACAAAATGCGAGGTCAACCTATACTATAATCCATATAAACTACTTTTCATTTCTGAGTTAGGATTTGTATCCTCTGTAATAGGCTATCAAGCTTTTGATGCTCCATTTTTTTAAAGCTATCGCACAGTTTCTCTTTATTCAACTTGTAACACTCTACGCATATCCTACTACACTCTTACTCAGATCTTCCTTCTAGTTCTCTTACCACCCATCACATTGCAATCATATTGCTATTACCAACTTTTTTATATCAAGTAACCACTCGGTCTCATTCTTAGCATACCAATATTCGTAGGTTGCATACTATTCTTGTACCATTTGTAGAAAGTGCATGCAATTCTAGTCATAGTCTTTCCTACTCTAGGCTTACCCTACTCTACATGTGTCATTGCACTAACATGTACTTTCAGTCTCTTTTGGGTCACACTTGTTTTGTTGCCTTTGTATACCCTTAAAGTTCTCTCATATTCTATCATAAGAGAGATTTCTTATCCTTCCCTCTTTTTTCTACTTGTACATCATCATATTAGTAGCCAGTAACTTAGTTGCCAATATCTTGACATTTTGTCAAGTATAGCCTGGTTATCCTTTACAATATCTTTAAGTTACTCGTTATCATTCCTTTGTCGTATCCACCCCTTTTTTATGTGCCCATCCTTTGACATCATACTATTCAAGGTTTTTCCCAATAGTTCTCCGTACTGTCTCAGATATCATGTAGGCTTTCATTCATCTATTGTTGGCTTTTAGATCATGCTAGCTTATTCCAGCATGGGATCTCACTTTAAGTTTGAGTGTTTTCATTAACATATTGTATTATTGGTTGGTTTTATCTCACACTTGTATTTCTCTTATCCGCTTCCCCTCTTTAGGGTGTACCCATATACGAAACCTTAATACAATTATGAGGTGCTTAGAATCCTCAATATACAGTACCAAATCTAGTCTGAACACTGGTACTCAAGTAATATCCTTAATGTAGTGGTGCATTCAAAGCCACATTCCATTCATACTGATTCCAATCAGTAATTAGCTCGTGCTCATAACCGTTTCAAATTCTTTACTCAGGAGCACTTATATTGTTATGCCCCATACTTTTATACTGTGAAACACTTCTTAAACTTCTTAAAAGATGCCCTGTGACCCAGATTATCTACAACCTTACCAAATAACTCCAAGGAAGGGAGAATGTGATGCCTCATAAGAGAGAAGATTAGAAATAGGTCTAGAGGGACTTGGAAAGAGTTAGGGGGGGAAATAATGAGTCATGGTATGCAATCTATATGTATAATTTATCAACTTGGATGTCCTATGTACTTAAGTTACTTGAGTACACGTCGAGCTTAAATAGTGAGGAATACATAAGCTCTTAAAGTGAAAATGAGATTACGAACCCACGGAAGAGGAGAAAGGAGGCGTAGCACCTACTTGGAAGTAAGCAGATGATGCACCTACTTTGACTAAGTAGGTGATGCACCTACTTGGACTAAGTAGGTGACACACCTACTTGAGGTGGGTCCCACACTGCTATGTGGCAGCCTTAGAGTGGTGGCATGGATTGGTTGGTCCAATAGGAGGTGGACACGTGTCACCTTTAGGGGATGACACGTTTCACCTCTTCATAAAGGATATATATGTTTATTTTGATGAATAATTCATCTTAATATCACTTTTACACTTAGAAACAATAAGAGAGAATTAAGAGAAAGCTTGAGAGAACAAGCAAAGAGGAGCTACGGGTTTGGGGGCCAAGAAAGGTAAGGCCCGATTTCATTTTGTGAATTAATTATTTAAGGTATACTACGGTAATATAACGGTGTTTAATAATGAAAAATTTTGGTTTGGGGCAGCAAGGAAGGGTGACGAGCAGTCCACTACTTTTCAGCGCGGTTAAGGAACTTTCGAGGCTAGTTTTTGTAAGTTTTGAACAAGGTAAGTTCTTCCCTTTCAAGGTGGAGTTAATCATGTTGATATGGGGTGTACTAAAGGTTTTTAATGAAGTTGAAACTAGGAAAAATGTATAAGTATGCTTGGCGTTAGAAACAAACTAAATTAAAGTCGTTCTAGCAGAATTAAAGTTGTTAAGGTTGTATAGTGTTGTTGTGATTGTGGCGTTGTCTTTGGAGATGGTTTTATGGCGTGTTGAAGGGATGGAACATGGGTAAAAATAGGAATGGGTGCTTCTGGTTTCATCCACCTAACCCTCCATTCCGCGTGGTTAAATACTTTACGAATTAATGATTGAAAACCTTATTTTGGTATCGTAGTTTTAAGCGAGTCTTTTGGAGTTTGTGTTGTGTAATGTTGAAGTGGTTTACTTATACATGATCTGATGAATGTTTTTTTTGGTTGTATGTAGCAATTGAGTATGTATTTGGAAGTTCGGATAGGGAAAGTTATAGGGGAAATGCTGCCCGATTTCCGTTAACTTCTTAACCAAGTAATAAACTACTTGAAAAAGGCCTAAGGAAATGATTACTATGGATACTTGGTTATAGTTTGAGAAGATGGAAGGTTGAAGGTTATTAATGTTAGTATTACCTTCATTTTAAATAGGTTCAGGAGGCGACGAGGCAAGAGTGGTTATAATTACTCGATAAAAGGTATGTAAAGCCTATCTCTTCCTTTCTTTTGGCATGTCTTCAAGTTAAGTTATGTATGATATGAGCTTAGAGGTCATCCCATTCGTAAGTTCTATATATAACTCATGACTCGTACTACTCGTGAATGTTAAAGGTCCTATAAGAGTAAAAGTCTCTAATTACATAAACTATATGGCATCGCCTTGACACATGCTTCTGATGCTTGAGACTTCACTCGATATGATTTTTACTAACCGTTAAAGGGTACTTAAAATGACTACTACCCTGATCTTCAAGTGATGGTTCTCTTGATTACTCGGTTGGGCCTTGGATGGTAATTTAGTTACATATGATTATGCGCTGCCTTGCTCATGCATACTGTAATAAATCTTGCACTGAGTCCCGGGATGGCTATTATATATGTGTATACGATCATATGATATGTGGATCAGGCCATCATTCCTCGGCACTATTATTTGATATGTATGTATACGGATTGGGCCATCGTTCCTAGGCACTAATATATGAGATACGGGTCGAGCTATCATTCATCGGCATTACATACGATATATGGAGTGGGTCGTCATTTCTCGGCATGTATTTTCTATATACATAGATCCAGATGTACGTCCTATAGCGCTAATAATACATATATGCTCATGATGACAGTGATGATAGTATGTATGACTTTATTTTATAGATACAGGTACGGTGAATGTCTAAACGTTATACTTGCCTCTTGCATTCATGTTTTAACTATAACTTCTTTATAATATTGTATGCTTAAATACTCAGTACATATGTTTTACTGACCCCCTTTTTCTAGGGGGGCTACGTTTCATGCCCACAGGTGCAAACACAGGTTTAGGAAGTCCGCCAGCTTAGAATTCTGCTCAGCCAATTTGGTAGAAGCTTCATTATATCGAAGCCTAGTTTTTGGTACTGAACCTTGGTGTATATATTTACTTTCATTTATTCAAAGGTACGGCGGAGGCCTTTTCTCGCCATATGTTATCGTCACTACTCTTAGAGGTTACTAGACAT
This sequence comes from Solanum dulcamara, assembly GCF_947179165.1. NCBI lineage: Eukaryota > Viridiplantae > Streptophyta > Magnoliopsida > Solanales > Solanaceae > Solanum > Solanum dulcamara. The sequence continues at coordinate 57,802,050 of NC_077245.1, forward strand.
AGGAGTGGGTTGTGTATATATGTGTGCTTAATCGTGTTTGTATGAGGTATGTTTGGGATTTTCCCTCTATTGTGGCAGCCATGTTGGCTTGCATGTATGTACATAATGGGACAACCCCACATGCTATGATAGCCTCATCGGCTTATGTGTTATGCTGCCTGAATAATAAGTCATAGCCTCTCAGGAGATAGGTTGGGCTAATACGTGATCATTCGACAGGCTTACTTATAGTTTAAAGATGTATATGCGAGTGTCCAGCTTGGGAACCCAGTCACGGCCCATGGGGTTGGTCATGACAAAAATGGTATCAGAGCAATTCTTCCTCAGAGTAACTATAGACCGTGTCTCATAGAGTCTTATTTATCGGTATGTTATGCACCACACCCAGGCTACAGGGAATTTAGGATGTTGCCTTTCCTTCTTATCTTACATTGTGCGATAGAGATGCAATATTAAGATAATTTCTCCCTAACAGTTCATCATGTTTACAACAATGCCTCCAAGGAAGGCAACCACTGCCCAGAAGGGCAAGTCAACAGCAGGAGAAACTAGTCAGACCCCGAGAGTTACTAGGGCTCGTGCCTAGTCTATGTCAGGAATTGCACTGCAATCGGCGAGCTCTACTACACTGTAACCTCCAAAGAAGCCTAGAACAGCAGCAACTACAGATCCTGAAGCTCCAATGCTTGAGCCTCCAGCTCCACAGCCAGGGCCAGAAGATAGGTCTATAAGGGATGCAGTGCAACTATTGACTAGGATAATAGCAGGGCAAGCTCGAAGGCATGGGTTGGGAGCAGATGATGTTGATATACACAATAGTTTAAGGGTTCATGACTTCTTGATGTGTAACCCTCCAGAGTTCTATGAGTCGAGCCCTACAGATGACCCACAGGAGTTTATTAGACAAATGCAGCGCACATTAAGAGTAATTAGGGCTTCTAAGGCTGAATCTGTTAAGTTGGCTTTATATCAGTTATGTGACGTAGCCATTAACCGGTATGAGACCTGGAAATTATCAAGGGGCAATGGTGCTCCTCCAACAGTCTGGGATGAGTTCGTGGAAGCCTTTTTTGGCCATTTTCTACATTCGAAAATAAAACAAGCCAGAGTTGATAAATTCTTATAGCTGAGGCAGAATGGTAGGAGCATTAAAGACTATAGCCTTGAGTTTGACTCATTGGCAAGACATGCGCTCACTATTGTGACCAATATGGCTGATAGGGTATATCATTATGTGATGGGACAAGATCGTTACTTGGTTGATAGTTGTATGGCCATGGCTTCTCAACCAGTCATGGATATTTGTCGAGTACAAGCGTATGCAGGAGTGGAGGATTGGCACAGAAGACGTTAGCTCAAGAGAGATTTTGACAGAGGCCAGTGTAAGAGGACTGGTTATTATGGCGCTTTTTGAGGTAGGCAATCTCAATAGTATGGTAGATACCCTTCCCAGCCAGCCCAGAGTGCACCCTCACAATTCACAAGTAGGAGGTTTGATAGCACAAGGTATTCAGGAGCTGTTCAGATCTCTAGGGTTTCAAGCTCATAAATGAATAGGGATTTGCATCAGTTGAGACCATTTTTGCCTCGGTGCTCTCATTATGGTAGGTCTCATTTTAGGGAATGCTGGGTTGTTCGAGTTCTTGTTTCACTTGTGGTTGTCAAGGCCATTTTATGAGAGATTTCCCACTTAAGGGTTACCGAGGTGGTGCAGCCTAGCCTATTAGGTCAGTTGCTGGTTCTTCATCTTCGGTGGCTATGCTTCCTATAGGGCAGGGTATTCAGGTACCAGCAGGCCATGGTAGAGGTCGTGGTAGATCTTCCAGTTCTAGCGGCCCTGTAAATCGCATTTATGCCTTGGCTAGTAAACAGGACCAGTAAGCGTCGCCAGATGTGGTTATAGGTATATTATCAATCTGTTCCCAGGATGTATATACATTAATAGATCCAGGTTCCACTTTATCATACATATCTCCTCTTGTTGCGAGTCGAGTCAGAATAAAACTTGAATCAATAGATCCATTCGAGGTGGCTACCCTGATAGGAGATTCTATTATAGTAAAACAAGTATATAGAAATTGCTCAGTGGGTATAGGTAGTTGTCATACCATGGCTGATTTACTGGAGTTAGATATGGTGGAGTTTGATGTTATTATGTGTATGGATTGGTTATCTTCTTGTTATGCCAACATTGATTGTAGAAACAAAGTAGTTTGGTTCCATCTCCTGGACAAGCCAACTATCGAATGGTTGGGGAATACGACATCGCCGAGGGGAAAGTTTATTTTATACCTCAAGGCAAGGAAAATGGTTCAAAAGGGGTATATTTATCATTTGGTGCGGGTGCATGACCTGGAAACAGAGTTACCGACTCTTCAGTCAATACCAGTGGTCAATGAGTATCCAGATGTATTCCCAGATGAACTCCCAGGTCTCCCTCCCGAAGGGAAGATCGAGTTCACTATAAATGTGTTACTAGATACTCAGCCTATATCTATCCCTCTTTATAGAATGGCACCTGCAAAATTGAAGGAATTAAAAGAGCAGTTGAGGGACTTGTTGGAAAAATGCTTCATTAGGCCCAGTACATCACCTTGGGGAGCACTAGTACTGTTTGTGAAAAAGAAGGATGGGTCACTGCGAATGTGTGTTGACTATAGGTAGCTGAATAAGGCAATAAGAAATACTAAACTGACGGATCCCCAAAACGCATACTTGTACCTTCGGGCATGAAACGTATCCCCCCTCCCCCACGAAAAAAGGGGGTTAGTACGATTTATGTATTGAGTATATAAAGCATAACACTGTGTAAGTGATATTATAGAAGAATTGGGGATGCAAGAAATAAGTATAACATTTAACAGAGTACTGTACCCGTATCTTATAAGATAAAGCCATATATACCATCGTCACATATCGTACCCAGCTTGCTCGAGGACTCAGTGTTATAAATACATCATTCTATCATCATAGGCATATATATAATGTAAGCGCTGTAAAAAGTATAGACCGATCTATGCATATAGTAAGTTAGTGTCGAGGAACATCCGGCCCGATCCCTATACATATAACACGTTAGTGCCGAGGAACGTCCGCCTTATCCTTATACATATAACACGTTAGTATTGAGGAATGTCCAACCCGATCCCTATACATATAACACGTTATTGCCGAGGAACATTCAGCCCGATCCCTATACATATAATATGTTTGTGCCTAGGAATATCCGGCCCAATCCTTATATAATATAACACGTTAGTGCCGAGGAACATCTGGCCCGATCCCTATACATATAATTTGTTAGTGCCGAGGAACGTCCGACCCGATCCCTAATAATATAATAATGCATATATATGCATGTAAAACTTGGTAACATATCAAAGATCCCTCAAATATCATTATAAAGTATGTCCAAGAGCCTCTAGGTATAGGAGCTTACGCATTCAGTCACTATTCAGCATATAGAAGGCTCGAGGGTCGTAGTCTAACTAATTTAAGACCCTTACCATTCAAAAGTGAGTACAAGTCATGATTTATATCCGGAACCTATAAATGGAATTACCTCTATCTTATATCATATATCGTTCCACTTACATTAAGTCATTTCAAGAGAAGGAAGGGATAGGCTTTACATATACTACTTTTCATCACGTAAAAGGCTTACAAGACAATAACTCAACTATCGTAGGAGTTCTAACATGAAGAAGTGAATAAGATTTACGAACCATACTCGGGGTTCTATGAATGGAATTATCCCCATAGTACATATACCAACCACTTATGACTAAGACATGCCAAGAGAAAAGAAGAGATAAGCTTTACATACTCATCACTTCCTAACGTATGGAAGGCTTGAGAAGCCCTAGTTCAATCACTATAAAAGTGATTTCATCAAGAAGTAAGTAAGGACCGTGGACTACTCTTGGTATTTATGAGTAGATTTACCCTCAAGCTCATATCATTCATTACTTAACTTGAAGACATCCCAAAAGAAGAGAAAGATAGCTTTACATACCTCTTATCGATTACTTTTAACCCGTCTTGTCTCGTCGTCCTATGGACCTATTTAACACGAAGGTAATACTAATATTAATAACCTTTAACTTTTCAGCTTCTAAATCCACAACTAAGCACCCACAGAAATCAATTCCTTATTCGCCTTTCTTGACTAGTCTCGACTAGTCTATTAGTTAGTTAGAAGTTAACGGAATCTGGGCATCATCTCCTCTATAACTTGCCCTATCCGAACTTCCCATTACATTTTCAATTAGTAAAGCCAAGCAACAACAACAACCAGCATCCAACACACAATTATACCATCTCAACATCACAACAAATAAGTCCCAAACAGCCCGCTCAAAACTATGACTCCAAAATACGGTTTTCAATCTTTATTTCGTAAACTCTTAACCACACGAAAAAGGGTGTCATGTGGCTGAAACAAGAAGTACTTATACCCATATTTATACATGTTTCCATCCCTGAAATACCACAAAAAAATTCCCAATACGACACTACAATAACAACGACACTAGTTACATTTTAAGCCACTAGAATACGTCAAAACAGTCCCTACACGACCTGCAACTTTCTTCAGCCGTAACATCTATTTTTTCATGTTTACAATCCATATTTATACATTCATAACATTTAAAAACTACTAAAACATGGGAAAAGATAATACACCATACCTTAACAAACGACTTCCCAAACTTGCTAAAATTTAGCTTCGGAAGTTCTTTTACATGCTGAAACTTTAGCAGACTGTTTGTATCCTTTTGGTTCTGCTCCAAACCATAAATTTAAATTAATAACCCCTTTATTTCATCGTGGTATACCCTAGATAATTAATTCACGGAATGAAAATCGGAGCCTTACCTTGAAGGAGCCAATCCATAGCTCTCTCTCTATGCCTTCAACGTTTTTCTCTTCTTTTTTCCAAGGATAAACATGTTGAAATGAAATATATTTCAGCATAACATACATATATACACCTCCTTAGGAGGTGACACATAAAATCCCCTAGGGGTGACACGTGGCAGTCCCCTAGGGTACAACCTCATCCATGCATCTACTCACATGCTGCCATGTGGCAGTAGGGTCCACCCCAAGTAGGTACATCACCTGTTTGCTTCTAAGTAGGTTCTACGCCTCCTTCAGTCTCATCTGTGGGTTCGTAATCTCGTCTTACTTTAGGAGCCTATGCATGTCCCAGTTGGTAGCATACGCAAGTAAGTCGAGTCCCACGACTTATTATTTTGGCCCCAACTCATTTCAAATCCTTATAGCCCTATTTCCAACCTTCACTCTTATGGGGCATCACGTCCTCCCTTCCTTAGAGTTATTTGATAATGTTATAGATAATCTGGGTCATAGGACAACCTTTAAGAAGCTTAAGAAGATGTTCCGAAGCATAAGGGTATGAGGTATAATAGTCCACTGTCAAGACTACCTAGGGAGCGACATGTACACCGACTACCAGTATTGGAACTACTAGTGGTTGACCCTCCTGATCTTGAATAATCGGACCCTGATGTTGACCTGTGGTCTGTGCCCCCACTCTCATTTGAGAACCATGAGGTGTGCTTGGTGCACCCTGAGAAAGGTGTGTTAGTACACCCAATACCCTCGTCAAAGTATCCTGAAGTAAGGGAGACACAAACTCAAGAGGAACCTTATCGTCACCAGCCTCCATCTGTAGCTCTGGTGAAGCCTCTCTAGCACGACCTCTAACTGGTGTCGTTCCTAAGCCATGACCTCTAATAGGTGCCACTGCACGAGCACGACCTCTAGCTTGGTCCCTACCCTTACCTCTAATTGAAGTCTTAATAACTACGTCAGGGACTACTTCCCATCTACTATTAGAGATAGAAGCTCTGGTCCTCAATATCTGTCAAAATAACACGTGGTAGTGCAACACAGCATAGGTAACCACGCACGATAAGAAAACATGAGTAAAATGGAAGTTTCCTAACAGCCTTTATAGCCTATCAAAGATAAGTACAAACAGCTTCATACCGATCCTTGAGACTCTACTTAGACATGGCTTGTACACTGGTGAGACCTATGAACCTAAGACTCTGATACCATTTTGTCATAACCTAAACACAGGTGTGATATCACTCGTCTTTTCCACCAAGACAAGTCAGCCCAACCCAACTAAATGGTAAGAAATAATATGGAATTAACTAAATAAAATAGGTACACAAATGAGGAAGACTAGAGTAATCTCAAATAACCCAAAATTCGGGTTGTCATGTACAAGTCGCTAATAAATACAAAATTGAGAGATTGATACAAGTCTCATAACATTTATGTCTCTTAAGTAGAACAAAGCATAAATAAAGGGATAATAGCATTCGTCGAACGTCAATCAACTACCTCTTAAAATTTCATCGAATGCCTCAGATGAATAAAAGGAAAATCTAACTCATGATTCAGGCTTGGAACCTACATAAGTGTAAGAGCATGGAGTGAGCACCAACAACACTATACTCATAATGTAAACCAATAAGACAAGGTAAATCAAATAGAATGCGGGAACTCCTTTCATCCCAATCAAACCTCCATAAATACAACCTACACAAAAATCAGCCCAACCTAAAGTTTAAAGTACACAGTTCAATGTCACAAATAGCAAATCACAAGTATCACATTTATCAGGCACAAAAATCAAGTTCATCACATATAAGATAAAGAATTACCATACATAATAAATGATCAGGCATCAATAACACTCACCAGTAATGACCTCGGCATCAAACACTTACTGAAAATGACCTCGGTATTCCACACTCGTTAGAAATAACCTTGGTACCACATACTTGCCAAAAATGACCTCGGAATCACACACTCATTGAAAATAACCTTGGTACCACACACTCGCCAAAAATGACCTCGGCACCACATACTCGCCGAAAATAACATCGGCATCACACACTCACCAAAAATGACATCGATATCACACACTCACCGAAAATGACCTCTACATTAAATCATGTCCATCTCATTTTTAAGAACTAAATACAAATCGATATGTTCACACAATAATGAGGCAATGACATGTTCAAGAAATTCACAATCATAATTAAGCTATCAAAGCATTCCATTAACTACACATCAATATCAAGATCAAGATAACTCACACTTTTCAATACAACATTAGCAACATATTATCTTTTCATTAATCAAGGTTAATTTATGTGAATAAATAACCCATCACCTCATTTCCATTACTCCCTAATATATACAAGAAACAGAATTCAAGAATTCTATAAAATTTATTGAGTTTTATAAGTTCACTTACCTTAATCAAACAAAATCAATCCAAAACTTAAGCTTTCTGATAATTCTCAACTACACCTTTACGATTCAAAGTGTAGGCGTTCGCTAGCAATATAAATCCAATGTGTAAGGTCGTGGTTGAATCCCACAAAAAATAATGTGTAGGTAATTGAAGAAATAAAGAATTACAAGCCCCTAGTTTGAATTCGAAACAAACACTACAATTATAATATGAAGATTTTAGTAATAATTTAGGACAAGGGAAAGGGAACACGGATACGAGGGCAAAGGCCTTTCTAAGGAAGGAATCAAAGGAAATTTGGTGAATTGGAAATCAACTCAATATTGTCAACCATCAATGGATAGGCAAGGATCAATCAATCATATGAAAAGCATCTCTCGATCACTAGTCATCTATCTATGCTAGTTCTCTCGAGCCTAGACAAGGGTACTAACACAACTAATCTGATCACTAGAAAAATCTTCTCTCTCAAGCAAGATTACAACTGGTATGTTCAAATCAACAATCAATGGCTATTTTCTAATTTAACCACTCCAAATTACCCACACGGGCTAACATAAAGATGTAATATAGATATTTTTGCAACCATAAATCATAAATGAAACATGTCAAATTAACAATGCCCATATTGAATTAACAAATCATGAGCTAATACAAAAACCCAAATCCAATTGTGATAATTATACCTACAATGCATGCAATACAAAGCAAAAAATGAAGAAAGGATGAAAATAGTTACAATTAAGAGTTCAATCTCCAATATGATGGAGAATTGTAGGAAACTTGCAATGAAAACCTAAGCCCAAACTATGGAGTGTTCTTCAAGGTGTTCTCTCTATGTGTGATGTATAATCATCTCAAAAATGTTGCTAATGAGTGTATAATGTAAATTTGGGATCAAATTATGAAGTTCCAAAACTGTTCCTGTGCTTGATGCTTTTACTCATCACTGTCGCGATGGTTGACCACGATCGTGAAGTCAATGCTGACTAAGATATCGTGACTAGTCTTCACGCGATCATGAAGAGTTAACACTTGTCGACTGCGATTGCGATGCATGGTCTTCGCCATTTTTGTGCCAGATCCTTTTTTTTAGTTTTTGCTTCTTTTTCCCTTGTTTTCACTTGATTTCTTCCATTATTCCTCAAAGCAACTAATAACTCCTTATCCTGCACAATATGAAGAAAATCACATCAAAAACACATACTTTCGCATAAAAAGACAAAATCATGAGTTTAAATAACTCCAAATGAGTGAACATCACCCACTCATCACTTTTCCCTTTCAAATAGAAGATAAATCACCACAATCTAGTCAAATAATGGTCATAATAAGAATTTAAAACTAACAACACCAATTTTCCAAAATTCGGACAAAAGAGTCAAAATGACTCAAAAATCATATTATGAAAACGATGTTTACATTTGAAAATATTTACATGAAAATGTTACTTAAATAATTTAAAATCATAAGTGAAAATCATTTCAAGTAATAGGGATGTATTTAACTCATAATCACCATTTTACCATAAAAACTCAAGTTCTTGAAATCCTCAAAAAAATTTCAATCAGAATCCCAATTCTTGATGTTAAAATCACTATGGATAATGGAGAATTGAAGTTTTAGGATAAAAAATCACTTACACAATAGATTCACCACAAAAATCTCCTAACAAGTTGCCTCAAGATGTGTTCCAAGACTCAAAAATGAAAGAAATGGGATTTAATCCCAAAATTCAGGCCAAAAACTCCCCTCAGACTTCGCTTTCGCAACTCATACTCACTTTTGCGAATATCGCAAAAGAGATTCCTGCACAAATGAAGGCCCCTCGCTTTTGTGGTGGTTATTCACTAAAACAACCAAACCTCGAAAAAGTGATGCCTGTAAGCACCAGAACAAAGTAAAGAAAAGAAAATTAGCCAACACAAGTCTCCGAAAGGACCTTTGGGATTTGTTCGGATCTCGTACACATAAATTATTCATGTTATCCCCACTAAATTAAATATTCTGAACTCAATGAAATCATTAAAATTCAGATTCGAGGTCGCCTTGACCTGAAACTCATTTATTCGTAACTAAACTAACATAAGACTCATAAATACCAAAACAAGTTTGGGACCTCTAAAAAATCAACCAAGACCTCATTAAGGCCTAAAATCAGCCACTGAATCCAATGAAATTATTGAAAATTAATTTTGAATGTCTAAAATCCAGTTGTTGACCAAAGTCAGCTCAAAAGCTAAAATCTCACCAATTCTTCTTATTTTTCTATAAACAAAACATGGGGTTCCCTCCTTTATAATCCCAAAGTACTCAACTTTCTCTCAGCTTGTTCTTCTTCGTCTTCTTTCCTCTTAGCAACAACAAGTAAAGAGAGAGCTAGTAATTTTTCCATGTTAACTGCATATGTTATAATCCATGTTAAATTTCATAGGTCAGTTTTACACGATTCTTAAGATGAGTTTTAGGGACAATTGTAGTCATTCCAACTTAAGATCTCAATACCATGATACAACTCCAAATTTGAAACTGACACTTCTCTTAGATACAAATATATTTGACGAATATATGTTATATCAATGAATACAGTTTAATACAAATAAGTTGATACAAATTGTATTTGATACATACATGCTAATACATGTGATACATACAAGCTGATACATGTTGTATCTCTTGTATTCATTTACAATACATAATGCAGAAAATGCAGGCTAATATAAGTTGTATCACTTAGATTCATTCGCTATTATATCACTTGTATTCATTTGTGCTATATAGAAATACATATTGTATTGGTTGCATATAGGTCCTCTTGTAGCACTTGTATTCATTCATGATACAGAAATACATGGTGTATTCAATATATACATGTTGATGCAAAATTATTGTTGATACAACCATTAGACTGAAACAATTGATAAAGTTTATTCAAGTAATCATTTTTTCTTTCTATGTATTCATTCCATGCAGTGTTTTAAAAGATGGGGACGTGAGACGAGACGTTTTACTTAGTACGGGTCAAGGCGTAATCTTTAAATTTTTTAATTATGAAAATACATCTATAGTTCAAAATAATTAAAATCATAATAATGGAAACTCATAAAAAATAAAACTTCTAACATGATTTTACAAGTATAAGCAATATAATGATATAAAAGTTATTATAAGATGCAAATCAACTCTAATATCTTAACTTTCAAATAATAAAAGAATCATTATTTTTTAAAATATGTTACTATTATACTATGCAATTTACCTCCCTAAAGATATAATCAATAAAATTTATTAGTATTAAAATAAAAACATCACTCCATCGTGAATAAAAATAAAATTATTTTCAAATAGAGAAATAATGAGATATGATAACTTTGAGACATATGGCAAAAACATGAAGACCAATAATAAGTGAGGATATAAAATTTAGCGATGTATTTTTAAGAGAAATGTTAAGTAATATTCACCCTCATGGTGTTACCAAATAGTACATATACAATACCATGACTTGTTATCATCCTGTTTCTACAGATGGAAAACCTATTAACTATCATTCATTTATTAAAAAATTATGAGGGTCAACAATGTTAGGCGAGCCCCGAGCATTGGGTATTGAACATATTTAGGGCATACAGTCAGGTGCTTAAGGCATAAGTCTCATAGAACTAAGCCCCACACATGAGTCTTGGGATATTTTCACAGAGCCCCGAGGCGAGTCCCAATAATGCCTTTTAAAACACCGATTTGATGTATTTTAAATAGAAGTCCTATTCTTCCCAACCAAATAAGCACTTTTGCAAAGTTCACCTTCCTGCGGTCAAAACAAGACTTACGAATAACAATCAAACCTTACCAGGGAAAGGGACTAGACTATAGAGCCTAATTAAAAATAATTCGGGCTTATTTTTTCAATTCACATCTATGAGCGAGGATTTCTCTATTTCTTACTTGCATCATATAATTAATACAAACACATAAAGCAAAATACACCCATTGAAAGACAATTGTGTAAAGGATGTTTTAAACAAAATTAAGAGAAACATGCATATATCAAATGCAAAATGAGTATCAAAAAGAATAAAGAAAAAAGGAGAAAATATACAATTGATACACACAAACCAAAATACAAGAAAAAGGCTAAAAAGTGAGTAAATAAAGCAGGAGATTGTAAGACTCGAAAGTTAGAAAGTTGGAACAAAGGAAATGTTCAAAAATATTACTGGTGTAGCTTTCTATGAGCCAGTCTACGGGCCGTAGAAAGACTTATGAACCGTAGGATGATCTCATAGGTAAGGTCTTGAAGTTGGGGGAAATTGGCTAAGTGTTGGGTTTGGTTATGAGTGGAGTCTACGGACTATATAAGGTCCTACGGTCCATATAAGGTCCTATGATCCATAGATAAGGATCGTGGGAAGGTCCCAAGGAAAAGGCAATTCCAATAGCTGTTATGTTCCACGAGAGGTTTTACATACCATAGAAAGTCTTACATGTCATAGTATGGCTCGTAAGGTGAGATTCAGAGAAGTAGTTTATTAGAATTTTTGGAGTTGTGTAGGACGAGAGGGTTTGACGACCCGTAGGGTCTTCGATGACACATATACCAAGTTTGTAGGGTCATAGTGCCAATTCCAGTAGCTCTGGATGTTGGACATGGTTCTATGAACCTTTTTTTAACAAACCATAAGAAGACCTTACAGACTGTAGGTCTCATCCATAGGTTTACTTCGACAGAATTAATTCAGGGCTATTTTGGATATTTCTCATTTTTTTAACTCCTAAACTATGTTATTTTGGACTATTTTGAACGATCTATATCTACCCAAATCCTTCAAACTTTCCCCACCTCCTCACAATCTCTTAAAAAATTCCTAAAGCACTCAAAGGTTTTCTCTAAGTCTTTTTCCTCAAGCCAAGCTAGAGTTTCAAGAAGTCAAGTCTCCTCTCAAGATTGATACATAAAATAATTTTTGATTTAATTAATAATCATATAAAAAAGATGATATTTTAGTCATTTGCATATTTTAGGACTGATTTCAGCAACTTATATGGGGATTTCATCGATGGATCTTCTTCCATTCATAGAATCCCAAAGAACCCTCTACTTTTTCCATGAAATTCAATCAAAGTTTCTAGGATTTTGATAATCTTGCATTGGATTAATTCAATTATGCTTTTTTTTAATCCCAATGTTATTATTATGCATACATTGATCTTAATTATATATTTTTAATGATTTTCACATGAATCCATTCCTATGACTATTTTATGATTATGATCCATATTATGAAGCCATGCATGCACTATGATTTTTATGAACTGTGATTTAAGGATGCTTTTAGATGAAGTATCAATATGAATTTTATGAACATCTTGTCATGATTAGGATGATTTACATAAATATCTCTTATGAATTGATTATGTTATGAATTATGATATGTTGAAAGTAGCTATTCTTATGAACTTCAAGTATGTTATGATAAATTTAGTATTACGAGATTCTTACCATCTTCTAAGATTATGATATGTTCATATTTATGTATGTTATTCCGTTGAGAGCATTACCTAGCATCGAACGGACTTTGGGATGGAGGCACTTTCATTAGTAGAGGTTGGGTCTCTAGAACCAATTCCTTCGTCCCATAACTACATGCCACCATAGGAGAGAGGTCTATCCATTAGTTGATGATTGATCCCTTATAGCTAAGTGTATCCACTTAATCGATGTTTATGGTCCATACCTTGGAAAGTAGGACAACCTCTTTCTGTATGGGAAAGACACTGGACTCTATGTTATAGCTCACATAGTTTATTATGGTTAACGGTATCTCTCACTATGATTCATGATTTTTACTACGTTATGTTCTTATTAAGACTCTCTTATGATTTTCCTATAAATATTTCATTGACCATGTTTTTATGCTTCTAACAATGCTTTAAAGGATTTCATTATGTTTTAACATGGTCATTGCAATATCACATTTCATGTCATGCATTGCACATTCTCCATACTTAGTATATCTTATAGTACAAACGCATACACTTTTGCCTGTGTCGTTTCATAATATAGGTCACGATGCTCCTACCCATTCTCATCGCTAGTACAGGTTTCTATTGGCATTGTTTGATTGGGGAATCCTCATGCTTCGAGGTGTAATCGCTTATATCTTTCATTTAAGACTAATTTCACTTTCAGAAGTTTTGGGTGAGCTAGGGCTTGTCTTATGGCCCCGCCTATGGTAGTAGAGGCTTATCATACTAGACTATTATGTTTTTTTCTTTTCTTTTAGATGTTATATTTGGATTCGCTCTTATCAAGACTTTTATTTTGAGGCTTATCTTCCGCATTTCTCTTATGTTGATTTTATGTTATCCTAAGACATGCTATGTTATGCTAAGAGGCTTATTTAAGGTCTCTCGGATCCTATTCATCATATCACATCTTGGGGGTATCTCGGATCATGGAAAACTTGGTATCAGAAATAAGGTTCAAGTGTCCTAGGGTGTCTGAAAAAGCAGCATCAAGTAGAGTCTTGTTCATAGGTGTGAAGCGTGCCACATTTATGAATGAAAGGCTATGAGGCATTTAAGAAATTTCACTTCTTTCATCACTCTTAAGTTGTGCGATAGAGTTGAACTCTATAAGATTTTCCTTTTAACTCTTCTTCTTTGTGTTACAAAACTATGCCTCCAAGAAGAGCTTATACGAGAAGCAACTTGAATGTGAATGAAAAAGAGGAGCGCCAAGCACCTCAAGCTTTGATTGGCCCATTGGTCGAGCAAGAGGTGGTAGCTCTCTTGAATCCAAATGAGGGTATGGAAGCTACAAGATTTCGTAACTTCACAAGGATAAATCCTTTGGAATTTCATGGTTCAAAGGTGGATGAGGATCTACAAAAGTTCATTGAGGATATTCAAAAGATTGTGGATATCATGGGTGTAACTTCGATAGAGAAGGAAAAGTTATCCGCGAATCAATTGAATTGAGTGGCTCAAATTTGGTTTAACCAATGGAAAGAGGAAAGGGCTATGGGTGAGGATCCCTTGGGTTGGGTTGAGTTCAAAGAAACTTTTCTAGACTGTTTCCTTCCCCTAGAGTTTAAGGAGGAAAAAGTACAAGAGCTCATAAATTTGTGATAATGCAACTTGAGTGTGAGGGAATATTCTTTGAAGTTCACACAATTGTCTAAATCTGCTCTGACTTTGGTGGTGGATTCTAGAACTTGTATGAACAAGTTTGTCTTCGACATTTTGGACTTAGTTATCAAGGAATATAGAACCCCATTGTTGATTAAGGAGATACATATCTCGAGGTTTATGAATCATGCTGAATAAATTGAAGAGGAGAAGCTTAAGGAGAGGACTAGAGAGTCCAAGAGAAAAAGGACCAATGGTGGGGACTTTTTGTATTTGAGGCCCGATAATGGAGGTCGTTCTCAGTTTAGGCAAAAGTACTCCAATTAAAAATCTTTTAGTGCATCAATTCAAAAGTTCAAAAAAGATAGGATGTCTAACCCTAATTCTCAAGGAGGAGCTCCTAGAAGTTAGACTTTTTTCACTTGCTAGAAGTGTGGGAAGAATCATTTAGGGAAATGCTTAGCTAGTACAGATGGTTGTTTAAAATGTGGTAAGATGGGACACAAGATGAGGGATTGCCCTTCGCTTGCTAGCAAGAGTAGAGAGGTTCGCTAGAAGACTAAGATTATTTCTTTGGGTCACCCGGCTCAGTAGGGTACTTCATCAGATTCTGTTGGTGATCAGTGCCAGAATAAGTTTTATGCTATTCATACTAGACAAGATTTGGAGGATTCTCCGGATGTGGTTATTGGTATGTTATGAGTATTTTAGTTTGATGTTTATACTTTGTTAGATCTGGGAGCAAACCTTTCTTTCGTGACTTCATATCTTGCAATGAAGTTTGAAGTTGGTCCAAAAATCTTGTTATAGCCTTTCTCAGTCTATACTCCTGTTAGTGATTCAATTTTAGATAAACGGGTCTATAGAAATTGTCCGATCACAATTTTTCAAAAAGTCACCTTAGATAATCTTGTAGAGCTTGATATGACTGACTTTGATGTTATTCTTGGTATGAATTGGCTTCATGTATATTATGCCTCTATTGACTATAGAACTCACATGGTTAAGTTTCAATTTCTTAATAAACCCATCTTAGAGTGGAAAGGTAGCAATTTTATGGTTAAGAGTCAGTTTATCTCATGCCTTAAAGGTTGGAAAATAATTTATAAAGGTTGCATCTATCATCTTGTATGGTTTACAGATACAAATTCTGAAACTCCTACTCTTGAGTCAGTACCTGTTGTAAATGAGTTTCCAAAATTATTTCCTGATGATCATCTTAGTATTCCTCCCGAAGGAGAAATAGACTTTGGTATTGATTTTCTCCGAGATACCCAACCTATCTCTATTAGGGGTGTGCATTATTCGGATTAAACTGAAAAATCAAACTAAATTAAACCAAATTTTAATTTAGATTGGGTTTTTGGTTTTATGGTTTGGTTTCAGATTAAAAGTTTACTTTTAAAATTTTTTGGTTTGGTTTCGGATTTAGAAAAAATAAAAACTGAAAAATCAAAAAAACCAAATTATTTTATGCACATATATATAACTAATTACATATATAATATTTAGGTTAATAATTAAAGTTATAATTAACCACTTTTATCCTCTCTTTTTTAGTTAGATAGTTTTTATCAGGTAATTTACCGTATTAGGATATTTAGGTTCGAGTCATTGGCCATTCTTGTTTCACTTAGTATTGTGTTTTAAAGATTTACTTGTGACTTATTTTAGAAAGTATATTTAAGAGATTCAATATTATTACTTCTCATTGTATGTAAATTTTATTTTTAAGCATGCAAATATAACGTTGATTATGCTATTAATTATTGACGTAATCAAATAGCTGAACCCAAAAAAACCAAAACAAAAAGAGAAAAATAGAACCAACCCATTTTTTTGGTTTGAATTGGATTACACTTTTTCAAAATCGAAAACCGAAAAACCAAAATTGAATAATACAAAACCGAACTGAAAAACTGAATGCACGCCTCTAATCCCTAATCCTCCTTATAAAATGGCTCCAATGGAACTTAAGGAGTTGAAGGATCTGTTAAAGGACATGTTGGATAAGGTCTTAATTAGACCGCATATCTCTCCATGGGATACACCAATTCTCTTTGTTCGAAAGAAGGATGGTTCCCTTTGTATGTGCATTAATTATCGACGGTTGAACAAGGTCACAATCACGAATAAATATTTCATCCCAAAGATTGATGACTTGTTCGATCGACTTCAAGGTGTTAGTTACTTTTCCAAGATTAATCTTCGATCGGGTTATCATCAGCTTAGGGTGTGAGAATGTGACACTCCGAAGAGGAATTTTAGAACTCGTATGGTCACTTTGAATTTTTTGTAATGTATTTTGGGAAAATAAATGCTCCCGCAGCTTATGGATTTGATGAACAGGGTGTTCAAGCAATATTTGAATATATTCGTCATTATGTTCATTGATGATATTGTGATCTATCCCCAAGTGAGGGTGAGCATGCTGATCATTTGAGGATACAAGTTTTCAAACATCGTTAATTATTTGCTATATTTGGCAATTATGAGTTTTGGTTGAGATTGGTTCCGTTCTTGGCCATATTTTCTCCGGTGATAGTATTAGAGTTGATCCTAAGAAGACCAGAGAGGTCAAGAATTAGCCCAGACCTCTTTCTCCCTCAGATATTCATAGTTTCTTGGGTCTATCTAGTTATTATAGAAGGTTTCTGGAAGAATTTTCCTCTATTGTTTTGCCTTTGACTACTTTGACTCAAAAGAAGGTGAATTTTTAGTGTTCTGAAGCATGTGAGAATATTATCGAAGAGTTGAAAGACTGACTCACTTATGCCCCAATCTTGACTTTACAAGAAGGATCTGATGGTTTGGTTATGTATTTTGATGTCTCGAGGGTTGGTCATGCTTGTGTATTGATGCAAAATGATTAAGTGATAGCATATGCTTTTAGGCAACTTAAGGTGCGTGAAAAAAAATACCTAACTCATGACTTGGAGTTAGCGGCGGTGGTGTATGCTTTGAAGATTCGAAGACACTATCTCTATGGTGTTCATATGGATGTATTTATCGATCATAAGAGTTTCCAAAATATGTTCAAGCAAAAGGATTTGAACCTTCGACAAAGGATATGGCTTGAGTTCAAGGGAGTTTTCTCTATCATCCGTAAAAGGAAAATGTGGTTACCGATGCTCTTAGTAGATTGTCCATGAATAGTGTTGCCCATATTAAGGATGAGAAAAAAGAGTTGTTTCATGACGTGCATAGACTAGCTAGTTTGGGTGATCGCTTGGTTGATTCTGAGGAGAATGGTGTTATTGTACAAAAGTATTCAGAATCGTCTCTTGTGTCGGATGTGAAGGCAAAACAAGATAGTAATCCGACCTTAGTTGAATTGAAGAAAACGGTTTCCGAAATAAAAGTCATAGAGGCTTTCTCTGAAGCAGGAGATGGTGTGCTTCATTACCAAGGTCGATTATATGTTCCCTATGTTGATGACTTGACGGAAATAATATTGTCCAAAGCTCATAATCTCATTATTTTATTCACTCGAGATCTACCAAGATGTATTATGATTTGAGGAAGGTTTATTGGTGGAATGTCATGAAGAGGAATTGTAACGACCTTGCCCATCTTTACTAAAACCATCAGTAGTAAAAGCATACGAATATCATTCATCATAATATTAGGATCAACTCCTTGGTATGCGATTGTGTTAGTTGTGAATTAAGATCGTACTATGCTCCTATCTCAAAGTTAAGTTGAAAGAGTCTTTCCGATTTAGTTTTGGACATGAGTTTAAAATGACCATATCTCTTAGCCTATAATGAATTAGGTGGACCATAACCTATTAAATTAAATTACTATGAGTATTCTTTCTAATGCCACCAAATGTTACTCATTTGGAGTTTGGAGTAAAGGTTTATGCCTATTTTATTGGGTACTGTCGGAGTTGGGCTGCTAGAGCGGGATTCGATGGGAAAGAAGCTAAAAAGGTCGAACTTTTACTATCTCAACTTTCCCCTAAGTGACAAAATAGATGAAGTTTACCCTATAATCCCCAAAGAAGCTTCTCTAGTCCTAGAGAGAAGGTAAGAAGAGATTCCTAGCGCAAGAAAGGCTACAACCCACGAATTTCAGGCCCGTCTCCATAGATTCTACTTCGAAAAGTCAGAGATCGTGCTATAATCCTTCTACAATTGCTTGAAAACTAGGTAGGATAGATTTCTTAATTAAGTATTTATAAATTCATTCTCATTGCTTAATATAATATAAATTGATGAAAGATTTCATGCCTAGTCCTTCGAGCGCGGAGTCTGGATGATTAAATGTTGTCAATTGTTGTTTATAGTGAGAATATATATTCTGTATCATGATCATAATTTTACTATTGATAAATGTCCAATATTTGAATATTAACCTTGGTGAATGTGTTTAGAATGTCAATGACTCTTGTGAGATTAAGTGTAGACAATTGTTGGGTCATAACGAAATCCTAAGACTTGAGAATTATGGGCTATTGATGTATAAAGAGGGATGTATTTATATAAATAACTATGTGTGTTTATACTGATTATTCCCTGTGAATTACTTGAGTAATATGAATCATGTAATAAAGGGTGAATGTAAATGACTTAGTATTGATAGATCTCTTGTCATGAACCTATTTGATTACATGTGGTGGTAGGTTATGGTTTAGTTTATATCACAGAGAGACCGTTAATAGTGATTGATATGTTGTTGTGATTGGTCTACAATTTCAAGACTGTGAAATCTATAATCTTGAATTTCTCTACTAAAAGTGATGCCTTGAATAAAGAATATTTTATGAAATATTGTTAATGAAGGAAAAGATAGAATGAAACCAATGAAATGACTATTTATGAATAATTGCATGCAATGAATCTGTTACTTTATTGTGCAAGTATGTGAACTATTCATTGTGGACTATGATTGTGGTTCTTATTGTAATACTAGATCGGGTATCATGTTCAAACATATATTTTGGATCGGATGTCATGTTCTGTCACATATATATAATCGCTTGTCACGTTTCGATACATATATTGGATTGTGTACAACATTTTGACACATATTATCATGACCCGACCTAGGGCCTAGTCATAACACGTTGATCAAAACCCCAAAGGTCTCCAACCAAGCCTCTTTTACATATCATAAGCATATATAAGGTAAAATAAAATCGAAAACATCATAAGAGAGTCTAAACTATGAATAGAAATTTAAGAACGTCACATGACAACATAAACTAGAAATATTTATCTAACTAGATGCCTCTACTCATGAATATGGGAAGGGACTAAGACATGTCCCTATCATACCCTCACTATTAAACATAGAAAAAGTCTATGAAAATAATAACTAACTAGATAACTAGTCCCCGATAAATAAGGACTCACCACAAACACCGCTGGATAAGAAAGCTTAACTAGCCACGTAGATGAGTATGATCTTCAACCTCAACCCCTAAATTATGAGACAATGTAGGAAAAAAGTATGCATTATTACGTTGGAATGTACTAATTATGAGGGCGTGACATGTAACGTAAATCATAAAATTCAATGGTCAAGTAAAACACATGATAAGATGAGATAAGTAAAGTCATGAGAAAATCATATTAACCAAAGCATTTAAAAAGAATAATTTAAAATCATAGCATACATAAGAGATCATACATATGTGGGATAAGAACAATACCCGACAATAAGACCATGCGAGCTATAATATAGAATCCCATTGTCTCCCCATACAATGAAGAAAAAAGGGAATCTACTTGCCAATGTAGACTCTACCCCATTAGGAGGGTCATACATACGCTATATGTGGATCCAATAGCTAGGTTGTGAAGGTAACCTACAGTGGCACGTAGTTTATGGGATATGAGGCTGCTACTAAGGCTTTTGATAGGGCCCCCACCTCAAGTCCACTAGGTGCTAAGTCAAATCCCACAGAATACATGCATTGCATAGAAATCATAATTGCATATATCATAGTCATGATCATAGGTTTGAAATCATAGAGTAGCTCATTTTTATAACATACTTGTAATATGAGAATTGTCCTTTCATTATTACAATCATATTTGCATAATTCATATTGTTAGGCCTTAGGTCACCATATAGGGCCCTAATCACCTTTTAGGCCTTAGGTCACCACATAGGGCCCTAAGTCACCTTACTTCATAACTTGAATGAAATTCATACCTTGAACTTAGAATAGAATTCAATTGCATAATCAATTGACTTTGAAAATCATGTAATTGACTTGAAAACATGCATGATCATAAACTTTATATCAGCCCATACATAATCCATATAGATAATATCCCTTGGAAGTATAATTCAAAATACTCATAATTTACATCATGAACCCTAGAGATCAAAATAGGAGAATTCATGGGAAAACTCTTCAATTTAATGCAATAACCATCAATTTATATTAAAATAGACTCATGATCATACTTTGAATAATAATTCATGCAATTGAAATAGAGATCATAAA
The DNA here is from genome assembly GCF_947179165.1 of Solanum dulcamara. Classification (NCBI taxonomy): domain Eukaryota; kingdom Viridiplantae; phylum Streptophyta; class Magnoliopsida; order Solanales; family Solanaceae; genus Solanum; species Solanum dulcamara. The sequence continues at coordinate 57,822,950 of NC_077245.1, forward strand.
ACCCATAAAATACCATACTTTAATTTAATAGAAAATCTTGAGAAATTAATTGGGCTTCATGGATGAAAGAATCCATGAATCAATACGCATATATCTTAAGTGAGAACACCAAATAATTTGGAAGAACTTGAGAGTTTTGATGGAGAGATTGAGTGAATTTACTTGAAGTCTTCAATGGAGCCCTTCAGAGTCTTTTGTAGAGAGAGAAATATTTCAGTAGTTGAATTGTAGAAGAATGAATAGAATTAGAGGTTTAGGTCAATTTATAGAGTTTAGTTAGGTCCTAAAAATATGTACGTTTATTGACTAACAATTAGGAAAAAGTCTAAAGTGCCCTTCATCAAATAAAATCTGAAAATTAGACCCAGAACCCTGCTGGCGCTAAAGTGGCGCGCCGCGCCAAAGGCCAAACTACTATAGCTAGTTTTAGGCTCTCTGTTGGTGCACCGCGCCAAGCCCATAAACTACTACTGCGGTAGTCTTTGGTAAAATAATCATAACTTTTGAATCCAAACTCAAAATGAGGCAACTTGGAGGTGGTAGAAAAAAGACTCAAAGATCTTTAATTTGATAGGTCATGGAACACCTAATTCCATATATAATAGGAGATATGGGCATTTAAAATTGACCCTATTTCGGACTCATACAAAAACTTAGCCGATGGAAATTCTTTAGACTTGGCTTGGTGTTACAGATCCCTTATGACCCGAAAACACATCCTATAAACTTTAAATACGTAGGAATTAATCCTATCTCATATGTAAAATTAGAATTCGATGAGTTCAAGCCTATACGCCTTTGAAGAATGGTTTGGGTATTGGCATTGAAAATTTCAAGGTGTTACAAAATCTCCCCCTTGGGAACATTCATCCTCGAATGAGATTCAACTAATATAGGAAGGATATGAAAAAATGACTAGCAACCCAACATGAATATAAGGACACTTCGAAAAATATATAGAACATGTAAACTTTATACTTAGCATAAAACATAGTCCTTGAGAAAAATCATTTTCATGAATCATGCATGCATATGAATAGCATATTGAACTTGAACATAGAAGTTCAATCAATTTGATCATGAACAACTTAGTACCTTTAGGCTCGAGTGGAAGGAAAGAGATATGGATAACGCTTCATCATGTTTGATTCCGCTTCCCACGTAGCACTCTCTACTTGTTGATTCCTCCATGACACTTTGATGGATGAAACGTCTTTATTTCTTAACCTCTTCACTTCTGGTCTAAAATCTCAATCGGGATATCCTCATAAGTCAAATTCTCTTCAATACTTACATTCTCCATTGGCACAATAGAATTTGGATCACCCACAAACTTCCACAACATTGACAAATGAAATACCGGATGAACCAAAGCCAACTCAAGTGGAAAGTCTAACTTATATGTTACTTTTCTAATGCGATTTAATATCCTATAGGATCCTATATATCTAGGACTCAATTTCCCTTTCTTACCAAACCGCATTACCCCTTTCATAGGTGAAATCTTCAAATATACCAAATCATCCACATCAAATTCAAGCTCTCTCCTCCTAGTGTCCGAATAGGACTTTTGATGACTTTGAACCATTTTCAATTTTTCTATTATGAGCCTTACTTTCTCCATTCCATCAACTACCAAATCTGGACCAATCAATTCCATCTCACCTACTTCAAACCACCCCACCAGAGACCTACATCTTCTCCCGTAAAAGGCTTCAAAAAGAGTCATTTGGATGCTAGAGTGACAACTATTATTGTAGGTGAACTCAATCAATGGCAAATGCTCATCTCAACTTCCTCTAAGATTAATAACACATGCCCTTATCATATCCTCCAAGGTTTGAATTGTTCTTTCGGCTTGTCCATCGGTTTAAGGATGGAAAGCGGTACTTAGCTTGACTTTAGTGCCAAGACCTTTCTTAAATGACTTCCAAAAATGTGAACTAAATTGAATACCTCTATTCGATATAATCGACAAAGGAACACCATGAAGTTTCACAAGTTCACGAATGTATAACTTAGCATAGTCTTCGGCACCATAAGAAGTCTTGACCGGTAGAAAATGTGCCGATTTGGTCATTCGGTCCACAATGACCCAAATAGAATCATGTTGTCTTCTAGTACGAGGCAAACCTGTGACAAAGTCCATATTCACATCTTCCTACTTCCATGTAGGAATTTTGATTTCTTGAGCTAGACTCCCAGCCTTTGATGGTCAACTTTCACTTGTTGACAATTAAGACACTTAGCCACGAACTCCCCTATGTCTTTCTTTATGCCATTTCATAAATACACTTATCTCAAGTCATGATACATCTTGTGGATCCCGGATGAATTGAATACCGAGAACTATGGGCCTCATTCAATATCAACTCTCCTAATCTGTCAATATTTGGAACACAGAAACAACCTTGGTAACGTAGTATCCAATCTTCTCTTAGAGAGAAAGCCTCTATGGATTTTTAGACAACCGACTTCTTCAATTAGACCAAAATTGAATCATTGTCTTATTTGGCCTTAACGTCTGCCGCAAGAGATGATTCCGAACCATTATGTATAAGAATGCCTGCATTATTGGAATCAATCAAATGCAAACCTAAATGTGCCAATCTATGGACCTCTTTAACAAATTCCTTCTTACCTTCCTCAACATGTGCAATACTATCCAAAGTCAACCGACTAAGAGCATCAGCTACAAGTTTTGCCTTACTCGGATGGTACAATACACTCATATCATAGTCTTTTAGGAGTTCAAGCCACCTCATTTGCCTAAGGTTCAAGTCTAAACATATATTGCAAGATTTTATGATCGGTAAACACATCAACATGCACGCTATAAAGATAATGGCGCCAAATTTTCCACGCAAACACAACCTCTGCAATTCAAGAGCATGGGTTGGATAGTTCCTTTCATGCACTTTAAGTTGTCTAGAGGCATAAGCTATAACCTTACCATATTGCATAAAGACACAACCCAAACCAACACTCGAAGCATCACAATAAACAACAAATCCATCTGAACCTTTGGGCAATGTCAAAATAGGAGCCAACGTAAGAAGATCCTTCAATATTTGGAAACTTTTCTCACATTCTTCCGACCATTGGAATTTTGCCTTCTTTTGTGTCAACTTAGTTAAAGGCGAAGCAATAGATGAGAACCCTTCAACAAACCTTTTGTAGTATCCGTCTAAACCCAAAAAGCTTTTAATGTTCGAAGGAGATAATGGTCTAAGCTAATTCTTAACCGTATCTATTTTTTTTGGATCTACTTTAATCCCATGACCGGACACCACATGGCCAAAAAATGCAACCTCCCTCAGCCAAAATTTGCACTTACTAAATTTAGTGAATAATTGCTTTTCTCTTAATATTTGCAACACAATCCTTAAGTGAACTATATGATCTTCCTCATTTCGAGAATAAATCAAGATTTCATCAATGAACACCACTACAAACATATCTAAATATGGCTTGAAAATACGATTCATCAAATCCAACTCATAAGTATGGCGCGCTTCACACCCATCATAAGACTCTACTTGATGCGGCATGTTGGACACCCTAGGACACTTAAAAAACTTTGTTCTCTGATATCACATTTGTCACAACCCGACCTAGGGTCATTCGTAATACGGTTATTGAAACCCCGAAGGGCTCCAACCAAGCCTCTTGTACATATCATAAGCGTACATAAGGTAAAGAAAAAGTGGAAACATCATAAGAGAGTCTAAATTATGAGTAGAAATTTAAGAACATCACATGACAACATAAACTCAAAATATTTTTCCAACTAGATGCCTCTACCCATTAATATGGGCGAGGACTAAGACATGTCCTTAGCTCACCCTCAATATGAAACATAGCAAAAAAATTTAAAAATAATAACTAACTCGATAATTAGTTTCCAATAAATGAGGACTCACCACAAATACCGTTGGATAAGAAAGCTTAACTAGCCACGTAGATGAGTATGATCTTCAACCTCAACCCCTATATTATGAGACAATATAGGAAAAAAGTATGCATTAGTACATTGTAATGTACTAAGTATAAGGGTGTGACATACAACGTAAATCATGGAATGAAATGGTCAAGTAAAACACATGATAAGATTAAATAAGTAAAGTCATAAGAAAATCATATTGACCAAAGCATTTAAAAAGCATAATTTAAAATCATAGCATACATAAGAGATCATACATATGTGGGATAGGAACCATAACCGACAATAAGACCACGCGAGCTATAATATGGAATCCCATTATCTACCTATACAATGAAGAAAAAGGTGAATCTACTTGCCAAGGTAGACTCTACTCCGTTAGGCGGGTCATACATACGATATATGTGGATTCAATAGCTAGGACATGAAGATAACCTACGGTGGCACATAGTTTATGGGACATGAGGCTGCTACTAAGGCTTTTGGTAGGGCCTCCTCCTCAAGTCCACTTGGTGCTAAGTCAAATCCCACAGAATACATGGATAGCGTAGAAATCATAATTACATATATCATAGTCATGATCATAGGTTTGAAATCATAGAGTAGCTCATTTTTATAACATACTTGTAATGTGAGAATTGTCCGTTCATCATTACAATTATATTTTCATAATTCATATCATTAGGCTTTAGGTCACCACATAGAGCCCTAAGTTACCTTTTTGGCCTTAGGTCACCATATAGGGCCCTAAGTTACCTTACTTCATAATTTGCATTAAATTCATACCTTGAACTTAGAGTAGAACTCAATTGCATAATCAATTGACTTTGAAAATCATGTAATTAACTTGAAAACATGTATGATCATAAACTTTATATCAGCCCATACATAATTCATATAGATAATATCCCTTGGAAGTATAATTCAAAATACTTATAATTTACATCATGAACCCTAGAGATCAAACTAGGAGAATTCATGGAAAACTCTTCAATTCAATACAATAACCATCAATTTATATCAAAATAGACTCATGATCATACTTTGCATCATAATTCATGCAATTGGAATAGAGATCATAAAACCCATAAAATACCATACTTTAATTTAATAGAAAACCTTGAAAAATTGATTGGGCTTCATAGATGAAAGAATCCATGAATCAATACGCACATACCTTAAGTGAGAACACCAAATAATTTCGAAGAACTTGAGAGTTTTGATGGAGAGATTAAGTGAATTTACTTGAAGTATTCAATGGAGCCCTTGAGAGTATTTTGTAGAGAGAAATATTTGAGTAGGTGAATTCTAGAAGAAAGAATAGAGTTAGAGGTTTAGGTCAATTTACAGAGTTGAATTAGGTCCTAAAAATATGTTGGTTTATTGACTACTAATTAGGAAAAAGTCTAAAGTGCCCTTCATCAAATAAAATCTAAAAAATAGACCCAAAACCTTGTTAGTGCTATAGTGGTGTGCCGCGCCAAAGGCCAAACTACTGCAGCTAGTTTCAGGCACTCTGCTGGCGTGCCGCGCCAAGCCTATAAACTGTTGCAGCAGTAGTCTTTGGTAAAATGATCATAACTTTTGACTTTGAACTCGGAATAAGGCAAACTTGGTGGCGTTGGAAAGAAGACTCAAAGACCATTAATTTAATTGGTCATAGAATACCTAATTCTATATATAATAGGATATATGGTATTTTAAAGTTGACCCTATGCTGGACTCATACGAAAACTTAGCTGATGGAAATTCTTTAGACTTTGATTGGTTTTAGACATACCTTATGAACCTAAAACACATCTAATATATTTGAAATACTTAAAAATTAATCCTAACTCATATATAAAATTAAAATTCAATGAGTTCAAGCCTATATGACTTTGAAGAATGGTTCGGGTCTAGGCATAGAAATTTTCGAGGTATTACACACATATAGTTTGGGTATGGGTTCTTTGAGAGAAACATTGTGTGTAGTTATACTCTGTGAATTGATCTTGATTATATAGGTGATGATAGAGAAATTCACCCAAATATAATTAAGCATGTCCATCTTGTGTAATAATTGATATGAAATGACTGAAGGTCCAAGTGTTACCATGTTGACTGTTGTATCATAGATTTACCCTATGAAACTATATATTGCTTCTAAAATGGTAAATTAATAATGTGTTTCTATATATGCCTGTTCGGATTATGTTGTACATGATAGATGAGTCCTCATCATAGGTATGAGGTCGTGGGTAAACAAGTGGGAAGCAATTGATGCGTTGTTAAGTTAATTAGAGACTAAAAGTAAGGTACTGCTCATGTCCTGTAGGCACATGTGTTAAAAAGGGAGTTGGAGAGAATTTAGAGATTTTGTCTCTAGGCAGGCAGCCCTAGTGGAAAGAATCCAGCTGTGGCAAGGCTGCTAGAGCGGGATAGATCATGCCATGGCAGGCCAGTACGATTAAGAGCATGCTTTCTTCTCGTTGATTTCTTCATATTATGTGGTGGTGTCACGACCCAATTTTCCAGGTCATGATGATGCCTATTATGACCCACCAGTAAGAAGGCTGACCCATATCCCAGAACTGCAAGTAATGGGATATAATGATAGAAGACCAACAATCTAATCCAAAACAGTAAAGTAATAATGGGAGCATACAATAAACGGACGGAAGCAACTTAATTTATATACAAAAAAAAAGGATCCCTCCTAGAAACTAAAAGTCAAATGTACAGAGCTGTAAATAAAAGAGTATAAGTCCTAAAAGTGGACCACGGAAATAGAGTTTTCTTAAAAAGTAAAAGACAGGCAAAATATATGTATAGAAGGAGATGAGTAAATCCAGAATGCAGTGGGCTCACCTTCTCCTCCGATCACGACCACAGTTGGCTCGAATCAATGCCACTAGCTAGTACTCAGACCTGCGTAACGAAAACAGATGCAAAGTGTAATATGAGTACCAAAACAACAGATATCCAGTAGGCATCATAGGCCGATTGAGAAAGATAAGCAAAAGTAAACTAAAATTCGAGTAAAATATCACAACCAAAGACAGGGCAAGAAGTAAATATAGGTATGTACATGAGTGTACTAGCAAACAAAGAAAAAGAATCATACTAACTCTATTGTGCTCCCATTAACCTGAAGGGTGCGCTCGTGCACAAATAAAGAGTAACCACCTGCACATACTCCCATAAGCCTGACAGATGCAAGAGTAGCGGAAAGAAAATAAATGGAACCAAAGAATTTCAAAAATATTACCATTTTTCATAATTGAACCGAATCATTTCCAAACTCTAACACCTTAACCCCCGGCTGAGAGTAGATAAAGACTTAAATCGAAGATTCATTAGGGAATCGGGAATTTAACTACGTGCAAGCTGGACCACAGAGTGCAATCGGGTAACTATAGCTAAGGAAATGATATGAGTAGGTTAGGCCACGGACTTTAACCAGGTAACTTTAGCCAAAGGTCGAGCATGGGTAAGCTAGACCACGGACTTTAACCGAGTATCTATAGCTAGGAAGCCTGAACATAGGTAAGCTGGACCACAGACTTGGACCGAGTATTTGGAGCTAAGGGATTGGACTGAATTAGAATCAGCGACCAATCGTGCGTCATGGGGAGTACCCTAAATAGAGTGTCATCAATACACCGCTCCATCCTAAACCAAATATAACATGAATCATTGAGAAAACTTCCAAAATTAAGAACTAGGCGATATAGGACTGATAGGAAAATAGGGCATTATGGAGGTAAGTTCACAAGCTGAGTTACTGCCTAGCTAAGGCTCAGACTATTAGACTACAGTCTCCTACATCAGTCTACAGGGACCTAATCATCCAAAACGACATCAAAGAAGTTCTAAGGCCTAACGGCACCAAAATCATGCAAGTCTAAGGCCAAACATTCTTCCAAACATATAACCAGAGGCACAGTATTCATCACAGGATAGGAACAACCAACTACCATAGGAGTGATGCTTAAACAGTCCAATAATTTCTCAAAAATAGCACCTGCGGCATTGAATCTAGGAATTTAGTATGCTCGACACCCAAATCCCTCCAACATCCTACAATTCAATATACAATTGCCTAAACATGATCAGTCTAATGAGGCAAAAACTGTAGCCTACTTGTAAACCGACCACGAGCACTCTAACTCATAAAACCAGAGCTTTTCCCTTTCGAGCGATCTACAAATGCTGCCACACTATCAATAATAGATTCACAACTTTAATATGATCGTTATGATGCTAAAATTATTGAATTTGAAGACGGACCAATTTTGGGGTCTAAAATAAGACCCGCATTAGGAAATTCGGAATTGACCCAAGAATAGGTTCTAAACAGCATCCTAAGCTTAGGAAACTACACAAAAAGAGCATGCAACAAAAATTCATAAAATTCAGACTAAAAGATGAAAATAGCAGCAACTCTACGTAGCTATTTCTCATAAACAATACCCCCATGACCTGAACCAAACATACCACAATGTTCCTTAAGAAAAAAACCACAATTTAGTATCAAAAATCACTAAAATGGAGTTAAATTGGTAAAGTTACAATTATCCAAAGTTCAATAAAATATCACTCCAAAAATAACTAAATCAATAGCTAATTACGTAAATTTACCTCACACTAAGCTCCTTCTCAAGATTCTGAGCTCACCACCAGATTCCTCATGAAATCCTCTTTAATTTAGACCTTGAATTGCTTAAATTAAGCTTGTAATGAAGGAAATATCAAGGTTGGAAGTTTGGAATTAAATCTGAAAATCGTCCTTGGTCTTTATTAATAGACTAGGACTTTGGCCTTCGTGAACAGGGAGGCCAAACACTCAAGCCTCCGCAAACGTGGACAAGGCTCTGCAATCACAGAGAGAAACTTCTAGGACCTCCGTGAACGCGGCCAAAGGCCCATGATCATGGACAAAAAAACTCCTTGCACCAGATATCAGCCAAAAAGATGATATTTCTCAAGTTCAAATATTTTGATGGGGCTCTCGAAATTCATTCAGAATCCCGTGCACACAATTGAGATATGTTACCCCACCAAATTTGATGTTTTGGATTTAATGGCACAGTCAAAATTTCCATCCGACAACCCAAAGGCAAAAGCGCCAAATGGTCCTAAACTTGAACTAAATTTTGTTTTGAGGTCATTTTCCTGAAGTTATGACCAAAGTCAACTTTTCAAGTTGTAAAAGCTCCAAAATAGGGAAATGGGACTAAAACCCAAAAGAACTACCAGGCGGCCAAACAGTCAATGCCAGCAAGTCTTAAATGACATGGGGTCACTACAAGAATGCTTTAAATGATAAAATGAAATGCTTAAATTAAAAAATGACCTGGAGGGTCATTACAACATCTATTACTAAAAGAACTTTCATCCGTAAAAGTAAGAGTCAAGAAGTACCTGAAGTCTCAAATAAGCCGGAAACTATGCCTGGTGACTACCCTGAGTTGTCCTAAGCCTATCCTGAATCACCCTCACATGATCTAAGGCCTCCTACAACAAGTCTGTACCGCATGGCTTGGCCTCCGTAGACTCAAACCAACCAACTAAAGAGAGATAATGCCTATCATATAAGGCCTCAAACGGGACCATCTGAATGTTGGAGTGGTATCTGTTGTTTTACGCAAACTTCACCAAGGGCAACAACTGATCCCACATACCCCGAAAATCCATAACACAAATCCACAACATATCCTCGAGAACTTGTATAGTGCGCTTCGACTGATAATCAGTTTGTGGGTGAAAACTGTGCTAAGGTCGACACAAGCTTCTAAAAAGTCCCCTAAAAGCTAGATGTGAACTGTGAGCCTCAGTCTAAGATGATAGAAACCAGTACATCATGAAGACGAACCACCTCCCAAATATAGATACAGGCTAAGCTCTCAGAGCTGTAGGAATTATGAATAGGAAGAAACTGTGCTGATTTGGTCAATCGATCCACGATGACCCAAATATTATCAAGACCACAGGAAGTGTGAGGCAACCCCACAATGAAATCCATAATGATTCTCTCCCACTTCCACTTGGTAATGGGTAATCTCTGAAGCTCACCACCAGGCCTTAAATACTCAACCTTAACCTGCTGACAACTCAAGAAATGCGACACATAATCTAAAAATATCTCTCCTTATGCCACTCTACCAGTAATATTGCCTCAAGTCACGATACATCTTAGCTGTGCCTGAATGGATAGAATATCTGGAGTCATGGGCCTCGCTAAGGATCATCTAGATCAACCCCTAACTCTCAAAATACAAAAACGACCACCAAACCTCAAAACCCTATCTAAGTCTAAGGTATCCAGACCGGCATCACCTCTTAAAACCCGATCTCATAGTGCATCTAACTTCTCATCTTTAAACTAACGGCTGCGAATCCAGTCCAACGGAGATGAATGAGCTCATATTTAAGCTAATATGCACCGAAATCAAAAATATCAAGTCAAATTATTCGGTTAGCTCAGGAATGGATATCCAAAGCTAGTGGTCGCTCTACAGTAGAAAAGAAGGCTAGACTACCCATACTCACCACCTTCCAACATAAGGTGTCTGCTACTATATTTGCCTTGCCTGGATGGTAGATAATACAGAGGTCATAGTCCTTTAGGAGCTCAATCCAGCGGCACTGCCTCAAATTAAGATCTTCTGGCTCATAATGTACTGCCTATGATCACTATAAATATCGCATTGAAATCCATATAGGTAGTGCCTCTAGATCTTAAGCGCAAAACCTATTGCCGCCAACTCTAAGTCATGAGGAGGCTAGTTGCACTCATGAGCTTAAGCTGCCTTAATGCATAAGCAATAACCCGGCCAAATTGCATCAGTACATAACCCAAAGAAATGCTAGATACATCACAATAAATGGTGAATCCTTTGCCCTCAACTGGAAGAGTCAATATAGGAGCAATGCTAAGCAACTTCTTGAGCCTCAAAAAGCTCCTCTCACACTACTCTGATAATACAAACAGGACATCCTGGCAATTCAACTGAGTTAGAGGTGACATAATAGTAGAAAACCCCTCAACAAAGTGCTTGTAGTACCCTGCCAATTTGATGAAGCTACGAATCTTAGTCATAGAGGTGGATCTGGCTCAATCATAAATAGCCTCAATATTTATCGGATCCACCATAATGCCATCCCTGGACACTATGTTCCCCAAGAATGATATGGACTCAAGCCAAAATTTGCACTTTGAGAACTTGGCATAAAGTTGTGGATCGCTCAAAGTTTGGAGCATTACTCTCAAATGATTCTCATACTCCTCCTAGCTCCGCTAGTATACTAGAATGTCATAAATGAAGACTATGAAAAATGAGTCTAAGTATGGCCTAAACACCAGGGTCATCAAGTCCATGAATGCGCTAGGGGTGTTAGTCAACCCAAAACACATCACTAGGAACTCATAGTGGCTATAACGAGTCCTAAATGCGGTCATAGGGATATTTGCTGCCCTAACCCTCAATTGGTGGTAACTAAATCTCAAATCAATCTTAGAAAATACCATGACACCTTGAAGCTGGTCGAATAGTTCATCAATCCTAGGCATGGGGTAACGGTTCTTCATCATCACCTTGTTCAGCTGCTTGTAATCCATAAACATCCACATAGTATCATCCGTCCTTTTAACAAAAAGGACTAGGGCACCCCAGTGTGATATACTAGGCCAAATGAATGCCTTATCCAAGAGATCCTGAAGTTGAACACTGAGCTTGTTGAGATCTGCGGGGGGGCATATAGTACAATGGGATGGAAATAGGATAAGTACCTGACTCTGTATTAATAGCAAAGACAATATCACGGTCAAGAAGGAGGCCAGGTAGATCGGAAGAAAACACATCTGCAAACTCTTGAATTATAGGTACTGAATCAACTATAGGGCCCTCCCTTCTCACATCTCTAACACAAGCCAAGTATGCCAAACACACACTAGCCACTAACCTCCTAGCCCAAACAAAAGAGATCACCCCAACTGGCGTGCGACTATAAGAGCCCTGCTACACCACCATCAAAATACCAGGTAAGACGGTCTTGGCATAGCAATCCAAGACCACACAGTAAGGGGATAACCATTTTATGTCTAGAATCAAATCAAAATCTACCAAATCAAGTAAAATGATATCAACCCTAGTGTCATGCCTCTGGATAGTCACCACACAAGATCTCAAGACCTAATCTGCTATTAAAAAATCACTTATCGAAGTTGAAACATGCAACAGCTCAACTAATGGATTTGGGCTCAAACTCAACCGAGGGGCACAATATATAGATACATAAGAATAAGTGGAGCCTATATTAAATAAAGTGGATATAGGATGATGGCATAATAAAAATTGTACCTGTGATCACATCATCTGAGGCATTAGACTCTGCTCTAGATGGAGCTGCATAGAAATGGGTATGGGATACTCTACCCTATGCATCGACTCTGCCTCCTGACCTGCTGCCCTAGGGACCTTCCCGTGCACCTGATGACCACCCCTGTGGTCGTGACCCTGGCCTCCATCTCTAATTAGAGATGCTAGTGCAGGCGTAGGTCTACCTATCTATGGAGCTGGTAAGGCTAGTCTGCACTGAGGGAACTTGTGGGACCAATGATCTATCTCTCCGAACACATAGCTTTCCTAGAATATCGGGTGAAAGGTGGAGGTCGGCTACCTCTATTGAAAGAAAATGCCTGCGAACCACCTCGGCCCTGACTCGGACCGACATTGGAGTTAACTTAACGGTGGTAATCACCTTCTGAGACTTGAATTCTGAAAAGAAGCCAGGTAGGGATGGCTGGACTTACCTAACTAAAATCTCTAGCGGGATCTATCATAGGACTCCCGGGGTCTAAAGCGGCAGCCATCATGGCTATCTTCCTATCTATCTCTCTTGCTGCTTCCCTCTTAAGCTCATGAAGGAGCTACTCAAGCGTGCAGGCATAATCGACCACCTCCAAAAATAAGTGGTTGGCTGAGATAAAAGACTGAGTATTGATCCACAACTAGAGCCTCAATCCCTTGACAAAGAACTAAACTCTTTTATCCTCTATAAGTAATATCATGGAGGCATGCCTGGAGAGCTCGTGGAATCGGTTCTCATACTCTAATATAGTCATGGAGCCCTGCTCTAACAATAAAAATTGATCTCAGAGTTGATATTTGACACTCCTGGGAATAAATCGGGCAAGAAGGCCTATGCAAACACCCTATATCACCGATAGGGACTCAGTTAGCCTGGTCTCTAAGTATGTATGCCACCACTGCCAAGCGGGACCTCTAGTTGATAAGTAGTGAATTTGGATTCTCTCGACTCCAATAGACCAAAGGTATGCAACCACTTGTGACAAGTAAGTAGAAACTCATAAGCATCCTCACCCACAGCCTAAAAAAACCTCGGTGGTGATAGTCTAAGGAATACCCCAAGCATCTTCTGCTCCCTAAGTGGCATGACGCCCTCTAAATAATCTGATAGAGTGGTGGGTGCCAGACTTTCCTGATCAACAGGTACCGCTGGTACAGGCTGGTCCTGTAGTACTGAAGCGGCTAGAGCTAAGGCCCACTGCATACCCCCAATAGCAGCCAGAATCTGGCGAATATCATTTATAAGTTCAAAGCAACGACTGGCTCGAGCAGTGGCTGGGCTGGTCCCGAGCACACCAGCTGTTGATGTGCTAGAGCTACTTTGGTCTCCACTTCCAGCTTCGGAGTCTGCTGAAGGTCCCAGGTTAGTGCTACAGCCTTGGCATGACCTTGTAGTTGACCTTTACCTCCGATGCACGTGTGAGCCATCTTGTAAAAGAAGGTGATATTTTGAGAAACCAATAAGACACACACTACACGACATCGATACAAAAGAGACACATTCTTAAAGACATCTTTTAGCCTCCCAAGGATAAGTCAAGGACGTTTTCGTGTTGATATGAAGGACTCTACTAGAAGTTAGGTTTGTAGAAGTGAGACTGGTGAACCTAGGAATCTGATACCAACTTGTCACAACCCGATTTCTTAAGTCATGATGGCACCTACTATGATCCATTAGTAAGCACGTCGACATATATCCAAGAACTGCAAGTAATGGGATGTCAGGGTAGAAGACCTGCAATCTAATCCAAAACAGTATAGTAATAATAGGAGTATAAAATAAATGGACGGAAGCAAATACATATATATATGAACAAAAAAGATCCCTCTCAAAACCTGAAAGTTACATGTATAGAGCTGCTAATAAAAGAGTACAAGTCCCAAAAGTGGACCACAGAAACAGAGTTGTCTCAAAAATAAAAAAAAGGGAAAAATATATGTACAGAAGGAGACAGGTAAATTTAGAGCACAGTGTGCTCACCCTCTCCTCCGATCATGACCACAACTGGCTCGAATCAATGACGGTAGCTAGTACTCGAACCTACATCACAAAAACAGATGCAAAGTATAGTATGAGTACCAAAACAACAAGTACCTAATAGGAATCATAGGCCGACCGAGCAAGATAAGCAAAAGTAAACTGAAATGCAAGTAAAAGATCACAACCAAAGATAGGGCAAGAAGTAAATATAGGTATGTACACAGCATACTAGTAAATAAAGATAAAGAATCTAACTAACTCTACCGGTCTCCTACAAACCCGATGGGTGCGCTCGTGCATAAATAAAGAGTAACCACCTTCACGGACTCCCATAAGTCCGACAGATGCATGAGTAGCTAAAATTAAATAAACAAAACCAAAGAATTTCAATAATATCACCATTTCTAGGACTTGAACCGAACCACTTCCAAACTCTAATACCTCAACCAATAGCTGAGAGTAGATGAAGACTTTAATCGAAGATCCATAAGGGAATCAAGAATTTAATCACCTACAAGTTGGACCATGGAGTACAAGCGGGTAACCGTAGCTAAAGAGTCGACATGAGTAAGCTAGACCTCGAACTTTAACAGGGTAACTATAACCAAAGGTCGAGCATGGGTAAGCTAGACCGCAGACTTTAATCGGGTATCTGTAGCTAGAAAGCCTGAATACAGGTAAGCTGGACCACTAACTTTGACCGGGTATATATAGCTAAGGAGACGAACACAAGTAAGTTGGACCACGGACTTTGACTGGATATATGTACCTAAGGGATTGGACCTAACAAGAATTAGCAATCAACCATGCATCACAGGGAGTACCTCCAAATTGAGTGTCATCAATGCACCACTCCAGCCCAAACCAAATATAACCTGAATCACCAAGAAAACTTCCAAAATCAAGAATCGGGTGATATAGGACTAATAGGAGAATATGGAATTATGGAGGTAAGGTCACAATCTAAGTTACTGCCTAGCTAAGGCTAAGACTATCAGACTCTATTTTGTTATATCAGTCTATAGGGAGCTAACCGTCTAAAATGATGTTAGAGAAGTTCTAAAGCCCAACGGCACCAAAATCGCGCAAGTCTAAGGCAACACTAGCCTAAGACTAGACTAAGACCAAACATGCTTCCAAATATATAACCACAGGCACAGTATTTATCACAGGATAAGAACAACCAAAAATCACAGGAGTCATGCTTAAACTGTCCAACAATTTCCCAAAAATAGCACCTATGGCGTGGAATCTAGGAATTTAGCATGCTTGACACCCAAACACCTACAATTGATTATACAATCTCCCAAACATGCTCAATCTAATGAGGAGAAAACTTAGCCTACTTATAAATCAATGACGTACGCTTTAACTCAACAAATCATGGCTTCTCCCTTTCGAGCGGTCTCTGAATGCTGCCATGCTATCAATGGTAGAATCACAACGTTAATACAATTGTTATGACACTAAAATTAACGAATTTAGAGACAGATCAATTTTGAGGTCTAAAATAAGAAATGTGGGATCTGCATCCAAAAATCTAGAATTGACCCCAAAAATAGGTTTTAAACAGTATCCCAAACTCATCAATCAATTTGATAAACAAATGAGGTTGGGAAACTATGCAAAATGAGCATGGATTAAAAATACACAAAATTCTGACCAAAAGATGAAAATGGCAGCAAATTTACACAGCTATTTCTCATAAATAACCCCGCACGACCCAAATAAAACATACGATGATGTTCCTTAAAAAACCACGTTCTAGCCTTAAAAATCATTAAAACGAAGTTAAATTGGCCAAGTTAAAATTCTCCAAAGTTCAACAAAATATCACTCCGAAAATAACTAAATTAGTAGCTAATTACGTAGATTTACCTCACAGTAAGCTTCCCCTCGAGATTCTGAGCTTACCATCAGATTCCTCACAAAATTCTCTTGAATTTGGACCTTTGAATCACCTAAATTGAGCTTGAAATAAAGAAAATATCGAGGTTGGAAGTTTGGAATGAAATCTAAAAATCATCCTTAGTCTTTATTAAAAGGCCGGGACTTTGGCCATCGCAATCGCAGCCAAAGACTCAAGCCTTCGTGAACATGTCAAAGGCTCCGTGATTGCAGAGAGCAACTTCCAAGACTCCATGAATGTGGCCAAGGGTCCTCAATAGAGGAGAACAAAACTCCTTGCACCAGATATCAACTAAAAAACTGATATTTCTCAAGTTCAAATATTCCAATAGGGTGCTTAGAATTTGTTTGGAATCCTGTGTGCAAAAATGAGATATGCTATCCCATAAAATTCGACGTTCTGGACTCAATTGCATAGTAAATATTTTCATACAAAGTTGTTACGACTAAAAGTGGGTCCCACACCCAAAGGTTATTTTGAGTCAAATTCCATAATGGGCCTCGAAATTAGACCAGAAGCCTCGAAAAGCAAACAAAGAATCGTTCTAGACCAAACTGGATATTTTGGAGCTAACTGAGCTGTCAAAATTTTTATTTGAGCGTTTTCCAAGAATATTGATCAAAGTCAACTATAGGCTAAATTTTAAAGGCAAAAGCAATAAAATGGTTCTAAACTCGTACTGACACCTCGGTACTCATAACGACCATGCTACTAGCCTAATTTGGCCATTCCGGAGCTGTTGGAACCATCAGAATTTCTTTCTATGATCATTTTCCTCAAGTTATGACCGAAGTCAACTTTTCAAGTTATAAAAGCTTCAAAATAGGGAAACAAGCCTAAAACCCAAACAAACGTCCAAGCCACCAAACAGTCACTACAAACAAGTCCTAAATGACTTGGGATCACTACAAAAATGATCTAAATGATGGAATAAATGCTTAAATTAAAAAATAACCTGGAAAGTCATTACAAGTGGGTATCGGATTGACCGATAATGCCTACCAGTATGTGTTATTTGTATTGACACTACTCTGGCTATGCCACTTAGCATAGTCTGATTGCAGAGTCAGTGATGTTTAATGGGTGAAGACGAAGAGGATTCTCCAATAGCTTCTACTCTTCCTTCCTTATGGTGGGAGCTGTGTCATTATTCTATTTATAAATTTTACTCTTAGAAGCTTGTAACACTGCAAAAATCTAAATACTAAGACCCGAACCATTTTTGTATGCATATAGGCCCAAATCTAATAAAATACTAATTATAATATAATTATTATCACTGATTCTTGAGTGCTTGAAGTGTGATTGATAAATTAGGTGGTGCATGAATAGGTAAATTAATGGTCTTTGAATCCTCTTTTCAACTCCACTAAGTTTGCCTCATTTTGAATTCATAGTAAAAAGTTATGACATTTTTACTAGAGGTTGCCAAATCATCAAAAGTTAACACTCAACTCTACGACCCATAGAGTTTTCTACTAGTCGTATGAACGATTAGTAGAAACCCTAAACACTTTTAAAAAATTCAGTCTTGAGGGTCTTTTCTATGAGTCTTGATTATGACCAATAGAAATTCTTATGAATTGTAAGAATGAGTCATAGACTTTAGTGTCACATTATAGATATCAACTAAAAAAAGCTCATATTTCTCAAGTTCAAATATTCTGACAAGGTGCTCGGAATTCATTCAGAATTTTGTACGCGCAAACGAGATATGCTACGTGAGCATAAACGAAATAGGCAACCCCAACAAATTTGACATTTCGTACTTAATGGCGCAGTCAAAATTTCTATACGAGGTCATTACAAATGAAAGTGGGTTCCACACCTAAGGGTCATTTTGAACCAAATTCCACAACGGACCTTGGGATTAGACCAGGAGCCTCGGAAGAAAATGAAGGGTAGTTCTAGACCAAACTCGATATTTTAGAGCTAACCACACTGTTAGAATTTTAATTTGAATGCGTTTTCCAAGATCGTTGACCAAAGTCAACTATAGGCCAAATTTCAAAGGTAAAAGCACCAAATGGTCCTAAACTCATACCGATTGCCTCGATACTCATGCCGACTATTATACTAGTCTAATTTGTCCATTACGGAGCTGATGGAACATCAGAATTTTATCTAAGGTCATTTTCTTAAAGTTATGACCAAAGTTAACTTTTCAAATTATAAAGCTATAAAATAGGAAAACAAGGGTAAAACCTATTACAACCCACATTCTTGAGCTTGGAATATCTATTAAGCTTCTTAGAAGTTATCATGTGAGCCGGATAATCTATAACACTATCAAACGACTCCAAGGAAGGGAGAATGTGATGCCCCATAGTAGGGAAGGTTGGAAATAGGGTCGTAAGAATCTGGAAGAAGTTGGACACCAAGTAACGAGTCGTAGGACTCGATTTACCTACGTGATCTACCAACTTAGAAGTCTTGCATACTTAAACCACTCGAGTACATACCAAACTTACATAGCAAGGATTACATGGGTTCTTAAACCAAGATGAGATTATGAACCAACGGGGAAGGAAAAAATGACATTGGAAGCACCTCAAGCAGGCAGGTGACCCAACTGCTTGGGCTCAAGCAAGTGACCACTTGCTTGGGGGAGCTGGACCCCACTGCCATATGGCAGCCCCTAATTGGCAGCATGTATGTGTTGGCCCAATGGGGGCTGTACATGTGTCGCCCTTAGGAGATGACACGTGTAACCCCCTAAGGAAACATATATATACATGTATTATGACTAAGGACTTCATTTTCCATCCAAAACAACAACCAAAGAAGGGGGGAAAAAATGTGAAGAGCAAAAAGAAAGGCAGTCATGGTTGTGAAGAATTAAAGGTAAGTTCTTCAATTTTCTTCTGCGAATTAATTATCTACAGTATTCCTTAACCACATGGAGATGTGTATATGTATATTACGATGCCTACGGAACCATATCTTCAGCTTTACACTTGGAACAAATAAGAGAAAGTTGAAGGAAAAAAGTTGGAGGGCAAGAAGAGGAGCTACGGGTTGGGGCTGCCAAGGTAAGCCTTCGCGTTTTGTTCTGTAAATTAATTATTTAAGATATACCATGTTATATAATGGTGTTTTATAACATAAAATTCCAATTTGGGGCAGCGTAAAACAGACACAAACAGTCCGCCCCAATTCAGCACATCAAGAAGTTTTCAAGATGCAGTTTTGGCGAGTTTTGGCCAATTTTGGGTAAGGTAAGGTTTCTCCTTTCAATTTGGATTTTATGGTGTTGTAATAGAGTGTGTTACACTCCCTATAGGTGGATTTAAATGTGAAAATGTTATATAATTGCTTGACGTCGAAGATAATCTAAATTGGAGACGTTATAGTTAAATTGTCGTCGAAGTAAAGTGTTGTGCTTGTGGTGCACTATTGCAGGTGTATGGGGGTTTATTGCAGAGACTAAATTTGTTCTAAAATGGGTGTGTATGCTTCTGTTTTCAGCCATATGACCCCTCATTTCGTACAATTAAAGGCTTTGCGAAATAAAGACTAAAAACCCTATTTTGGTGTCGTAATTTTCAGCAAGTTGTTTGGAGCTTATGTTGTATAATATTGCCATGTTTTATGTGTATATATGCTGCAGGGTGTTGTTGTTGGTTGTCTGTAGTGATTATGTATGTAATTGGAAAATCGTATAGGGCATATTATAGAGGAGGTGCTGCCCAATTTTCGTTAACGCCTTAACTATTTAAAGAACTAGCGGAGGAGACGAACAAGGAAATAGGTTCCATGAATACGAAGGTGCAACTTAAGGTGCTGGAAAGTCAAGAGTGGTTGATATTCGTATTACTTTCATGTTAAATAGGTTTGGAGGATGACGACGTGGACGTGATTAAGAGAAGTCCATACGAGGTATGTGAAGCTTTCTCTTGGTATGTTTTTGGAATAAGTATGTAAAGCTATCTTTCTTCCCTTTTGGCATGTCTTAGCCTCAAGTAAATTGTATGTTAAATAAAGGGATAATTCCATTCCCAGAACTTTAACTACGCCTCATAATCCCTGTCCACTGCATAGTATTGGAACTCCTGCAAGAATAGAGTATTGCCTATTAAGGCTTTTACGTGTTAAAGAGTAGTGTGTGGAAAGCCACCTCTCCTTTCTCTTGATATGTACTTGGTATGAAAATGAGATTATGATGCCATAGTTTTTCATCGAGCCCCAGAATGGGCCGGGTACAAAATATGTACAAGATGACCACATGAAGGGAAGTACACACTATATAGAGCTTATTCTCTTTTTTTCTTCTGGCATGTCTCAGTTGTAAATGAAATATGATATGAACTCCAGGGTAACTCCATTCCTAGCATCTCCTATTTACTTTTGAATATCGAACTCTTGTAATAGTTGAACTAGTTTCCTGGAAACTTCTATGTATTAAGGAGATAATGAATATACGGGCTCCAAGCCTTAAAGACTATATGATACTAAGTGGTTCTGATTCCATAAATGATTTATCCCTATGTTAATACATGTCTAGGGTCCCCGAGATTACAATTCAGATAGCCCATAATGGAATTTAAAGGACACTCGAGATGACTACACCACTACTCGGGTCCTCAGGAAAAAGCTTAGCTTTCTTATTCTGTCGGGTCCCTGATAATGTTTTAAATTGCATATGGTTACTCACTACTCTACTCGTACATACTGTAACCCCTCTATCACTGAGTCCTGGGCCATGGCATATTCTCGTGCATAGTTCACTGCATTATCCACTGAGTCCTTCACTAGAGGTCCAGGGCATATATGTATATATATGATGATGTATTGTAATAAGGTGGTGATGGAATTGGTATGATGGTTTTATAGATGTATCCATCGGATCCCTGATAGGGCCGGCTATATGGTATAATTTGAGCATGTATGCTTTTATAAATCACAAAGTACAGGTACAGGTTCCTTGTATGACATTTTATCCCCTGCTTCTCTATTTCAGAGATACTTCCAATTGTGTTATGTTATATTTTACATACTCAGTACATATGTCATACTAACCCTCTTTTCTCAAGGGGCTACATTTCATGTCCATAGATACAGATAAAGGTTTTGGGAGTCCATCAGCATAGGATTTCGCTCAGCTCAGTTGGAAGAGGCTCCATTGTATCAAAGCCTAGTTTTTGGCACTGGCCGTTGATGTATAGTATTGTTAGGTTATTCAGGGGTATGGTAGGGGCCCTGTCCCACCATATGTTGTCATTAATGTTGCTAGAGGTCTGCAAACATGTATATATGAGTTGTCTATGTTAGCCTGGTTCAGCTGGGTCTATATGGTGTATTGTACGTGTTGTTATATTATGGATGCCTTGTCGGCTTGCATGCCCTTTCATGTTATAATTCAAATAAAAGAGGCTACAAATATATGAAATGTTATGACCCACAGGGGTTCTCATGTACGTATCATGTTGTTTGTAGTCCGATTTGACTATACTTGATATATATGTATTACGTGTCTATAATTCAACGTGACCACAGCTGATAAATATATGTACAGGGGGTTTAGGTCAGACCCCAGTTGTGGCCTACGGGGTTGGGTCGTAACAGAAGCGGTATTAGAGCAGTTCATTCTTGGATTGTCTGTACACCATATCTAGTAGAGTCTTGATTATTGATGTGTTGCGTGCCACGTCTATAAACAGGAAGCTACAGGACATTTAGAATATTACCTTTCTTTCATATCTGAGATCATGCTATAGATCTGAGTCATAGCAAATCTTCTTATACTAACCTTGGCTTATTAGCAGAAGAACGACATCAAAAGAAGGAAGTAATTAATGACATGGGAAGTTACGAAGCACGCAGGTAACTAAAGGCATGGGAGATATCTGTTGGGTAAGGTATTAAAGAAAAAAATTGAAATGTAAAGTCGAAAACTAAAGGGAAAAGTAGACGAGAAGTGCAACAGATACAGTTTGAAGGTGGACATACGAGGTAAGTCCATTATTTCTTTATTATTATTGACATTGAAACCCCTGTGTGGCTGCAATATGAGATGATATTGGAAGCCCTGTGTGGCTGTGATATGATATGAATATATATATGTTGGCCTTGTGAGGCATTGTTGGTATTTTTTGCGTGTAGGTTTGGGATAAGTAAGAAATATAGAGGAAACTCTGCCGAAATTTTCCCAGAATAAAGAAAGGAGATAAAACATAGATTCTTAAGATGTCTTGGAAATTGATACCAAGTACCCCTACTATGTTTAACTAAAGCTATAAGAGGTACTCTTCAAGTCGTCGATAAGGGGCACCCTTTTTACTTAGAGAATTTTATTTTGGAGAAACAAAAGCCTATTTAAGTAGTAAAGTTCAGACTATGGTATCTCAACCCATATTTGTGCTATAGGAATATAAACAGGGGGCTCAGGTTGAAGGATAAGATGTACCGCGATTGAGTTTCACTCTTTTTGAAAAGTACCAAGCCCCAACTGCTAGTTGTAAACTAGATAAGTTGTTCACAACTCGAGGATAAATTTAGAAGGATCCCATATAGGTCAAGTGTTGAGAAGCACTGTGATGTTTAAGGGATTCTAGTTTTCTTCTAACGGTGGTTGGAAAATGGTTTATGATAACAGTTTTGTTAGTCCTCCACCAACTAACTAGAGGAAGAAATGCTAATAGAAGCACCCCATAGAGATGTTATGAATTGAATATGAGTATGAGTTAAAAGGGGGATACGTAATATGAGTTAAAGGTAGTACAACAATGCGGGGATAAAGCAAGAGCGCTACTAAGGCGCACTTGGTATGGGTTGACTAAGTCAAAAGCTTGTGTTAGTTATACGGTAAGGGCAAGGGGCATAAGGTATAAAGAAATGATACGTGTGCACAACATCGCTCCGAAAATAATAGAACCCTTAAAAGACAAAGACGGCAAACTTAAGGAATAAATGGCGCAACTTCCATTCACCCCAAGAAACAAAGGATATAGGTTGGGATAAAGTTACTGCTTCAAGAAAACCTTGAATAGTTATCATCGAAATACTAGCACTGCCTAATTGGAATTGGAACGACTACAGGTGCTAAGTAATTCTTGGATGAAGACATGTAAAAGGTGGCCTTGGACAAGTTGTTCCATGAGTCTCATTACTCAAGCACAGATTAATAGATGATGTGTCACACTATGCATGAAAAGGTTCTCGACATTTCGTGATTTAGCCAAGGTTCTATACATGGATAGTCAGGTTATAAAATATGCAGAGAGATGGAGACAGGATACGACATCAAGTAGATTGGGGAAAGAGATTGGATGAAATGGAGATTGGACATAGAGACATAGAGCAAGGTATAAGCAGATAAAGGTGTAGGTACCCTCTAAAGAGGGGAAGCCAATAGGAGAATGGCAAGGGTAAGGTAAAAGCAATTGATGTGACAACATATTTAAAATAGATGCTTAAACTTCAATAAGATCTCTTGCTGAACCAAGTTAGGAAGGTCTAGAAGTCACCAATAGTTGGATGGAAGCCAGAATGCTATGTAAGGTAGTGTTAAGAAGTTTTTTAATAAGACCTTGAATGACATGAAGCTAGAAGGTGGGTGCATATAAAAAGAAATAGGTATAGTAATGAAAGGATATCGAGTAACTCAAGAGACACTAGGGAGGGTAATGATATCATGTTAGACCAAAAGCCAAAGTGATGGCAATAGAGTTGGTCGCAAAGGGTGTTGCGACAGATGCGTAACCAAGGAAAAAGGAACATGAAACCTCCTATGATAGGGGATGGGAAGAGCAAAGAGTGAATGAGAGAAAGGAAAGAAGTATAATGATATAGGGCAAGCAAGTTTTGATGTGAATAAGATATGTACAGTATAATGGACCAGGAGATGGAAGGACTGCATCTACCTCCTACAAGCTACAGCAAAATGGTTATGCAACCTATAGGTATGTATATATAAGTGTCAGGCTAAGTGAGTAAGTACTTGATAAAAGAAATAGGGGCTTAATAATGACAAGGCAATTATGATATTTTGGATAACCCACCAAAAGCTATGAAGATAGGTAAGCCAAACTGTCAGGATGAAATTAGTACCACGGGCAAGGTAAGGCATGGTCACGATTGGACCAAAGGTCTATCCCGATACTGATTGTAGGATGAGGGGGAAAATAATAAGATAACATACGAGACCTAGCAAGACAATGCTAAGGTATTTCTCGAATTAAGGTAAGCACCCTCTCATATTCTCGTAAAAGTAAAAAAATGACACGAGATAACATATCTAAGATGTTATAAGCTGGGACAAGCTGAGGTAAGGAAATGGTAAAAAGGTTTAAACCAAGAGAAGCATAACTAACAGGTTACTAAAAGATGGCAGACTTATATGCCAAATTCCTTTAGAATTATATCAGGTAACGACGGACAGAGCACAGAACGACTATGAAAGTCAACCTTAAGGATTGAAAAACAAAACCCAAAGGGTAAAGTACCAATTAAAGTCTTCTAAGAAATTGAGGAGTAATATATGAGGTCCCCACAGCTATTGCCTCAAGAAAAAGGGCTTAAAGCACAGTTAGTGCCTAGATGTCAGTCCAAGAAAAGATTGGGAACATAGACGGGTCTTAGTACCACCTTTCACCCTCAAAATAGATAAAGATGTTAAGCGTCCCACTTAAATGCTAGAAGATATGTTGTGAGCTGGTGTTGTTAACTTCAAAGGTAGCTGGGATGATTATCCATCACTTATTGATTTGCCTATCATAATGGCTACCACTCCAGTATCCCAATGACCCCATATAAGACTGGTGGGGCAGGACGTGTAAAGTCCCCTATTAGTTGGGGCAATGTTAAAAAGACTAAGCTAGTAGGGCAAGACACGATTGAGCAAGCTATGGACTAGCAACCCAAAGTGGGCAGAAGTGACATGCAAATAATCGACATCGACATTCAGAGTTCAAATGGATGATTAGGTGTTCAGAACAGGGTCACCTAGAAAGGGAATAATAGGATTTGGCGAGAAAAGGAAACTTAGCCCTAACTACATTGGATCCTATCAAGTTGCTGGTAAGATGGACAAAGTTGCCTTCTAGTTAGACTTACCACCTGATTATGAAATCATACGCCTAGTACGTCTATGCGGATACTTCATAAATGTACTAGTTATATACCCAGAGTATGTCCCATAGATGATACCCACGAGATGGAATCCTATGAGGAATAACCTATAGCCGTCTTGCATTGGCAAGTTAGAAGGTTGCAAACTAGGACGTCAAAGAAGTTCTAAGGCCTAACGGCACCAAAATCATGCAAGTCTAAGGCCAAACATTCTTCCAAACATATAACCAGAGGCACAGTATTCATCACAGGATAGGAACAACCAACTACCATAGGAGTGATGCTTAAACAGTCCAATAATTTCTCAAAAATAGCACCTGCGGCATTGAATCTAGGAATTTAGTATGCTCGACACCCAAATCCCTCCAACGTCCTACAATTCAATATACAATTGCCTAAACATGATCAGTCTAATGAGGCAAAAACTGTAGCCTACTTGTAAACCGACCACGAGCACTCTAACTCATAAAACCAGAGCTTTTCCCTTTCGAGCGATCTACAAATGCTGCCACACTATCAATAATAGATTCACAACTTTAATATGATCGTTATGATGCTAAAATTATTGAATTTGAAGACGGACCAATTTTGGGGTCTAAAATAAGACCCGCATTAGGAAATTCGGAATTGACCCAAGAATAGGTTCTAAACAGCATCCTAAGCTTAGGAAACTACACAAAAAGAGCATGCAACAAAAATTCATAAAATTCAGACTAAAAGATGAAAATAGCAGCAACTCTACGTAGCTATTTCTCATAAACAATACCCCCATGACCTGAACCAAACATACCACAATGTTCCTTAAGAAAAAAACCACAATTTAGTATCAAAAATCACTAAAACGGAGTTAAATTGGTAAAGTTACAATTATCCAAAGTTCAATAAAATATCACTCCAAAAATAACTAAATCAATAGCTAATTACGTAAATTTACCTCACACTAAGCTCCTTCTCAAGATTCTGAGCTCACCACCAGATTCCTCATGAAATCCTCTTTAATTTAGACCTTGAATTGCTTAAATTAAGCTTGTAATGAAGGAAATATCGAGGTTGGAAGTTTGGAATTAAATCTGAAAATCGTCCTTGGTCTTTATTAATAGACTAGGACTTTGGCCTTCGTGAACAGGGAGGCCAAACACTCAAGCCTCCGCAAACGTGGACAAGGCTCTGCGATCACGGAGAGAAACTTCTAGGACCTCCGTGAACGCGGCCAAAGGCCCATGATCATGGACAAAAAAACTCCTTGCACCAGATATCAGCCAAAAAGATGATATTTCTCAAGTTCAAATATTTTGATGGGGCTCTCGAAATTCATTCAGAATCCCGTGCACACAATTGAGATATGTTACCCCACCAAATTTGATGTTTTGGATTTAATGGCACAGTCAAAATTTCCATCCGACAACCCAAAGGCAAAAGCGCCAAATGGTCCTAAACTTGAACTAAATTTTGTTTTGAGGTCGTTTTCCTGAAGTTATGACCAAAGTCAACTTTTCAAGTTGTAAAAGCTCCAAAATAGGGAAATGGGACTAAAACCCAAAAGAACTACCAGGCGGCCAAACAGTCAATGCCAGCAAGTCTTAAATGACATGGGGTCACTACAAGAATGCTTTAAATGATAAAATGAAATGCTTAAATTAAAAAATGACCTGGAGGGTCATTACAACATCTATTACTAAAAGAACTTTCATCCGTAAAAGTAAGAGTCAAGAAGTACCTGAAGTCTCAAATAAGCCGGAAACTATGCCTGGTGACTACCCTGAGTTGTCCTAAGCCTATCCTGAATCACCCTCACATGATCTAAGGCCTCCTACAACAAGTCTGTACCGCATGGCTTGGCCTCCGTAGACTCAAACCAACCAACTAAAGAGAGATAATGCCTATCATATAAGGCCTCAAACGGGACCATCTGAATGTTGGAGTGGTATCTGTTGTTTTACGCAAACTTCACCAAGGGCAACAACTGATCCCACATACCCCGAAAATCCATAACACAAATCCACAACATATCCTCGAGAACTTGTATAGTGCGCTTCGACTGATAATCAGTTTGTGGGTGAAAACTGTGCTAAGGTCGACACAAGCTTCTAAAAAGTCCCCTAAAAGCTAGATGTGAACTGTGAGCCTCAGTCTAAGATGATAGAAACCAGTACATCATGAAGACGAACCACCTCCCAAATATAGATACAGGCTAAGCTCTCAGAGCTGTAGGAATTATGAATAGGAAGAAACTGTGCTGATTTGGTCAATCGATCCACGATGACCCAAATATTATCAAGACCACAGGAAGTGTGAGGCAACCCCACAATGAAATCCATAATGATTCTCTCCCACTTCCACTTGGTAATGGGTAATCTCTGAAGCTCACCACCAGGCCTTAAATACTCAACCTTAACCTGCTGACAACTCAAGAAATGCGACACATAATCTAAAAATATCTCTCCTTATGCCACTCTACCAGTAATATTGCCTCAAGTCACGATACATCTTAGCTGTGCCTGAATGGATAGAATATCTGGAGTCATGGGCCTCGCTAAGGATCATCTAGATCAACCCCTAACTCTCAAAATACAAAAACGACCACCAAACCTCAAAACCCTATCTAAGTCTAAGGTATCCAGACCGGCATCACCTCTTAAAACCCGATCTCATAGTGCATCTAACTTCTCATCTTTAAACTAACGGCTGCGAATCCAGTCCAACGGAGATGAATGAGCTCATATTTAAGCTAACATGCACCGAAATCAAAAATATCAAGTCAAATTATTCGGTTAGCTCAGGAATGGATATCCAAAGCTAGTGGTCGCTCTACAGTAGAAAAGAAGGCTAGACTACCCATACTCACCACCTTCCAACATAAAGTGTCTGCTACTATATTTGCCTTGCCTGGATGGTAGATAATACAGAGGTCATAGTCCTTTAGGAGCTCAATCCAGCGGCACTGCCTCAAATTAAGATCTTCTGGCTCATAATGTACTGCCTATGATCACTATAAATATCGCATTGAAATCCATATAGGTAGTGC
Source organism: Solanum dulcamara (assembly GCF_947179165.1). Lineage (NCBI taxonomy): Eukaryota > Viridiplantae > Streptophyta > Magnoliopsida > Solanales > Solanaceae > Solanum > Solanum dulcamara. The sequence continues at coordinate 57,851,231 of NC_077245.1, forward strand.
CTCTAGATCTTAAGCGCAAAACCTATTGCCGCCAACTCTAAGTCATGAGGAGGCTAGTTGAACTCATGAGCTTAAGCTGCCTTAATGCATAAGCAATAACCCGGCCAAATTGCATCAGTACATAACCCAAAGAAATGCTAGATACATCACAATAAATGGTGAATCCTTCGCCCTCAACTGGAAGAGTCAATATAGGAGCAATGCTAAGCAACTTCTTGAGCCTCAAAAAGCTCCTCTCACACTACTCTGATAATACAAACAGGACATCCTGGCAATTCAACTGAGTTAGAGGTGACATAATAGTAGAAAACCCCTCAACAAAGTGCTTGTAGTACCCTGCCAATTTGATGAAGCTACGAAGCTTAGTCATAGAGGTGGATCTGGCTCAATCATAAATAGCCTCAATATTTATTGGATCCACCATAATGCCATCCCTGGACACTATGTTCCCCAAGAATGATATGGACTCAAGCTAAAATTTGCACTTTGAGAACTTGGCATAAAGTTGTGGATCGCTCAAAGTTTGGAGCATTACTCTCAAATGATTCTCATACTCCTCCTAGCTCCGCTAGTATACTAGAATGTCATAAATGAAGACTATGAAAAATGAGTCTAAGTATGGCCTAAACACCAGGGTCATCAAGTCCATGAATGCGCTAGGGGTGTTAGTCAACCCAAAACACATCACTAGGAACTCATAGTGGCTATAACGAGTCCTAAATGCGGTCATAGGGATATTTGCTGCCCTAACCCTCAATTGGTGGTAACTAAATCTCAAATCAATCTTAGAAAATACCATGACACCTTGAAGCTGGTCGAATAGTTCATCAATCCTAGGCATGGGGTAACGGTTCTTCATCATCACCTTGTTTAGCTGCTTGTAATCCATAAACATCCACATAGTATCATCCGTCCTTTTAACGAAAAGGACTAGGGCACCCCAGTGTGATATACTAGGCCAAATGAATGCCTTATCCAAGAGATCCTGAAGTTGAACACTGAGCTTGTTGAGATCTGCGGGGGGGCATATAGTACAATGGGATGGAAATAGGATAAGTACCTGACTCTGTATTAATAGCAAAGACAATATCACGGTCAAGAAGGAGGCCAGGTAGATCGGAAGAAAACACATCTGCAAACTCTTGAATTATAGGTACTGAATCAACTATAGGGCCCTCCCTTCTCACATCTCTAACACAAGCCAAGTATGCCAAACACACACTAGCCACTAACCTCCTAGCCCAAACAAAAGAGATCACCCCAACTGGCGTGCGACTATAAGAGCCCTGCCACACCACCATCAAAATACCAGGTAAGACGGTCTTGGCATAGCAATCCAAGACCACACAGTAAGGGGATAACCATTTTATGTCTAGAATCAAATCAAAATCTACCAAATCAAGTAAAATGATATCAACCCTAGTGTCATGCCTCTGGATAGTCACCACACAAGATCTCAAGACCTAATCTGCTATTAAAAAATCACTTATCGAAGTTGAAACATGCAACAGCTCAACTAATGGATTTGGGCTCAAACTCAACCGAGGGGCACAATATATAGATACATAAGAATAAGTGGAGCCTATATTAAATAAAGTGGATATAGGATGATGGCATAATAAAAATTGTACCTGTGATCACATCATCTGAGGCATTAGACTCTACTCTAGATGGAGCTGCATAGAAATGGGTATGGGATACTCTACCCTATGCATCGACTCTGCCTCCTGACCTGCTGCCCTAGGGACCTTCCCGTGCACCTGATGACCACCCCTGTGGTCGTGACCCTGGCCTCCATCTCTAATTAGAGATGCTAGTGCAGGCGTAGGTCTACCTATCTATGGAGCTGGTAAGGCTAGTCTGCACTGAGGGAACTTGTGGGACCAATGATCTATCTCTCCGAACACATAGCTTTCCTAGAATATCGGGTGAAAGGTGGAGGTCGGCTACCTCTATTGAAAGAAAATGCCTGCGAACCACCTCGGCCCTGACTCGGACCGACATTGGAGTTAACTTAACGGTGGTAATCACCTTCTGAGACTTGAATTCTGAAAAGAAGCCAGGTAGGGATGGCTGGACTTACCTAACTAAAATCTCTAGCGGGATCTATCATAGGACTCCCGGGGTCTAAAGCGGCAGCCATCATGGCTATCTTCCTATCTATCTCTCTTGCTGCTTCCCTCTTAAGCTCATGAAGGAGCTACTCAAGCGTGCAGGCATAATCGACCACCTCCAAAAATAAGTGGTTGGCTGAGATAAAAGACTGAGTATTGATCCACAACTAGAGCCTCAATCCCTTGACAAAGAACTAAACTCTTTTATCCTCTATAAGTAATATCATGGAGGCATGCCTGGAGAGCTCGTGGAATCGGTTCTCATACTCTAATATAGTCATGGAGCCCTGCTCTAACAATAAAAATTGATCTCAGAGTTGATATTTGACACTCCTGGGAATAAATCGGGCAAGAAGGCCTATGCAAACACCCTATATCACCGATAGGGACTCAGTTAGCCTGGTCTCTAAGTATGTATGCCACCACTGCCAAGCGGGACCTCTAGTTGATAAGTAGTGAATTTGGATTCTCTCGACTCCAATAGACCAAAGGTATGCAACCACTTGTGACAAGTAAGTAGAAACTCATAAGCATCCTCACCCACAGCCTAAAAAAACCTCGGTGGTGATAGTCTAAGGAATACCCCAAGCATCTTCTGCTCCCTAAGTGGCATGACGCCCTCTAAATAATCCGATAGAGTGGTGGGTGCCAGACTTTCCTGATCAACAGGTACCGCTGGTACAGGCTGGTCCTGTAGTACTGAAGCGGCTAGAGCTAAGGCCCACTGCATACCCCCAATAGCAGCCAGAATCTGGCGAATATCATTTATAAGTTCAAAGCAACGACTGGCTCGAGCAGTGGCTGGGCTGGTCCCGAGCACACCAGCTGTTGATGTGCTAGAGCTACTTTGGTCTCCACTTCCAGCTTCGGAGTCTACTGAAGGTCCCAGGTTAGTGCTACAGCCTTGGCATGACCTTGTAGTTGACCTTTACCTCCGATGCACGTGTGAGCCATCTTGTAAAAGAAGGTGATATTTTGAGAAACCAATAAGACACACACTACACGACATCGATACAAAAGAGACACATTCTTAAAGACATCTTTTAGCCTCCCAAGGATAAGTCAAGGACGTTTTCGTGTTGATCTGAAGGACTCTACTAGAAGTTAGGTTTGTAGAAGTGAGACTGGTGAACCTAGGAATCTGATACCAACTTGTCACAACCCGATTTCTTAAGTCATGATGGCACCTACTATGATCCATTAGTAAGCACGTCGACATATATCCAAGAACTGCAAGTAATGGGATGTCAGGGTAGAAGACCTGCAATCTAATCCAAAACAGTATAGTAATAATAGGAGTATAAAATAAATGGACGGAAGCAAATACATATATATATGAACAAAAAAGATCCCTCTCAAAACCTGAAAGTTACATGTATAGAGCTGCTAATAAAAGAGTACAAGTCCCAAAAGTGGACCACAGAAACAGAGTTGTCTCAAAAATAAAAAAAAGGGAAAAATATATGTACAGAAGGAGACAGGTAAATTTAGAGCACAGTGTGCTCACCCTCTCCTCCGATCATGACCACAACTGGCTCGAATCAATGACGGTAGCTAGTACTCGAACCTACATCACAAAAACAGATGCAAAGTATAGTATGAGTACCAAAACAACAAGTACCTAATAGGAATCATAGGCCGACCGAGCAAGATAAGCAAAAGTAAACTGAAATGCAAGTAAAAGATCACAACCAAAGATAGGGCAAGAAGTAAATATAGGTATGTACACAGCATACTAGTAAATAAAGATAAAGAATCTAACTAACTCTACCGGTCTCCTACAAACCCGATGGGTGCGCTCGTGCATAAATAAAGAGTAACCACCTTCACGGACTCCCATAAGTCCGACAGATGCATGAGTAGCTAAAATTAAATAAACAAAACCAAAGAATTTCAATAATATCACCATTTCTAGGACTTGAACCGAACCACTTCCAAACTCTAATACCTCAACCAATAGCTGAGAGTAGATAAAGACTTTAATCGAAGATCCATAAGGGAATCAAGAATTTAATCACCTACAAGTTGGACCATGGAGTACAAGCGGGTAACCGTAGCTAAAGAGTCGACATGAGTAAGCTAGACCACGAACTTTAACAGGGTAACTATAACCAAAGGTCGAGCATGGGTAAGCTAGACCGCAGACTTTAATCGGGTATCTGTAGCTAGAAAGCCTGAATACAGGTAAGCTGGACCACTAACTTTGACCGGGTATATATAGCTAAGGAGACGAACACAAGTAAGTTGGACCACGGACTTTGACTGGATATATGTACCTAAGGGATTGGACCTAACAAGAATTAGCAATCAACCATGCATCACAGGGAGTACCTCCAAATTGAGTGTCATCAATGCACCACTCCAGCCCAAACCAAATATAACCTGAATCACCAAGAAAACTTCCAAAATCAAGAATCGGGTGATATAGGACTAATAGGAGAATATGGAATTATGGAGGTAAGGTCACAATCTAAGTTACTGCCTAGCTAAGGCTAAGACTATCAGACTCTATTTTGTTATATCAGTCTATAGGGAGCTAACCGTCTAAAATGATGTTAGAGAAGTTCTAAAGCCCAACGGCACCAAAATCGCGCAAGTCTAAGGCAACACTAGCCTAAGACTAGACTAAGACCAAACATGCTTCCAAATATATAACCACAGGCACAGTATTTATCACAGGATAAGAACAACCAAAAATCACAGGAGTCATGCTTAAACTGTCCAACAATTTCCCAAAAATAGCACCTATGGCGTGGAATCTAGGAATTTAGCATGCTTGACACCCAAACACCTACAATTGATTATACAATCTCCCAAACATGCTCAATCTAATGAGGAGAAAACTTAGCCTACTTATAAATCAATAACGTACGCTTTAACTCAACAAATCATGGCTTCTCCCTTTCGAGCGGTCTCTGAATGCTGCCATGCTATCAATGGTAGAATCACAACGTTAATACAATTGTTATGACACTAAAATTAACGAATTTAGAGACAGATCAATTTTGAGGTCTAAAATAAGAAATGTGGGATCTGCATCCAAAAATCTAGAATTGACCCCAAAAATAGGTTTTAAACAGTATCCCAAACTCATCAATCAATTTGATAAACAAATGAGGTTGGGAAACTATGCAAAATGAGCATGGATTAAAAATACACAAAATTCTGACCAAAAGATGAAAATGGCAGCAAATTTACATAGTTATTTCTCATAAATAACCCCGCACGACCCAAATAAAATATACGATGATGTTCCTTAAAAAACCACGTTCTAGCCTTAAAAATCATTAAAACGAAGTTAAATTGGCCAAGTTAAAATTCTCCAAAGTTCAACAAAATATCACTCCGAAAATAACTAAATTAGTAGCTAATTACGTAGATTTACCTCACAGTAAGCTTCCCCTCGAGATTCTGAGCTTACCATCAGATTCCTCACAAAATTCTCTTGAATTTGGACCTTTGAATCGCCTAAATTGAGCTTGAAATAAAGAAAATATCGAGGTTGGAAGTTTGGAATGAAATCTAAAAATCATCCTTAGTCTTTATTAAAAGGCCGGGACTTTGGCCATCGCAATCGCAGCCAAAGACTCAAGCCTTCGTGAACATGTCAAAGGCTCCGTGATCGCAGAGAGCAACTTCCAAGACTCCATGAATGTGGCCAAGGGTCCTCAATAGAGGAGAACAAAACTCCTTGCACCAGATATCAACTAAAAAACTGATATTTCTCAAGTTCAAATATTCCAATAGGGTGCTTAGAATTTGTTTGGAATCCTGTGTGCAAAAATGAGATATGCTATCCCATAAAATTCGACGTTCTGGACTCAATTGCATAGTAAATATTTTCATACAAAGTTGTTACGACTAAAAGTGGGTCCCACACCCAAAGGTTATTTTGAGTCAAATTCCATAATGGGCCTCGAAATTAGACCAGAAGCCTCGAAAAGCAAACAAAGAATCGTTCTAGACCAAACTGGATATTTTGGAGCTAACTGAGCTGTCAAAATTTTTATTTGAGCGTTTTCCAAGAATATTGATCAAAGTCAACTATAGGCTAAATTTTAAAGGCAAAAGCAATAAAATGGTTCTAAACTCGTACTGACACCTCGGTACTCATAACGACCATGCTACTAGCCTAATTTGGCCATTCCGGAGCTGTTGGAACCATCAGAATTTCTTTCTATGATCATTTTCCTCAAGTTATGACCGAAGTCAACTTTTCAAGTTATAAAAGCTTCAAAATAGGGAAACAAGCCTAAAACCCAAACAAACGTCCAAGCCACCAAACAGTCACTACAAACAAGTCCTAAATGACTTGGGATCACTACAAAAATGATCTAAATGATGGAATAAATGCTTAAATTAAAAAATAACCTGGAAAGTCATTACAAGTGGGTATCGGATTGACCGATAATGCCTACCAGTATGTGTTATTTGTATTGACACTACTCTGGCTATGCCACTTAGCATAGTCTGATTGCAGAGTCAGTGATGTTTAATGGGTGAAGACGAAGAGGATTCTCCAATAGCTTCTACTCTTCCTTCCTTATGGTGGGAGCTGTGTCATTATTCTATTTATAAATTTTACTCTTAGAAGCTTGTAACACTGCAAAAATCTAAATACTAAGACCCGAACCATTTTTGTATGCATATAGGCCCAAATCTAATAAAATACTAATTATAATATAATTATTATCACTGATTCTTGAGTGCTTGAAGTGTGATTGATAAATTAGGTGGTGCATGAATAGGTAAATTAATGGTCTTTGAATCCTCTTTTCAACTCCACTAAGTTTGCCTCATTTTGAATTCATAGTAAAAAGTTATGACATTTTTACTAGAGGTTGCCAAATCATCAAAAGTTAACACTCAACTCTACGACCCATAGAGTTTTCTACTAGTCGTATGAACGATTAGTAGAAACCCTAAACACTTTTAAAAAATTCAGTCTTGAGGGTCTTTTCTATGAGTCTTGATTATGACCAATAGAAATTCTTATGAATTGTAAGAATGAGTCATAGACTTTAGTGTCACATTATAGATATCAACTAAAAAAAGCTCATATTTCTCAAGTTCAAATATTCTGACAAGGTGCTCGGAATTCATTCAGAATTTTGTACGCGCAAACGAGATATGCTACGTGAGCATAAACGAAATAGGCAACCCCAACAAATTTGACATTTCGTACTTAATGGCGCAGTCAAAATTTCTATACGAGGTCATTACAAATGAAAGTGGGTTCCACACCTAAGGGTCATTTTGAACCAAATTCCACAACGGACCTTGGGATTAGACCAGGAGCCTCGGAAGAAAATGAAGGATAGTTCTAGACCAAACTCGATATTTTAGAGCTAACCACACTGTTAGAATTTTAATTTGAATGCGTTTTCCAAGATCGTTGACCAAAGTCAACTATAGGCCAAATTTCAAAGGTAAAAGCACCAAATGGTCCTAAACTCATACCGATTGCCTCGATACTCATGCCGACTATTATACTAGTCTAATTTGTCCATTACGGAGCTGATGGAACATCAGAATTTTATCTAAGGTCATTTTCTTAAAGTTATGACCAAAGTTAACTTTTCAAATTATAAAGCTATAAAATAGGAAAACAAGGGTAAAACCTATTACAACCCACATTCTTGAGCTTGGAATATCTATTAAGCTTCTTAGAAGTTATCATGTGAGCCGGATAATCTATAACACTATCAAACGACTCCAAGGAAGGGAGAATGTGATGCCCCATAGTAGGGAAGGTTGGAAATAGGGTCGTAAGAATCTGGAAGAAGTTGGACACCAAGTAACGAGTCGTAGGACTCGATTTACCTACGTGATCTACCAACTTAGAAGTCTTGCATACTTAAACCACTCGAGTACATACCAAACTTACATAGCAAGGATTACATGGGTTCTTAAACTAAGATGAGATTATGAACCAACGGGGAAGGAAAAAATGACATTGGAAGCACCTCAAGCAGGCAGGTGACCCAACTGCTTGGGGTCAAGCAAGTGACCACTTGCTTGGGGGAGCTGGACCCCACTGCCATATGGCAGCCCCTAATTGGCAGCATGTATGTGTTGGCCCAATGGGGGCTGTACATGTGTCGCCCTTAGGAGATGACACGTGTAACCCCCTAAGGAAACATATATATACATGTATTATGACTAAGGACTTCATTTTCCATCCAAAACAACAACCAAAGAAGGGGGGAAAAAATGTGAAGAGCAAAAAGAAAGGCAGTCATGGTTGTGAAGAATTAAAGGTAAGTTCTTCAATTTTCTTCTGCGAATTAATTATCTACAGTATTCCTTAACCACATGGAGATGTGTATATGTATATTACGATGCCTACGGAACCATATCTTCAGCTTTACACTTGGAACAAATAAGAGAAAGTTGAAGGAAAAAAGTTGGAGGGCAAGAAGAGGAGCTACGGGTTGGGGCTGCCAAGGTAAGCCTTCGCGTTTTGTTCTGTAAATTAATTATTTAAGATATACCATGTTATATAATGGTGTTTTATAACATAAAATTCCAATTTGGGGCAGCGTAAAACAGACACAAACAGTCCGCCCCAATTCAGCACATCAAGAAGTTTTCAAGATGCAGTTTTGGCGAGTTTTGGCCAATTTTGGGTAAGGTAAGGTTTCTCCTTTCAATTTGGATTTTATGGTGTTGTAATAGAGTGTGTTACACTCCCTATAGGTGGATTTAAATGTGAAAATGTTATATAATTGCTTGACGTCGAAGATAATCTAAATTGGAGACGTTATAGTTAAATTGTCGTCGAAGTAAAGTGTTGTGCTTGTGGTGCACTATTGCAGGTGTATGGGGGTTTATTGCAGAGACTAAATTTGTTCTAAAATGGGTGTGTATGCTTCTGTTTTCAGCCATATGACCCCTCATTTCGTACAATTAAAGGCTTTGCGAAATAAAGACTAAAAACCCTATTTTGGTGTCGTAATTTTCAGCAAGTTGTTTGGAGCTTATGTTGTATAATATTGCCATGTTTTATGTGTATATATGCTGCAGGGTGTTGTTGTTGGTTGTCTGTAGTGATTATGTATGTAATTGGAAAATCGTATAGGGCATATTATAGAGGAGGTGCTGCCCAATTTTCGTTAACGCCTTAACTATTTAAAGAACTAGCGGAGGAGACGAACAAGGAAATAGGTTCCATGAATACGAAGGTGCAACTTAAGGTGCTGGAAAGTCAAGAGTGGTTGATATTCGTATTACTTTCATGTTAAATAGGTTTGGAGGATGACGACGTGGACGTGATTAAGAGAAGTCCATACGAGGTATGTGAAGCTTTCTCTTGGTATGTTTTTGGAATAAGTATGTAAAGCTATCTTTCTTCCCTTTTGGCATGTCTTAGCCTCAAGTAAATTGTATGTTAAATAAAGGGATAATTCCATTCCCAGAACTTTAACTACGCCTCATAATCCCTGTCCACTGCATAGTATTGGAACTCCTGCAAGAATAGAGTATTGCCTATTAAGGCTTTTACGTGTTAAAGAGTAGTGTGTGGAAAGCCACCTCTCCTTTCTCTTGATATGTACTTGGTATGAAAATGAGATTATGATGCCATAGTTTTTCATCGAGCCCCAGAATGGGCCGGGTACAAAATATGTACAAGATGACCACATGAAGGGAAGTACACACTATATAGAGCTTATTCTCTTTTTTTCTTCTGGCATGTCTCAGTTGTAAATGAAATATGATATGAACTCCAGGGTAACTCCATTCCTAGCATCTCCTATTTACTTTTGAATATCGAACTCTTGTAATAGTTGAACTAGTTTCCTGGAAACTTCTATGTATTAAGGAGATAATGAATATACGGGCTCCAAGCCTTAAAGACTATATGATACTAAGTGGTTCTGATTCCATAAATGATTTATCCCTATGTTAATACATGTCTAGGGTCCCCGAGATTACAATTCAGATAGCCCATAATGGAATTTAAAGGACACTCGAGATGACTACACCACTACTCGGGTCCTCAGGAAAAAGCTTAGCTTTCTTATTCTGTCGGGTCCCTGATAATGTTTTAAATTGCATATGGTTACTCACTACTCTACTCGTACATACTGTAACCCCTCTATCACTGAGTCCTGGGCCATGGCATATTCTCGTGCATAGTTCACTGCATTATCCACTGAGTCCTTCACTAGAGGTCCAGGGCATATATGTATATATATGATGATGTATTGTAATAAGGTGGTGATGGAATTGGTATGATGGTTTTATAGATGTATCCATCGGATCCCTGATAGGGCCGGCTATATGGTATAATTTGAGCATGTATGCTTTTATAAATCACAAAGTACAGGTACAGGTTCCTTGTATGACATTTTATCCCCTGCTTCTCTATTTCAGAGATACTTCCAATTGTGTTATGTTATATTTTACATACTCAGTACATATGTCATACTAACCCTCTTTTCTCAAGGGGCTACATTTCATGTCCATAGATACAGATAAAGGTTTTGGGAGTCCATCAGCATAGGATTTCGCTCAGCTCAGTTGGAAGAGGCTCCATTGTATCAAAGCCTAGTTTTTGGCACTGGCCGTTGATGTATAGTATTGTTAGGTTATTCAGGGGTATGGTGGGGGCCCTGTCCCACCATATGTTATCATTAATGTTGCTAGAGGTCTGCAAACATGTATATATGAGTTGTCTATGTTAGCCTGGTTCAGCTGGGTCTATATGGTGTATTGTACGTGTTGTTATATTATGGATGCCTTGTCGGCTTGCATGCCCTTTCATGTTATAATTCAAATAAAAGAGGCTACAAATATATGAAATGTTATGACCCACAGGGGTTCTCATGTACGTATCATGTTGTTTGTAGTCCGATTTGACTATACTTGATATATATGTATTACGTGTCTATAATTCAACGTGACCACAGCTGATAAATATATGTACAGGGGGTTTAGGTCAGACCCCAGTTGTGGCCTACGGGGTTGGGTCGTAACAGAAGCGGTATTAGAGCAGTTCATTCTTGGATTGTCTGTACACCATATCTAGTAGAGTCTTGATTATTGATGTGTTGCGTGCCACGTCTATAAACAGGAAGCTACAGGACATTTAGAATATTACCTTTCTTTCATATCTGAGATCATGCTATAGATCTGAGTCATAGCAAATCTTCTTATACTAACCTTGGCTTATTAGCAGAAGAACGACATCAAAAGAAGGAAGTAATTAATGACATGGGAAGTTACGAAGCACGCAGGTAACTAAAGGCATGGGAGATATCTGTTGGGTAAGGTATTAAAGAAAAAAATTGAAATGTAAAGTCGAAAACTAAAGGGAAAAGTAGACGAGAAGTGCAACAGATACAGTTTGAAGGTGGACATACGAGGTAAGTCCATTATTTCTTTATTATTATTGACATTGAAACCCCTGTGTGGCTGCAATATGAGATGATATTGGAAGCCCTGTGTGGCTGTGATATGATATGAATATATATATGTTGGCCTTGTGAGGCATTGTTGGTATTTTTTGCGTGTAGGTTTGGGATAAGTAAGAAATATAGAGGAAACTCTGCCGAAATTTTCCCAGAATAAAGAAAGGAGATAAAACATAGATTCTTAAGATGTCTTGGAAATTGATACCAAGTACCCCTACTATGTTTAACTAAAGCTATAAGAGGTACTCTTCAAGTCGTCGATAAAGGGCACCCTTTTTACTTAGAGAATTTTATTTTGGAGAAACAAAAGCCTATTTAAGTAGTAAAGTTCAGACTATGGTATCTCAACCCATATTTGTGCTATAGGAATATAAACAGGGGGCTCAGGTTGAAGGATAAGATGTACCGCGATTGAGTTTCACTCTTTTTGAAAAGTACCAAGCCCCAACTGCTAGTTGTAAACTAGATAAGTTGTTCACAACTCGAGGATAAATTTAGAAGGATCCCATATAGGTCAAGTGTTGAGAAGCACTGTGATGTTTAAGGGATTCTAGTTTTCTTCTAACGGTGGTTGGAAAATGGTTTATGATAACAGTTTTGTTAGTCCTCCACCAACTAACTAGAGGAAGAAATGCTAATAGAAGCACCCCATAGAGATGTTATGAATTGAATATGAGTATGAGTTAAAAGGGGGATACGTAATATGAGTTAAAGGTAGTACAACAATGCGGGGATAAAGCAAGAGCGCTACTAAGGCGCACTTGGTATGGGTTGACTAAGTCAAAAGCCTATGTTAGTTATACGGTAAGGGCAAGGGGCATAAGGTATAAAGAAATGATACGTGTGCACAACATCGCTCCGAAAATAATAGAACCCTTAAAAGACAAAGACGGCAAACTTAAGGAATAAATGGCGCAACTTCCATTCACCCCAAGAAACAAAGGATATAGGTTGGGATAAAGTTACTGCTTCAAGAAAACCTTGAATAGTTATCATCGAAATACTAGCACTGCCTAATTGGAATTGGAATGACTACAGGTGCTAAGTAATTCTTGGATGAAGACATGTAAAAGGTGGCCTTGGACAAGTTGTTCCATGAGTCTCATTACTCAAGTACAGATTAATAGATGATGTGTCACACTATGCATGAAAAGGTTCTCGACATTTCGTGATTTAGCCAAGGTTCTATACATGGATAGTCAGGTTATAAAATATGCAGAGAGATGGAGACAGGATACGACATCAAGTAGATTGGGGAAAGAGATTGGATGAAATGGAGATTGGACATAGAGACATAGAGCAAGGTATAAGCAGATAAAGGTGTAGGTACCCTCTAAAGAGGGGAAGCCAATAGGAGAATGGCAAGGGTAAGGTAAAAGCAATTGATGTGACAACATATTTAAAATAGATGCTTAAACTTCAATAAGATCTCTTGCTGAACCAAGTTAGGAAGGTCTAGAAGTCACCAATAGTTGGATGGAAGCCAGAATGCTATGTAAGGTAGTGTTAAGAAGTTTTTTAATAAGACCTTGAATGACATGAAGCTAGAAGGTGGGTGCATATAAAAAGAAATAGGTATAGTAATGAAAGGATATCGAGTAACTCAAGAGACACTAGGGAGGGTAATGATATCATGTTAGACCAAAAGCCAAAGTGATGGCAATAGAGTTGGTCGCAAAGGGTGTTGCGACAGATGCGTAACCAAGGAAAAAGGAACATGAAACCTCCTATGATAGGGGATGGGAAGAGCAAAGAGTGAATGAGAGAAAGGAAAGAAGTATAATGATATAGGGCAAGCAAGTTTTGATGTGAATAAGATATGTACAGTATAATGGACCAGGAGATGGAAGGACTGCGTCTACCTCCTACAAGCTACAGCAAAATGGTTATGCAACCTATAGGTATGTATATATAAGTGTCAGGCTAAGTGAGTAAGTACTTGATAAAAGAAATAGGGGCTTAATAATGACAAGGCAATTATGATATTTTGGATAACCCACCAAAAGCTATGAAGATAGGTAAGCCAAACTGTCAGGATGAAATTAGTACCACGGGCAAGGTAAGGCATGGTCACGATTGGACCAAAGGTCTATCCCGATACTGATTGTAGGATGAGGGGGAAAATAACAAGATAACATACGAGACCTAGCAAGACAATGCTAAGGTATTTCTCGAATTAAGGTAAGCACCCTCTCATATTCTCGTAAAAGTAAAAAAATGACACGAGATAACATATCTAAGATGTTATAAGCTGGGACAAGCTGAGGTAAGGAAATGGTAAAAAGGTTTAAACCAAGAGAAGCATAACTAACAGGTTACTAAAAGATGGCAGACTTATATGCCAAATTCCTTTAGAATTATATCAGGTAACGACGGACAGAGCACAGAACGACTATGAAAGTCAACCTTAAGGATTGAAAAACAAAACCCAAAGGGTAAAGTACCAATTAAAGTCTTCTAAGAAATTGAGGAGTAATATATGAGGTCCCCACAGCTATTGCCTCAAGAAAAAGGGCTTAAAGCACAGTTAGTGCCTAGATGTCAGTCCAAGAAAAGATTGGGAACATAGACGGGTCTTAGTACCACCTTTCACCCTCAAAATAGATAAAGATGTTAAGCGTCCCACTTAAATGCTAGAAGATATGTTGTGAGCTGGTGTTGTTAACTTCAAAGGTAGCTGGGATGATTATCCATCACTTATTGATTTGCCTATCATAATGGCTACCACTCCAGTATCCCAATGACCCCATACAAGACTGGTGGGGCAGGACGTGTAAAGTCCCCTATTAGTTGGGGCAATGTTAAAAAGACTAAGCTAGTAGGGCAAGACACGATTGAGCAAGCTATGGACTAGCAACCCAAAGTGGGCAGAAGTGACATGCAGATAATCGACATCGACATTCAGAGTTCAAATGGATGATTAGGTGTTCAGAACAGGGTCACCTAGAAAGGGAATAATAGGATTTGGCGAGAAAAGGAAACTTAGCCCTAACTACATTGGATCCTATCAAGTTGCTGGTAAGATGGACAAAGTTGCCTTCTAGTTAGACTTACCACCTGATTATGAAATCATACGCCTAGTACGTCTATGCGGATACTTCATAAATGTACTAGTTATATACCCAGAGTATGTCCCATAGATGATACCCACGAGATGGAATCCTATGAGGAATAACCTATAGCCGTCTTGCATTGGCAAGTTAGAAGGTTGCAAACTAGGACGTGACTTCTGTAAAGGTATTGTGACACAACAAAGACCAGAAAGGGGATGACTTGGGAAGTCAATAAAAAAGAAGAGGAATGGAGAAGATATCCGTACTTGTTCCCTATATAAAAAGGTAGTCTAAACCCCTAAATAGAGTGAGAAACAATGATTATACAGAACCCCCGAAATCTTTGTGAAACTCTTTGAGGTAAGTTAATATTCGAGGATGAATGTTCTAAAGGGGGAAGAATGTTATACCCCACATTCTTGAGCTCAAAATGTCTCTTAAGCTTCTTATAAGTTATCATGTGAGCCGGATAATCTACAATACTATCAAATGACTCCAAGGAAAGGAGAATATTGATGCCCCGTAGTAGGGAAGTTTGAAAATAGGGTCGTAAGAATCCAAAAGAAGTTGGACACCAAGTAATAAGTCATAGGACTCAATTTACCTATGTGAGCTACCAACTTAGAAGTCTTGCATACTTAAACCACTCGAGTACATACAAAACTTACGTAGCAAGGATTACATGGGTTCTTAAAACAAGACGAGATTACGAACCCATAGAAAAGGGAAAAAATGACATGTGGAAGCCTAGGAAGGTGACACGTGGTAGCACCTCAAGCAAGCAGGTGACCCACCTACTTGGGGGAGGTGGACCCCACTGCCACGTGGCAGCCCCTAATTGGCAGCATGTATGTGTTGGCCCAATGGGGGCTGGACACGTGTCACTCTTAGGAGATGGCATATGTCATCCCCTAAGGAAACATATATATACATTTATTGTGACTAAGGACTTCATTTTCCATCCAAAACAACAGCCAAAGAAGAGGAAAAAAATGTGAAAAGCAAAAAGAAAGGCAGCCATGGTTGTGAAGAATTAAAGGTAAGTTCTTCAATTTTCTTTCGCGAATTAATTATATACGGTGTTCCTTAACTACATAGATATGTATATATGTATCTTACGATGCCTACGGAACCATATCTTCAGCTTTACATTTGGAACAAACAAGATAAAGTTGAAGGAAAAACATTGGAGGGCAAGAAGAGGAGCTACGGGTTGGGGCTGCCAAGGCAAGCCTCTGAGTTTCATTCTGTGAATTAATTATTTAAGTTATACCAATGTTATATAATGGTGTTTTATAACATAAAATTCCACTCTGTGGAAGCGGAAAAGGGACACAAATAGCCCACCCAAATTCAGCACATCAAGAAGTTTTCGAGATGCAGTTTTGGTGAGTTTTGGCCAATTTTGGGTAAGGTAAGGTTTCTCCTTTCAATTTGGATTTTATGGTGTTGTTATGGATTGTGTTATACTACCTATAGGTGGCTTTAAATGTGAAAATGTTATAGAAGTGCTTGACGTCGAAGATAATCTAAATTGGAGTCGTTATAGTTAAATTGTCGTCGAAGTAAAGTGTTGTGCTTGTGGTGCACTATTGCAGGTGTATGGGGGTTTATTGCAGAGACTAAATTTGTTCTAAAATGGGTGTGTATGCTTCTGTTTTCAGCCATATGACCCCTCATTTCGTATAATTAAAGGCTTTGCGAAATAAAGACTAAAAACCCTATTTTGGTGTCGTAATTTTCAGCAAGTTGTTTGGAGCTTATGTTGTATAATATTGCCATGTTTTATGTGTATATATGCTGCAGGGTGTTTTTGTTGGTTGTCTGTAGTGATTATGTATGTAATTGGAAAATCGTATAGGGCATATTATAGAGGAGGTGCTGCCCAATTTTCGTTAACGCCTTAACTATTTAAAGAACTAGCGGAGGAGACGAACAAGGAAATAGGTTCCATGAATACGAAGGTGCAACTTAAGGTGCTGGAAAGTCAAGAGTGGTTGATATTCGTATTACTTTCATGTTAAATAGGTTTGGAGGATGACGACGTGGACGTGATTAAGAGAAGTCCATACGAGGTATGTGAAGCTTTCTCTTAGCATGTTTTTGGAATAAGTATGTAAAGCTATCTTTCTTCCCTTTTGGCATGTCTTAGCCTCAAGTAAATTGTATGTTAAATAAAGGGATAATTCCATTCCCAGAACTTTAACTACGCCTCATAATCCCTGTCCACTGCATAGTATTGGAACTCCTGCAAGAATAGAGTATTGCCTATTAAGGCTTTTACGTGTTAAAGAGTAGTGTGTGGAAAGCCACCTCTCCTTTATCTTGATATGTACTTGGTATGAAAATGAGATTATGATGCCATAGTTTTTCATCGAGCCCCAGAATGGGCCGGGTACAAAATATGTACAAGATGACCACATGAAGGGAAGTACACACTATATAGAGCTTATTCTTTTTTTTTCTTCTGGCATGTCTCAGTTGTAAATGAAATATGATATGAACTCCGGGGTAACTCCATTCTTAGCATCTCCTATTTACTTTTGAATATCAAACTCTTGTAATAGTTGAACTAGTTTCCTGGAAACTTCTATGTATTAAGGAGATAATGAATATACGGGCTCCAAGCCTTAAAGACTATATGATACTAAGTGGTTCTGATTCCATAAACGATTTATCCCTATGTTAATACATGTCTAAGGTCCCCGAGATTACAATTCAGATAGCCCATAATGGAATTTAAAGGACACTCGAGATGACTACACCACTACTCGGGTCCTCAGGCAAAAGCTTAACTTTCTTATTTTGTCGGGTCCCTGATAATATTTTAAATTGCATATGGTTACTCACTACTCTACTCGTGCATACTGAAACCCCTCTATCACTGAGTGCCAGGCCAGGACAAATTCTCGTGCACAGTTCACTGCATTATCCACTAAGTCCCTCACTAGAGGGTCAGGGCATGTATGTATATATATGATGATGTATTGTAATAAGGTGGTGATGGCTCTGGATATATGATTGTTTTACAGATGTATCCACCGGATCCCTGATAGGGCTGTTTATATGGTATAATTTGAGCATGCATGCTTTTATAAATCACAGAGTACAGGTACAGGTTCCTTGTATGATATTTTATCCATTGCTTCTTTATTTCAGAGATTCTTCCAATTGTGTTATGTTATGTTTTACATACTCGGTACATATATCGTACTGACCCCCTTTTTTCGGGGGGTTGTGTTTCATGCCCGTAAGTACATATACAGGTTTTTGGAGTCCGTCAACTTAGAATTACGCTCAACTCAGTTGGAAGAGGCTCCATTGTATCGGAGCCTACTTTTTTGGCATTGGCCAATGATGTATAGTATTATTTTGTTATTTAGGGGTATTTCTAGAGGTATGCAGACATGTATATGTGGGTTATGTATATCGTCCTGGTTCAGCTGGGTCTATATGGTGTATTTTATGTGTTGTTACATTATGGCAGCCTTATCGGCTTGCATTCCCTTTAATGTTATGATTCAAATAAAAGAGGCTACATATATATGAAATGTTATGACCCACAGGGGTTCTCATGTATGTATCATGTTATTTGTAGTCCGGTTTGACTACACTTGATGTATATGCATCTATAATTCAATGAGACCACAGCTGATAAATATATGTATGGGGGGTCCAGATCAGACCCCAGTCATGGCCTACGGGGTTGGGTCATGACAAAACCCAAATGAATGACCAGGTGACCAAATAGTTAGTGCCAATAAGTCCTAAATAACCTAAGCTTGCTACAAGAATGCTCTAAATGATGGAATGAATGCTTAAATTAAAAAAAAGAACTTGAGGATCATTACAGATGGGTACCTGGTTGACCAATGATGCCTACTAATTTTGGGTACATTTATGTGCCCAATAACAAATAAAATCCATAATTCATTGATCAAGTTGAGAGCAAATTCCTAGAATTTAGTTCATATGATTGCATTTTTGTATTGTTGTAACCAACCAATATGATTAGACACTTCCAAGGCTGATTGAGAAAGAATTAACATTCAAAACATGATCAGATAGAAAGTGGAGCTCAAAGAAGAATTTAGGAACACAATGTGAAAAATATACACTATAAGGAAGTATGTCTACGTCGCGCACTTGGCTTATGAGATTTGATTCCAAAACTTGGAATTTATTTGATAAAACAGTGTGGTGCGTGTCAGGTCCACGTTGCGGACCTGGTTCTGGATACCACAAATGCATGTCGATAAAGGAAATGAAAAGTTACACTGAACTAAACCAAGTTGCATTGCAGACTTTAGTGTGTCTACTTTAATTCTGCATTTTTGGTGTTATAAATAGCACCTTTACATATTTTGGTAAAAAGTAGATCCAATTATCGGGTTGAAGTTGAAGAAGAGGAAGGAAGAGCTACTTTTGGTGATATTTTCTTCTTTCCTTTCATTTGAATCTAAGTTTTGATGTTATTAATGATATGTAAATATGTTATACACCATGAGTGGCTAAATCCCCTTGTTCTTGGGTTGTAGCCAAAATACGAAGGTTGAATCTTGTTTGCTTTGGTTTAAAATAGATTTTTGTATGTGATTACTCTTATGTTCTTGTTTTGATTATTTTAATGCTTGATCACCATTAGAGCAAAACTTGTTGTCCACCTGGAACTCAAAAGACGGAAAAGGGATAGAACACTAGAATATAAAAAGCATGTTTATCCTAGAATTGCCTAGAATAATTCGTGTATAGAATGACCGTGACACGTATCTATACACAATGTTTGGTTACTAAAAAACATGATAAAATTATTGCATTTTTATTGGTTCATGCTTATCTCCGCTCTACGATGAAGTTAGGTTATCAACATAAGTAGGCAATTAGAGATCGAAAGATCATAATTGTATAATCAACCTTGTAAACTAGTAATTGAAAACCCATCTAATACCAAAGTAAAGAATTTTAGACTGATAATCTATGTATGCTATGACCCAGGGACTCTTCTTGATATTTATAAAATTCCTCTAATATCTTTGAATTATTTTCTCATATCCAATTGTTATAATTATTTTTATAGACATAAATGAACTCAACCCTTTGAAAACACACATGAATAATTTGATTCATTGAAAACCTATCTAATGCCTAATTGAATTTCCCTGTGGGTTCGATATCCAGCTCTTAAAGAGGGTCACTATATTAGTTTTGAGACCGCGTACACTTGCGTGTGCTTCTGGACATAATAAGTTTTTAGCATCGTTGCCGGCGAACATTGTTTAATTTGGCAATAGTTTTCTTTGTGAAGTTTCTTTATATTTTAATTTGTGTTAACAACTTGATATTAGCTATTATTTTTGGAAGGAGAACTCAAAAAGGAACACTGGACAGAAGTGGGAACATTGTAAAGCCACTAGCTAAGCCTGAAAGATTTCTGCATCAGCAAAGAAGGAGAGCAGCTGCTCTATATCCAGTACCATCGATAAATCTGGGTGATACTAACGAACTGTCGGTAGAGATTCTTATAGAGATGGCAGCTAGGACAATACGTGATGTGGCAGTCTCACTCACAGTAAATGTCACCTCTAGTATTCAGAAATTGCCAGCTGGAGGAAGATTTGAACTGAAACAGGACATGGTGCAACTGTTGCACTCTAATGGGTAGTTTACAGTTTTTCCTCATATAGATCCTCAAGTTCACATCCGCAACTTCTTGGAAATTAGAGACACTTATATGCCTAATGGGATATCTCCTGACTATGTCAGGTTAACATTGTTTCCCTTTTCTTTGTTGGGGGAAGCTAAGAGGTGGTGGAAGTTGGAAACACAAAATTCAATCACTTCATGAAATAATTTGGCTTGCAAGTTTCGTATCAGGTCCTTTCCTTCAGGGAAGACAGCTAAGTTAAGGGCAGAAATTTTAATCTTTAAGCAAAAATTTAGAAAAAATGTGTACCAATCTTGGGATAGGTTTAAATCTTTACTCATTAATTTTCCTCACCATCATCAAGCTAATAGGGTGTTTTTCCATACCTTCATAGAAGGGTTGGAACCTAACACCAAAATTCTTCTTGATTTTACTACAGGTTGACAGGCATTGGATAAAACCTATGATGAGCTATATACATTGCTTAATCGCATATCTCAGGGAAATCTTGAGTGGAATGGAGGAAATTCTAGACCTGTAGTTCAAAAACAAGCAGGTATGTTGGAAGTTGATGCGGTGACAGCTTTGACGGCACATATAGCAGCAATGCAAAATATGATGACAACGTATTTCAATACTTTAGCAAAAAGATATCAGCAAGCTTTGGTGAATATGGTTCAGCAACAACACATGTAGTGCAAGGTGTATGGCAGTAGTGAACATGTGGCAGAATATTGTGTAGCTAATCCTGAGTTAGTAAATTTTTTGGGAAATGTACCTAAGGGTGGAGGTAATCAGAACGAAGGAAATACTTACAACCCAAATTGGAGAAACCATCCAAATTTCTCATGGGGTGGAAATCAGCAAAACCAACACCAAGGGAAAACACAATACAAACCACAAAAAAGCAGGCAGCAGTACAACAATCAAGGACACGATCCATACAGACCACAAGGAAGAGGCCAGCACTATAACAAGCAAGACCAGAGTAACCAACAATCAAGAAATATAGGAAATATGAGTGTGGAAGACATGCTTAAAAACCTTATGAATGACCAAGCTAAGCTAGCTGCAGACGTACATCAATACCAAATCACTACCCAAAATTTAGAGAAACAGGTGGGATAGCTAGCTAATGCACAAAATTCGTGCTCGCAATGTGGTTTACCAGGTAACACTGATCTAAACCCCAAATAGGTAAATGTTGTGAGCACTTTTAGTAGAAGAGCATTAGTCGAGCTAGCGCCATAATGTAAAGGTAGTAAAGGTAAAGGTAAATCTGTGGAAATTAAAGCTAGTAAATCTAGCGACCAAAGATGGAGCAAGAGCAGAAAATAAAATCACCTCCCCTATTTCCACAAAAATTTAAAAAGAAGAAAGAGAAGGAATGTTTTGAAAAATTCATAGACATGCTTAAACAGGTGCAAATTAACTTACCTTTAATTTATGTGTTACATGGTATTCTAAAATATTCCAAGTTTATCAAAGATATTGTGGCAAACAAGAGAAAGTTAGCTGAATATGAAATAGTGGCACTCACAAAAGAGTGTAGTTCAAGAATCTTGAACAAAGTTAATCTTCCATCTAACCAAAAAGATCCAGGTAGTTTCACGGTATAGGTAACGATTGGTAAGCACAGTAATGCAAGAGGTATCTGTGATCTAGATGTTAGTATAAACTTGATGCCTAGATCTATGCTTAAGAAATTAGGTATGGATAACTTAAATCAACCACCACTTTATTATAGTTAGCTAATCATTTTGTAGCTAGACCTGATGGTATTATTGAGGATGTGTTAGTTCAAGTGGGATCCCTCATCTTTCCTGTTGATTTTGTTGTATTATATTTTAAGCCTGACCCTATGTTCCTTTTATCTTGGGGAATATGTTCTTAGCAATAGGTAGTGCACTTATTGATGTTGCTGCAGGTAGATTGAATATGACAGCACATGACTGAGTGGAGGTGTTCGATGTATATCAGGCACTGAAGTTGCCTGAAGCCTATGAAGAGTTGTCTGCTATAACTGTCATCGATGAGGAAGTCTTAGATCAAGGCATTTTAGCAAAACATCCTTTGTAAAGAGTCATGATAGGTCAAGATATTGAAGAGTACATGGAAGCTAAAGAGTTAGCTAGTATACTTGATATGCCAAATGTCAGCATGTGGAAAAAAATGTGGAACCTTTGAACAGAGAATTGGGCCCTTCACCCAAGCCATCTCTGGAAGAAGCTTCTAAGTTAAAGTTGAAGAAATTATTAGCATATCTCAGGTATGCTTTTCTTGGAGTGAATAATACCTTGCCTATAATTCTTTCGTCTGCTTTGTCTGAGGCACAAGTCGCAGCAGCACTTGAGGTATTAAAAAAGCAGAAGAAGGCAATTGGATGACAAATGGTTGATCTTCATGGTACCAGTCCCACTTTGTTCATGCATAGAATTTTCATGGAAGAAGGACATAAAGCTAGTGCACAACCATAACGCCGATTAAAACCCATCATAAAAGAAGTGGTGAAAAAAGAGATAATTAAGTGACTAGATGCATGCATAATATACTCAATCTCTAATAGTAAGTGGGTAAGCCCAGTTTAGTATGTACCAAATAAAGGGAGAATAATTGTGGTGACTAATGAGAAGAATGACTTAATCCCTACAAGAATAGTAACTGGGTGGCATATATGCATTGACGACAGAAAGTTGAATGATGCCATAAGGATCACTACCCTATACCATTTATTGACCAAATGCTTGAAAGGTTAGCAAGCCAAGAGTATTATTATTTCTTAGACGGGTATTCAGGATACAACCATATTACCATTGCACCAGAGGATCAGGAAAAGACAACATTCACATGCCCTTATAGGATATATGCATTTAAGCGTATGCCATTCGATCTTTAAAATGCTCTTGCCACTTTTGAGAGATGCATGATCACTGTACTTTATCATATGGTGGAAGAGTTTGCAGAGATTTTTATGGATGACTTTTCAGTCTTTAAAGAGTCTTTTGATCTTTGTTTGCAAAATCTAAAGAAAGTACTAGCAAGGTGTGAGGAAACAAATCTCGTCTTAAATTGGGAGAAATTTCATTTCTTGGTAAAGAAGGGTATTGTGTTGGGGAAAAAAGTTTCAAAAGATGGTTTGGAGGTAGACAAAGCTAAAATTGAAGTGATTGAGAACCTTCCACCACTAATTTTAGTGAAAGGTGTCTGTAGTTTTCTAGCTCATACTGGATTCTATCGGCGATTCATTAAAGATTTTTCAAAGATTGCAAGACCCATGTGTAGCTTGTTACAAAAGGAGGCAAAATTTATTTTTGATGATAAATGTTTTTAGTCCTAGAACTCTTAAAGAAGAAGCTGATCGAAACCCCCATCCTAATAGCTCCTGACTAGGAGCTACCTTTTGTGTTGATATATGATGCAAGTGACACAACAGTGGGAGCAGTTCTGAGATAGAGAAAAGAGAATATCTTCCACTCTTTTTATTATGCAAACAAGACTTTTAACTCGGCGCAGGCCAACTACATAGTCAAAGAGAAGGAAATACTGGTGCTGGTTTATGCATTTGACAAGTTCAGATCCTAATTGGTGGGTACTAAGGTAATTTTTTACATTGACCATGCAGCTCTTAGGTACCTATTTAACAAGAAAGATGCAAAGCCACAACTCATAAGAGAGATCTTATTTCTCCAAGAATTCAACATCGAGATCAAAGATTGCAAAGGCTGTGAGGATCAAGTTACCGATCACCTTTCCAGGCTAGACAGTTCAACACATGCTGGGGAACAGATGCAGATCAAAGAAGAATTTCCTAATAAGCAACTGTTAGCTCTTGAATTGAGTGAATTGCCATGGTACTCTGACATAGTCAATTACCTGGTCAGTGGGGTATTTCCCCCAGATGTAACCTCATAAAAGAAGAGAAAATTAATACATGAGGCTCAGTTCAACATATGAGATAAGCCTTACTTATTCAAGTAGGGAATAGACCAAATGGTAAGAAGGTATATGATAGAAATCGAAGTGCGCCAAGTCTTAGATAGTTGCCACTCATCACCATATGGTGGTCATTATGGAGGAGAGTGCATTGTATAGAAGGTACTTCAATATAGTTTCTTTTGGCCTACATTATTTAAAGATATTTTAGGGTATGTTAAGAACTGCGACAATGACAACGAACGGGCAACATCTTAAGAAGACATGAAATGCCATTGAGATACATCTTGGATGTCAAAATTTTCAATATATGGGGCATAGACTTCATGAATCCGTTTCCATCATCTTATGGAAACCAATATATCTTAGTGGCAGTAGATTACATGTCCAAGTGGGTTAAGGTCGTAGATCTTCCCACCAATGACTCAAAGGTGGTAACCAAGTTTCTCAAGAAGCACATCTTCACTCGATTTGGCATTCCTGAGCAATTATCAGCGATGGAGGATCTCACTTTATAAATCAAATAATAAAGAATATCTTGGCTAAGTATGGGGTGAGTCATAAAGAGGCTACTGCATATCATCCACAAACTAGTGGGTAAGTCGAGGTATCCAATAGAGAGGTGAAGTAGATATTGTAAAAGACTATGAATGCACAAAGGAAAGATTGGTCAAAGAAGTTAGATGAAGCACTTTGGGCATACCAAATGGCATACAAAACACCCATCGGGACCTCTCCATATCATATGGTATTTGGTAAAACATGCTACTTATATTGGGCAATCAAGAAACTGAATCTTGACCCAAAGTTATCACAGAGAAAACAGTTGGACCAATTGCATAAGTTGGAGGATTTTAGGCTCCAGGCCTATGAAAATGCCAAGTTGTATAAGGAGAAAACAAAGTGATGGAATGATAAACACATCATCACTCGTACTTTCGAACCAGGACAAAAGGTACTTCTTTTTAACTCTAGACTCAAACCTTTTCTAGGGAAGTTAAGATCCAAGTGGAGTGTTCCATTTGAAGTCATATGTATGAAACCTCATGGAGCTGTGGAACTGTGGAATACATCAAAAAATTCCACTTTTCTAGTTAATGGGAAAAGAGTCAACCACTACTTTGGTAATGATGTGGACCGTGAAGAGGAAGCTGTAGAGCTTGAGGATGAAAGATGAAGGCGTTAAGTCATGCCAAAATGGTAAAAATGACACTACGCAGGAGGCAACACATGAGGTATTGTAAAATATTTTCTTTTATTAAAGGTTATAATGGATTTCATTTTTTTCATTGTATAAGTTAGTTTATAAAATAAAAGAAAATAAAAAGAGAATTCAGATGAAGCCTGAACAGAGAGGTCAGTGCAAATTTTCCTAGGTATGTTTTCAATCATTTTTTGTGAAAATAAGTTCCAAATAAGGTGCGCGCCAGGTCCGCAATTTCAGTACAAAATGTAATTTGGAATTTTAGGTCACTAAATAGTAATGTCCGCGATAAGTTTACATCGCGTACCTGGGATAATTTTTGGGATTTTTCATTAAAAAGACAGATTTAACCCATTTTTAATGCATACACCTGATAAAATTAATGTTAAAACACCGAAAAGGACCCATTCAACTTCAGCTTTCAACTGTGAAATGTTTTTTTATCTCTTCAACTCTCAAAATTCCTTTCTTCTAAGGCAAATCCATGACGCACTCTTCCAATTCAAGCAAAACCTTTTGTTGAGTTTCTACATCACAACATCAAGGTATGTATTCTTGAACTACTTTTATGCTATAAATGGTTGAAATCTACATAAGTAAGTATTTGGGCCTTGAGTTTTGATTCAATATGATTGATTTTCATTGCCTTAAATTGAAATGCTTATGGGTGTGTGAAATTATTTGGAAATTGCTTGTTGTGGTTAAATGACTATGGGCTAAGTTTAGGTAATCTAACCCTACTTTTGATGATTAGAAGACATTGGATGTTGTGATTGTTATGATAATGTGTGTTGAATTCTTGAGTAAACAAGCAAAAAGTAATGTGTTGAAGTTAGTTTGAGTTGTGAAAACAATGTGAAGTGAAGTTTATATTGTTCTTCTTGGGTTGAAAACATACTTGTAGTAGTGATGATCATGTATGCACATTGATGCATAAACTTGAATACTACGTTGGATTAATCATGAGTTTATTTTTATACTCTGAAGTTAGGGTTGAAATAGCTTGTAGTATGGAATCATGTATGTTGATTTTTGGGGGATATGCTAAACTACAGGAGGCTATTTTGAATTTCTGTAGTATTGGACTCACCATGTGGATTATTTGAAGTATGGGTTAGTATATATGTGCATAATACTCAAATTAAGAGAAGTCTAAAAACTTTCATATTACTGGTGTGCAAAGGAAACATTTAAGTGTGGGGTGGAGTTTGTTCAATTAAATAGTATCAGTTTAGTTTTGTTAAATTTGGTATTTTTTTATCTGGATTGCTAATTATAGAGTTATGTTGTGGTTTATTTGGATTGGTACTTTTTTATTTTAGGTTTATCGTAAATATTGGTTTTTGTTTATCTTAATTGTTTAACGTTGTTTAAATATATATTTTTTGACGTTGGGTTTCAAGGCATTTATTTTCGGTTCTTTGGCCATGGATAGTCTCCTTGAACCGTATAAAAAACAATTCTTTCTTTTTAGATATTTGTAATGTATATAAAGTGTTTTGCCAAAATATAAGATTGCATAGGTAGCATATGAAAATATTGAAAAATTAACTAACTTGAGACACCTAAGACTCGGTGTCAGATTTTGAATAATGTTAAATTCATGTGATTGTGATTGAAATTTCTAAAGAATTGTCATTCTGAAATTAAACATGTGCAGTTTGAGTAAGGTTAATTGTATAATCCTGGTTGCTTTTGATTACTAGAACTTTCACTACGTGTATTAGTGGTGAAAACAAAGGAAGTTTAGAATTTAGGGAAAGAATCTAGGGAAAGAATCTAGGCAATTCTTTGATAACCTCATTTTAAAACCACTTGTTGTACCCACCTTAATGTAAATTCATAGTTAGCCCTTTTGAGCCTTTGACTTGATTCTTTGGCAGCCTAGTTTGAAGCCTATTTTTATTTTTTTCTGAGATCATAATTTTGATCCAAGAAGTCAAGCGCTTTGAAAGAGAAAAAGCGGAGAAATAGGGGTTAACAACCTTGGGTTACTAAGAATAAAACCATTGGCGCAATTAATTAAAATAAAATCTTGTGTTAGGGAAGACAAGCTTGTGGAAAGTAAAAAGAATGTCAAACCACATTATGGTTGAAGTTATTATAGAAAAAGAAGACATCCTCTACACAGACAAATGAAGTGAAAGGTTTAGCTAACAAAACAATAAAGTGTTGAGAATAAGGCTATGTAGTACTTGAAAGGAATTTTAAAAAAATGTAGTATGTTGAAAGCGCTTGGGAACCAAGTCACTATACATGTTCAAATTTCTACCAACCCGTCCCTTAGCCCATATTACAACCTGAAAAAGCCCTAAGTGATCCTTAAGTGTTAGCTGCCTTAATAGAGATATTTGATACACTAAGGGCAAGTCTATGGTTAATCTTGAGCAACTTGTGATTTCATTTGAGAGAGTTACCGAAATTTTATCTAAATACCCATTAACGTAAATGTGAGAGAATGTGTAAATTCTTTCTTGGTGAGGGCACATGCTTAATGAAGAAATGGTAATCATGCATAAATTTTTATTTAACAAACCATATGAGTTGTTTCATTCCAGATTCAACTCTCGAGTCTATGTGGTGTTGAGTTAGTCAGTTGCTTAAAACATAAATTTGACATGTGTTTGTAAGATAAGCTAATTATGCAATCACTGTGGTTTGGTAGAATTACTTTATATATCATGTATTTGTTATTTTAGGAATAAGACTGGGAGTTTGTTCGAGGACTAACAAAGTTTTAATTAGAGGGTTGTGATCTTGGGTACATTTATGTGCCCAATAACAAATAAAACCCCTAACTTATTGATCAAGTTGAGACAAAATTCATAGAATTTAGTTCATATGGTTGCATTTTTGTATTGTTATAACCAACCAATGTGATTAGACACTTTCAGGGCTGATTGGAAAAGAATGAATATTCAAAATATGATCAGATAGAAAGTGAAGCTCAAAGGAGAAGTTGAGAATACAATGTGAAGAAAATACACTATAAGGAAGTATGTTTGTGTCACGCACTTGGATTCTGAGATTTGATTCCAAAACTTAGAATTTATTCGAGGATGTAGTGTGGTGCGGGGGAGGTCCGCATCGCATACCTAATTCTAGATAGCACAAATGCATGACGATAAGGAAATGAAAAATTACACTGATCTAAACCAAGTCTGGGTTATGGACTTTAGTGCATCTACTTTAATTTTGCATTTTTAGTGCTATAAATAGCACTTTAAAATATTTTATTAAAATGTAGATCAGATTATTGTGTTGAAGTTGAAGAAGACAAAGGAAGAGCTACTTTTGGTGATATTTTATTCTTTCCTTTCATTTGAATCTAAGTTTTGATGTTATTAATAATTTATGTAAATATGTCATACACCATGAGTGGCTAAATCCCCTTGTTCTTGGGTTGTAGACAAAAGATGAAGGTCTGAATCGTGTTTTCTTTGGTTAAAAATGAGTTTGTGTATGTGATTACTCTTATGTTCTTGTTTTGATTGTTTTAATGATTGATCACCATTAGAGCAAAATTTGTTGTCCACCTGAAATTCGAAAGACGGAAAGGGGATAGACACTAGAATATAAGAAGCATATTTGTCCTAAAATTGCCTAGAATAATTCGTGTATAGAATGACCGTGACACATATCTATACATCATGTTTGGTTACTAAACAAATTAATAAGATTAATGTATTTTTTTTGGTTTATGCTTATCCTTGCTCCACGATGTAGCTAGGCTGTCAACAAAAGTAGGCAATTAGAGATCGAAAGATCACAATTCTATAATCAACCTTGTAAACATGTAATCAAAAAACCCATTAGATACAAAGAAAAGGATTTTAGACTGGAAATCTATGAGTGCTACAACCCAGGGACTCTTCTTTATATTGATAAAATTCCTCTAATATCTTTGAATCATTTTCCCATATCAGATTATTATAATTATTTTTATAGACATAAATGAACTCAACCCTTTGAAAACACACATGAATAATTTGATTCATTAAAAAGCTAACTAATGCCTAATTGCATTTCCTGGTGGGTTATATCCGGCTCTTAAAGAGGGTCACTATATTACTTTTGAGACCGCGTATACTTGCATGTGCATCTAGATGCAACACCTACCAGTACGTGTTGTTTGTACTAAAACTACTCTTGCTATGCCACTTGGCATAGTCTGATTGTGGGTTTAATGATTTTTTATAAGTCAAGACGAAGACGATTCTCCAACAGCTTCTACTCGTCCTTTTTTATGGAGGGAGATGAGTCATTATTCTATTTATATATATTACTCTTAGAAGTATATAACACTATGAAAATTTAAATAATAAGACCCGAATCATTTTTCATATGCTTATAGGCCCGAACCCCATAAATCCTAATTGTAATATAATTATTATCACTAATTCTTGAGTACTTGAAGTATGTTTATATGAATTAGGGTCACAAGAATACTCTAGCACAAAGTAAAGTTGAAATCTTCCTTACTGATTGAATTTTGATAAAAGATTTTACTTAGGTCAACTTCAAACTATCAAATCTCCTAGAATATAATGAATTAGGTGGCCCATGAACTATCAAATTAATAGTCTTTGAATCCTCTTACCAACTCCACCAAGTTTGCCTCGGTTTTAGTTCGTCGTAAAAAGTTATGACCTTTGTAAGAGAGGCTACTATATCATTAAAAGTTACGACTCAACTCTACGACCCGTAGGATATTCGACGAGTCATAGGAACGATTAGTAGAAACCCTAAATGCTTAAAAAAATTTAGTCTTCAGGTTCTTTTCTATGAGTCTTGATTATGACCAGTAGAAATTCTTACAACTCATAAGAATGAGTCGTAGACTTTAGTGTAACATTCCAATAGCTACTGCAATGTGCACAAAGTTACTACGAATGGTTCTTATAACCTGTAGAAACTTGGTCGTAGACCCAAAATTCCTTGAACCACTGAGGTCAAATTTTGGGCCATAGTTTCTATGATTGGTCTTGTACAATCCATAGAAGGACCCATAGATGGCAAAAAGTCAGTTTTAGTAGAGGGCAGTTTGGTATTTTCCCACCTTTTTCAAATGAAACCTTGATGTTTTAGGGTTATTTTGAGTCCTTTATTAGTACCCTATATGCCAAAACTCTCATTAACACTTACAATAATTTGAGAGCAAGGATTGGGGAGGAAAAAGAGATAACGTTCAAGGTTTTCAAGCAAGGTCTTCGAGTATCGATTGTTCTTTGATTTCCAGGTATGTAAGGCTACCCATAACGTGGATTGAGTTCATCCACAATCCCTACATCTCGTGTTTTGAGTTGAGTTGAGTTTCGAGGTTCCATGAATTGATTTCTTGAGTTAATGATAATTCCTATTGAAATTGTATATAAAATTTTCCTTATGTTATTGCATATATTACTATATTCCTTCATAGGTTATTTGAGTTGAGTCTTGAATGGGGATTCGTGTTTGTATTCATATAAACCATAATTGAGATTTCAATGGTATTTTATGCATTGAAGGAGTTTGTAAAAGATTGATTCATGAACATTTCGTGTTAATTTTGTTATGCACTATTTTGAGTTTAAAGAATAACTATTTTTGCCAGTACACATGAGGTGAGTGAGAAATATCTTAACTATTGTTTTCGCATGAGCATTTTGAGTATAAACAAGTTGAGCATTATTATATTAAAATATCTATTTTGAGGTTGAGTTGACGAGTTAAATTATATTTTAAATGCATTCCTTGAGTTGACATGAGATGAGTTTTGAGCTAAGTCCAAAAGAGACTAAATGAGTCAATTGAGTATTTTATTCATTATATGAGCATAAAATATTTTGGGAGTAGTATTGAGCACCGATTTGGGAATGAGTAGAGCTATATAAACCCCATAAACTACGTAACCAGCGTATGATAGAGGTCATGCCTCTCAAGTCCCAAAATAATGGACTTTGACTGATTTTGGGTCCACTGAGTTAAGTGTCCTTCACTCTGGCAAAGTATTAGACGGTTGAAGCAATGACAGTTCTTAAGTGTTGTATCATCACTATCTCATAAGTAATGGTTGTCGATTAGAGAACCTCCTAAAGAGTGAATAGTCAAACTTTCGTATATTGAGTTAGGTCTCTTATTGCATATTATTTAAAGCATTATTTTACTTTACTTCATACTTTATTGAGTTTAGTCATTTTAGAGTAAGTTCATTGAGTTGAGTTGCATGAGCTTGAGTATTGTTGATTTTGTTCCTTCCAGCCATTTTACATACTCTACATTTCATGTATTGACGCCATCTAGCCTGCATCATTTTCTGATACAAATACAAGTTATAGAGGTCCCCAAGAGGCGCATCATTGGATACTAGATTCAGTTCAGATTTTGGTGAGACCTTCTTGCATTCGAAGGACTTTAGCTTATTCCTTCATTTGTTATTCTTTTGATAGTCATTTGAGGTAGCGTTGGACTTGTCTTGGCACTTTTTTAGTGCTGAGTTAGACACTTTATGGACTGAGTTTAAGTCGAGTTAGATGGTTTATTTTGGGGTCTATTTGAAAAACTAAATTCTATTATTCAGTTTATGACATTGAGTTACACTCCACTTTGAATATTTAAATCCACTATTTATTTATTTATGAAGACATTTTAAATTCTACTTGACTTAATTGCCTATTGAATTGAGTCTTTCGCTAATTTGTTGAATGAGCAAATGGACTAGTGGTTTGCTCTGGGCCAGCAACGGTTTTTGAATGTCGGCCACGCCTAGGATACCCTCTTGGGGCGTGACAATTTTTTTATTAGAGCATAGAGTTCAAGAGTCCTAGGATATCTTTGAAGCCGTATGTAGAGAGTCTTGCTTATAGGTGTGTCGTGCACCACACTTATAATCAGGAGGCTATAAGGCATTAGGAATTGTTTCACTTCTTTATATTCTGAGTTCGTACAAAAGAGACTAACTCTAAAAATTCCTTTCTAATTTGTGTGTTACGCATTTGCAGATAATGCCTCCTAAACATACTGCTAATAAGAGGAATGCCTCTAGCACTAAGATCTCACAGTCTGATATTCCTCCACCTTCTGGAGTAAGAACTAGGGGTCGACCTGCCCGATTTGTAGAGGAAACCTAGACGCCTACTACTCATCCATCTCCTACTTCAAAGGTTAAATTTAGAGGTGCTATCACCATGCTAACTCAACTAGTAGTTGTACAGAGGGGTAATCAGAATTCATCGGCTCCCAGTTCTATCTCTCAAGATTAGTCAGCTTCGGTCAGAATCTGATATTTCTCGAGGATGAACCCACTAGTCTTCACAGGTTCTAAGGTTGAGGAGGACCCCTAGAACTTCATCAATGAGATGTAGAAGATCCTTAAAGAAATGTATGCTACTGAGATTGAAGGGGTTGAGTTAGTTTCCAATTAGCTCAAAGATGTTTCTAATGTCTAGTATAACCAGTGGGAGGAGAGTTGTGGTGAGTATGCTGAGCCTGCTATTTGGGATGAGTTTGAAGGAGCATTCTTTGATTACTTCTTTCCTAAAGAATTAAGGGAAGTAAAAGTTGAAGAGTTTGTAAACCTAAAACAAAAGGGAATAACAGTTAAAGAGTAGGTTTGAAGTTCATCCAGCTATCTAGATATGCTCCAAAGATGATCCCAAATATGAGATCAAAGATGAGGAAGTTTGTCTCTTTCTTGTGCAAGCATGTGAAGAAAGAGTGTAAGGCCTCATTATTGATTTCTGACATGGATATTTCTAGGTTGATGGTGTATGCCCAAAAGGTTGAGCATGACAAGAATAAGGATAGAGAAGAGCATCTGAGTAAGAAGGCCAAATCAGCCAGACATAAGATTGAGCTGAGATAAAGTAAGGGAAACAAGTCCTTCTTCTAGAAGAGGTCTTCTAACTATGCTCCATCAACAGCAAGTGTACCTACCCCCAGCCACAGGTATTATCAGAAGGCACAGAATCACCAAAATTTTAGAGCTCAGGGAATCCCAAGGAAGTCTGGCTTAAGGTCTGAAGGGAAAGTCGTCTTGTGGCAAGTGTAGTAGACTCTATTTGGACGAGACCAGAAGGGTATCAGGGGTTGCTATAACTATGGTAAGGCAGGTCATTTCCAAAGAGATTACCCAATGTTGGGTGACAAAACTCAATCTTCTTTCGCGACACCACCAGGCTGAGGTAATCAGAGGGGTCCTACTATAAGTGCAGGTGGAGGTTCAAACCGTTTGTATGCTATGGCTAGCCGCCAAGATCAGGAGAACTCGCCAGATATTGTTACTGGTATGCTTCGAGTCTTTAATTTCAATATTTATGTTTTGCTTGATCCATATGCCACATTATGTTTTATGACCCCTTATGTGGCTAATAAGTTTGATGGAATCCCTGAGTGTCTTCTTGAGCCTTTCAGTATTTCTACTCCTGTTAGTGAGTATATTCTAGTTGAGAGGGTCTATAGAGATTGTCCTGTGTCTGTCTATCACTGAGAAATTATGGCTGACTTAGTTTAGTTAGGCATGGTTGATTTTGATGTTATTCTTGGCATAGACCAGCTTTATGCTTGTTATGCCTCAGTTGATTGTAGAACTCGAGTTGTCAAGTTTCAGTTTTTGAGTGATCCTATTATAGAATAGAAGGGTAGTCTTATTGTGCCTAAGGGTAAATTTATTTCTTACCTAAGGGATAGAAAGTTAATATCAAAAGGTTGTATTTATCACATCAGGGAGTTAAAGATGATAGTGTGGAGTCTGCATCTCTTGGGTCAGTCCCAACTATTAATGAGTTCCCCGAAGTCTTTCCTGATGATCTGCCTGGAGTCCCTCCTGATAGAGAGATCGACTTTAGAATTGATGTCCTTCTTGATACGCAGCCTATTTCTATTCTACCATATTGAATGGCTCCCACCGAGTTGAAATAATTGAAAGAACAGCTGAAAGATCTCCTAGATAAGGGATTTATTAGGTTGTGTGTCTCACCTTGGAGCGATCCTATTCTTTTTGTGCGAAAGAAAAATAGTTCCCTCAGAATGTACATTGACTATCGTTAACTAAACAAGGTTACCATAAAGAACAAGACTACCTTTCCCATAATAGATTATCTGTTTGACCAATTTCAGGGTGCTACTTGTTTCTTAAAGATAGACCTTAGGTCAGGCTACCATCAGTTGAAAGTGAGAGAAATGCGATATCCCAAAGACCATTTTTTGGACCCTGTATGGTCACTTCGAGTTTCTAGTTATGTCTTTTGGTGTGACTAACACTCGTATGACCTTTATGGACTTGATGAATCGACTGTTCAAATAGTATTTTGATATATTTGTGATTGTGTTCATCGATGACATACTGGTTTACTCCAGAAATAAGGAGGAGTATGCCAATCATCTCTGAATTATTCTTCAAACACTCAAAAAAATGGAGTTGTATGTTATGTTTCAAAATGTGAATTTTGGCTTGGGTCTATGGCACTCTTAGTCCATCTTATAATTGGTGAGGGTATATAAGTTGATTCTTAGAAGATTGTGATTGTAAAAAAATTGGCCCAGATTCATATCCCGACTGACATAAGAAGTTTCTTGGGCTTGGCTGGCTACTAACGGAGGGTTGTTGAGGGTTTTTCATCTATATACTCACCATTAACTAAGTTGACTCAAAAGGAGGCTAAGTTTTGATGGTCAAATACTTATGACACGAGTTTTCAAGAGTTAAAAACAAGGTTAATTACTACTCTAGTTTTGTCCTTACTCGAGGGAACAAATGGTTTTATAATCTATTGCGATGTGCCCAGAGTCGGATTGGGTTGTGTATTGATGCAGAAGGGCAAGGTTATTGCATAATCTTCTAGACAACTTAAGATTCATGAGAGAAACTATCCAATTCATGACCTTGAGTTGGCAGCCATAGTGTTCGCTCTCAAGATTTGGCGTCATTATCTCTATGGCATTCATGTTGATGTGTTCATAGACCACAAGTGCCTATAATAAATGTTTACTCAAAAAGAGTTGAACCTGAGGCAGAGAAGATGGCTTGAGCGGCTCAAGGACTATGATATGGGCATTCTCTACCATCCAGGTAAAGCTAATGTTCTTGTTGATACTCTTAGCAGATTATCTATGGCGAGCACTGCCATGTGGAAGAGAGAAAGAAGGAATTGGCTAAAGAGGTGCATAGGCTTGCACGTTTGGGAGTTCAACTTATTAACTCTAGTAATGCTGGTACCACTGTTCTAAATGGTGCTAAATCATATTTAGTTATAGAGGAGAAAGAGAAGCAAGATCGATCCCATTCTCCTCCAATTGAAAGATGATGTCCACAAGTAGAAGGTAATGGTTTTTGCTAAAAGGAGAGATGGAGTGTTGGGTATTAAGGGAAATTATATGTTCCAAGTGTTGAGGGCATTCGAGAAAGAATTATGGCAGAGGTCCATAGCTCCAGATACTCCATCCATCCAGGTTCTACAAAAATGTACCATGATTTGTGGGGGGTCTATTGGTGGAGTAGTATAAAGAGAGAAATAGCCGAGTTTGTATCTAAGTGCCCGAATTGCCAAAAATTCAAGGTTGAGCATGAAAGGCCATGTGGTGTAGCTCAGAATATAGAGTTTCTAGAATGGAAGTGGGAGATGATTAACATGCCTTTCATTATAGGTTTACCATGGTCTCGCAGATAGTATGATTCTATTTGGGTGATTATGGATAGAATGACCAAATTAGCCCAATTCTTGACCGTTAAGGCTACAGACCCAGCAGAAGATTATGCAAGGCTATATATTCAAAAGATTGTTAGATTTTATGGATTTTCCTTGTCCATCATCTCAGATAGAGGTACCCAATTCACTATGCAGTTTTGGAAGTCCTTCTAGAAAGGTTGGGGTTCAAAGGTGAATCTTAGTACCAATTTTCATTCCCAAACAGATGGTCAAGCATAGCGTACTATTCAGACCCTTAAGGATATGTTGAGATTTTGTGTTATCGACTTCAAATGTAGTTGGGATGACCATTTTCCACTTATTGAGTTTGTTTACAATAATAGCTTTCATTCGAGCATTCAAATAGCTCCTTATGAGGCTTTTTATAGGAGGAGGTGTAGATCACCAATTGGTTGGTTCGAGGCTGGTGAAGTTGAGTTGGTTGGGCCGACTTGATTCGTCAAGCTATGAAAAAATGAAGATTATCCAAGAGAGGTTGAAGACTGTGCAATGTCATCAGAAATCCTACACTGATGCTAGGAAGAGAGACTTGGAGTTTGAGGCAAATGATTGGGTGTACCTAAAAGTTTTTTCCATTAAGGGATTTATAAGATTTGGTAAGAAAGAAAAATTGAGTCCACGATATATTAGTCCTTACCAGATTATAAGAAGAGTTGGCAACGTTGCCTATGAGTTAGAGCTTCTACCAGAGTTAGATGTCGTTCATCCGGTGTTCCATATTTCTATGCTTAAAAAATTCTTGGTGTATCCTTCCCTCATTGTTCCTACAAAAACATTAGAGTAAAAGATAGTTTATCCTATGATGAGATTTCCATTCAAATTCTTGATCGACAGTTTATAAATTGAGGAACAAAGAGGTTGCTTCAGTTAAAGTTTTATGGAAAAATCAATTCGTTGAGAAAGCTACATGAGAATCATAGGAGGATATGAAAACCAAGTACCCACACCTATTCATTTCTCCTAGTGTTGATGTTGAAAGTACTATTCCTATTCTTATCATTAAATTAGTCCCTTCCTGAGTTGAGCAATTAAGTGAGTTATTCAGGAGTTTCATTCTTTTAAGTTCTTGCGTTGTATTCGTTCTTTGGGTAAATTCTTAACTTGGTCATCGTTCAAGATCAAATGACCCAAGGGAGAGATATTGTAACACCCTAAAAATTTCTATGTTAAGATCTGAAATATTCTTTGTATGTGTATAGGCCTAAACCTAATAAATACTAATTAAAATATAATTAATATGACTGATTCTTGAGTGTTTAATTACTTTAGATGTGAACTAAGGTCACAAGAATCCTCTAGCACAAAGTCGAGTTGAAGCTTCCTTACCGATTGAGTTTTGGTAAAAGATTTTACTTTGATCGACTTTAAACGATCATATCCACTAGAAAATAAACAATTAGTTGGCCCGTGAACTATAAAATTAAAGCTCTCTGAGTCCTTTTTTCAATACCACCAAGTTTGCCTCACTTTGAGTTCGTAGTAAAAAATTATGACTGTTTTACTAAAGGCTGCCAGATCATCAAAATTTACAACTCAACTCTACGACCCGTAGAGTTTTCTATGAGTTGTAGGAACGATTAGTAGAAACCCTAAACACTTAGAAAAAAATTAGTCTTTAGGGTCTTTTCTATGAGTCTTGATTACGACTGGTAAAAATTCTTACAACTAGCAAGAATGAGTCATAGACTTTAGTGTCACATTCCAGCAGCTATTGGAATGTGCACAGAGTTCCTATGAATGGTTCTTACAACCCATAGAAAAGACTATGACCCGTAGAAACTTGGTCATAGATCCAAAATGCCTTGAACCAGTGAGGTCAAATTTTGGGCCATAGTTTCTGCGATTGGTCTACTACGATCCGTAGAAGGACCGATAGACGGCCAAAAGTCAATTTTAGTGAAGGGTAGTTTGGTATTTTCCACCCTTTCAAACCAAATCTTGACATTTAGGAGCTATTTTGAGTCTCTTATCAGTACCCTATACGCCTAAACTCTCATCAACACTTAAAATTATTTGAGAGCAAGGATTAGAGAGCAAAAAGAGCTAG
This sequence comes from Solanum dulcamara, assembly GCF_947179165.1. Classification (NCBI taxonomy): domain Eukaryota; kingdom Viridiplantae; phylum Streptophyta; class Magnoliopsida; order Solanales; family Solanaceae; genus Solanum; species Solanum dulcamara. Next base: position 57,889,327 of record NC_077245.1, read on the forward strand.
AGTTCAAGGTTTTCAAGCGAGGTCTTCGAGTTTCGATTGTTCTTTGATTTCCAGGTAATGATAATACTTATCGAGATTGTATATAAAACATTCATTGTGTTCTTGCATATATTACTATATTCCTTGATGAGTTATTTGAGTTGAGTTTTGGTGAGAGTGGGGATTCGTGTTTGCATTCACAAGAACCCTAATTGAGATTTCAATGGTATTCTATGCGTTGAAGGAATTTGTAAAAGAATGATTTATGAACATTTCGTGTTAATTTTGTTATGCACTATTTTAAGTTTAAAGAATAACTATTTTTGCCTATGATTGAGAAAGAGTTGAATATGAGGTGAGTTTGAGAAATCTCTTAACTATTATTTTAGTATGAGCATTTTGAGTATAAACGATTTGAACACTATTACATTATAACATCTATTTTGAAGTTGAGTTGAAGAGTTAAATTATGATTTAAAAGCATTCCTTGAACTGACATGAGTTGAGTTTTGAGCTAAGTCCAAAAGTGACTAAATGAGTCAATTGAGTATTTTATTCATTATATGAGCATAATAAAGTATTTTTGGATTAGTATTGAGTACTAATTTGGGTAAGAGTAGAGGTAACTCAAACTCTATAAACTACGTATCTATCGTAAGATAGAGGTCATGCCTTTCAAGTCCCAAAATAATGGACTTTTACTGATTTTGGATCCACTGAATTGAGCGTCCTTTACTTTAGCAAAGTATTGGACGGCTACGATAATGATATTACTTAAGCATTATATCATCACTAGCTCATAAGTGATGATTGACAGTTAGAAAACCTCCCAAAGAGTGAACTATCAAACTTTCGTATATTGAGTAGTGTCTCTTATTGTAAATTATTTAAAGCATTATTTTACTTTGCTTCATTCTTGATTGAGTTTAGTCATTTCAGAGTAAGTCCATTAAGTTGAGTTGCATGAGCTTGAGTATTGTTGATTTTTTTTCTTTCAGTCATTTTACATATTCGTACATTTTACGTATTGACGTTATTTGGCCTACATTATTTTTTGATACAAATACAAGTTATAGAGGTCCCCAAGAGGTGTATCATTGAATACTAGATCCAGTTGAGCTTTTGGTGAGACCTTCTTGCATTTGGATGACTTCATTTTATTCCTATTTGTCATTCTTTTGATAGTCATTTGAGGTAGCCTTGGACTTGTCTTGTCACCTTTCTAGTACTGAGTTATAGGCTTCATGGATCAAGTATGAGTCGAGTTAGATGGTTTATTTTGGAGTTTGTTTCAAAAACCAAATTTTATTATTGAGTTTATAACGTTGAGTTACGCTACACTTTGAGTATTTAAATCCATTATTTATTTATTTATATATGAAGACACTTTAAATGCCCACTTGAGTTAATTATCTATAGAGTTGATTTTTCTGCTGATTTGTTAAATAAGTGAATGGACCAAGTGGTTTGCTTAGGGTCAATAATGGTTTCCGAGTGTCAGCCACGCCTAGGGTACCCTCTTGAGGCGTGACAAAACTCTTGTACCTGTTTGGACTAGTATTCTTGGGGTGTTGGAGTTTTAAATTAATTTACATTGTCTTCACTTCTCCTCTAAGACTATTAATGGTATTTTGTTAAACTTTCACATGGTATTTCTATAAGGGTTCTCCTATCGATGGGTTGGGTCGTGACAAGTTGATATCAGAACCTAGGTTACTAGTCTCTCAGTAAAATTGCAAGTGTGGAGTTAACTCCTACAGATTGGTGTGTTGACGACCACATCTAATCTTCAGAAAGCTATGAAGCATTCTAGAAAATCATTCTATTTCTTCTCTTCTTTCATGCGAGTTGTCGCTTGTGGTATGGGTTGAGTCTAATTGATATTTTTGAATTTCAAATGATATCTCAATAAAGTAAACTTGATACTGTTGTCCCAACTAAATGGACACAAGCAAGAAAAATTGGAACCGAGATGATTTCAATTGGTATATGGCCTTACAAGTTGTGTAAGTGCATGGATGATCAACTGAAGGTCATCCATGAAGCGAACTAATTAAAAAATTAACTTGCTTGTGTGATGTAGTTCCAGATTTTGTGATTTTGTGCATAATGATTTTTGCTTGATGGACGATGTGTGAATTATGGTTACGTGAATAATATGATCTGTGAATTGTGCTTGCACGGATAATATAAGTGATGTGAATTTTATGTTGCCTGAGATAAATATCTATGTGCGAAAGGTACTTGCCTAAATGGTTAAAATTATGCGAGATATTATTGCTTGGGTTTCTATGAACTTGTTGTCAGAAAAAAGTTCATAACTTGCTTATATGTAATGGTCTAATGATAAACTATAATGTGATTAACGAACAAATTTCTGATATGTTAAATGATATACTTATGTGAGGGAATATAATTAATTATGCATGGGCTTACCGATCGTGAAAATGGTAAGGGAAAGAATGATTTATGACGGTGGAGAAACTCTGATTTCAAGACAGTCAGGATTAGTTGGGAACCATGTGAGAAAAATGGGCTATTATTGCATAATAGCGGAATTGTTGTTATGAAATATTTCCTTAACATGTTTCATAACTAGTTTTAAATAATGTGATGTTGAATTTTTATCTATGCATTGCTTAGGTTGATCTTAGAATTATGTTAAAGGCCTTAATACGATGTCAGGTGTTTATTAAGTCAAGACTTGAGACTGGGAGTCCAAGCTATGTTGTACTTGTGATCATGATTGTTTTTACTATTGGATTGAATTTATGAGGACTTAATGTTTTAGTTGTCGCTAAATTATGGGTCTATTTATCATAATTGTTTTGACTAATGGATTGACTTTATGGGAACTCAATGCTTTAGTTGTTTCTAAAATGGTGTTTCTATTTATCATGATGTTATTGATTTAAGGTGAGTGATAAACAGATTCCCGCAGTGTGCATTTTTATTTATGTTAAGATAATGGGGAAAATTCTTAAGTGTGTAACTAGTCATGGTTGCCTAGTATTTTTAGAACTTAGTTGATAATGGGCATAATGGTTATTTATTTGATAAGAATAATGTTACCGGATTGAGGTGATGGATTGTGTATTCATATGAGTTGATTTTAATAAATGAATAGGGTTAACAAAAAGGCAAGGTGTCGCTATGATGTGATTGAAAAGTGTGAAGTGGTTGATATTGATATTGATGTGAATCTTATGACATGCCTTGATAGTCCCACTATGATTGTGAATGAGCATCCTTGCATACTTATTTGTGGTGTATTGATTCTTATGTTTGATTTGTAAGATACTTTGTGGTTACTGCTCTATGAGTGAGAGTGATGTGCTCATTATAGCATTGATTAGGGTGTAAGTGCCCAGGTAAAGTTCCCCATAATATGAGAGTTGATAAGATTTTAGTTTAGAATAAATTTCCATGACTTTATGAATTATGTGATTTAGAGATATTTGGTGTCTCGAGGTGTAGTGTTTGAGAAAATTTAAGGTGGTATCATGACATGTGAGAGACATAGTATCCCATAGAAACTTTCAGAATGGATTTCGGATTAATAAAATTTTGCATATAGTGTTTGACATAAAAGGGATTAGTCTAGGGTGTGATTTTTCCCTAAGTTGTAATGGTGTCTCATCATTGGTTTTGAAAAACTCTTAGATCATCTCGTTCTCTCTCCTCCGTGTTGTTGTTTGGGAATAAATGAGGATAAATTGGTATCTATTATAACGAACTAGGCCGTCGTTACTAAGAATATTTGCGGTAATAGCATACGAATATCATTTTTCATAAGATTAGGTTTAATTCCTTGGTATGCGAGTGCATTAGTTGTGAATTAAGGTCGTACTATGCTTCTATCTCAAAGTTAAGTTTTAAGAGACTTCCCGATTTACTTTCGGACTTAAGTTTAAACTAAGACCAATTTCAAACGATCATATCTCTCAGCCTATAACGAATTAGGTGGACCATAACCTATCAACTTAAAGGTATAAGAGTCTTCTTTCCAAAGCCACTGAATTTTCTTCATTAGGAGTTTGGAGTAAAATGTTATGCCTATTTTACTTAGCATTGTCTGTGCTGGACCGCCAGAGCAGGATTTGACGAGGCAGAATCTACAAAGGGTGTATTTTTGTTATCTCATTCTTCCCCTAAGTGACAAAATAGATAAGAGTTACCCTAAAAAAACAAAAAGTTGCTCTAGGCTTAGAGAGAATGGAAGAAGAGATTTCTAGCGCACCGAAGGCTACAACCTACAGATTTCAAGCCCTATTCATAGATTCTCCTTTTGAAAGTCAGGGATCATGCTATAATGCTTCTACAATTTCTTAGTACCCAGGTAGTCTAGGTTTCTCACTTGAGTAGTTATCAATTCATTCTCATTGTTTAATATAATGTAGATTGACGAGAGATTTCATGCCTAGACCTTCGGGCATGGAGTTTGGATGGTTAAATATTTGTCAATTGTTGTTTAGAGTTAGAATGTATTTTGTGGATCATGATTATTATGTGACTATTGATAAATTTCCAATCTTTGAATGTTAACCTTGGTGAAACTGTTTAGAAGGTCAATGACTCTTGTGAGATTAAGTGTAGACAATAGCTGAGTCATAACAAAATCTTGAGACTCGGAGATTATGGGTCATTGATGTATATAGAGGAATATGTTTATACAAATAACTATGTGTGTTTATGCTGATTATTCCCTGTGAATTACTTGAGTAATGCGAATCATGAAATAAAAGATGAATGTAAATGATTTAGTATTGATAGATCTCTTGCCATAAACCTATTTGATTACATGTGGTTGTAGGTTATGGTTTAGTCTATATCATAGAGAGACTGTTAATAGTGATTGATGTATTTTTTTGATTGGTATACAATCTCAAGACCGTGAAATCTATAATTTTGAATTGCTCTACTAAAAGTGATAACTTGAATAAAGAATGCTTGATGAAATATTGCCAATGAAGGGAAAGATAGAATGAAATTAATGAAATGACTATTTGTGAACAATTGCATGCAAATAATCTATTACTTAATTGTGCAAGTATGTGAACTATTCGTTGTGGACTGTGATTATAGTTGTGATTATGATATTGGATCGGTGTCACATTCAGACACATATATTAAATCAGGTGTCACGTTCTTACATATATATAGGATCGAGTGTCATATTCCGACACATATATTAGATTTGGTCATTCCGACACATATATAGTTTAGGTATGGGTTCCATGAGAGAATCACTGTGTGTGGCTATAATCTGTGAATTGATCTTGACTATATGGGTGATGATAGAAAAACTAACCCAAATATAATTGAGCATGCCCATCCTGCATAATAATTGATATGAAAGGACCGAAGGTCCAAGTGTTACCATGTTGACTATTGTATTTGAGATTTACCCTATAAAACTGTATTTGAGATTTACCCTATAAAACTGTATATTGCTCCTAAAATGGTAAATTGATAATGTGCTCTTGTATATGCATGTTCGAATTATGTTATGTGTGCTAGATGCGTCCGCATCATAGGTATGAGGTCGTGGATAAACAAGTAAAAAGCAGTCGATGCGTTGTTGAGTAAATTAGTGTCTTAAAGTTAGGTACTGCTAATGTGTTGTGGGCACATGTGTTAAAGTGGGGAGTTGGAGAGAATTCAGAGATTCTGTCTCTAGGCAGTCCGCCCTAGCGAAATGAATCCCACTGTGGCGAGGCCGCCAGAGTGGGATAGATCTCGCTATGATGGGCCAGTACGATTATTAGAGGAGCCTTAGTCCATCTAAATGTTTTCCTCTTTCAAGAGGATGCTAACTATTCTAGGTCCAAGTGTTGGTGTGAAAGCTAAAGATAGTAGACGGGTTAGACAGAGTTAGTAATGGTCGGTCGTTTGGAAACTCTATGTAATAGAAGGGCTAGGCCTTGATCTGTATTAGAGTTGACAGTGGATAAACTAGAAGGGATCAAAGTTATGCTTGAATGACTTTAATGGGGTTAACGGGAATGATATGAGTTTGTGCATAAAGGTTTGGCGAGTGTATTTTCTTAAGAGCATGCTTTTTTTTGTTGATTTCTTTATATTATGTGGTGGATATCGAATTGACCGATGATGCCTACAGTACATATTATTTGTACTGATACTACTCTTGTTATATCACTTGGCATAGTCTGGTTATAGGTTCAGTGATGTTTGGTGAAGACGAAGACGATTCTCCAATAGCTTCTACTCTTCCTTTCTTATGGTAGGAGTTGTGTAATTATTTTATTTATATATTATACTCTTAGTAGCTCTTGTACCTTTTTAGACTAGTATCCTTGGGGATTTAAAGTGTTTCTTGTAATCAACCTTGGAGTTTTAAATTAATTTATGGTGTCTTCACAACTCTTTTAGGATTATTAATGATATTTTGTTAAACTTCCTCGTGATATTTCTATAAGGGTTCTCCAATCTAGGTGTTAGAATAGGTGCTCGTATGGCTCGGTGGATTGGATCGTGACGGGGATATTGCGAAGTTTATGGATAAGTGCCCTAATTTTCAACAAGTGAAGGTTGAGCATAAAAAATCGAGAGGTTTAGCTCAAAATATTGAGATTCCTACCTGGAATTGGGAGGACTTGAAGATGAACTTCATTATGGGTTTACCTCATTCTCTGAGGCAATATGATTCAATTTAAGTTGTTAGTCGGCATATTTTCTTTCCTTTAAGGCTTCTTATTCAACCGAGGATTATGTTAGGCTAATTCGAGAGTTGGTTAAGCTTCATGGTGTTCCATTATCTATCATTTCGGACCGAGGTACTCGGTTTACTTTTCAGTTTTGGAGGTTATTTCAAAAGGGACTTGGTACTCAAGTTAAGCTTAGTACAACTTTTATCCTTAGATCGATGGACAAGCCGAACTGACTATTCAGACTTTGGAGAATATGTTGAGAGCTTGTATGATCGACTTCAAGGATAATTGGGGTGACCATTTGCTATTAATTGAGTTTGCCTATAATAACAGTTATCATTCGAGTATTCAAATGGTTTTATTCAAAGTTCTCTATGGTAGGAGGTGTTTGGTGTAGATCTCTCTATGGTGCTGATGTTGACTGTGAGTGACTAAGTGTGAGGCATGAGAGAATATAAAAGAGATGTGAGGGAGGCTCTGCGTGAGAGCTTTAATTTTTGAGTTTTGATTTAGGAATTGAGGCTCCAAATGCAAATAGGTTAATAGGGCCAAAATCTGAAATGGGTTGGACCACAATTAAAATATTTTTGGAGAAAATATACAATTAATATAATTTAAAATAGAAAAAATTTCAGATATGGCAAACCTATTAAGTATAATAACTTCATATGTGTATAGTTTTCCTAATTACTTCTCTTGGCAAATTTATGTTTGTTATGGTCCATTTACATTTGTAAATACATAATTTTCAGTATAAAAATATACAAAATTCCTTTCCTTTAAAAATGATTGAAAAGACGTTAAATTTCAGATACACATATAGAACAGATCCCTGATTCCACGCACTTTATATTTCAATAGAATTCTTTCCACGTTGTTTGTTCTTCTTCATCAAACTCACCATTGTTAATGGGTTCTTGTACCTTGCGACATTCAACAATTGTAATTTCGTTTGATTAAAAAAATCACTTTCATTCTTTGCAAAAAAGTTCTTCAAATTTTTAGTCAATAAATCAGGTTAGTCATTCATAGTAAATCGCATTAATTTTTTATCCGATTTCAAATTAGTATTTGTATATGGAATCAATTGTTTGCCATATTTTCACTATGATTGTTTCTATTATTTGAATTTGATTTCAAATTTGATTGGATATTCTGAATATTTAGTGAGTAAAACCATTTCTACAAGTATAGTAACATGAAAAAAATATATACGATTGAATTTTTATAGGGAAATGGAACATTGAATTACAGGAATATGGAATTTTGTTGTGAATGTTAGTTCGATTATGTATTGTGTATTTCCATTTTTGAGCTAGGATTGAGGTAGGATTGTATATGTGGACTAACATGAAATAGTTGTATAACAGTCCATAAGTGTATATGTATCAACAAAAAAATCATGTTTGTTAAAGTATGTACATATACAACTAAGGTGTATATTAGTATGACTATATATATACATTTATAACTGTGTAATAATTTTATAAAAAGAGACTACACATGATGTACTTGTATATCAGTCTAGTACACGTATATTTATCAGAAAAGTTATGTGTTGTTAAACATATATATAAGCATACATTTAAGTTGTATATACATATTGTCGTATATATACATTTATATCCGTATAAAAGAGATAGTAAGCAACTTTATATATGTATACAATTTTGTGTGTAGTTGAGTTGAAATAGTATTGTTGTATATATTTGTTTGAATATAAGCTCACTATTGTACGAAGATTTTATTCTTTATTGGCTAATTAGATATTATATAAATAACGACAATGTATGATTAGTTGATTCGTATAATGTATTCTCTGTTATTGCATTTTACCAATACACAGAAATGAGTTTCTTAGGTATATTGGTGATGCATTCTGGTAAATGGGATTATACAATACCGATATATTGCATATACACTACGTAATTATTTGTACATTATATATATTTATATATCATTTATACAATATTGATACATATTTATACATGATTTATACAATATCGATACACTACAAAATTATTTATATAATATTGATACATTACATAACTATTTATAAAAAATCGATACATTACATATACACTACATAATTGTTTGTATATTATATATACATGTTTTTACACTATTTATATAATATTAATAGATGGAGAAAAATTCCATGAAAAAAGTTTTGAAAAAAAGAGAATATTTTTTATTTAGAAAAATGCACCAAAAATAAGAAACAACAGCAAAATAATTTTTATTTTTTTAAAAAAAATCAACATTGCAGAGCAAAAATGAAAAAGAAAAGGAAAGAAAGCCAAAAAACCCTAATGGCATTGGGCCGAATTTGAGTTTTGTAGTGTTCAGCCCATGACCTTTTTTGGCTATTTTTTGTATAAATAAAATATGGCTATATGTCTAATAAGTTTATTGTATATATTTGTAATTGTCCCTATTTAAAATAACTTATAAGCCGAAAGCAGCTTATAAGTCCCAAAAAAATAAGTTGGGATACACAATTTGGCTTATAAGCTGCTTCCAGCTTAAAAGTTGTTCTAGAGCCCGTTTGGATGGACTTAAAAAAAATAACTTTTATATATGAAGTGCTTTTAGAACTTTGAAGTGTTGAAAGTTATTTTTATAAATAAGCAGTTGAATGTTTGGATAAAAGTGCGTAAATGAGAAAAATAATGTGAATTTTAGGGTTAAAAGAATAAAAAAAGTAGTTTGGGAATTTAATTAAAATATAAGGAATATAAAAGTAACTTTTATGGTCAAAGAAAATGACTTTAAGCACTTAGAAAAAAAAAGTTAGGAATCCTAACTTTTCATTTTTGACCGACTTTAAGAACTTTATGGCTTAAAGTTAGCATTAGGCAAACACGTTCAAAAGCTAAAAAAGAGTTTTAAGTTGGTTTTGACCAACTTAAAGCCCATCCAAACGGGCTCTTAGATAAGTTAAACCAAACAAGCACTAAGATGAAGAAAAACAATTATTTCCTACTTAATTATTAGTTAAAGTGATTTTAAAAGAAAAGAAATAAAATTACGATTTTTTAAAAGTAATAATTTAAAATGTGTTTTGAAAAGGAAAAATTACACCTAATAGACCAATTGTGAAATTATTTACCAAATTTGGATCCAATCCAAACTATTTATCTTTAATAGACTCAGGACCCAAACTATTTACCCTCTTACCCCACTTTTTTCCTTTTAATTTCGCGCATGACGTTATGCTGACATCAGCATCACTGCTCCTAAATATATTTTGATGGTATCAAGCAATTTATCAAGAAGTTTCTTCTTGATACCATCAGAGTATAATCGTATCAAGAAGGAAGAGATAATGCTTCAACGAAACTGCTTAATACCATCAGAGTATATTATATACTCTGATGGTATCAAATGTGCGAAATAGTTAAAAATAAGGGGTACGAAAGTAATGGGATATCCAATAATAAATAGTTTCCTTTTTAGGGTATAACAATAATTATCACTTTTAAAAAAATATTTATTAGAAAAATAACATTTTTGGATCTAATTATTAATGATAGAGTTATTTTTGGGTCAAATTATTAGCACAAATATATTTTTAGACAAAATTATTAACTAATAACATATTTATTTAGTTTCACATAATTCAAGAACATTTTTGGAATTTTAGTTGATTTTAACCAAAATTTACCCATGATTCATGAACCCCTTCACAGCGGCGGAAGAAATGAGGACACAAAATAAATTTCCTTGGCGGGAAAATCCACCAGTTTTCTGTCTCTTTTGAATCAATTGCCTATCATCTCTTCTAAACTGAACAAAATTACCGATACAGGGGTATGGACAAATATATGGTTCCCTCTCCCATAAACCCTAAACCCAATAAGAGGTAACCTTTTTTTTTTTTCTAACTCTTTACATTGGTAAAATTTTCAAGATAGAAAAAGGTATAATCTACTTGATTTTAGGTCACAATGGAAGAGAAGTCTACTGGAATTGAATGGAAAATTTGATCAAAAGTACCAGCATGATGTTTCTGGGTTACTCATGCAATCTTATTCAGAGGTAACTTATGCATTTATATATACGTTTTTCTTTTTCAATTTTGACTTTGGTTGCTCAATTGTGTTGTAACTTTCTTTTTTGGTTCATTTCTTTCTTTATATTTGAAGGTTATGGTATTACCTCATACTTATCACATCCATGGAGCTCCTTGTCAAACACATGTACTGCTAATCTATGCCTTTCTCTTTCCAATTGTTTTGCTAGATTCTTGGTAAATTTGAAAAATATAAGATCATTTTCTCTTGTATGAACTAAATTTCGTTAGTTTGGATTAGGAAAGTTTGCTACTTTATGGCTTTACACCATTTTCCTTGATTTTGAAGGGAAACTTTGCACCACAGTAGTAATTTAGATGTGACGGTTTTTCCTTTTCTGGTTATATATCTTTAATTTGTTCTTCCTCATTTATTCTTACGTGAGGTTCCAGGTGAACTGGTTTGTTGGTGGAGCTGGTGGTTCTAACTATAGTCAAAATCTGTTAGGCGGGTACTGTGGTCTTTTAATTTGTTTCAATTTATTTGGTTGTTGATTGGAAGCAGCTAAATTATTACTGGTGTCTGAGTTTTGTCTTGTCGACGGCTCCTCTCTTGATTTCATGTCCTTCTGTTTTCAGAGAGGGTATCTCGGCTTTGGAATTTGATAAAAAGGTAACTGCTGGATTACTAATCTCTAGAACTTGTTCTGAAGCATTGCTATTTCTTTCTTTATCAAGTTTGTTGTGTTCTTCCTCTTTTTGGAAATTTTTGGCTGCTATCTTTTTCCAGCTCCCATAGGTAATTGTATATTGTCCTATGAGCCCGTTTGGATTGGCTTTAAGTTGGTCAAAACCAACTTAAAACCCCTTTTTAGCTTTTGGAAGTGTTTGCCTAATGCTGACTTTAAGCCATAAAGTTCTTAAACTCAGTCAAAAATGAAAAGTTAGGATTCCTAACTTTTTTTTCCAAAGTGCTTAAAGTCATTTTCTTTGACCATGGAAATTACTTTTATATCCCTTATATTTTAACTAAATTCTCAAACTACCTTTTTTTATTCTTTTAACCCTAAAATTCACATCATAAGCACTTTTATCCAAACACTCAACTGCTTATTTATAAAAATAACTTTCAGCACTTCGAAGTTCTAAAAGCACTTCATACATAAAAGCTACTTTTTTTAAGTCCATCCAAACGGGCTCTATAACTGCATTTTTTTTTTGATAATGTCAATTTTTTTTTCATATTGATATTGACCTATAACTGCATTATCAAATGGTTGATTTGTTCATTGCTTCTATATTGTGGGACTAGATTAGATGTCAATATCGATTAGAAGTCTGAAGCTACTATAAAACATAAAGTAATCTGGAAGTTCTTCAAGAAATAACATTATGTTGGCTAAATGGAAGTAAAACAGGCTTTCATAATGCACTTCTTCATACATTGTGAATACAAATTAGGTGTTAGATCAACATAACTTGTGTATTCCTGCTAAAAGTTAGAGATATGATTTGTTTTATGCTAGTTATTGAATAGTTCAGTCAGTTTTATTGATTTTATGTGGAATGGTAGGAATACCAAAAAATGGATCTTTGGGTTTTCATCTATAACTGTCTCCAGAATATGCCAAACTCTACCTTGATTGCTGAGTATGAGAAAAAGCCACTTGGATGTCAGGACTCTACATAAATTGGTCACTCAACTATGTTTGTGCATGCCCTTGATGGTCCATTATCCTTACCACAAAGACAACACACCATCTGTTTGCTTTTTAGAGACTATTCATTTATTCATTACTTTTTTATTCTTTCAAACACAGAATTGTGTTTATCGTCTTCAAACAGTTTTTCTTAACCATAGTCCTTCCCTTCTTTAATAAGCAATAGGAACCTAATAACTCAGTCAGAATTTTTGTTCTATTTTTTTCTTTTGCTCATTGAGCAACACTCTGGATGCCTTTTCCCATGAAGATGCCTATTATACTGGGAGATGCTTTACTCCCGGGAAGCAACAATACCATTCTTTTGGAGGAAGGCTAGTTCGTGTTAGTAGTGTGTTAGATGGTATTCCAACATACCAGATGTCCTTGCTACTACTCCTGCCTGTATAGAGAAGAAGATTGACAAGATAAGGAGATATTTTTGTGGGAGGGCAGTGCTTAGAACAAGAAGTTTCATTTGGTTAAGTGGAGTACAATAATCAGACACAAGGAAGAAGGGGGCTTCGGAGTTAGGAATTTAAAAGTTCATAACCAAAGTTTGCTTTGCAGATGGGTATGGAGACTCAACGATGGAAAGGTAGCCCCTTGGAAATCTGTGGTGGAGATTAAATATGGAAGAGAAGAGTTTTGGGCTCCTAAGGCTGTGAATACACCTTACAGAGTAGCTGTGTGAATACAGATAGTTTCTGAGGAGAATTCATCAAGAATGTCAGCATTGTAGTTGGTAATGGGAAGAGAGTTAGGCTGTGGAAGGGCAATCGGGATGGTACTGAACTGCTAAAAGGGCAATATCCTTGCTTTTACAGTACAGTAAATAACACAGATGTGCTAATGACTGATGTCTTTAATGAAGATAGCTGGAATTTTCAGTTCAGGGGGAATTTCTGTGATTCGAAATGCATAAGGTGGACCTATTTTTGTTAAAAAGTATTCAGTGAAGATAAATCAGGGGAGGGAAGATGTATTGTGCTGGAATCCTAGTTAGAAGGAGCTTTTCTGCCAACTCTTACTATAGAGAACTCATTAATTAAGACACTGAATTGGGATCTTTGCGGCCTTGGAAGTTGATTTGGAAACCCTTTGCACCAACTAAAAAGGTTCGTTTTGATTGGGTGGTGGTCCATGATGCATGGATGTCACAGGAGAATTTGAGGAAAAGAGGCTTTAAACTTTGTAGCAGATGCTATCTATGTGAACACTTGTGAATCTGTTAATCTTCTTTTTCTGCATTATAATTACACATGTCAGATTTGGACCTTGCGTATAGAAATTTTTGGTGTGCAATGTGCTATTCCTGGAAATTTCAGAAGTTTGTTATGATGCTGGAAGTCTGTTTGTGTGGCAGGGAAATTTCAGAAGAATATCTGGTTGACCATTCCGTTATGCGTAGCATGGAAAAACTGGATTTAGAGGAATAGGAGTTTTTTTGATGGCAAAAGGAGTAACTCAAGTAGTGAATTGTAGACACACTCAAAATATGTTTTACTGGAAGAATGGAAACTCTGTTTTTAATTTTCAGGATATGCTATACTTGTTAAATTTTATAGGGATTTAATGTGATCTAGTCCATCTCTTTGTATTTTGCTGCAGTACCTCCTTGATACTGTTATTTAATAAAATCTTGCCTTATCAAAAAGAAAAAAACTTATCATTTACACTTGGTTCAGGATTACCTTATTATTGCCCACGGTCCCTTCTCTTAGTTTAAGTTGCTCAGTCTGTGCTTCAATTCTTCATATTTTACCGCATCTTCATTTTTGGCAGGGTATATATCTAGCATCAGTGACTAAATCAGGTTGCTTAACTGTGCATGACTACGAGAGTCTCTATTGTAATGGTAAGGGGTATAAGTTTCGTCATCATGTCTAACTATCCTAAGTTCTTGTTCCTGAGAATTTGTTGTATAATCATTCTGATTATATTAATAGGAAGAACTATAATATCCTTGCAATTATCTATGAGATAATAGTTTTCAATTGGTATCAAATTCTTAAAACTATACTCATCCTCTAATAATAACTAAAACCACTTATTGGCCTTTATTATAAAATAAATAAGCATGTTACCATTGGGTGGGTATTCCTGCTAAAACTTTCGACTCTGGTATTCCAACCATGGGAAGATCTTTCGAAACTTAACTCAGCCCCAACCATCTGAAGTTGTCTAATGAAACAGGACTAATCTTTTCCCCTAGCGAACCTGCCTTCGATGATGTGATCTTGGACTATTGAAAGACCAAACTAGACAAGTCCAACATGCTTGCCTTTTGATGTAGTTTATTGTTGAGCTTCTTCTTATACAATGTTTTGGAATTTGAAAACTTCATATAGGTTCAAAAGAAGATGAAACAAAGCAGTTGCTGCACATTTCTACTGGTCAACAACTTGATGTTGTTCGATGGAATGTTTCCAATCAAGATGAGGTTTGAACACTTTCCCACAGCAAGATCTAATGCAATTAAAAAAATTAGTCTTTATATAGTATGATAACTTAAATATCATGATCTGAAGTTTTCATGTAAGTTGGTGCTATAAGCAAATTTGGTGAATGACTAGTGCATTAATTAGAAAATGAGAAAATAACACAAACTCGAGTAGCAGTGGATCAGTTACCAAGATTCTTGGTAGGAAGCTAAGAACAAACTAACAGTCTTAGCAAAACATAAAAGAAAGACAACCCAAAAGCAAAACAGGAAACCTCCATATTATAATTCCTTAGACCTTTCTTAAAATAAAGCTAAACTTCAAAGAGTACCTTTTTCTTAAGTCTATGTTACATGAAGTTTTAGTTTTGTGGATGTAAGTTGAACGACCATGATGTGGTTAATAGGTACTTCATACGGATCTTTAACAACACCAAAAACTTGCTAATGGTTGAAGCTACTTTTGTTAGATTCACCCAACCGATGTGGTAGTTACAACCTAGTCCATGTAATGTAAATCTAAAGTAAAAGCTCGTTGAAGACTATTGCTAACCTCTAGAAATAAGAATGCCTAAGTCTTCATAGACAAACTGATAGTTAGGCCTCATTTATTTTATTAAGATTAATACGTCTGAATCTGAATACATATTTGAATATTAAGATATGCATTGGATTTAGATATCTGGATCTGAATACACATCTGAATATTAAAATGTTGTATTAAGATTTGAACACTAAAGAATTCAAACTATCGCACGATCTAAGACGTTACAGAAGGTCATTTTCCTATAATGTACCAACAACCTCCCAATTAGAAGTGGTTCACATCCATAAGTAGGACTCTACTAGACACAACTTTATAGACTCCCTAGGATACATGAACCTAGGCTTTGATACCAAATTTATCATGCCCCAACTTTGAGAAGCGTACCAACATCTGGTGCCTTAACTCGATCGAGTGGACTAGCTCTACATGAATCAGATACCATGATATGATGTGTAACACAAGAGAGATGATAAGATGTAAAAGCATGGCATTTTATAAAGGAGATTCTTTTTTACACAATGAGGGACTTAGTTCCCAAAACACGAGTCTAGACAGAAGTAGACACAAGGAGTAAGCCAAAATATACATCACTACGTGAAATTGACATATGTAGAGCTGTCAAAACGGGCCAGCCCAGCCCTCGGGGGCCATGATATTTGATGGGCTAGGACGGCCAGCCCTTCATTTGAAAGGGCCTTAAAGTGGCTAGCCCAATCCAACCCTAGAAGAGCCACAAGTTGGGACGGGCTAGCCCTTCATTTAAAAGGGCCTTATAATGGCCAACCCAACCCAACCCTAGGAGGGCCACGAGTTAGGAGGGGCCAACCCTTTACTTTTTTCATTTTTAGTGATTTTTTTCTTTTCGATCTAAATTCAACTTAAATTCTGCCAATATATTAACATGTCTAACAAGGTTATGTGAAAGTACATAACAATTACAATCACAGCATACATATGATTAATGGTGCTTCAAATTACAACCCTATATTTGAAATATATAACATCAAGAAAATGAGAAGATTTTTAAATCAAATGTGGCAAACAGTTTTGTTGTTTCAATAATTCTAGATAAAAATCTAGCTAAAAATGTTAAAAGAAAAATATATTAATGTTTTTTGACAAATAAATAAGTAAAGGAATCTTGAAAAAACAAACTTGTAAACTGAAGAACACATACGGCTGAAAACTTTGGTTAGCGATACTTAGAATATTTTGTTAAGTAAAATCAGAGAACTAATTAATCGTGCAAGCCATAAAAAGGTTCAACCAAGTATAAATAGTGTTAACTAACCAAGTCTTAGGTCCGACTAAATAGAAAATAAATTAATAAGTAAGCTTCTGAGAAAAATTTCAAGCACTTATTACGTATCCAACACGAATATATCGTCTTTTTCAAGAACATTTGAAACCGCTTGTGAGAAAGTTGTCTTAACATCTTCATCTTCATCTACAATTCATATGCAGTGTTATTTAGTTAAACATTAACAAATAAGTAAGCTTTAAAACTAATAATATCAAATTCACATTAAAAAAATATTACCACTTTGAGTTTGGGTAAATTCGTGCAACCAATTTCGAGTAACAACAAGTGTTTGGAGTTCTATACTTGGTGAGACCATGACCACCAATGCTGAATGTTGATTCCGATGCTACGATATTAATCAGAATACTAAGTAGGCACTTGACCATGTTTCGTTGTGAAATTTGAAAAAAAGTAGCTTTTATTTTCAAAGTGAAAAATGATATTTGAAAATAAAGTACATCACGTGCCATCACCAAATGGTCGGGATATTTACTGGAATGATCCTTCCAATACATGATAACATCCATTTCTCCAAATTTCTCAATATCAAGCTTTGGTTCCTCAAAATAAAGATCCAATTCTGATTTTCGATCATTAGAAGCAGATTCATTCTCAAATGCCTTGAATTCCTATGAGGTTAAAAATACAATTCATATAACAACAATAAATAATTATAAGAAAAATACAAAAAGAAGAAGAAATATGAGATATATATAAATAAAAGTATTCAATTTACAACAAGATGAAATTACTTGCATCGAATATTCTTATTCCCTTTTCTTTGGGTTTACTTATATCTTCACTTGATGTAGTGAGAACACTAGAAGAAGTACTTGCGACATCTTGCTTGTTTTCTTAATGATCATAGAGCTTGTATAAATTACTCTTCACACCCCCTATCTATTCTTGGGCAGAAGTAGGATCAAACTTAAGAGTAACAAAACTTTAAAAGTTGTAACTGCATTCGAGGATCAAGAATTGCTCCAAATGCAAGTACTAAACTATACAAATTCAACATTTTTTAAAACTTTTCACACATTTTTGTAGCATTTCCTTTATAACATTATCCTCATTATTTAAATTCTCTTTGAGAATGCATTCAATTCTCCACGCTTGCATAAAATACTAGTTGGAGGTTGGGTAACTTGAACCGAAAATCAAGTTAGTTGTCTCATAAAAAGGCACCAAGAAATTTAACTCCAATGTGAGGTGGATACATACGACAGAAATTTAGAATTTTACAAACCAACCTTCAATTTTCATCAATAAATTGGGAAGTTCAACAAATATATCACTCAAAATTAGATGATGTCCAACAATTAGAAGTTGAACATATCCTATTAGAAATAATAGCTAAGGTTTGTTTCAATTTCTATTTCTCTCTAATATACACTTTCTTGACATTTGAAACAGAAGTGTTCGTAGAAGGCATCATAATATCTGGACTTATATTATTCACCCAAGCCTTAATTCCATCATATTCAACAAAAAGTTACGACAAATTATGCTTATGATAGCTTCAACAAGCATTTCACGTTGTGTCCACTGATCAATTTTTCTAGACTGTATTTTACCTTCTTGATTAATGAACATTTAACCTAAATCATGAACTTTAAGCATTGGACATTTACCTTTATGGCGCTGCAAATGTGATGTCCTATAACTTTTACCTTGGTGACCAGGAGTTGAACCACACATAAATGGTGCCTTACACCCTTAACACACTGCCCTTTTAATTCCATCTTTAGCTCTACCAGGTCTTTTGAAGTAGCGCCAAACAACTAATGTTAACTTTTTTCTGATTGGTTCTGCAGGATCATTTATCTCAGTATTCTCACCATGTTCATGTGTGCTAGTTACATCCTCCATTGTGATCTTTCTGTAATGAAATACACAAGAATGAAAAAGTATTGGCAAAAAACTTGAAATTATATAAAATCTAAGCCTAACAGTGATAGTATAAGCTAAATAATATAATAATCTGTGATATGTTAGCCATGTACCCATGCAAGTGCAACTTATATTTCAAATTTTCTACTTGAGACATGGTATTTAAAATGCAAGATTCATTCAAAATATATTCATGTAGCATATATTTTATTATCATCATCAAGACTGCTATCCACATTTAAATCACATTGCTTTCGTCATATATTCACACACATACACACACAAATTTAGTATGAACGTCAAAACCTGCATTGTGAAATGCAACACCCCCGACAAAAGGGACGTGAGTACATATGGAATAGTACTGTACATAAAGCAGATAGAATGGCATATGGTAGGCAATAAGCATAAAGAAAGTACACGAAGTTGGAAATGAAAGCATACGATAACTAGAGGGCACCTTATAGGTTCATCATGCATATCTTTTATCATTAATCTTACTTTTATTCCTTAGCCTTTGGGATGTCATCATTTTCTTCTTTAACCATTTGGGACACTATCTGTCATATAGAGATGGAATACTATCTGCCGTATTCGGCCCTGGTCGCGAGGGCATAATATAGTCATGGGATGTTATCCGCCACATCCTGGCCTTCGTGCTTGGCACGAGCTTTAGTTATTAGTGCCATTCTTGTGATTTATAAACATTAGCCACTTTGGAAAATGGAAACATTATGCCTTACTTAGTCGTGAATATCATATTGGGCTAAAAGGTACCCATCTAGATACTCATGACATTAGACATTCAGATGTTGTAAAACAAATAGTCTTAATCATTAAGTGTTTAGATCTAGAGGCAACATCTTAATTATTCAGATGTGCATTCAGATGTCTTAATCTTAATGGAAACAAATGATGCCTAAGACTATGTTATAGATCTTAATCATTCAGATCTAGTCTGACCCATTAAATGATTGTAAAATTTTAAAAATAAATGCCCTTAATGATTAAGATTTGACCAAGAAATTAAACAAACTTAATGAATAAGATCTGAATGATTAAGATTAAGACCTTTATTAAGTGCAAACAAGTGAAGCCTTAGTTTCAACTGATCAGTTTTGTCGAACTTTGCACCACATGAAATGTGTACCTGATATGAAACTTCCCTTTAAGGTCTGTTTTTCTTCTGTCAAGTTGATTAGTTTTAGATCTTATTCTATCTGGTATATATGGCTTTTAGTTGGAATTTAGATTTAACACGTCTTATTTTCTCAAAATCAGGTTGCTTGCACATCTATGAAAAGTTCAGAAGTATGTATATTTGACATTGGTTATGTATCTTCAGAACCGGTTGAAGTAAGTACCATCTTCTGTCTAACTAGAGTTTCAAACAATTATATTTTGTTCTTCAAGAGAAAATGTAGAGTTGCTTCAAGCGTCGTAGTTATCTAAATTTTATCATTCACAAAGCCCAAAAGTGCAGATAAAGTGGTTAACTCAAAATGATTTGAAGCGAATTGTTGTTCTTTTACCGTTTGTTATTATTTGTGTAGGTCTTACGGAAAAGGCATATTATCTCTGTTCATGGATATAATGCTCATAAAGGTTTTTCTGATGTAGCATTTTGTTCCCATGATGACTCAAGGTCAGCAGAAAGTCTTCTTTTAGCAATTATTTCACTCTAGTTAATATGTTACTGAATTAACACTTCAGATCTTAAAATCATGATGACATGTCATGTCTAAAAGTCATTTATTAGCCCAATGCTGGCAAGATCTTGTTGTAATGCTACAGTTAGATACTGTTACTGAACAAGGTAATGGAGTAATTTTTTAAATCGTCAATTCCATAATGTGAGAGATACACATACATATACATTGAACTCTAATTAAGGAAAAAAATCAAAAGAAAATCCATGAATCCCTATATGTATGCTAGGCTTTGTACATTATACAAAAGGGTGTCTACATTCATTGTAGGGTGTCTAGATGCATTCTTAGCACTCCTAGCTTGTTACAACGATAATTAACTCAAGTTCCATTCAACGCCCTTTGTGAAAAAATCAACAAGTTGCTCTCTTGTCTCACGTATTCGGTGCCAGCTGTCTTCAATTCTACTAGACCAGTATCTTGGACAAACTCTTTAAAGTCTTTAACCTCCCTATCTTGTACAGTGGTGCCATTAATTCTATCATCAGCAGACACAATAGTATTGAAATCTCCCATGATCAATAAGCCCCTTTAGATCTTTCCAAAGAGCTTTTCTATCTTGAACAGTGTGAAGGCCATAGACAATGCTCAATCTAAAACTAGCTTGATTGTGGAGTAAAGTCAACTGTCCATGTATAAACTGTGTAAGCATCTCTGTCATTCTGAAATCAACCACATCCTGGTTCCACAACACCCAAATTCTCCCCCCGGGAGCCTCTTGGTAGTTAGCCACCCAACACCAGTTACCTACTAGTTTCTTTATAATTTTCAGAGCCTAAGGCTCTTTAACTCTATTCTCTATAACAGCAATATGACTACCTTCTGTGTCTTGCAAAAGCTAGTGAACCACTATGCTTACACTTTTTTTTGAAATCACACTATGCTTACACTTTATTGATACCCCTGACATTCAAGCACCTATATTTATGTAATGGAAAGAGGGGGGGGGGGGGGGTTCAGGTGCTTCATCACTCCACCTTAACTCCGGTTTGGCTTGGGAAGAAGTACGAGTATCACCCAGGACAATGAAAGCATTTGGGCTCCCCATTCCCTGCCACTGTGGAACAACACTTGGTTTAGCAGTTGATTTTCCTTTCACTGTTTGCTATTCCCCTTCAAGTACTTCAGTAGAGATAGATGTATTAGCAGTTTCTATACTACTATATGTGCCATCAGTAGGCAACTGAATCTTAAGTCTTACCTGGGTATCAATTGTATCATCTGTGCTAGGATATAAAACCTTGTTCACCTTTCATTCCTGCTTCTGTTGGACCCCTTGCTTTTTTTCCTATTGGTCTGCAGCCTGTGCAGCATTTTGTTTCATTCTCATTGCAGGGAAATAGTGGCCTGTTTGGCAGCATATTGGACTGTACAGTGGCCTCCAATCATAAAGCACAGTTTGATCCACTACCTTCCCAGTAGGATCACATACCTTAACAGAGCTGCGCAGAGTCCTAGTTACATCCATCTCAACTAGTATCTGAGCACAAGAGATCCTCTCAGCCTTAGTTGTACTATCATCGGCACAAAGTGGCCTCCCCAAGCCACTCCCTATCCTGCTAAGTGCCTCCTGGCTCCAGCCGTTTAGGGGAAGATTAGGAAGCTTCACCTACAGAGGAATGGTCTTTAAGACCTCCTCATTGAAGTTAAACTCACCTGTCCAGGCCTTTATGATCATGGGTATATTATTCAGTGTGTAAGGTTCAGAGAAGACCTCATCCCTCTCTTCAACAACAACAACATACCCAGTGAAATCCCACAAAGTGGGTCTAGGGAGGGTAGAGTGTACGCAAACCTTACCACTACCTCGTGGAAGTAGATAGGCTGTTTCCGAAAGACCCTCAGCTCAAGTGCATCAAACCCAAGTAAAAGAAGAAGAAAACAATAGAGAAATCATAGCGGTTAATAAGAAAAAATGTCTGCAAGATAGAGACAATAACAACAAAATAGTGTGATCATCGGAATACAATTAACAACATATGACAAGAACTACAAGGGTATGGCTAGTCCTACAACAGACACTAAACCTTCGCAAGGCAAGACAACACTTTACTCCTACTAACATTCTACCCTAATACGCGACCTCCACTGCTTCCTATCTAAAGTTATGTCCTCTGTAATATGAAGCTGTGGCATGTCTTGTCTAATCACCTCTCTCCAATACTTTTTCGGTCTACCCCTACCCCTCCGCATACCCTTTACACCCAACCTGTCGCACCTCCTCACTGTGGCGTCGACGCATCTCTTCTGCATATGCCCAAATCATCTCAGTCTCTCTTCCCTCATCTTGTCCTCCGCAGTTCTAACCCGAGTCTTGGTTCCATCATATATGTCATTTATCGCCCTAATATAAACCATCGGGTCACCTTTAGCCTCCAAACACCTCTAGAGGACATCCATCGGGACTCTGTCATAGGCCTTTTCAAGATCAATGAACACCATATATAAGTCCCTCTTCCTTCCCTTATATTTCTCCACTAGTCTCCACACAAAATGGATGGCTTCAGAAGTTGATTGCCCCGGCATGAATCCTAATTGATTCGCGCAAATGGACACCCTCTCCTCACCCTGATCTCCACCGCTCTCTCCAAGACCTTCATAGTTTGACTTAGCAATTTGATACCCCTGTAATTGTTACAGTTTTGGATATCACCCTTGTTCTTGTACAATAAAACCACTGTACTCCACCTCCATTCGTCGGTACTACTAAAATGAATCAAAAGAGCCATCAGTGTTGTACAATACTTTATCGACACAAAGTTCCACTGCATAGCAATTAACCTTTCTACTGATCCAATTGTTCATGTATTATCTACCACATGTAGTATGTAATCTTTGTCCCATTGCTGATTCCCATCTTCAAGTTCCTCCTTTAGTAGATGGACTATGATTTCACCTTCTTCGTTCACTGGTGGAATGTATGAGAGATTTATACCTTTCGAAGCGAGTTTGTTACCCACTACTAAACCAGCCCAAGTCCTCTCATTAGCATCTCGTGTAGTATCCCCATAGTTTCACAGTCTCGTCAGGTTTCGGGTCAACCTTTGGGGGTGAAGAGACCTAAGGTGGCTCCATTGGTACTGTTCCATTGGTCGATCCCGTCAAATTCACTGGCAGTAGGGTTCATCTTTCTGTTTTGTACTTGCACCTTGTTCACAGTTGGAGATGGTGGCGTTTTCCAGATCGTGCTGCTACTCGGTAAATTTGGCCATTGAACTCCTCGTCATCAAATTTATCCTGATTCTTCATGGTTTGTTTCACCTTGCCCGTACCAGGATCCTATGTCACAGGGTGCTCCTTTCGCTGACATCTTCCATCCGTTGCCGGCAATTTGTTGGTGATTTTCTTCGGTCGTCCCCGTGCCATCGGGGAGGTGCATAGGTTAGAGGCACCTAATGTGTGCCGAGAGAGAAAACCTATTCTCCCTCCATCCAATATTAATTGTCACATTTCTTGTTAGCCTATGTTTTCTAAATAATCATTTTTGTGTTTATTTTACATAGTTTTTCTTATAAGGTGCGACCTTTAAATTATATTTTTGTAACGTGATTTGTAGCTTATCTTTTCTGATTTTCGTTATAATTATAAAATAGTGTTTTAGGTTTGTAGTTCCATAACTTTTATATTTTGTTCTAGGCCCTAATGAATAGTGACATGCTTGCTTCAACAGGTTACTTGCTTCAGATGTCTCTGGTGTTATAAATATATGGGATAGAAGAGCCAGTGATCTTCCATGTCTTGAGCTAGCAACCAATTCTAGTAGTCCTCTTAACAGTATCATACTTAATGCAGATGATCAGGTTACGATTAAGATGGTTTCTTTTTGTTTTCTATCAACAGCTTCCATTTGCAAATGCATAGCCTTCAAAAAGTAATCTTCTTTTCTTCTTCCTAAAGACTGTAGCGTTATCGTTGGTTTCTCTTCTCAAATAGTAGGTTATTTTTGGAGCTAGCAAGCAGGGAACTATTTACATGTGGGATATTCGTGGTGGAAGATCGTCTGCAGCTTTCCAGAATAACAGAGTGGTACTAATATTATGTGTGTTTCTTTATGCTAGGCTTCCAATCATGATACATCATATAGGAAAATAGCTTGTTGCTTTGTTTTCCATGTCAGATTTAATAGTTGATCCTATTTTCTCTTCCATTGTGAGTTCTTGTGTCTTTTGTATATGAGGCCTTGAGCAAATATAATGAAATCTCTTCTTTCACTATTTTTAAGATAAAAGATATTAATAACTTTAGTCGATCGAAAGAAAAAAAAAAGGACCTTTGGTAGTTGATATCATGTGAATTATATTTACGCCATCAATAAGTAGAACATGAGAAAGTAACTGATCTTTGATTCCTGATGGCTTTGGTAAAATTCTCAATAGCGTCTAATAGAGAGGTTTTGGTTTTTCAGGTAAGTTATTCTCCTATGACAACAATTAAATTGGCATCTGAGATAGAGAGAATTGCTTCTTTGAAGGTATGTTAACTTGTAAGTCATGTTAAGTAGCCATTATCTCATTCTACAGTAATAACTATAGTGACATCATCTAATCTCTCCATTCTGCAATATATTGTAATTTATGATTCTTCTTGGTATACTTATTAGCATGCCAAGTAGGGCATTGAAGCTAGTATTTTACATGTCTAAGTACAGATAATCCTAATTATCTATTTTCCCAATATTCTTATTTGTTAGTTACCTTGTGAATATTCCTGAATATATGTGAATATAGTAGGTAATTTAATTTACTCCTATTGTAATTAGGTATTGAATTATATTGATTTTCTTTCCTTTTTAGGACTTGCACAACAACAACAACATACCCAGTGAAATCCCACAAGTGGAGTCTGGGGAGAGTAGAGTGTACGTAGACCTTATCACTACCTCATAGAGATAGAGAGGCTGTTTTCGAAAGACCCTTGACTCAAATATATCAGCCCCAAGTAAGAGAGAAAAACAATAGATATAGCATAGCGGCTAAAACGAAGAGCAATGTAAATTCTACAAGACAAAAACAATAATAGTAGCACAATAATGTGATAATCGAAAAGCAATAACAATGCAACTATAATGGCACGACTAGACCTATGACCAATCTTAAATCGTCACAAGGCAAGAGTTCCCTACTAGCCTTTTACCCTAATACGCGATTTACACTCTTTTTTATCTAAGGTCATGCCCTCGGTGATATGAAGTTGCGCCATATCGTGCCTAATCACCTCTTCCCAATATTTTTTCGGTCTACCCCTACCCCTCTGCGTAACCCCTAAATCCAACCGCTCGCACCTCCTAACTGGGGAGTTGACACACCTCCTCTGCACATGCCTAAACCATCTCAGTCTAGCTTCTCTCATTTTGTCTGCCCCACCTTCTCCCGAATAACCTCGTTCCTAATCTTGTCACTTTTAGTATGTCCACACATCCATCTCAACATTCTCATCTCCGCAACATGCATTTTCTGAACATGTGAGTTCTTGACTGGCCAACACTCCACCCCATATAACAAAGACGGTCTAACTACCATTCTGTAGAACTTACCTTTAAGTTTAGGTGGTACCTTCTTATTACACACGACTCCAGAGGCAAGCCTCCATTTAATCCATGCTGCCCAATGCAATGCGTGACATCATCATCAATGTCCCCACCATTCTAGATGACTGGTCCAAGATATTTAAAACTCTCTCTTAGGGATAGGTTGAGTGGGAAGCCTCACTTTCATGCCCTCATTGTCCATCACAACTTTGAATTTGCACTCCAAGTATTCTGTTTTGGTCCTACTCAATTTGAATCTTTTGGAGTCCAGAGTTTGTCCCCAAACCTCCTACCTATCATTAATTTTGTCCAGAGTCTCATCAATTAATTCTATGTCATTCGCAAATAGCATACACCATGAAACCTCCTCCTGAATACACCGTGTCAGCTCATTCATCACCTAGGTAAAAAGAAAAGGGCTCAACACAGATCTCTGATGTAGTCCCATCTCAATAGGAAAATACTTTGAGTCACCTCCCATCGTCACAACCCGAGTCTTGGCTCCATCATATATGTCCTTTATCGCCCTAATATACACCATCGAGACACCTTTAGCCTCCAGACACCTCTAGAGGACATCCCTCAGAATGTTTTCATAGGCCTTTTCAAGATCTATGAACAACATATGAAGATCCTTTCTTTCCCTAAATTTCTCCACCAGTCTCCGTATAAGATGGATTGCTTCAGTAGTCGACCGCCCCTGGCATGAATCAGAACTGATTCTCTGAAATTGACACTCCTCTCCTCACCCTCATCTCCACCACTCTCTCCCATATCTTCATAGTGTGGCTTAGCAATTTGATACCCTTATAATTATTACAGTTTTGAATATCACCCTTGTTTCTTGTACAATGGAACCATTGTACTCCACCTCTATTCTTCGGGCATCTTAGCTATCTTCAAAATAGCATTAAACAACCTAGTCAACCACTTCATACCTGCCTTGTCAGTGCTCTTGCAAAAAACCATCAAAATCTCATCGGGTCCGGTCGCTCTCCCCCTCCTCATCCTACTAATAGCACGTCTAACCTCCTTAACCCTAAAACACCTACAGTACCCAAAATCCCGAAGACTATGCTTTTTAGGACTTGTAAATATAGTTATTTAAACCCCAATAGCTTGAGGGGATAATCAAGCCGTGTTCCTCTCATTACTATAGGTGTACTTGGATTTTCTTTATGAAAGATCTTGTCCTTACACTACACAACAAAGAAAGGCCGCACAGAGCAAAAATAGGCATATTGTTGAGACTACATGCACCTTACACCTACAAGCAAATGTTCCATTGCACTTAGGGGGATATAGTACTCACATCTTGTTATCTGATTAATCGTATACCTTCCTATGTTTTCAAAATCAGGTTCCACACTCTGTTTTGTTTCCTTAGTCGACCTTGTTTCTCTTCTACCACGTGTCTTTGGGAGCACATGCTTTGTCCATATCCTCATTCCAGGAAAAGACAAATTGGCTCCTTGTGCTCTTAAATGTGTCTTTCTTGGTTATTTGAGGGCACTAAGGGATATCAATGCCTCTCACTGACCTCCAACGATACCTTATGTCTGCTGGTCAAACCTACTTTACATCCTCTTCTGTTGAACATCTAGGCATTTTTGAGGTTCTACTAGTTCCATCTTCCTCACCTCCACCTCCACCTCTATTGACTTATTCATCGCCGTCTGCGCTCCTCATCTGGTCCAGACAATTCACTCCGGCCACCAGAGTCCTTGTCTGCTGCAGACTTCTACATAGATTTTTCCTATATCCACTCAAAATGGTATTTGTTCTACTCATAACCCTCACCCTATCTATATTTGTTTGAGCTGTCATCGTTTTTCATTAGCCCATTCTACCTTTATATCATCATTATCATTTGTTTCTATTCCTAAGACTACAAGTAAAGTTCTTTTTCATCCAGACTAACAACAAGCTATGATTGAGGAGATGTCTGCCTTACACTCTAATGGTATTTGGAATCTCGTTCCTCTAATTCTGGGTAAGTCTAAAGTTGGTTGTCGTTGGGTATATATAGTGAAGGTTGGCTGTGATGGACAAGTTGATCTCCTAAAGGCTTGACTAGTCGCCAAGAGTTAAACATAGTTTTTTGGTCTTGACTATGGTGATACCTTCTCTCTTATGGCTAAGATTGCTTCAATCTGCTTCTTTTTATCTATGGTTGTTTTCGCCATTGGCCTCTCTACCAATTGGATATTTAAAATGCCTTTCTTAATGGGGATCTCGAAGATGAGGTATATATGGA
Organism: Solanum dulcamara; assembly: GCF_947179165.1. Classification (NCBI taxonomy): domain Eukaryota; kingdom Viridiplantae; phylum Streptophyta; class Magnoliopsida; order Solanales; family Solanaceae; genus Solanum; species Solanum dulcamara. Next base: position 57,917,368 of record NC_077245.1, read on the forward strand.
GCAACCACTTGGTTTTGTTGCTCAGCAGGAATCTAGTTACATGATGTGCAGACTACGACGAGCACTTTATGGCCTGAAGTAGTCTCCTCAAGCATGGCTCGAGAAGTTTAGCATGGATATTAAGGTATTTGACATGGTACGTTACGAAGTGAAGCTAATCATTTGTGTTTTATCGTCACTCTGCTCTAGGTTTGTGCATGTACTTGGTAATTTACATTGATGACATAGTCATCACTGGTAACAATGACGAGGGAATTACTAAATTGAATCATCACCTTTTTCAACACTTTTAGACTAAGGATCTCGATCGATTGAGGTATTTCTTGGGCAGTGGGGTTACTCAATCCATATTAGGAATTGCCATTTCATGGAGGAAGTATGTACTTGATATTGTTGAAAAAATAGGGATGACAGATTGTAGGCCTATTGATACTCCAATGAATCCAAATGTTAAGCTCCTACTAGGTCAGGGGATCCCTTTAATGAGATATAGGAGGCTGATAGGAAAGTTGAACTATCTCACTGTGACTCGACTTGATATTGGCTTCCCGGTTAGTGTTGTAGGTCAGTTCTTGGATTCTCTTTGTGACAGTCATCGGAATGTAGTTATTCACATTCTTCGATACATAAAATCTGCTCTAGGGAAAGGACTACATTACGAAGACCAAGGATATGAGAAAATTGTTGAATATTCCGATGCAGCTTGGCAAGGTCATTCTCTAATGGATGATCCACTTCTGGATACTATGTTCTATTGGGGAAAAAATTGGTGTGTTGGAAAAGTAAGAAACAACATGTGGTTGCTAAATCTGTGCAGAGGCACAATATCAGGCTATGGTAGTAGTGATGGATCAAGCAACTTTTGAAGGAGCTGAAATTTGGAGAGATTAAAGGAATGAATCTTGTGTGCGATAATGAAGTTGCATTTTATATTGCATCGAATTTAGTGTTTCACGAGAGAAACAAACACATGGAGATTGGTTGTAATTTTGTCAGATAGAAGCTGCTACCTTCTGAGGAGATATAGTCACAAGGTTTGTGCGGTCAAATGATCAACTTACAACATATTCACCAAGTCCCTAGCCAGTCCCAAGACAAGTTATTTATGTAGCACGCTTGGTACATAAAATTTGTATGCACCAGCTTGAAGGGGAGTGTTAGAATCGTTATGAATATTCTAGAATATATGTAAATATAGTAGATACCTTAATTTATTCCTATTGTAATTAGGTATTGATTTCCTTTCATTTTTAAGACCTTTAAACGTAGTTATTTAAACCACAATAGCTTGAGGGAATAACCAACCGAGTTCCTCTCATCTTCTCTTCCGTTTTCCCATTATCTATGGTTTTCTCATAATTTACATAGATTTTCTATTACTAGCTTATTCAAGATATCATTTTGCAGGCTCAGTCAAATATAGTTTCGAAGGAAATACACTCCATTGACATAAATCCATCTTGTCAATATCAAATGGCATTTCATCTTGACGATGGTTGGTAAGTTGGAAAGGAAATGCATAGACATTCTTTCATATGATTTCTTGATGCCTTTTTACGCCCAGTGTGCTGAATTATTCGTTGCTTATTGGATGACTTTTCGCTGTTATTATTGGAATGCATTCTATTGATGTCAGGCCATGCACATACTTCCTTTTGTTTAACAGAAAAGATACTGGAATATTTTTGGTAGACTCTTGTTATGTAATGGTGGTGTCAATAAGATTATTTCAAACTTGAGGTGGAGTAGGAAACTCACCGAGTCATGAATCATGATCAAGGATTTTCACATGATCCATACACTTAGTATGCTTCCAAGGCTTTGACATTGTGGTTTTTCTGAGTAATCCTGCTTGAAAGTATCTGATTCATGACATTAGATTCTGAAGGAAATAATATCTGGTTTTTTTCATATTTTGTGAAAGAAGATATTAGCTCATAGCACAAGATATTCACATTCTAGGGAAAATTGTTATAGAGGGTAAAGAAGGTTAAAACATCCATTGCCAGCTAGAGCTTGCATGATATGTGTTGAGAATACAATTAAATAATAAAGTGAGCTCTCTCTAACAACTTAAGCTTTTAGATGAGATGGTCACACACTTCAACATGGTACCAAAGCAGATCGAATCTCACCGCCACCCATATCAAAAAGAATTTCCACATGCTTGGCCCATGAAAAAAGAATTAGACCTGCACGTGAGGGGAAGTGTTGAGAATACAATTAAATAAGGAAAGTATGCTCTCTCTAACAACTTAAGCTTTTATGGCTTAGCAAGTACCAACCCTTCACGTGGTCTCGTGGTTGTCACTTGTTAGAGCAGAAAAGCTTCCATCATGTAAGATGCATTATAGCATGTATTTACAGATACAAATACTTTGAAACGGTTTTAATTCAAGGACTAAATGCAATCAATTTTCATATCCTCTATGGTGTCCTTATAGTCATTGTAGACTACCAATGTGCCCCCTTAAGATTAAAGCAGTGTCTTGGATCTTTTGTTTCTTCTTTCTTTTCTTAATGGATATATGATGTTAAATCAAAATAGACCAGTAAATTTCCGGAAAGCCAAATACTATAAAAGAAGTAAAACAAAAGTGTATGGATGAACATTTATGTCAAATTTTGTTATCACTGTACAAACTTAGAATGACCAGACATATGATCGGTTATTCCTTATTAGGTGGTGAAGGAAAATATTTTATTCATAAACTCAAATAATTCTCCACTATATTCCACAATTTTCCTCTATTGAAAATAGCTAGCAACACCCCTATTTATAATAGTGAAAGACCTAGTTGAACTTGGACTAGAAAACTTATTCCTATATTATTGACTTAACATTCTATTTAGACATGAATTAAATAAATACCAAATCCTCAACAAATTTGTTTTCGTATTCCAACTTTGAATTATTATTCCAACATTCTCTCATAATTCAAAGTTGTATACTTTTGCCTTTTTTATTTCTTCTTGTTGTATTGGAGCACTTCTCTCCAATTTTCAATTGTTGAAGCACTTCTTTTCAACCTTCAATTGTTGGAGCACTTCTCTCCAACCTCCAATTGTTGGAGCACTTCTCTCCAACTTTTAGTTACTATTTTTCTTGGTTGTATTGGAGCACTTCTCTCCAACTTCAAATAGTTGATGCACTTTTCATCAATGTTCAATTGTTGGAGCACTTCTCTCCAACTTCCTGTTATTTTTTTTTCTTGGTTATGTTGGAGCACTTCTCTCCAATTTCTAATAGTTGATGCACTTCTCATCAACATTCAATTGTTGCAGCACTTCTTTTTAACCTTCTATTGTTGGAGCACTTCTCTCTAACTCTCGTTGATACACTTTGTTACTAACATCCAATTTTGTTGATTTACTTGTAATCCACTTTCAATATTTCTTTTTATGTCCTCTCTCTAATTTTAGAGAGGAATTTCTACAATATTTGTCATGTTTGCTTGTGCTTCTTTAAATTTGCAATGTTTTTGTTAGTTCTTCCATCCAACATGATTGTTTTTCATGCATATTGGCCCGATGTTTGTTAACATAATCATTGGCCAGACAGGTGACATAATGTGTAGAGTTGTCCGCCGGGAGTGGAAGCTTTTTGATTCTCTACCAAAATCATAGAAGTTTTGATACCAATTTGAAGGAAAATATTTTATTCATAAACTCAAATAATTCTTCACTATGTTTCACAATTTCTCTCTATTGAAAATAGCTAGCAACACCACTATTTATAATAGTGAAATACCTAATTTATAGGTTTAAAGAAGTGTAAATGAGCACAAGTACTGAAGAAGTTTTTCTTTAAAATTAGAGAGAGATGAACAAAAAATTTGAAAGTTGATTACAAGTGAATCATAAAATTGGATGCTAGTGACAAAGTGCATCAACGAGAGTTGGAGAGAAGTGCTCCAACAATTGAAGGTTGAAGAAAAGTGCTTGAATGTTGATGAGAAGTGCTCGTGGAGAACTATTTGAGTTTATGAAATATTTTCTTTCAAATTGGTATCAAAGCTTTTACAATCTTGGTAGGGATCAAAGAGTTTTTGTTGCTGGCGGTCGGTTCTAGACAATATGTGTCACTTGTCTTGCCAATGATTGCATTGACAAACGTCAGACCAATGATATATGCATGAAAAAATATCATGCTAGAAGGAAAGATTGACAAAAACATTGTAGATTTAAAGAAGTGCTTCAACAATTCAATGTTGTGAGAAGTGCATCAATTATTGGATGTTGGAGAGAATTGCTCCTACAAATCCAGAAAAATATAACTGGAAGGTTGAAGTGAAGTGCTTTAACAATTGAATGTTGAATAGAAGTGGATCAACTATTCGAAGTTGGAGTGAAGTGCTCCAACACAATCAAGAAAAAACATAAGTGGAAGTTGGAGAGAAGTTCTCCAACACAATCGAGAAAAAAAATAACTGAAAGTTGGAGAGAAGTGCTACAACAATTGAAGGTTGAAGAGAAGTAATTCAACAATTGAAGATTGTAAAGAAGTGCTCCAATAATACAACAATGATGACAAGAAAAAAGGCAAGAGTATACAACTTTGAATTACAGGACAGTGTTGGAATAATAATTCAAAGTTGGAATAGAAAACTAAATTTGTTTAGGATTTAGTATTTATTTAATTCATGTCTAAATAGGATGCTTTGCCTAAATAATATAGGAATAGGTTTTCTAGTCCTAGTGAAATTAGGTTTTGCACTATTATAAATAGGAGTGTTGCTAGCTATTTTTAATAGAGAGAAACATTGTGGAAAGTGCTAGTGAGAAATTGTGGAATATATTGGAATTATTTGAGTTTATGAATAAAATAATTTCCTTAAAAAAGAAAAAAACTAGAAGTTGGAGAGAAGTGCTCCAACAATTGAATGTTGATGAGAAGTGCATTAACTAGTTGGAGAGAAGTGCTCCAATACAACCAAGAAAAAAATAATTGGGAGTTGGAAAGAAGAGCTCCAACAATTGAAGGTTGAAGAGAAGTGCATCAACAATTGAAAGTTGGAGAGAAGTTCTCCAACAATTGAAGGTTGAAGAAAAGTGCTTTAACAATTGAATATTGTGAGAACTGCTACAATACAACAACAATGACGACAAGAAAAAGGTAGGGGTGTAAAACTGTCACAACCCAAAAACTGAAGTCACAATGGCAACACCCCAACCCAACCCGGTGTGTAAGTCGAAGAATCCAATTCAAGAATTATCTCAAATATTGTGGAAACGAAGATAAATACACATACGAGACTTCTAGAATGAAGTCAAGCCTTAAATAAAAAAAATGAAGGTACACTATGAAATAATCCCAAAACTTGGTATCTAAGCAATAAAGAGCATCTACTACATCACCGAAATCTTATATGCATCCCAAATCTTCCAAATAAAAGTAAAGACTTTAAATGATAGATGTAGTCTAATGGCAATTCGAAAAACAGGATCTCACCACAGCTTCGAAAATGACTCGATCCACTGGATCCGATCAACCGCCACGAGAAACACTCGAACTAGGATCTACACCAAAAATGTAACAGAAATAGGAGTGAGTACTATCCATATGTACTCAGTAGGCTTGACCGACTGAGCAGTGTTTTAAGAAGCGAGAAGCGGAAAAAAGCGACGAGGGCTCCCTTCATAGAAGAGAGAAGGGTGAAGCGAAGCACACGCTTTTTTCAGAAAAAACGCTATTTAGTATAAAAATAAAAAATATTAAATATGTATAGATAAATAATCAAGAACTCAATAGAGGTAACATATTAAGCAAATCTTTCAATTCTTAGATTAAAAAGTAAATAGATAGCAATAATCCTCACAATTCATAACAGTAACTCAATCACAGAAGTCAGAACAACAAAACAAAGGAAAAAAGAAATAGAGACAGAACAGAGCAGCTGGCTGCAAAACAAAAAAAACAGAGCATACACACAGCATTACAAACAGAGCATACTGAGAACCTCAAATCAGGAAAAAAAAGAACAAAATAACGCTACTTAAGTGGGCTTTGCCCCAACTACCGCTATCCTTCGGAAACCAAACAAGCTACCGAAGGAAAGGAATGCAGTCTCTCCCTTGAAAAGTAGCATTACAAAAAGAAAATTGAAAAAAAAACCTAGTTACCTTCAGCAATAGTCGCGCAGAAGATAAATAGAAAAAGAAGAAGAGAAAAAGAGAAAAAGAGAAGAAGAAGAGAAGAGAGGAGAGAAGAAGAGAAGAACTAACCTTCAGTAGCAGTCACAGCAGTAGTCGATAGGAGGGAAAATAATTGGAATAATTAACTGTAAGTATTTTTACAGAAATTAAAAAACACACCCTAGTAGCGCTTTATTTCAATTAAGCGAGCTTTTTCTCGCTTTTATAAAAAGCGCGCTTCTCTCTTCTACAAAGAAGAGCATACTTTTTCAATATCACCTCGCTTCAAGGCATTAGAGCGCTGGCTTGTCGCCTTGCTTCGCTTCTCGCTTTAAGCAACATCTGCCAGAATCAGGTCATCGACCCAATTCTGGCATTTATGGTGGTGGTTCAGTGCTTTTTAACAACACTGCGACTGAGTATAAAGTAGATAACCAAATATTTATAAAACAAACTACGAAATGCTTCCACCTGCATACAGAAAAGTCCCATATCGGCATTGATGCTGCAATTGTATGTATAACATCGTGAGTAAAGTAAATGAGTAAAGCTACACACAAATTTTCATATCAGGAAGCTAATTACATAAACAGACAAGGCTAGCCAATGCAATGCAATGACTTGATGATGTGGTGGGATCAAGGCTGTTGCACAACCTGTCGTATACACCTCATCAAGTTTTATCTCCCAAGATAAGGACCCATGGGGGACTCACTGTCCATATATCAAAATCTCATAATCTCAATATCTTATCCGTTTGCCACCTAGCTCGTGGTCCAGGGTTTCTAAGGTGTTTCACGTTCTTTCTCAAAATCCACATTTCTCAGATTTCCATGAACAATAATATATAATAATGAGGATGAATGCTCGCAATAAAACCAACAATGAAGATATAATACCAATTCAATGGAATGAACAAAAGAGCTCAAAATCTCCAAAACTCAGTAAATCATGGTATACACCCATACATGGCAAAAATAGTGGAAGAAGATCATTTTAAAGAAATGATAATACCATATCAGGCCCCTAACTCGGGTATTTCCAGTCAAACATGCTAGAATAATAAACTTAAATCCCTCTCTTGGGCAATCTCATGTAAAGCGTGTGAAAATATCAACTCAAACCCCTAATTGGAGAAATCTCATGAAAAATTACCCTCGAGGTCTCAAGTTCAAAACCCCTTGCCAACGAAAGCAAGGGGTTTGCCTTTTGGGTCGAGCTCGTTGCACCAGGCTTGCCTAGTGCGGGTTATCTCTCTTGTGTGGTTTATGAGCTATTGCATAGGAACAAAAGTTTTCCCCTATGCTCACCCAAAGGGTAGCGGCTGCGGGTTTTTCTTGTCATAAAAAATAGCAAATAATATCATAAAAGCCACCCACATGGGCAAAACAACAAAAATAAGCCCCCACACAGGCAAAAGTAAGCAAATAAGCCCCCACACGGGCGAAATAACAACAATAAGCCCCCACACGGGCGAAATAACAACAATAAGCCCCCACACGGGCGCAATAGCAACAATAAGCCCCCATACGGGCTTAATAACAACAATAAGCCCCCACACAGGTGAAATATATATACACAACAATTTCTAATATCTCAATCTCATACTACAATCCCATCCCATCGTCTAGTTTATAAGCATGGTTATCTACCCAACCCAATCTGAAAGAAAGATAAGCCAAACCTATCTTGAAGGCCAAAAACTTCACTTGAAATCACTCTATCAGAGCTTTTCCTCTATCAATGGCCTCGGAACGACTCCTAATTTTCAAAAATGGAATTTACACTTTAAAAGAGTTCCAATGATACCCATATTGCTAAGATCTAGAATCGGGTCTAAAATCACCCTAAAAACTCGTGAAAATAAAAAGGGTAAAATCGGAATTTTATTAAAATTCATGTTCCTTAAGTGAAAAGGAGTCTATGGGTGAAAACCCTAGTGAAAACGAGTCCAAATGAGTTATAGTCTTAGCAAAACAGTCTAGAATCGCATGATAGTGAGATAACTAGTCCATACCCAAGGTCACATCAAAATCAAGCATATCTATTTAAATCAAGTTTGCCCAAGTCTTAATACCTGAAAATGTCACTACACACCCCAGTACACCCGATCTTCCACTAAAGAATTGCTTACCTGGGTAGAGACACTAATAGGTACTGTAAGGGATTCACACACATAATCAATGCCCACCAAAAAGTAAGTAGACACATAAGAGTAGGTAGACCCGGGATCAAATAACATAGTAGTAGAATGATGACAAACTGAGACAATACCTGTGATCACTGCATCTGAGCCCTCTACCTTGGATCTACCTGGTATAGCATAGCGTAGTCTACGATCGCCACTAGTCTGAAAACCACCACGAGCACCGCCTCGAGCTCCTTGAGCTCCACCTTTGGTGCCCCTGGTACCACCTCTAGAACTTTGTGAACTACCTCTAACAACTGAAACTGGCATAGTATTAAAAACGTGTGACCTTGGCTGAACAGTAGAAGAAGCACGTTTGGGGCAATCCCTTGCCTTGTGTCCAAACTCATCATAAACATAGCAACATTAAGGACCTGAACCTTGCTGAGAATGACTAGAAGAGTCTGTGCGTCCTCCCTGACCCGAGGAACCACTATGTGCACCATGACTGGTCTGACTGCGTCCTCCCTGACCCGAGGAACCACTATGTGCACCATGACTGGTCTGACTGGACCTATGTCCACTAGCACTATCTGTGCCTTTAATCGCTGCTTGCACTGGTCGACCCCGATATCCATGGGTGCCTTGACCTGAATAATCTCGACCCATGGATGAATGACCACTGAACTGACCCTGGCGACAAAATCTCTTGACGCCACCACCCTATCTAGCATGTTGAATACCCTCAATCATCTTGGCATGGTCGATAATACTCTGAAATGTACCATCTGATAACAAAAGAGAAGTTGTGGCCTCTTGAAGATAACCGATGAATCCCTTCACCAACTTATGGATCTGCTCAAATTCAGTAGGAATACCCGACAAAGCATACCAAGATAGCTCGTGAAAACGAGCCTCGTACTCAGCAACCAACAGGGAGCCCTGCTCCAATCAGTCAAACTCATCCCTGCATTGATCAGGAAGACTATAAGGCACAAACCTCTCGAGAAATACCTCGGTAAATTCCTCCCAACTCATCATAAGGGAACCAATACGCCTATGAGCAAATGCCGACCTCCACCACTCCATAGCCACTCCCGCAAACTGAAAAGAGATGTAAGACACTTTATGTGTCTCTAAGCTGTCAGGTTGAACAACTTGTCCTAGGACTCGGTCAAGAAATCATAAGCCTTCCCCAGTCACACTATCAAAATCGAGAGGCAATAACCTGACGATTCTATCAAAACACTTTTGCTCCGAAACAAACATAACAACACTAGCAGAAATAGGTAGAGCCACAAATATTGGAGGAATGACATACTCATACTCATAATTGGGCTTGGGTGGGGCCTCACTAGATCGTTCTCGAGCAGGAGCTGCCCTCTCAAACCCGGCCTTTACCTCTAACGCGGATAGATTAGAGGTTTACAATATTTGATATGAACAACTCGCATGATAAGAAATCAATGAAAGGAATTTCCCTATTGAGCATCTAATAGCCTCTCAAAATAGGTATCAGCGTCTACGTACAGATTTGCAAGACTCTAACGGACACCCTTCTCTTTAACTTATGAAACCGGTGAACTTAGTGCTCTAATACCAATTTGTCACGACCCAAAAACCGATACCCTCAGCTTTTCACCTCTACTTTATTTGCCTTTTCATTCAAGGGCGAACATGTAGTTTGGTGGTGGATATTGTAATGTCCTATTTCGCGAGAAATTGCTTTTATATGTAAAATGACCATTTTTCCCTTCCCCTTAGCAATATCACACTTATTATGTGTTGCGGGGATGGTTGGCATTGTTCTCGTTGCGATCGGATCAGATTTTAATGGTTTTGAGCTTTTTGAATTAAGTTAAATTGAAATGGTTGACTTTGATCAACATTTCGTGATCCGAGCATCGAATGGTGATTCTGTCAATTCCTTTGAGATCGGAGTCTAGTTTGGTCTAGTAGGGTGGTTGGTTAGAGTCCGGAGACCTTAGATTGTGATTTGGGTGTTTAGGCAAAAAAAGAGTTTTTGGCCTAAAGGGGTTCCGAGGACTTATTTCTGTCATAACAATCCTTTTTTGGAAATTCAACGATTCCATTGAGTTTGAAATGTCAAATTTAGTGGGGTAGCATATTTGGTTTATTTTTATCGGATCTCAAACGAATCCTAAGGGTACGTCCGGAGACTTTGAAAAATAGCAAAATCTAATTTTGCTGGTGCACACTTTTAGCGACGGAAAAATAGGCTTTTAGCAACAGAAAATGGCTTTTAGCAATGAAATAGCTGAGTTAAAAATCTAACCGAGCCCATTTCGTATTTTTGACATTTTGGGAGCTAGGAAGATTTGTTTGAGATGATTTTTGATGCATTTTTCTCTTATTATAATCATTAGTACGCATTTCTAATCTTATTTTACTCATCTCCCAAGAATATCCCTTTCATATTTTGTGATTTCTATCCACAAAGTAGAGATTTTAAACCTCAAAGTAGAGAAATAAAAAGTTTATTGATTTGAAGGTCGATTTGGAATGTGTTTTCATTGAATTTTGGAATTTAAGTTCCTTGTATTGTGGGTAAACTGATGTTTGACAAAGGTTTTCCAAAATATCTTGTTTTAAACCGCATTTCAAATGAGATTTTTTTGGGTTTTTCCCCTGAAGTTGAAAAATGGTTTTTACTCGATTTGGACTTGTTTTCACCCATAGAGTCCTTTTCACTTGAGCAACATGATTTTCCAATGAAATTCTGATTTTACTCTTTTTCGATTTCTCTACTTTGGGATTTAAAATCTCTATTTTGTGGATAGAAATCACGAAATATGAAAGGGATATAAGAGGAAAACACATCAAAACTCAACTTAAATGGATCTTCCTAGCTCCCAAAATGTCAGAAATACGAAATGGGTCCAGTTAGATTTTTAACTCAGCTATTTCTCTGCTAAAAGCTATTTTCCGTCACTGAGTGTGCACCAGAAAAGAAGATTTTGCTATTTTTCAAAGTCTCCAAATGGACCCTTGGGATTCATTTGGAACCCGTTTAAAATAAATTAGATATGATACCCCACTATATTCGACATTCCGGACTCAATGAAATCATCGGATTTCTGAAAACAGATTGTTATGACAGAAATACGCCCTTGGAACCCCTTTAGGCCAAAAGCTCGACTTTTTGCCTAAACACCCAAATAACAACCTACGATCTCGGGACTCTAAACAACCACCCTACTAGACCAAACTCAAGTACTCGACGTTCCAGTCTCAAAGGAACTGAAAGAATCATCATCCGACGCTTGGATCATAAAAAGTTGATCAAAATCAACCATTTCAATATAACTCAACTCAAAAAGCTCAAGACCACTAAAATCTCACATCATCCCCACACCACATAATAGGGGAAGGGCAAAAATGGTCATTTCACACATAAGAGAAATTTCTCACGAAATGGGACATTACAACAACTTTGAATTACCAGAGAGTGTTGAAATGATAATTCAAAGTTGGAGTCGGAAACCAAATTTGTTTAGGATTTGGTATTTCTAAATAGGATTTTTAGTCAAAATAATTTAGGAATGGATTTTCTAGTCCTTTCTAAATAGCTAGCAACACCCATATTTATAATAGTGAAAGACCTAATTTTACTAGGACCAGAAAATCTATTCTTATATTATTTAGACTAAAAATTCTATTTAGATATGAATTAAATAAATACCAAAACCAAAACAAATTTGGTTTCCTACTCCATCTTTGAATTATCATTCCAACATTTTCTCATAATTCAAAGTTGTATACTCCTGCCTTTTTTCTTGTCATCATTGTTGTTGTATTGGAACACTTCTCTCCAATATTCAATTGTTGAAGCACTTCTCTCCGACCTTCAATTGTTGGAGCACTTTTCTCCAAATTTCAATTGTTAATGCACTTCTCATCAACCTTCAATTGTTGAAGCACTTCTCTTCAACCTTCAATTGTTGGAGCACTTCTCTCCAACTCCCAGTTATTTTTTTTCTTGGTTGTATTTGAACACTTCTCTCCAACTCTCAATTATTTTTTTTCTTGGTTGTGTTGGAGCACTTCTCTCCAACTTCCAATAGTTGATGTAGTTCTCATCAACATTCAATTGTTGGATTACTTCTCTCCAACCTTTTATTGTTGAAGCACTTCTCTCCAACTCTCGTTGATGCACTTTGTCACCAATAACCATTTTTGTTGATTCATTTGTAATCATCTTTCAATATTTTTTTATTTCATCTCTCTCTAACTTTAGAAAAGAATTTATTCAGTATATTCATTAGCCAGACGGACGACACATATTGTCTATAGCTGCCCGCCGACAGTGGAAACTTTTTGATTCTCTATCAAGATCATAGAAGCTTTGATATCAATTTGAAGAAAAAATATTTATTTTATTTAGACTAAGCATCCTATTTAGACATGAATTAAACAAATACCAAATTTGTTTACTCCAACTTTGAATTATTATTCCAACCGGGGTTAAAGTTTTAGTTTCTTACTTGGTCTAGTTATTGATTTTGATAAACTGGTAGTATTTCCATTTAGCTATTTTTTTGATAATATACAGCTTTATACATATATGTTTGCAACCAAGGGTGTGGCCCAATCATCCATGAAGTGGATGCATACTTTAGACCCTAGGGTTCAGATTCCAGCTGAGATAAAAATACTATGTTATTTCTCTCCATTTGCCTAAGCCTTGGAGGCCAGAGTAACCTATCACATATGTTGGTGTTAGGAAGCAGGTAAATGGTTGAATAATCGAGTTGCGTACAAGATGGTCTGGGCACCACTGTTATTAAAAAAAAAAAGAAATTACTTATGTACAAGTGATGAATTCATATGTTAAGTCTCTTCTATGGGAATTGTTAGCTGATTATATGAAAAAATGATGGTGCATGATGGACTGGTGAAAATGTTAATATAGCTTCAGCTCCTTATTCTTAGACAAATTTGTTCACCCTGTCTAGTCTATGCACATAAAAATTACCCTGTCTAGTCTATGCACATAAAAATTATGTTGATAAGTTCTTCATTTACTGGATTAGATAAGTCAGTAGGATGCGACTGTTTTGTCAATATAAAACACCCAACATAGGACCTATACCCAGTATTTTCAAAGGCGCGCTTAAGCCCTGAAGCGAGGCTCAAAACGTGTTTAGCGCTTCGCCTCGCTTTATGTGCGGTTCAGTGTGATCATCAAGGATCTAAGACAAACTTTTCCTTGCCAATGAGCCTCTTTTGAAGAAGTGCCACTAAACAATTGATATTTCACTTTATCATACCTTTTTTTCAATTTCTTTGGCCATATATTTGTCATTCATGTTTATAATTATTGGTCTTGGACTAAACATATATATTTGTATCTTTTTCTCCCTTTGCGCCTTTTTTCATTAAAGCCCACACTTTATTTGCGCTTTGCGCTTAAAGCCCCAATGGACCTTAGAGCTTTTTTGCGCTTTTCGCCTTTGATAACATTGCCTATACCTTATGAGATTGCCAAAGTTAATATTACATGCTTCTGCTAATTTTACCAGATCATTTTTTCTGAATATACCTTTGTACCTTTGGCATCAAGCAGCCACAGATATTTCATACATGTTTTGAATGCACACACTAAAGTGTGAAAGCAAGCGGATGCACTCAAAGAGGAATCACCACTTTTTCCTGTCTGTCAATGTATACTTGTGTGTAATATTTATTCCTAAGTACTGATTATTAGGTAATATCAGTAATCAAATGTGACATATTACAAAAGTGTTGGTGCTGACTTGTTTTGCCACTACTACATATACCACTCCTTAGTAGTTTTTAAGTCTCGTTTTTTTTTACAGGTCTGGTGTTTTGGATGTCCATAGTTTGAAAGTCACACATATTCATTGTCCCCCTCCACCTTGGTTGTGAGTAAAAGACATTTCTAGTTTAGTGTTTCTAAAGGAAGATCTGTTTACTACTTTTGTCTTACATAATTTATCTTCTTCCTGAGTGTAGGGATGACTTCAATGATTTGGCTAACTTACATTGTTTACGGAAACCTTCATGGATACCAGCATATTCTGTAAGACTTATCCTTCTGCTGCACATACTTCTTTAGTTCCCCTTGAGTTATATTAGTGCACAGTAGATTCATTTTTGTTAAGGTGGTTTTCCGGAGAAGCTATTCTGCCGAAAATAATGGTTTTTTTTTCTCTTAAAACCAGGTATATATACTTCAGATTAACTTATATTGCTGTTTTAAATTTCATGTAGCACTTGGCCATGACAAGTATTGGTATGGAGGGGCTTCTTCTCTAATCTATCTCTTTGAAGGTTGAGTGAATGAGTGAATTCAGTTGGCTGTTATAGAGGAGTGGTCAATTTTATATCCTATTTTATACAGTATAATGCATTTAATAGGAAGTCTTTTGGCATCACTAAGTACTAAGTCTAAGAGTTCCAAAAAGTGAATAAAATAAGAGAACTCATGAGAGGTAGCAACAGATGATAGTAGGCTGTCTTTTCTCCATTTCTAATTTAAAATTTTAAACTTTACGAATGTTTGACCCTAAGCCATCATGCTGATATTTTGATCATCCCCCTTGCATAACATCATGATATTTTGTTTCTATAATATTGATGTGAGAGAAACTGGTTTTTACTTGACTGCATTAAACAGCATCAGTTAATTGTGCACAAGGAAACTAGATGGAAGATACTGATATTTTGGTGAGGATTATATCTCAGTGGATTGTTTCTATGAGTCTATGATCCCCTGTTTCAAAAGCTGATTTACAGTTATGTGGATCATCCTTTTACATCTTTTGTTCTTGATTCATTTTGGGTAGGTCTGTGGGGGTGGAGGAAGGGGGAGAAAGTGCTTTATGAGTGCTGTTAGGAGATGCTGCATGCTCTTCATTTTTTGCATGGAACATAAACCTCGGAAAATTTATTTGAAGTGAAATTGATGGGCTGGTTGTTATTTACAGCTTAGCCTCCTTTATAGTGTTTGATTTATGTAAAACACAGAGACAATGGAGTAATCTTCTTTTTTGTTTTGTTCCAAGAGAGAGTTAGTTGTAGGTGTACAAGTAAATTTATCTGAGGAAATAAAATTAAAAAAATCCCTAAATAGCTATGCCTATGTATACTATATGAAGATGTGTCTAGGAACATTCTATAACAATTTACATATCTGCTTGCTTCAAGTTGAACCTTATGCTGCAATGTGAGTTCTTATGTTCTACTGAAGTTTCGTTTACTACAGATTTATGTGGTTGGATCATTGTCAAGTAATGGGCTCTATCTTCTGGATTTCTATCCAGATCGAAGCTCCCCTTGCCATGTGGATTTCAAGTAATTTTCAGTTTTCTTTTTTGTCCTTTGACATATTTACATTAGATGGCTATAGTGGACTGTTAAGGTTTTCTGCTTTTTTACTTTCACGGTACTTGATGCAGATCTTTTCATAGATTTCTTTGATGGCCATAGTGGACTGTTCTGATTTTCTGTTTTTACTTTCGACGTATTTGATGTAGATCTTTACATATGATTTCTTTTCGACTTAGATTCTTAACTGGCCAACTTGACAAAATCTGGGGGATTCAG
Source organism: Solanum dulcamara (assembly GCF_947179165.1). NCBI lineage: Eukaryota > Viridiplantae > Streptophyta > Magnoliopsida > Solanales > Solanaceae > Solanum > Solanum dulcamara. Next base: position 57,933,221 of record NC_077245.1, read on the forward strand.
GGTGTGTTTGTATGAAGGAAAATGTTTTCCATGGAAAATATTTTCCCAGAAAATGTTTTCCTGGAAAACAAATGAATTTTTAACTTGTTTTCTAGTGTTTGGTAAGTAAGCAAAAAAATATCATCCCAAGAGTATTTATATGTAATCTAGCTAAACACAATGGGATGGGATGAGGTGGGGTTCGAGGGTGGGGGTATAAAGATTCAGACGAGGAGGTCAAAAGGATAATCTTATTGAATCTTTTAGCCAACATTAAATACACGAACTACAACCAACTTAAGCTAAAGTGTAGGCAACTATCTACTAAACTTAAGCTAAAGTGTAGGCAATTATCTGCTCACATAATAGGAACTAATAACTACTCCTAGATATGCTCCAAAGCATTAGGAGACTTATTCAAACTATAGTGAAATAGTAACCAGAGAAATAAAATAATATTCCATGACTTAGTGAAAATAGACAGAAGATAAGATAGTTAATAACCCCTCAAGTTAGGCATGGTGTAACAATGCCTAACTTAGAACGACATCTAGTAAAGGCTGATTTAGGCAGTGGCTTGGTGAAGGTATCAACAAGTTGATCACAAGCATGAGTATGAGTAACATGAACTCGATAAGCTTGAACCTGGTCACGGACATATGCAAAATCTACATCATGTTTCATATGGGTATGAAACACTGGGTTGTGAGATAAAAAAGTAACTCCAACATTGTCACAGTAGATTGTTGCCATCTTCGAAATGGTGACATGTAACTCACGAAGTAAGTTTTGCACCCAAGTGAACTCTGCAAGTGCATTGGAGACTGATTTGTAATCTGCCTCGGTGGATGAGCAAGCCACAACATGTTGCTTTTTAGACGACCAACTGACTGGATTTGGTCCAACGAAAAGGATGTAACCTGATGTAGAGATTCTGTCATTTGGGTCGCCAACACAGTCCGCATCAACATACATATACAAATTAGAGTCAGAGCTGCGAAGGATGCGAAGTCCTGAACTCGCGGTTTCTTTGACATACCATAGTACTCTTTTAACCACTTCCAATGTTCATCAGTCGGAGCATGCATAAATTGCGACAATTTATTGACGGCATAAGCAATGTCAGGCTGAGTGAGGGACAAATACTGCAATTTTCCAAGGTTGCGCCGCTAGCGTGTGGCATCAGTAGGTGGATGGTTTCTAGTGATTATGATGTCGTCAACATAGATAACCACATAAATAGTTACAGCCAGATGCTTCCATACAAATAAAAAGGTGTCAGATTATGTTCTGAGCCCATTTTCAACAGATGTTCACGCATAGCATTATACTGCCGGGGGGGGGGGGGGGGTTGTTTGAGGCCATAAATAGCCTTCTTCAGTTTGCAAACATGTGTTGGAAATTGGGGGTTAATAAATCCACAGAGTTGAGACATAAAAACTTCTTCATCCGATTTTCCTTGTAGGAAAGCATTATTGACATCAAGTTGATAGATTGGCCAATTGTGTTGCACAGCTATAGATAGCACCAATCTTACAGTTGTTGGTTTGACAACATGACTGAATGTCTCATGAAAATCTAAGCCAGGGTGCTCGTTAACCCTTTTGCAACTAGATGAGCTTTGAAACTGTCTATTGAACCATCTACTTTTCTCTTGATCCTATACAACCATTTGCAGTCCACAACATTTTTGGACGGGTCTCGTGGTACGAGTTCCCAAGTCTGACTTCTTATTAAAGCATCATACACTACTTTCATGGCTTCTCTTCTCTCTTTTTGTTTATCAGCCTGTTTGAAAGTTACAGGTGTAGGAGTCGAATGTGTCAGAAAAGAGAGTTTTCTTTTTGGCTTGAAGATATTATTCTAGGACCTAGTTATAATACGGTTTGGGGGTGGTGGGGGAATCGGGGAAGCAGGTATAGAAGGAGAGGGATTAATTGCTTGGTTTTGGGGATTTGAACTTTGTTGGGATGGCTAGGGTGGAGGAGTGGCTTCTCTGGTGGTTATACTACTAATCGATTCTTTGGTAATTCGTGATCAAATACAACCTAGGAAGAGTTGTATGCCTACATAACTTACCTTCTGGTGGTTGTTGGGATTGCAGGTTGTTAGTTATGGTTTTGCGTCTCTGGTATCTGAGTAGAGGCTTATGTGTAGCAGTGTCCTGTGGAGAAGAAGGGGCAGGAAGCTGTGAAGAAGGAGCAAGGAGTTGCGGATTACCTGATGTCTCTGCAACTGCTGTTATTTGACCGTTGCTGTTGGAGTGAGCATCGCTAGGGGAATAGGTTGTATTGTTAGAGTTGGACTCGACAGGGATTGGAATAACTGATAGAATAGAGAGAGCAGGAGCTTGAATCGTTGTTGGACTGGCGCCTCTTTAGAGTCAACAACTTCTCAACTTAATTGGGAAGTATATTTCCGTAAATGGATGAACATTTTTTTAAAAGGGAATTCGTTTTCAAAAAATTGGACATCACGACTTACAAATTTGTTGGACTGGACTGGGTCAAAGTAGATTTGAGCATGGTGAGTCTGAGAGATACCTAAATACACACACGGGGTGGAACAGGGTTCAAGTTTATTTTTGGTATAAGGTTTAAGCCATGGGTAACAGGGACAACCAAATTTTTTTAGGGTGTTAGATCTACCAAATAATTTTTGATAGGGTGACTCATTGTACAGGATGAGAGTGGGAAGTCGGTTAATAAGGATGAGAGTGTTTGAGGCCATAAATAGCCTTCTTCAGTTTGCAAACATGTGTTGGAAATTGGGGGTTAATAAATCCACAGAGTTGAGACATAAAAACTTCTTCATCCGATTTTCCTTGTAGGAAAGCATTATTGACATCAAGTTGATAGATTGGCCAATTGTGTTGCACAGCTATAGATAGCACCAATCTTACAGTTGTTGGTTTGACAACATGACTGAATGTCTCATGAAAATCTAAGCCAGGGTGCTCGTTAACCCTTTTGCAACTAGATGAGCTTTGAAACTGTCTATTGAACCATCTACTTTTCTCTTGATCCTATACAACCATTTGCAGTCCACAACATTTTTGGACGGGTCTCGTGGTACGAGTTCCCAAGTCTGACTTCTTATTAAAGCATCATACACTACTTTCATGGCTTCTCTTCTCTCTTTTTGTTTATCAGCCTGTTTGAAAGTTACAGGTGTAGGAGTCGAATGTGTCAGAAAAGAGAGTTTTCTTTTTGGCTTGAAGATATTATTCTAGGACCTAGTTATAATACGGTTGGGGGGGTGGTGGGGAATCGGGGAAGCAGGTATAGAAGGAGAGGGATTAATTGCTTGGTTTTGGGGATTTGAACTTTGTTGGGATGGCTAGGGTGGAGGAGTGGCTTCTCTGGTGGTTATACTACTAATCGATTCTTTGGTAATTCGTGATCAAATACAACCTAGGAAGAGTTGTATGCCTACATAACTTACCTTCTGGTGGTTGTTGGGATTGCAGGTTGTTAGTTATGGTTTTGCGTCTCTGGTATCTGAGTAGAGGCTTATGTGTAGCAGTGTCCTGTGGAGAAGAAGGGGCAGGAAGCTGTGAAGAAGGAGCAAGGAGTTGCGGATTACCTGATGTCTCTGCAACTGCTGTTATTTGACCGTTGCTGTTGGAGTGAGCATCGCTAGGGGAATAGGTTGTATTGTTAGAGTTGGACTCGACAGGGATTGGAATAACTGATAGAATAGAGAGAGCAGGAGCTTGAATCGTTGTTGGACTGGCGCCTCTTTAGAGTCAACAACTTCTCAACTTAATTGGGAAGTATATTTCCGTAAATGGATGAACATTTTTTTAAAAGGGAATTCGTTTTCAAAAAATTGGACATCACGACTTACAAATTTGTTGGACTGGACTGGGTCAAAGTAGATTTGAGCATGGTGAGTCTGAGAGATACCTAAATACACACACGGGGTGGAACAGGGTTCAAGTTTATTTTTGGTATAAGGTTTAAGCCATGGGTAACAGGGACAACCAAATTTTTTTAGGGTGTTAGATCTACCAAATAATTTTTGATAGGGTGACTCATTGTACAGGATGAGAGTGGGAAGTCGGTTAATAAGGATGAGAGTGTTTGAGGCCATAAATAGCCTTCTTCAGTTTGCAAACATGTGTTGGAAATTGGGGGTTAATAAATCCACAGAGTTGAGACATAAAAACTTCTTCATCCGATTTTCCTTGTAGGAAAGCATTATTGACATCAAGTTGATAGATTGGCCAATTGTGTTGCACAGCTATAGATAGCACCAATCTTACAGTTGTTGGTTTGACAACATGACTGAATGTCTCATGAAAATCTAAGCCAGGGTGCTCGTTAACCCTTTTGCAACTAGATGAGCTTTGAAACTGTCTATTGAACCATCTACTTTTCTCTTGATCCTATACAACCATTTGCAGTCCACAACATTTTTGGACGGGTCTCGTGGTACGAGTTCCCAAGTCTGACTTCTTATTAAAGCATCATACACTACTTTCATGGCTTCTCTTCTCTCTTTTTGTTTATCAGCCTGTTTGAAAGTTACAGGTGTAGGAGTCGAATGTGTCAGAAAAGAGAGTTTTCTTTTTGGCTTGAAGATATTATTCTAGGACCTAGTTATAATACGGTTTGGGGGTGGTGGGGGAATCGGGGAAGCAGGTATAGAAGGAGAGGGATTAATTGCTTGGTTTTGGGGATTTGAACTTTGTTGGGATGGCTAGGGTGGAGGAGTGGCTTCTCTGGTGGTTATACTACTAATCGATTCTTTGGTAATTCGTGATCAAATACAACCTAGGAAGAGTTGTATGCCTACATAACTTACCTTCTGGTGGTTGTTGGGATTGCAGGTTGTTAGTTATGGTTTTGCGTCTCTGGTATCTGAGTAGAGGCTTATGTGTAGCAGTGTCCTGTGGAGAAGAAGGGGCAGGAAGCTGTGAAGAAGGAGCAAGGAGTTGCGGATTACCTGATGTCTCTGCAACTGCTGTTATTTGACCGTTGCTGTTGGAGTGAGCATCGCTAGGGGAATAGGTTGTATTGTTAGAGTTGGACTCGACAGGGATTGGAATAACTGATAGAATAGAGAGAGCAGGAGCTTGAATCGTTGTTGGACTGGCGCCTCTTTAGAGTCAACAACTTCTCAACTTAATTGGGAAGTATATTTCCGTAAATGGATGAACATTTTTTTAAAAGGGAATTCGTTTTCAAAAAATTGGACATCACGACTTACAAATTTGTTGGACTGGACTGGGTCAAAGTAGATTTGAGCATGGTGAGTCTGAGAGATACCTAAATACACACACGGGGTGGAACAGGGTTCAAGTTTATTTTTGGTATAAGGTTTAAGCCATGGGTAACAGGGACAACCAAATTTTTTTAGGGTGTTAGATCTACCAAATAATTTTTGATAGGGTGACTCATTGTACAGGATGAGAGTGGGAAGTCGGTTAATAAGGATGAGAGTGTTTGAGGCCATAAATAGCCTTCTTCAGTTTGCAAACATGTGTTGGAAATTGGGGGTTAATAAATCCACAGAGTTGAGACATAAAAACTTCTTCATCCGATTTTCCTTGTAGGAAAGCATTATTGACATCAAGTTGATAGATTGGCCAATTGTGTTGCACAGCTATAGATAGCACCAATCTTACAGTTGTTGGTTTGACAACATGACTGAATGTCTCATGAAAATCTAAGCCAGGGTGCTCGTTAACCCTTTTGCAACTAGATGAGCTTTGAAACTGTCTATTGAACCATCTACTTTTCTCTTGATCCTATACAACCATTTGCAGTCCACAACATTTTTGGACGGGTCTCGTGGTACGAGTTCCCAAGTCTGACTTCTTATTAAAGCATCATACACTACTTTCATGGCTTCTCTTCTCTCTTTTTGTTTATCAGCCTGTTTGAAAGTTACAGGTGTAGGAGTCGAATGTGTCAGAAAAGAGAGTTTTCTTTTTGGCTTGAAGATATTATTCTAGGACCTAGTTATAATACGGTTTGGGGGTGGTGGGGGAATCGGGGAAGCAGGTATAGAAGGAGAGGGATTAATTGCTTGGTTTTGGGGATTTGAACTTTGTTGGGATGGCTAGGGTGGAGGAGTGGCTTCTCTGGTGGTTATACTACTAATCGATTCTTTGGTAATTCGTGATCAAATACAACCTAGGAAGAGTTGTATGCCTACATAACTTACCTTCTGGTGGTTGTTGGGATTGCAGGTTGTTAGTTATGGTTTTGCGTCTCTGGTATCTGAGTAGAGGCTTATGTGTAGCAGTGTCCTGTGGAGAAGAAGGGGCAGGAAGCTGTGAAGAAGGAGCAAGGAGTTGCGGATTACCTGATGTCTCTGCAACTGCTGTTATTTGACCGTTGCTGTTGGAGTGAGCATCGCTAGGGGAATAGGTTGTATTGTTAGAGTTGGACTCGACAGGGATTGGAATAACTGATAGAATAGAGAGAGCAGGAGCTTGAATCGTTGTTGGACTGGCGCCTCTTTAGAGTCAACAACTTCTCAACTTAATTGGGAAGTATATTTCCGTAAATGGATGAACATTTTTTTAAAAGGGAATTCGTTTTCAAAAAATTGGACATCACGACTTACAAATTTGTTGGACTGGACTGGGTCAAAGTAGATTTGAGCATGGTGAGTCTGAGAGATACCTAAATACACACACGGGGTGGAACAGGGTTCAAGTTTATTTTTGGTATAAGGTTTAAGCCATGGGTAACAGGGACAACCAAATTTTTTTAGGGTGTTAGATCTACCAAATAATTTTTGATAGGGTGACTCATTGTACAGGATGAGAGTGGGAAGTCGGTTAATAAGGATGAGAGTGTTTGAGGCCATAAATAGCCTTCTTCAGTTTGCAAACATGTGTTGGAAATTGGGGGTTAATAAATCCACAGAGTTGAGACATAAAAACTTCTTCATCCGATTTTCCTTGTAGGAAAGCATTATTGACATCAAGTTGATAGATTGGCCAATTGTGTTGCACAGCTATAGATAGCACCAATCTTACAGTTGTTGGTTTGACAACATGACTGAATGTCTCATGAAAATCTAAGCCAGGGTGCTCGTTAACCCTTTTGCAACTAGATGAGCTTTGAAACTGTCTATTGAACCATCTACTTTTCTCTTGATCCTATACAACCATTTGCAGTCCACAACATTTTTGGACGGGTCTCGTGGTACGAGTTCCCAAGTCTGACTTCTTATTAAAGCATCATACACTACTTTCATGGCTTCTCTTCTCTCTTTTTGTTTATCAGCCTGTTTGAAAGTTACAGGTGTAGGAGTCGAATGTGTCAGAAAAGAGAGTTTTCTTTTTGGCTTGAAGATATTATTCTAGGACCTAGTTATAATACGGTTTGGGGGTGGTGGGGGAATCGGGGAAGCAGGTATAGAAGGAGAGGGATTAATTGCTTGGTTTTGGGGATTTGAACTTTGTTGGGATGGCTAGGGTGGAGGAGTGGCTTCTCTGGTGGTTATACTACTAATCGATTCTTTGGTAATTCGTGATCAAATACAACCTAGGAAGAGTTGTATGCCTACATAACTTACCTTCTGGTGGTTGTTGGGATTGCAGGTTGTTAGTTATGGTTTTGCGTCTCTGGTATCTGAGTAGAGGCTTATGTGTAGCAGTGTCCTGTGGAGAAGAAGGGGCAGGAAGCTGTGAAGAAGGAGCAAGGAGTTGCGGATTACCTGATGTCTCTGCAACTGCTGTTATTTGACCGTTGCTGTTGGAGTGAGCATCGCTAGGGGAATAGGTTGTATTGTTAGAGTTGGACTCGACAGGGATTGGAATAACTGATAGAATAGAGAGAGCAGGAGCTTGAATCGTTGTTGGACTGGCGCCTCTTTAGAGTCAACAACTTCTCAACTTAATTGGGAAGTATATTTCCGTAAATGGATGAACATTTTTTTAAAAGGGAATTCGTTTTCAAAAAATTGGACATCACGACTTACAAATTTGTTGGACTGGACTGGGTCAAAGTAGATTTGAGCATGGTGAGTCTGAGAGATACCTAAATACACACACGGGGTGGAACAGGGTTCAAGTTTATTTTTGGTATAAGGTTTAAGCCATGGGTAACAGGGACAACCAAATTTTTTTAGGGTGTTAGATCTACCAAATAATTTTTGATAGGGTGACTCATTGTACAGGATGAGAGTGGGAAGTCGGTTAATAAGGATGAGAGTGTTTGAGGCCATAAATAGCCTTCTTCAGTTTGCAAACATGTGTTGGAAATTGGGGGTTAATAAATCCACAGAGTTGAGACATAAAAACTTCTTCATCCGATTTTCCTTGTAGGAAAGCATTATTGACATCAAGTTGATAGATTGGCCAATTGTGTTGCACAGCTATAGATAGCACCAATCTTACAGTTGTTGGTTTGACAACATGACTGAATGTCTCATGAAAATCTAAGCCAGGGTGCTCGTTAACCCTTTTGCAACTAGATGAGCTTTGAAACTGTCTATTGAACCATCTACTTTTCTCTTGATCCTATACAACCATTTGCAGTCCACAACATTTTTGGACGGGTCTCGTGGTACGAGTTCCCAAGTCTGACTTCTTATTAAAGCATCATACACTACTTTCATGGCTTCTCTTCTCTCTTTTTGTTTATCAGCCTGTTTGAAAGTTACAGGTGTAGGAGTCGAATGTGTCAGAAAAGAGAGTTTTCTTTTTGGCTTGAAGATATTATTCTAGGACCTAGTTATAATACGGTTTGGGGGTGGTGGGGGAATCGGGGAAGCAGGTATAGAAGGAGAGGGATTAATTGCTTGGTTTTGGGGATTTGAACTTTGTTGGGATGGCTAGGGTGGAGGAGTGGCTTCTCTGGTGGTTATACTACTAATCGATTCTTTGGTAATTCGTGATCAAATACAACCTAGGAAGAGTTGTATGCCTACATAACTTACCTTCTGGTGGTTGTTGGGATTGCAGGTTGTTAGTTATGGTTTTGCGTCTCTGGTATCTGAGTAGAGGCTTATGTGTAGCAGTGTCCTGTGGAGAAGAAGGGGCAGGAAGCTGTGAAGAAGGAGCAAGGAGTTGCGGATTACCTGATGTCTCTGCAACTGCTGTTATTTGACCGTTGCTGTTGGAGTGAGCATCGCTAGGGGAATAGGTTGTATTGTTAGAGTTGGACTCGACAGGGATTGGAATAACTGATAGAATAGAGAGAGCAGGAGCTTGAATCGTTGTTGGACTGGCGCCTCTTTAGAGTCAACAACTTCTCAACTTAATTGGGAAGTATATTTCCGTAAATGGATGAACATTTTTTTAAAAGGGAATTCGTTTTCAAAAAATTGGACATCACGACTTACAAATTTGTTGGACTGGACTGGGTCAAAGTAGATTTGAGCATGGTGAGTCTGAGAGATACCTAAATACACACACGGGGTGGAACAGGGTTCAAGTTTATTTTTGGTATAAGGTTTAAGCCATGGGTAACAGGGACAACCAAATTTTTTTAGGGTGTTAGATCTACCAAATAATTTTTGATAGGGTGACTCATTGTACAGGATGAGAGTGGGAAGTCGGTTAATAAGGATGAGAGTGTTTGAGGCCATAAATAGCCTTCTTCAGTTTGCAAACATGTGTTGGAAATTGGGGGTTAATAAATCCACAGAGTTGAGACATAAAAACTTCTTCATCCGATTTTCCTTGTAGGAAAGCATTATTGACATCAAGTTGATAGATTGGCCAATTGTGTTGCACAGCTATAGATAGCACCAATCTTACAGTTGTTGGTTTGACAACATGACTGAATGTCTCATGAAAATCTAAGCCAGGGTGCTCGTTAACCCTTTTGCAACTAGATGAGCTTTGAAACTGTCTATTGAACCATCTACTTTTCTCTTGATCCTATACAACCATTTGCAGTCCACAACATTTTTGGACGGGTCTCGTGGTACGAGTTCCCAAGTCTGACTTCTTATTAAAGCATCATACACTACTTTCATGGCTTCTCTTCTCTCTTTTTGTTTATCAGCCTGTTTGAAAGTTACAGGTGTAGGAGTCGAATGTGTCAGAAAAGAGAGTTTTCTTTTTGGCTTGAAGATATTATTCTAGGACCTAGTTATAATACGGTTTGGGGGTGGTGGGGGAATCGGGGAAGCAGGTATAGAAGGAGAGGGATTAATTGCTTGGTTTTGGGGATTTGAACTTTGTTGGGATGGCTAGGGTGGAGGAGTGGCTTCTCTGGTGGTTATACTACTAATCGATTCTTTGGTAATTCGTGATCAAATACAACCTAGGAAGAGTTGTATGCCTACATAACTTACCTTCTGGTGGTTGTTGGGATTGCAGGTTGTTAGTTATGGTTTTGCGTCTCTGGTATCTGAGTAGAGGCTTATGTGTAGCAGTGTCCTGTGGAGAAGAAGGGGCAGGAAGCTGTGAAGAAGGAGCAAGGAGTTGCGGATTACCTGATGTCTCTGCAACTGCTGTTATTTGACCGTTGCTGTTGGAGTGAGCATCGCTAGGGGAATAGGTTGTATTGTTAGAGTTGGACTCGACAGGGATTGGAATAACTGATAGAATAGAGAGAGCAGGAGCTTGAATCGTTGTTGGACTGGCGCCTCTTTAGAGTCAACAACTTCTCAACTTAATTGGGAAGTATATTTCCGTAAATGGATGAACATTTTTTTAAAAGGGAATTCGTTTTCAAAAAATTGGACATCACGACTTACAAATTTGTTGGACTGGACTGGGTCAAAGTAGATTTGAGCATGGTGAGTCTGAGAGATACCTAAATACACACACGGGGTGGAACAGGGTTCAAGTTTATTTTTGGTATAAGGTTTAAGCCATGGGTAACAGGGACAACCAAATTTTTTTAGGGTGTTAGATCTACCAAATAATTTTTGATAGGGTGACTCATTGTACAGGATGAGAGTGGGAAGTCGGTTAATAAGGATGAGAGTGTTTGAGGCCATAAATAGCCTTCTTCAGTTTGCAAACATGTGTTGGAAATTGGGGGTTAATAAATCCACAGAGTTGAGACATAAAAACTTCTTCATCCGATTTTCCTTGTAGGAAAGCATTATTGACATCAAGTTGATAGATTGGCCAATTGTGTTGCACAGCTATAGATAGCACCAATCTTACAGTTGTTGGTTTGACAACATGACTGAATGTCTCATGAAAATCTAAGCCAGGGTGCTCGTTAACCCTTTTGCAACTAGATGAGCTTTGAAACTGTCTATTGAACCATCTACTTTTCTCTTGATCCTATACAACCATTTGCAGTCCACAACATTTTTGGACGGGTCTCGTGGTACGAGTTCCCAAGTCTGACTTCTTATTAAAGCATCATACACTACTTTCATGGCTTCTCTTCTCTCTTTTTGTTTATCAGCCTGTTTGAAAGTTACAGGTGTAGGAGTCGAATGTGTCAGAAAAGAGAGTTTTCTTTTTGGCTTGAAGATATTATTCTAGGACCTAGTTATAATACGGTTTGGGGGTGGTGGGGGAATCGGGGAAGCAGGTATAGAAGGAGAGGGATTAATTGCTTGGTTTTGGGGATTTGAACTTTGTTGGGATGGCTAGGGTGGAGGAGTGGCTTCTCTGGTGGTTATACTACTAATCGATTCTTTGGTAATTCGTGATCAAATACAACCTAGGAAGAGTTGTATGCCTACATAACTTACCTTCTGGTGGTTGTTGGGATTGCAGGTTGTTAGTTATGGTTTTGCGTCTCTGGTATCTGAGTAGAGGCTTATGTGTAGCAGTGTCCTGTGGAGAAGAAGGGGCAGGAAGCTGTGAAGAAGGAGCAAGGAGTTGCGGATTACCTGATGTCTCTGCAACTGCTGTTATTTGACCGTTGCTGTTGGAGTGAGCATCGCTAGGGGAATAGGTTGTATTGTTAGAGTTGGACTCGACAGGGATTGGAATAACTGATAGAATAGAGAGAGCAGGAGCTTGAATCGTTGTTGGACTGGCGCCTCTTTAGAGTCAACAACTTCTCAACTTAATTGGGAAGTATATTTCCGTAAATGGATGAACATTTTTTTAAAAGGGAATTCGTTTTCAAAAAATTGGACATCACGACTTACAAATTTGTTGGACTGGACTGGGTCAAAGTAGATTTGAGCATGGTGAGTCTGAGAGATACCTAAATACACACACGGGGTGGAACAGGGTTCAAGTTTATTTTTGGTATAAGGTTTAAGCCATGGGTAACAGGGACAACCAAATTTTTTTAGGGTGTTAGATCTACCAAATAATTTTTGATAGGGTGACTCATTGTACAGGATGAGAGTGGGAAGTCGGTTAATAAGGTAGACAACATAATGGCCGGGAAAAGACCCGAGTTCAGGTGGTAAGTATACTTCATAAAGAATGGTTTTAGCAGTTTCAAGAATATGATGATGTCGACGTTCAACTATGGCAACACGTTGTAGTGTATAGGGAGGCGAAATTAAGCTTTGAATGCCACGTTTCTGAAGATAGGCTGAAGACGAATGAACTCACCCCCTCCGTCCGTATAAATTGAAGAAATTTTTGTTTGGAAGAAATTCTCTACTAGAGGATGAAAGTTTGGGAATATTGATGCAACCTCACTTTTATTTTTAAGAGTATAGTATTGGTCAACAAAACTGTGGTTCCATCAAGATGTCCATGAGTTGATGCCCATTTAGTAGCATCACAAGTTGTGCTTTCCATGTTGAGAAATTGAGGTTACTTAGTGGTTTAAGAGGTAACTGAGCAACAAGATTAAGTTGCACCACATGAGTGGTGGCAGAAACTGCAGAACTGCTGGCAGCAGTAGCATCAATAACTGGAGCCATAGATGAAAAAGCTTAGAGAGAATGAAATGGATCCAACTCGGTGGAGATTATGGGAGCTCTGATACCATATAAAGATTCAGATGAGGAGGTCAAAAGGATGATCTTATTAAATCTGTCAGCCAACATTAAATACATGAACTACAATCAACTTAAGCTAAAGTGTAGGCAACTATCTGCCCACACAATAGGAACTAATAACTACTCCTAGATATGCTCCAAAGCATTAGGAGACTTATTCAAACTATAATAATGTAGTAACAAGAGATAAATAAAATAATATCCTATGACTTAGGGAAAATAGACAGAAGATAAGATAGTTAATAGGAGGGTGGGATGGTCAAGGGGTAGGGGTTGGGGGCGTTGGGTGAGTGAGGAGGAGACAATGAACTTTGAATGTCACTTATGGAACTTGTTTTCTTACTTTAATTAGGGAAGTCATTTTCCTCATTTAAAAGAACTTGCTTTCATAGAGAAAATGTTTTCCAAAAATTATTTTGACCAACTCCATACCCAACACACCTTCAATGTTGTTCATTTTGCTTTGAGAATATGACTTATATGGGTATTCTTCTTATAGTGAAGAGATGCAAGAGCTTTACAGAGTAAAGAGCCAGCATAAGCAAAATCAATTCATTCCAACAACTGAAGGTGTTACTGCATGTATTACTCATCCCTCAAGTGGAACCATTGTGGTAGGAACAAAGGTCTGTATACTGAGATTTACCTTACCTGATGGACCTTATTTTCTGGTCATGCACAAAATACTTCTCTCTCTCTATATATATGAAGCCTTTGTACCTCATATCATTTTATCGCAGTCTTTTTGTCCCAGTTTGTATTACATTAGTTCTATTTTGATATATTGCAGAATGTTTTTCTATCGATAATGAATGTTTTTCTTAGATGGCAAACTTTCACTGAGCCAGTTCTATAAAAAGAAATTACAAGTTGTGCAACTCCCTTATCATGTCTAACATTGCATGTACATCATTTACAAGAGGCAAGTTGCACCAAAAATCTAGTAAAGTATCTTTGTTCAAGGCTAAGTATGTTTGTCCTTCTGCCTTAAAAAAATCAACTGTTTCTTCCAAGCTAAATAGTCCTCTAGATGACGTGTGGTGTAGTGTTCCCAGTCTTCAGGTACTTCTTGTTCACTCCCTTTCTTTCTAGCAATGCAGTAGGTCTAAAGTGGAGTTGGATATGGACCACCGAAGGCCAAAAATTGCGAAAAAACATGCACCAAAGCTGAAATATGACCTTGCAATGCATAAAAAGATGGGACATGTTACTTTACATTTATCAAAAATAAAAAAAAGATGGCAGATGTCTTCAGGATATTCTTCACATATGTTGCAGACTGTTTTACACCATGCCATTTATTATGTCTTTTATATACCACTCCCAAAAGTTTCAAGAATTTCAAATAATTAATCAAATTAAAATTTGATGTTATGTTTTCTGTATTGGCAACCTTTAGTCAATCTTTATTTTAATGTTTACTTCTACTATTACATACATAATACACAAGTCAATGATATTTCGAGAATAATGAGGAGTCCAAGCACCCACCAACCCAGCAGACGAGGGACAGTCGCAGTCCTGTCACCTTTCTTCAGTTTCTTGTGAATCTTCATGTGCTTTTTCAGATGCAGTTCCTTTGGAGGCAGCAACTGCTTTGTCTGTATGAAAATGAACCTCCATCTCTTTACAGTCAAAAGCCTAAGTTACTCCAAGACTGTTTCGAAGGGATCACAATTTTAAAAGAAATGAATAAAATTGAAATGCTTGTAGTCTCTGGAAACCTCTTACAATCATTGTCTAACTTATTGCTTATCTTGTTAAGACAATGCTTTTCTCTAAACAGCATGCTGGGAAACATGTAACTAGTAGAAATCTACATATCAAATTGATTCTAATTTTCCGTTCTAACAAGTTATTATATTCTTCTATGGAAGCAGCACTCGTCGCTCCTGGTGATTTCACAAACAGGCAAGTCATTTCAAGGTACATATGATTCTCCTTGCTTTGAGGACAATCTTAGAAGAACCAGCTAAATCTCGCTCACATGCTTATACCATCTACCAAACTAGAGTTCAGTGGCGCATTCTAACAAGTGCAGCAGGAAGATATTGGTGGTGCATGAGCTTTAGACTATGTGCAAAGTTTTTGTTAGAGGGCAAGGGTTCAGACCACATATTTATTTGGAAGTGTACAAAGGAGTATATGTAGAGGCAGGTGAAGATTGCTCCGTTTGCTTTGTGTCTGAATCATGTAAGAATCTATTGTCAGAACATATTGTCTGATCTGAGCAATGATTCACTGAAGTTGATTTCGACTCCAGCTAAATCCTTCAGCAAGTGAAGGAGGTGATATGAATACAGCCTTCAACTTAATGCTTTGTGGAGGCGTAAGTCATAAGTAGTGGTTGCAACCGTATCTACACTGACTGACTTAAAAATTCTAGATTGTCATTGACATTTTTCACTTCTCAGTTTTCATTGTATACTTGGTGATCATTCCTTTGCATCTGTAGCATGCATATCCCTTCATTATTGTGCTTTAGCAATGGTATTGCTTGTACATCTTCCAGGAGTTGTACCATCCACATTATTCTCCTGCTTATCATGTTAGAATTATGCATCCATCAGTTTGTACAGGGTTAAAGATTTTACGAATAATCCTCTTTTTTTGCCAAAATATATTATTCTATTTTGTACCAAGTTAATCCAACTTTTGGACTGAAAATGGAAGTGATTATGCTTTTCAAGATGAGACTTTACAGCATGTAGGGTAGTGGTTTTACCTCTATACTTTTACTAAATTCTCCCATGAGGAGGTTCATTTGCCCTTGTATTCTTTCTCAGAGCCTGCAATTCTCAGTGCCCATGCAAAGTGAGTTCACAACACTTAAACGAAAATAACCGGATGTTATGCTGGACTGGGTTTGCATAATCATTCTTGGGGTGAGTTAATAATTTTGGTGGCGTAAATAGGATATTGCCAAGAGCTGTTGGCCTCCTGTTGTGACAATGGAGAATTTTCACATATGGCAAACCTTTTAAGCATAATTACTTCATAGTTTCCCTAATTACATATAGTGGTAAACATAAAATTTGTCATTATACAAATATATACAAATGTTGTAGTGAATTATACAAATTTTATAACCATGAATTATTTGTATACCCAAATATACAAACACTTATATACATATGTATTTGTATATCTTGTAAGTGAGATTGAGAGAGAGGAGAAGAGATGCGAGCGAGATCGAGAGGGAGGAGAGAGGTGAGTGAGAGGCGAATTGTATATGTATATCTGTCGAATTGTATATGTATATTTTTCAAAAAATTATATATATGTAATTGGTATACATATGTATTTGTATATTTGGTAGGCAGTATTGAGAGAGAGGAGGAGAGAGGCGAGTGAGAATGAGAGAGGGAAGAGAGGGGCGAGCGAGAGACGAATTGTATATGTATATTTGTTAGAAAAATTGTATAATGGTTACTGATATACAAATATATTTGCCATATCGCGTAAATAGATTGTTATGTTTGCTATGAGCCGTAATTATTTTTAAATTATACCCTAAACGCATAATATAGTAGTAATGTTTGTCATACTGCGTAATTTTTCATGTGGCAATTCGTCTTGTCAATGGGTTTGGTTTGTGATAGGGGTGGGAATTGAGCGAGTTGGGTCAAATTTGTGCAGGTCAATCCAATCTAACTTTACTTGGGTCAAAATGGGTTGGAATGAGTTATAGAAGGGGTCAAAACCCAATTTAACCCAATTTTACTGAGCTTATTTATTTTATTTGTTCTTTAAAATATTTTAATACCTAATAAATTTATTTTTTCTTTATTATGACTATATATAACACATCAAATTAATTTTTTTTTACAAGATTTCTCATGATTCAATTTGAGTACATATCAATCCAATTTTTATTGGGTTGAGTTGAAATGAATTGAGCTAATAAATTATGGGCTAATTTCAAATATATACAAATTAGTTAACAATAAATATAGTCATGTTTTATTTATATAAAAATAGCCAAAAATCATAGAAAATATACACAGACTATACAATATAGCTTGTCAAAAGTCATAGAAAGTTTACACTGGCTATATAATATATCTTATTTATACATGAGTTATATACTGATTATACGTGATGATACATACAAAAAGCTGAATATAACTTAACTAAACATGAATTATTCATGAGGTATATACTGATTATTTCATCTCGATCAACTCAAAATCATCTCTAAGCAGTCCTAAAAGTTAGATATGAAATTCCCTCTATGTTTTCAGTCTCTTGATATATAATTCACTCGAAATTATTCACGTTTTTGATACGTCAATATTTTTTCTAAAAAAAAAGAGAAGATGAAGAAGCCGAAGAAGAGTAATGAAGACGAAGAAGATAATTTGCTCAAAACCACCTCTAAACAGTCCCAAAAATTAGATATGAAATCATCTCAATGTTTTGAATCTTTTGATATATAATTCGCTCATACGATTCACATTTTTGGTATGTCGAATTTTATATGAAAAAAAGAAGACAAAGAAGAAAGAAGAATGACAGAAGAAACTATTAATAGTGAAGGAAGAATTGGCCAATTTAATAATTTTGAAAATTGGGCCAATTTTTGATAAAGTAAAGGGCCGAATGGCTACTTTATATAATTGTCCATAAATTAACCCGCTCAAACTTAAACGGGTTAGATGAGTTGGATTTGATTTTACCTCTTGTAGTCTAGGAACTATGATGATTTTAAAATTTTACTTCCTTTTCAAGATTGTTTTTTAGTTTTGTCGTCGTTTGTGGCAGCACACTGCGACATTAATAGCAGTTACTACACAACCCTCCACATTGACATACACTCGTATGTGTAAACCAATTACTACAAATACATCCATGACTCTATCATTAAAACATACATCCATGGAGAAGCCCATGGTTATATGGGAGGAACATGAAGTTTATTAAATGATTGTACAAGAGAATTTATAATATACAGTCATCAGGAAATTCTCTTATGGATGACCTGACATTAAAGAACTATCTGACTAATTATTTTCTACGCAATATGAATTGAAAGGAGATTGCAATATATAGGCCTGTTGCGAAATAGGTATATGATGATATGTTCTACATTTTAAGATGATTATAGTCACCTAGTATCGAAACCTGTCTTTTCTATCAATTGTCAAAACTGGTCCTACTAGATGAGAACAAAGATTTGGGATCCTATGTTTAATCTTGAAGACGAAACTATGAAAGCAATTGCATGGATTTTGTTTCATACTTGCCATCAAATTCTTTTGTGAAAACAATTTGAATTTGTATTTTCAATAGCTTCTTTAGTTGAGAAATCATTATAGGTTGATATGGGGAAACAGAATCAAGCAAGACTTAGTTGTGTTAAGGTCAAAGTAAAAGTTAACTTTAGGTGAATTTTTTTAAAACAATCAATGTGAAAATGAGGAAAAAAAATACATGGGGAGATAAAAGCTCAATGTCGTCTCTTACTAAAATATTGTAAGAGATGTAAGTTACAAGGTCATAATAAAAAAAATGTCATATCTTGCATTCGAAATTAATACCCAAGGAAGATATAGTGAATGAGAAAAATAAGGAATATCCCTTCAAAATTAAATGTTATTAACAACAATGTTAGTTGAATCCAAAATAGAAATTATAGCTGTAAAAATAAGAAGAATGATACGAAGAATGATAGTGACAAAGGAAATATAAATAATAAAGGGAATGAAAAAAGAGTGGGGACTTATGTTGACAATGTAAAGACAAACATGAATGAAATATAGTGAAAGATGACAGACCAAAGCCTTATCAAGTGGAAAGGTAGGAGGAAAATGAATATCATCACCAGCTTTATAAACATAGACTGAGAATATAATATCTGTTGTAAATAAGTTTTTTTTATACATTTGATGAGGTTAATGCTAATGTAGAGAAGCCAAATGATAATTAGAAGATGCACAAAATTATCATGATCAGAAGAAGTCATCATAAACAAAATGAGATAACAAATCAAAAAAAATATGTCAAGATCAATAAGAACC
Source organism: Solanum dulcamara (assembly GCF_947179165.1). NCBI lineage: Eukaryota > Viridiplantae > Streptophyta > Magnoliopsida > Solanales > Solanaceae > Solanum > Solanum dulcamara. Next base: position 57,952,072 of record NC_077245.1, read on the forward strand.
AGGTGATAACACAACATAAGGATAATACATATGATATTATTCAGGCAAACAAAGAAACTATCAAAGAATGTATATAATCCTCAATTAGTCAAAAAGAAGACAAGGTGGCTCATATTGATATAAGAGGAAAAACTATTAAAAGTTATGTTGTTAAGAGGGGCAGAAAGAAAGAATAGTAGCACTACGGAGAATGTTGCAAGTATAGAAGATCATATAAAGGACAAAGGGGAAGAATTTGATAGAAAATCTACTAATCTCTGTCATGATCCAATTCACCGGGTCGTATGTACACTTACTCTAACACCTAGATAGGAGAATCCTTACACCTAAATTTTTAAATATCATATGGAAGTGAACAATTATAAACTAATCACCCTATTAAATATAGGAATACTCTTAACATAGTTTAAAATAAATTTCTTTGTAAAGAAATACACTAAACCCTCCCCGAGGAACTAGTCTAAACATGTACAAGACTTTTGAAGGAATAAAAGGATTACAATTAATGAGACGCATCTCCACCACAAAGAAAGAGAGATAGAAGCGGCCAGAGATCATCTTCGTCTTCACCTAAGAAACATCACTAATCCTGCAACCAAACTATGCCAAATGGCATAGCAAGTATCAGTACAAACAACACACATTGGTAGGCATCATCGATCGAACTAAATTTACCACATAATATCGTGCAGATAAACAAAAAAACATGAAATTTGGAGATGAAATTAGGATCACGATTCCACTCAATCACCACTTTTATACAAGTGGGATTACCTTGAATCACATACGCTTTCTCTCAAATCAACCCACCTCCTCCCGCTGCTCACTCTACCATCTAGGCCATTCCACCTCATATCAGAACATAACTAACACTTCTATCACATAGAGATTTTTTGAACTACTCACTCTATCTATACAAAATTCCTCTACTATTTTCATTCTTGAACATAAGTCCACAACTAACTCTATTAACCTGTCTATACTTGTAAGGTCCCGTAAGACGAAAGGTTGAACAAAAGGAAAATTTCAAAAAAAGTGGATTGACCCAGGCCTACGAGTCATTCTAAGACTCATTTAAGTTATTGCGAGTCATAAACTAAACTCGTGGAAGTGAAGTAAAGAGCTGGAAAATTGTCTAAGGCAAAATGATAGTCTACGAGTCGTATGGCGACTCGTGAAAGAGTCTACCACTTGTAGAAAGGAGTCGTAGTGCAGGCCTTATACCGTGCAAACTACTAAGCCTCAGGACTTCATCTACTACTCAACAGGATGAATCATAGAGAAGATTAAGATTCGTAGAAAAGAGTCATATGGGAACTTCAGAGACCGTCCAAACTTGCAGGTTTTCAGACCTGCAAGACTTGTAACTCCAATAACGAGTCATAATCAAGACTCGTAGAAGTAATTTCATAGACTTGTTTTTCAAGTCTTTCTCAACGCCTGCAAGATGAGTCGTTCCTACGACTCGTCACTGCTTCTATGACTCACAAAACACGATTTTAGAATTGTCCAATTCAAAATTTAATGAGGGATAGTTTGGTATTTTCCCTATATTCTAATAATGTATGTGGACGTTTTTAAGGAATAGATTCATTAAGTATTATTTCCTAAATATTCCTAAGCTCTTTTATTCTCTAATTGTTTTCCCAAACAAATTCTAAGACTTCTCTCTCAAGGTTCCTCGAGAGTTCATCAAGCTTTGGTTAGGGTTTCTTCAAGATTAAGACTTCTTTCTCAAATTCAAGTCCAATTTCAGTCAAGGTATGTGTGGATTGATTCATGGGTCCCTCCCACCCATGGATTCCAAGGTTTACTTTAAAAATCTCATGAAATCTCATAAGTTTTAAATTCCATTTTGATAAATTGTGTTGGGCTGTTTCAATTATGTTTTTAATCATTACTAATGATCATTATACGTATGTTTTTGCATTAATAGCATAATTTCAAGTTGAATTATGAATGCCCATGCATAAAGCTATATTATATGATGAATTATATGAATTGTGATTATGGAGTTCAATGTTTTTACGGTATTCTTATTATTTTCAATCAAATTGATTATGTGCATGAGTTTTGATTTAAATTCAAGCATAAATTATGATCATGAATTATCAGTATGTTTAAATATGAATTTTTATGCAAGTAATGAAGAAATGTGACTTATGGCCCTATGTGGTGACCTAGGACCAAATAATATGAATTATGCAAGTATGATTCATAATGATGAAAGGCCAATACTCACATTGCAATTATGTTATGAAATGAGTTATTCTATGAATTATGAAGTTTATGAACAAGTTGTGACATTCACTAAGTATGTTTACTATGCTATGTATTCCATGGCATTTGACTTAGCATCGAGTGAACTTGAGGTGGGGCCCCTACCAAAAGCCGTAGTAGTAGTCTCAAGTATCTTAAACTACATGCCACCATAGAGTTTCCTTTATGGCTTAGCTAGTGGATCCACATATATCGTATGTACATGTCCTGCCTAGCGGGGTAGAGCCTACCTTGGCAAGTAGATTCCCCTTTTTCTTCGTAGTATGGAAAGACAATGGGATTCTATGTTATAGCTCACATGGTCTTTGTCACGCCCCGAGAGGGTACCCTAGGCATGGATGGCACTCAGAAACCATCTCTGGCCTTTGAGAGAACCACTTGGTCTCATCACTTATTCGTTCATCAGCGGAAGACTTAAGTAAAAATAAGAATAATTACGTGGGCTCTTCATCATCAACATCAAATTAAAGAAAGAAATTCTTAGAAGTAGTTTCAAAGGAGAACTACTCTAATTACATCATCAAACTCTGTCTACAAAGCCTCTGACACTATCATATGGTGTCAATGACATGTCCATGGCTACCTCAAAAGAGACATAATACTCAACAATAAGAAAAGGATAAAAAGTTCCTCCGAATACAAGAAGGACTGGCCAAATAGATGTAAAATAATGATCTTCAACGATGTGCCTGCTCAGGATCTCTAGCACCTGTATCTGCATCATAAAATGATGCAAGTCGAATGAGTCAGTACTTGAAATGTACGAGTATGTAAAATGACAGGAAAGTAAGGACAGATATCAAGAAACTTCTCTCAGGAAGACTCGGTTCAGAACTCAACATCATCTCAATATCAATATGTAATGCAAGTTTTAAAATAATAATAATAAGAAATGCTTACTTAGTTGGGAGTTTTTCTAACCGACAACCATCACTTATGAGCTAGTGATGATACAACAAAGCGATGTCGTTGCCACATCCATCCAATACCTTTCCAGGGTAAAGGACATCACTATCTTGGATCCAATCACCAAAGTCCTCTTTTTGGGACTTAAGAGGCATATCCTCCATCCTACGCTGGCTACGTAGTTCTGGGGTTTGAGTCAATTAAACTCTTACCCAACTCGGTGCTCAATAGTACTCCCAAAATATGTACTCATATTAACCTCATCATCTAGTCTCATTGGACTTTAATTTAAATCATCAAACTCATCTCATTACCTCTTCATCAATCATTATACTTCAAAAACATCATTTACATCTCATCAAAACATCTTTCTCAAAACATTATTTAATCCAAAGAATCAAATTCATTTAAACTCAATTCTTTTGCTCTTTCAAAACTCAATAAAATACATATATAGTATTAATTCAAATCTCTCTTTTTGTCAATGAATATTAAAATCCAACATTTTTACTCAAAACACGTGTAAAAATATTCATGAACATCAAATCAATTAGGGTTCATGGAAAAGTAGCCACGAATAATAATTCAAATAATATGAGAGATAAAAAAAGTAATAATCTCAATGCATAAATATATCTAACTTAATAGAAGAAGAATTAATTCATTTAGAATTCAAGATTTGGGTAAAACTCAACTATAATTCAATTACGATGAATTTAAATATTGGACGCATGGACGAACTCAATCCAATACTATAAATAGCCTTATGTACCTGAAATCCAAAGCTTTACTCCGAATTGGAACACTCTTGAACCCCTAGCCTTTTCTCTTCGACGGAGCATTTTGTGTACTATCCGGAGTATAAGAACCACTAGAATCGTGTTTCTATACTACTAAAACTAAACCTATATTAGAGAATAAGTAAAGAAGTGTATAGAGAGAAGAGTTGCTTGAGAAAGCATGATGAATAAAATGAGAAAATAAGGTGGATATTTGTAGGTGTGGAGGAGGGACCTAACAATAAATAAAAATAATTACAAAAGATGATATTGAAAATTCAATGGAGGATTTTGATGTCATGGATGATGTCAAATAGTTCTAGATCTTTACATGGTAGGTGAGATGAACTCTCTTTTAATGGAATACCCTTTTTTGGAGCTGTGTTTGAATAAGATAATTTTCTTAGTAGGATTTGGTGTCTTCATAAGAATTGTAGATCTAGAAGTCTAGTTTTATTTTATTTAAGAATCAACCAATTTGGAGTATCCTATCGTAAAATATGACTTTTCTTCTACAAACACTCCATTTTGTTGCAACACCATATCGACAGAGCATTTTGTGTACTATCCGGAGTATAAGAACCACTAGAATCGTGTTTCTATACTACTAAAACTAAACCTATATTAGAGAATGAGTAAAGAAGTGTATAGAGAGAAGAGTTGCTTAAGAAAGCATGATGAATAAAATGAGGAAATAAGGTGGATATTTGTAGGTATGGAGGAGGGACCTAACAATAAATAAAAATAATTACAAAGAATGATATTGAAAATTCAATGGAGGATTTTGATGTCATGGATGATGTCAAATGGTTCTAGATCTTTACATGGTAGGTGAGATGAACTCTCTTTTAACGGAATACCCTTTTTCGGAGCTGTGTTTGAATAAAATAATTTTCTTAGTAGGATTTGGTGTCTCATAAGAATTGTAGATCTAGAAGTCTAGTTTTATTTTATTTAAGAATCAACCAATTTGGAGTATCCTATCGTAAAATATGACTTTTCTTCTACAAACACTCCATTTTGTTGCAACACCATATCTTGTAAAAAACAATTTATTTGACCTACTTATTCTCTGAATGCTGAGATATGGTATTCACAAAAGTTGTAGGTAATGTCGTTGGAGTTACTAAGAAATTTGAATCACCTAATTTTGACTATTCTATAAAAAGGTATGCCAAAAATACTTTAGGCATAAGAGAACATAATTATGATCAAAATACTTTAGGCATAAGAGAACATAATTATGATCAAAATACTTTAGGCATAAGAGAATATAATTATGATCAAAATACTTTAGAAATGAGAGAACATAATTATGATTAAAATAATTTAGGCATGGGAGAACATAATTATGATCAAAATACTTTAGGCATGAGAGAACATAATTATAATCAAAATACTTTAAAACCTTTTCATGCCTTCATATAAGGACTTTTGATAAATCAACAATTCAATGCATTTAAGAGCCAACATAAGCTAATATAATATAGGTAATTAAACTTCAAATATTTAATAATCTATGCATCTGGAATCATGATATGAAAAACCCATAAAGTTTATGCTTGAATTAAATAGAAAACTTTGCTAATTCATTTGGACTTCATGAATAAAAGGATACATGAATCAATAACATTTTAGGGGGTGTTACAATATCTCCCCCTTGGGATTATTCTTCCTCGAATGAAGATTAAACTAGGAGACATCAAGAACGAATATCATCAAGACGTCAATTTCTCAAAAACTCTGATGCTCAAATGGTCAATGACTCAAATTCAAGAATACACATCAACTCAAAGGTAGAAGTAAGGAATATTACCTTGAATATCATAATTGGAAGGCATAAATAGATGAGGATGTTTATCCTTCATTTCTTCTTCAGCTTTCCATGTAGCCTCTTTAACAAATTGATTTCGCCATAGGACTTTGACAGATGCCACTTCCTTAGTTCTTAATTTGTGAACCTGATGGTTAAGAATCTGAACTGGAATCTCTTTATAACTCAAACTCTCTTTCACCTCAATGCTCTCATTCGGGACAACAAGTGAAGGATATTCCAAACACTTCTTAAGCATAGAGATGTGAAATACTGGATGAATAACAGCTAATTCTAGGGGTAACTCCAATTCATAGGCTACGTTATCAACCCTCCTCATAATCTGATAAGGACCAATGTAGCGGGGACTAAGCCTCCCTTTATTTTCAAATCTCATCACACCCTTCATGGGTGAAACTTTCAAGTATACCCAATCATACACTTCGAACTCCAAATCTCTCCTCCTAACATTAGTATAGGATTTCTGGCGACTTTAAGCAGTTTTCAACCTCTCTTGTATGGTTTTTACTTTCTCCATATCTTGGTGAACCAAGTCTGGTCTAATCAACTCAGCTTCACCAACTTTGAACAAACCAATTGGTGATCCACATCTCCTCCCATACAAAGCTTCATAAAGAGCCATTTGAATACTCAAATGGAAGCTATTATTATATGCAAACTCAATAAGAGGTAAATGATCATTCCAATTACCTTTGAAGTCAATGACACATGCTCTTAACATATCCTCCAAAGTCTATATCGTACGCTCTGCCTTGTTATACCCCGTACTTTTGTACCTTGGAAGGTTCTCAAGCTTCTTAAGCTTCTTAAGTTTTTATTTAAGCTTATTAATTTCTTGAAAGGATCGTAAGCTTCTTATAAGTTGTCATGTGAGCCGAATAATCTATGACGCTATCAAACAACTCTAAGGAAGGGAGAATGTGATACCCCATAGAAGGGAAGATTGGAAATGTGGTTATAAAAATCCGGAAGGAATTGGAGGCCAAGTAATGAGTCGTAGGACTCGAATTACTTACATAAGCTACCAATTTGAAAATCTTACATACTTAAGCTACTTGAGCACATACCAAGGTTACGTAGTAAGGATTACATTGATTCGTAAAGCAAGATGAGATTATGAACCCACGAGGAGGAAAAGAAAGCAACACATGGCAGCCCATGAGAGAGTGCCACATGGCAGAATGAGGGAGTTACATATGGCATAAGCTGAACCAAGGGGTTGGGCCCCACATTCCATATGGCATCCCCTAAGTGGAGGAGGTGGTGCATTGGCCCAATAAGGGCTTGACATATGTCACCACTTAGGGGTTGACATGTGTCACCCCTTAAGGTGGCCTATATATATGTGTTTGATGAATTTTAAGTCATCCTTATCCTTTAAGTTTCTTTTTATCCAAAAAAATTCAAGAAAATTCTAGAAGAAAAGAGAAGAGAAACTTAAGCTAGAGAGAAGAAAGAGCTACGATTTTGGCAGGAGAAAAAGGTAAGTTCTCCGATTCCGTTCTGTGAATTAATTATATGGGGTATACCATGAAGGTATGAAGGTGTTAGTAATGTAAATTTACAGTTTGGAGCAGCCCCAAATGGACAAAAAACAGCCACGAAGTTCAGTCGCACTAAAGGAGCTTCTGAGGTAAGTTTTGGCGAGTTTTGGTGAGTTTCGGACAAGGTAAGGCTTTCCCTTTCAAATTGAAGTCTATGATATTGTTATGTAGTATATTACATGTCTTAAATGAGGCTATAAGTGGAAAACTGGTATAAGGATGCTTGACATCATAAACAAATTAAATTGAAGTCGCTAGCGTTAAATCGAAGATGGGTAGTATGTTGCGATTGTGATGCTGCGATTGAAGCTGGTTGGATTGAGTGTTTCAGGGCTGGAAAATAATCAAAAAGGGATGTGTGTTCTTCTAGTTGCAGCCACACGACCCTCTATTTTGTATGGTAAAAGATTTTATGAAATAAAGGCTAAGAACTCTATTTTGGTATCGTAGTTTTGAGCTAGTTGTTTGGAGTTGTATTGAGTAATTTTTAGGTGATTTGATTGTATATATATCTGATGGTTGTTGTTGGTAATATGGATTCTAAGATTATTAGTTGGATAAGGCAAGTTATAGGGGAGATGCTGCCCGATTTTCGGTAACTTCAGAACTAGTAATAAACTAGTCAAGGGAAAGGGATAAGAGAATGGTTCCTATGAATACTTGGGTGTAGAGTTGGAAATTGGAAAATGAAAGGTTATTAATCTTAGTATTACTTTCATGTTAAATAGGTTAAGGAGATATCTAGGCAAGCTGGGTTACGATTAATCCCTAAAGAGGTATGTGAAGCCCTTTTCTTCTCTTGGCATATTTTTGGCATAAGTATGTAAAGCTATCTCCTTTATCTTGGCATGTCTTTGGCATGAGTAAATAGAGCTATCCTTCTTTCCTCTTGGTATTTTGTCGACATAAGTATGATTCTATTATGCTATAATTATTCACCGAGCCCCATCATGGGTCAGGTACGTATGGTGATATGGTAATGCATAAGAGAGTTATGATACCGAGCCTATGACAGTCCGGGTACAATATATGCATATGATGATTCCATGAGGGAAAGTAGAGAGTATGTAAAGCTTATTCTTCCTCTTTCTTTGGCATGTCCTAGATATATGTAAAAGGTGATACAAGCTCTGGGGTAACTCCACTCTTAAGTCCTAAAGGTAATTCGTATCTCTTATTCACTTCTGAATGTCAAACTGTTGTAGTAAATTGAACTACTTTCCTTGAACTCTATATGTTGAGAAATCCTGGATGCATAAGCTCCTAGTCCTAAGAACTATATAACGACGGGTATCCCTGGTTCTATGAACTGTCAGTATTGCTTTAGTGCATGTCTAGGGTCTCCGAGATTCTAAGTAATATAGGCCCTAATGGTATTTAGAGGGCACTCGAGATGGCTACACCACTACTCTATCCCTCAGACGATAGCTTAATCTTCTTACATGGTCGAGTCTCTGATAATGATTTAAATTGCATATGGTTACTCACTACTCTACTCGTGTATACTATAATATATCTTCCACCAAGTCCTATAATAAGTCGGGTACGATGAGTCCCATAAAGGGCCAGGTATGATATAAGATGATATAAGTATTCACCGAGTCCTATAAAGGGCCGGGTATGACTGAGTCCCATAAAGGGCCAGGTATGACCGAGCTATAAAGGGCCGGGTATGACCAAGGTCCTATAAAGAGCCGGGTATAACCGAGTCCCATAAAGGGCCGGGTATGAAATATGTATATGATGGTAAGATGACATGATTATTGACCAGGTCCCATAAAGGTCCGAGTACGGTATATATACGCATATGATGACATAATGATACACTTGTAACACCGAGTCCCACAATGGGCCAGGTACAGAATATGACATTGAGATACGTAACATCATTTTACAAGATGCAAGTATAGTGATTGATTAATTATTATACTTGTTCCCTGCATCCCTATGTCAACTGTGCACTCCTTGTGGTATTGTATGCTTTACATACTCAGTACACATATTGTACTGACTTCCTTTCTTCGGGGGGCTGTGTTTCATGCCCCCAGGTACAGATACACACTTTAGGGATCCGCCAGCATAGAAGTCCCACTCAGTAGTTCAGAGGCGCTTTATTATGCTGGAGCTTAGATTTTGGTACTAACCCTTGATCTATATATTTATTTGTTCACGGGTATGGTGGGGGATTTGTCCTGCCTTATGTTACTGTTCTTACTCTTAGAGATCTGTGGACATGTATGTGGGTTGTATATGTATGTATGTACAGTTGTGTCTATATGTTTATGTTTTGAGTTATTTTCTTTGTCGTGGCAGCCTTGTTAGCTCGCATGTATGTTCATTATGGAATGACCCTACATGCTATGATAGCCTCGTCGGCTTATAAGTTGTGTTGCCTTATGCTGTTTGTTGGTACATTATAAGTCAAGCAGGAGGCAGGTTTACTTATAATTAGCAGGGGTACACATGAGTGTCCAGTTCGAACACTCGTCACGGTCTGCGGGGTTGTATCGTGACATGCCTGGACGTCTGTCCGCAGATGAAAAGCAGTACTAAGGTTCACTCTTGAACCTAAACCCTTCTGAAATGACTTCCAAAATTGAGCAGTGAATTGAGGTCCCCTATCTGAGATGATAGATAAAGGAAATCCATGCAGTCTAACAATCTCTCTAAGATACAATTTGGCATAATCCTCTGTAATGTCCGTAGTCTTAACCGGCAAGAAATGGGCCAATTTGGTCATCCTATCCACAATCACCCAAATAGAGTCATACTGTTTGCGAGGTAGTGGTAAACCTATAATGAAGTCCATATTGATCATTTCCCACTTCCATTCTGGGATCTTTATATTCTGAGCCACTCCACAAGGCCTGTGGTGCTCAACTTTAACTTGTTGGCAGTTCAGGCACTTGGACACAAACTTTACTATATCACTCTTCATTCCACTCCACTAGTATACTTCTCTCAAGTCATGGTACATCTTTGTTGAACCTGGATGGATGAAATACCTGGAATTATAGGCTTCTGCCATGATTCTCTCTCAAATACCATCAATACTTGGAACATATAATCTCCTTTGATATCTCAACACTTCATCTCCCTCTTTGGTAAAAGCCATTACCTTATGCTTGTGAACTTCGTCTTTCAGTTGAAGGAGAATGGGATCCTGATCTTGGTTTCCTTTCACCTCTGCAACTAGAGATGATTCAGCTCCATTTTGAACTATTGTACCACCCTCACTAGAGTCAATAAGTTGAACTCCCAAACATGCAAGTCTATGCACTTCCTTTGCCAATTCCTTCATTTCTTCTTGCACATGGGTCGTACTCCCCATGGATAACCTACTAAGAGCATCGGCAACTACATTTGCTTTACCTGGGTGGTAGAGAATGTTCATGTCATAATCCTCGAGCAACTCTAGCCATCTCCTCTACCTCAAGTTTAGCTCTTTTTGGCTGAATACATACTGTAAGCTTTTATGGTCTGTGAATACATCCACATGTACACCATAAAGATAGTGACGCCAGATCTTAAGAGCAAATACCACAACTGCCAACTCAAGGTCATGAGTGGGGTAGTTCCTCTCATGAGTCTTAAGCTATTAGAGGCATAGGTAATGACCTTACCTATATGCATTAACACACATCCCAACCCAACTCTGGAAGCATCACAATAGATTACAAAACCATCCGTCCCCTTGGGTAGGGACAGTACTGGAGCAGTAGTCAATCTAGCTTTCAACTCTTTAAAGCTTTTCTCACAAACATCAGACTATTGAAACTTAGCCTTTTTCTGAGTTAGCTTAGTCAATGGTGAGGATATGGATGAAAATCTCTCAACAAACCTCTTGTAGTAACCAGCCAAACCTAAGAAACTCCTTATGTCGGTTGGAGAGGTGGGTCTGGGTGAGTTCTTTACTGCTTCAATCTTTTGAGTATCAACTCAAATTCCATCACCAGATATAATATGGCCTAGGAACGCTATAGCTTAAGACAAAATTGACACTTAGAAAACTTAGCATACAACTCCCTCTCCTTAAGAGTTTGAAGGACAATCCTAAGGTGGTTAGCAAGCTCACTCTTACTTCTAGAGTAGACCAAAATATCATTGATGAAGACAATCACAAACGTATCCAGGTATGTCTTGAATACCCGGTTTATGAGGTCCATAAAAGCTGTAGGGGCATTTGTCAATCCAAAGGACATAAAAAGAAACTCAAAATAACCATAGCGAGTTCAGAAAGCTGTCTTCAGGATGTCACATTCTCTCACTTTCAACTGATGATAGCCTGATCTGAGGTCTATCTTAGAGAAGCATGTGACACTCTGAAGTTGGTCAAATAAATCATCTATTTCGGGGAGAGGATACTTGTTTTTTATGGTGACCTTGTTCAGTTGTTGGTAATCAATGCACATTCTAAGGGTCCCATCTTTCTTTTGCATGAATAGGATAGGAGCATCCCAAGGTGAGACACTTAGACTAATAAATCCCTTATCTAGGAGGTCGTTCAACTGCTTTTTCAACTCATCGAGAGACATCCTATAAGGAGGAATGGAGATAGATTGTGTATCAGGAAGGATGTCAATACCAAAGTCTATCTCTCTATCAGGAGAGATTCTGGGTAGATCCTCTGGAAAGACTTCAGGAAACTCATTCACAATGGGAACTGACTCAAGATATGGAGCGTGATCATTAATTATTTTTACTCGGACTATATAATATATGCATCCCTTAGAGATTAATTTTCTAGACTTAAGTTAGGAAATAAATTTACCCCTAGGCACTACCGAACTCCCCTTTCACTCTAAGATAGGCTCATTCGGAAATTAAAACTTGAAAATTCGGGTCCTACAATCAACTGAGGCATAAAGAGCATAAAGCCAGTCTATGCCAAGAATCACATCAAAATCAACCATGTCCAACTCAACTAAGTCAGCCATGGTATCCCTGTGATAGATTGGCATAGTATAATCTCTATAGATCCTCTCAGCTAAGATAGACTCACAAGCAGGAGTAGACACGCTGAAAGGCTCAAGGAGACACTCAGGAAGGATCTCAAATTTACTAGCCAAGTAAGGAGTCACAAAAGATAATATAGCACCCAAATCAAGTAATGCATAGCACCCGGATCAAATAATGTATACACATCAAAAGAAAGGATCGGAGCATACCAGTAATAATATCAGTTGAATTCTCTTGGTCTTGGCGACTATCCATAGCATACAGACGGTTTTCCCCCCACCTGTACTTGAAGCTACACCTCTTTGAGTACCTCTATTCTATGAAGCTACAGAAGAAAACAGAGCTCTGCTACTTCCATCTTCCTGTCTCTTTGAAGGACACTCATTCTGCAAGTGCCTATCTTTCCACATTCGTAGCAAGCACTGGTGCCCACATGACACTCTCCCAAATAGAACTTCCCACATCTAGCACATGGTGTCTTTCCTCTAGAAACTTAAGCCACACTTAATTGGGAATGAGAACCCTGAGCTCGGAAGTTCTGGTGACTTAGCGACCTCTGATCATACCTGATATTAGGTGTAAAAGCACTTGTTGAGGATGGTACATAATTAGAAGACCTATTCTAAAAGAAGGACTTGTTACCCATCCCTTTCTTCTGCTCATTCTCATGCCCAATAGACTTACCCTTTTTGCTTAGGTGTCACGACCCAACCCCATAGGCCGTGACGGATGCCCAAACTGAACACTCGCGTACAAATATACTAGATATAAGCAAACCTGTCCCCCATTTAAGTCACAGTGTACAAATATACTAGATAACACCTCAGCCAGCATGACTATCACAACAGGGGAAAATGTCCCCCAAAACATAAACTATATCAGCACAACTGTGTATACGTGCGTACACAACCCATATATAACCCACATACATATCTACAAACCTCTAAGAGTATAATTATAACATAAGGCGGGACAGGTCCCTCGCTGTACCCCTGAATAAACAAAACGAGTGTACAAATCAAGATACCAGTACCACAACTAGGCTCCGATACAATGAAGAGTTTCCCAAACTTGCTTGTAGGAGTCCTAAGCTGATGGGTCTCCAAAATGTGCATCTATACCTGCGGGCATGAATGCAACCCCCCAAAGGAAAGGGGGTCAGTACGACATATGTACTGAGTATGTAAAGTATAACTGGAAACATATCTGAAATAAAGAGAGCCAGGGGGATAAATTCGTTACTTAAGAAAATACTGTAACTGTACCTAGTGAATTATAAAAAACATGCATGCTCATATTATACAATATAGTCAGCCCCTTCAAGGACTCGGTGAAACATATATTTGTAGGACCGTCATAGGGCCCGGTGCCATCATCATCTTATCACATCACATCCCATCATTATATATATATATATACATATGTTCCCAGCCCTCTAGTGAGGGACTCAGTGAGTTGTTCATGTTATTGCATTATCGTTTCCTCATATAGCATACCCGGCCCTTTAGTGAGGGATTCAGTGGATAATGCAGTGAACTATGCACGATTACGTTCTCGACTCGGGACTCGGTGATAGAAGGGTTATGGTATGCATGAGTAGAGTAGTGAGTAACCATATGCAATTTAAACCATCATTGGAGCTTGTTGAAATAATCAAAATGAACTATCGTTAAAAATTAGGACAATAACTATAACAAGTACCTTAGAAGTGTCATTATAGTTTGCATCAAGGTAGCACTTTTTAAATCATCTACTCGTATCAAGGTGTAATAAAATATCTTTTGGAAGTCAAAAAAATGGCCATCTTAGTGGCTTTAAGGATAGGGACTTCCTTGGGATCACATATACTTCGTCTATTAGTTTCATAAAGTTCATGCCAAAAAGAAGAAGATTAACTTTACCCACTTACTACTTCCCAAGGTATAGAAAAACTTGAGAAGCCATAGTTCAATTATTGGAAGAGTTATAGCTTAAAGGAGTGAATAAGAGTCATGCTTTATACCACAACATAAATTATGCCAACTTAGGATGGTTGGACACTTTCACATGAGTTGAGGCAAAAGGACATAAGTTCTAGAAAGTTAAAAATGTTGGCCATCCTAGTGTGCTTAAGAATAGGAGCTTCTTGTAGACTTTGCACATTATCCGTCCATTGGCTTTCTATGGGTCATGCCAAAAGGAGGAATAGAATAAGCTTTACATACCCTCTACTTTCCCTCATAGAGTCATTATATACATATATCATACCCGGCCCGCCATGAGCTTGGTATCATAACCTTCTTATTACTTTACCATACCATCATATAACGTACCCGGACCATGATGAGACTCGGTGAGTAATCATAGCATTATAACATAGTACTTATGTCAAAGACATATCAAGAGGGAAGAAGGGTAGCTTTACCAACTTGTACCAAAAACATGCCAAGAGAAAGCTTCACATACCTGTTAAGGGATTAATTGAAATCCGTCTTGTCTTGATACTTCCTTAACCTATTTGACATGAAAGTAATACTGAGGTTAATAGCCTTTCACTTTCCAACATCCCACTCTACAACCAAGTACTAATAGGAGTCATTTCCTATCCATTACCCTCGACTAGTTTGTTACTAGTTCCAAAGCTACCAAAAATCGGGCAGCATTTCCCCTGTAACTTCAACATCCCCGAGATTTGAACTCGGCCACAATATCAACAACCATACCAACAAAAAGAAAAAGCAGAATATTTATAATTAAATCACTTCAACCTTACACAATACAAGCTCCAAACAACTAGCTCCCAACTACGATACAAAAATAGAGTTTTTAATCTTTATTTCGCAAAATCTTTAACCATACCAAACGGAGGGTCGTGTGGATGAAACAAGAAGAAATCACACCCTTTTTAAAACACTTTAAATCCCTGAAACACGCAACCCCACCAGCTTCACCCGCAGCACCATAATGACAACACACTACGCGACTTCGATTTAGCTACTACGACTTTAATTTAGCTTGTTTTTAACGTCAAGCATCCTTGTAAAATTTTTCCACTTCCAACATAATTTAATACATGTAATATACCTCATAAAATCATCATAAACTCCAGTTAGAAAGAGAAACTCTTACCTTGCCCAAAATTCATCATCCTTGTCGAAACTTGCCTCGAAAGTTTCTTTAGCGCGCCTAAAACTTCTTGGCTGTTTGGTACCATTTTGGGATGCTACAAACCATAAATTTTTATTACTAACACCTCATAACATCGTGGTTCAACTTAGATAATTAATTCACGGAATAAAATTAGAAGCTTAGCCTTTTTTTCCCCTCAAATCCTTAACTCTCTCCAGCTTGAGGGTTTCTCTCCTCTTCTTCTCTTTTCTAGAATATTTGGATGAAGTAATAACTTAAGGGATAAGGATGACTAAAATTCATCAACATGTATATATATAGGCTACTTTTAGGGGGACACATGTCATCCCCTAAGTGGTGACACTTGTCAAGCCCTAAGTGGTGATACATGTCAAGCCCTTATTGGGCCAACACACCCCTTTCCTCCAATCACAAGCTGCCCATGGAATGTGGGGGGTACACCACCCTTGCTCCAGCTTTTGCCATATGACACTCCCTCATGCTGCCACGTGGCACTCTCTTTTTCCCTTTGTGGGTTCGTAATCTCGCCTTACTTTCAAACCTATGTAATCCTTGCTACGTAAGCTTGGTATGTATTCAAGTAGCTTAAGTATGTAGGATTTCCAAGTTGGTAGCTTACATAAATAATTCGATTTCTACGACTCATTATTTGGTCTCCAACTTTTTCCAGATTCTTATAACTCCATTTCCAATCTTCTCTACTATGGGGTATCACATTCTCCTTTCCTTAGAGTTGTTTGGTAGCGTTATAGATTATCCGGCTCACATGGAAACTCTTAAGAAGCTTAAGAGTTCTTAAGAAGTCTTAAGAAGCTTTAAGAAACTTTAAGAAACTTAAGAGGCTTACGATCCTTGCTAGAAACTCAAGAGCCTTTCAAGCGACTTAAGAACGCGTTCCAAGGTACAAAAGTACGGGGTGTAACATTAGGTGTTCCTCTTGGTCCTTTTTCTTTTCATCCTCAACTTGCTGAGAATACACTATCATTCTAGAAAAATCCATGTCAGAAATTATTAGCATTGACTTACATTCTTTCTTTACATGTTTGCCCAGGCCAAAGAAAAACTTCCTCATCTTGGCCCTCATATGAGGAATCATTTCTTGGGCATATTTGGACAACTGAATAAACTTCAAACTATACTCCTTTATAGTCATGCTCTTTTGCTTGAGGTTCACAAACTCCTCACTTTTGCTTCTCATAGCTCTTGGGGAAAGAAGTAGGAATGCTCCCTCAAACTTATCCCAAATAGTAGGCTCCGCATCCTCACCTCTACTTAGTAGGCTCTGCATCCTCACCTTTACTTTCTTCCCACTAGTTATACCAGACATTTTCCACATCCTTGAGCTGATAAGATACCAACTCAACCCCCTCGATATCCATAGCATGCATCACTTTTAGTATCTTCCATATCTCATTAATGAAATTTTGGGGGTCCTCATCAACCTTGGAACCCGTAAATACCGATGGATTCATTCTCAAAATACCTCTAATCCTCTATAACATCCCCTAAAAACGTTGTATACGATGTTTCAATTCTCGCCTAAACATGATACAACCTCTGTATTTTAGGCATAACTTTTCATAGGAATATCTAAATTAGGTGATTCAAATTTCTGAGTAACCACAAGATCATTACCTTCAACTTTTGTGAATACCATATTTTACGTTTCAGAAGTTAAGTAGGTCAAATAAATTAATTTTTGTAAGGTAGGATGCTGTGATGGAAAGGAGTAATTATAGAAGAAAAATCATATCTCACTGTAGGTTTATCCAAATTAGTTGATTCTTGAACGATATGAAACTAGACTTCCATATCTACAATTCTTATGAAGACACCAAATCATAATAAGGAATTTATCTTATTTAAACGTAGCTCCGAAAAAGAGTATTCTGTTAAAAAGAACTCATCTCACTACCATGGAAAGATCTAGATACATTTGACATCACTCATGACATAAATTGTCCTCTATTTAACATCATCCATGACATCAATATATTCCATTAAATTTTTAGATTTTTCTTTATAATTATTTTATTCATTGGTAGGTCCCTCTTTCCCACTTATAAATACCCACCTTATTTCCTCATTTTATTCATCAAGCTTTCTCAAGTAAATCTTCTCTCTATACACTTCTTTGCTCATTCTAAAATATAGTTTTAGTTCTTAGTAGTGAAGAAATACTATTCTGGTGATTCATATACTCCGGATAGTATACAAAACGTTCCGGCGAGGAGAAAAGTTAGGACTCAAGAGTATTCATTAAGTCTTTCGGTTCCGACTAAAGCTTCGGATTCCAGGTATGTAAGGCTTCAATTAGAGTATTCTTTCCACTCTCATATCTAAATTATTTTGATTATATGATAAATTATGTTTATTTTCTTTAAGCTTTACTCTAAGTTATGTGGGTGTTTATCCATGGGTTCTTCCACCCATGTAGTCCAAAAACTCTTTCAATTAAGTCTCTTAGTTTCAAGTAATATTTTTTTATGGGAAATTCTTATTTTTACTTAATAGTATGAATCATGGTTAAACTAATAATTATTGGTCTATTTTGATGCAACATAATTTTATATGTATGAATTGATGGTTTACAAGCAATTTCTCTATTTATCTATTTAAAAGTCCTTGATATTCATGGTGGGTTGTTTAAAGCATAATTTTTAATTAATGGATTTCAAAGTATTTATGTATATTTATTTACATAAATATTTGCAAGTTGAAGTGATTTGAACCCACCTAGTTTTACTATGTTTTAATAAAGTTTGACTTGAAAGCTTTGACTCCAAATAAATGTTTATAAAAGCAATATTTATGATAAAAAAGAGAGTCTTATGAAATAAAAGAATGATAAAATGATATGCATGATGGATTCTGTATGCAATAAAGACAATTCTTGCATATTTGAATTATCAAATGTTTTAATGAGTTATTCTACCGAATATGATGTTTGAATTCTCAAGTTATATGCTATGAATATTTTGAAGTATTAAACTATTCTGTGGGATTGACTTAGCACCGAATGAGGCATTGAGGTGGGATTCGGTAAGGGAATCCTAGTAGCAACCCCTTGTCTCATTAACTATGTGCCAACATAGGAGCCCTTGTAGGCTTAGGCCAATGGATCCATAAATAGCCCTTAAAATTAAAGTTAAAGTTAAAGAAATGAATGAAGTTGACGGAGTTGTACCTGGCAAGTAGTCTCCCCGGCCAACGTAGGGGTTATGTTGGATTCCATGTAATAGCTCGCATGGTCTTAAATGTCGGTTATGGTTATTTTCCCATAAAATGAATATTTTAAAGGATATCCATATAATTTATTATGCATGTATTACATCATGTTCCATATTACATAAATATTATAATGTTTCCTCAATGTTTATGCATCCTTACATACTTAGTACATTCAAAGTACTAACGCATACTATTTTGCCTACATGATATCACCATGTAGGGATCGGTGCTCCTCCTCTTTCTCCTCCACGTGGCTAGTTGAGACTTCGTTTGAAGACTACTTTTGGTGAGTTCCCATATTCCGGGAACAATACTCCTTTATATTTCTAGCTTATGATCTGTTGAGATATTTTACTATGGTATTTCTTCTATTATGATTAAGGGTGAGCTAGGGACTTGTCTTAGCCCCATTAAATCTAATAGTTAGAGGTATTGTTGGACATATGTAAGTTGAATATTTACTATTATGATTTTCGCTTCTTCATTTATCGTCATAACCTATGAAAGGCTAAAAGAATGCTAAGAGGCTTGTTTGAGGTACTTTTGGGTTCCTCATTCGCCATGTCACATCTAGGCCCTAGGCTTGGGTCGTGAAAAACTTGGTATCAGAGCCCGAGGTTTTGAATGATCCTTGGAGTCCAACATACCGCATCGAATAGAGTCTTGTTCATGGTTGTGAAGCGCGCCACAATTATGAATAAGAGACTATGAGGCATTTAGGAAAAAAACCACTTCTTTCAAATTCATGTCGTGCCTTAGAGTTTCCTAAGCTTTCCTTTACCTAACGACCTGTTTTATGTTCTCTAGATAATGAATCGTGGAAGAGCACCTCGAAGAGCAAGGGTTGATGATAAAGACCAAACTCCTCCGGTTCCCAATGCCCAACATCATGAGGATGGGGTAACCCATGCTAATTTTTGCAGTGTTATTACTTTGTTAGCTCAAGTCGTAGCCAACCAAGGGAATATAGGTGTTCCTCCTCCCCAAATGCAAAATCCAGCCTCTAGGATTCAGGATTTCCAAAGGATGAATCCGCCCGAGTTCGATGATTCTAAACTAGATGAGGACCCTATGGAGTTCATTAATGAGGTGTACCAGATTGTGTCTATCATGGGTGTGACACCAAATGAGAATGCCGAGCTAGTGTCCTATTAACTCAAAGGTGTGGCTCGAGTGTGGTACGAACAATGGGTTGTTGAGAGGGATGAAGAAATAGGGTCGATAGGATGGGAAGAGTTCAAAGGTGCCTTCCTAGACCGCTTCTTCCCATTGGAGCTAAGGGAGGACAAAATCCAAGAGTTCATCAACCTCCATCAAGGGAGTATGAGTGTGAGGGAGTATGCTCTCAAATTCACTAAGTTGTCAAAGTATGCTCCCTTCATGGTCTCCGACCCAAGAGCTAGGATGAGTAAGTTTATTTCCGGTGTCTCAAGCTTGGTGTCCAAGGAGTGCAAAATGGCCATGTTGGTCAAGGAGATAGACATCTCTCGGTTAATGACTTATGCAGAACAAATTGAAAAAGAGAAGCTTAGAGAGAGATCAAAGGGGTTCAAAAAGGCTAGAGTGGATGGTGGAGGGTTTAACCCTTAAAGGTTCAATCATGGTAACAATGGCAAAGGCCAAGGTGGGCAACGATTTGTGGGACAAGGTTCCACCAATACTCCTCCTCCAAAGTTCAACAAGGACAAGAGTGGTAAACCAATGATTCCAAGAGAGAATGTTGCTACTCAAACTTTCCCCGCTTGCAAGAAGTGTGGAAGGACTCACAAAGGGGAATGCTTACCTGGCTCCAATGCATGCTTTAAGTATGGCAAGCTGGGCCACCATGCTAAGAATTGTAGAGATGGTGGTGGTAGGACTCAAGGACAAATTGCTCATGGTCAACAAGTCCAAGGAGGTGTCCAACGCACCAACCGCTTTTACGCCTTGCATGGGAGACAAGAGGTTGAGGATGCACCCAATGTCATTACTGGTATGTTAAAGGTCTTTTCTTTTGATGTGTATGCACTATTAGATCCGGGTGCAAATTTATCTTTTGTTACTCCATTCCTTGCTAGTAGATTTGATGTTTTACCTGAAATGTTATTAGAGCCTTATTTGGTGTCTACCCCTGTTGGTGAGTCAGTTATTGCTAGAAAGATCTATAGGGGTTGCCTTGTGTCTATCTTGCATAAAGTTATTCCTTGTGATCTTATTGAGCTTGACATGATAGATTTCGATGTTATTTTTGGGATGGATTGGTTACATGCATCTTATGCTTCCATAGATTGTAGGAATTATCGAGTCAAGTTCCAATTTCCAAATGAGCCTGTTATTGAATGGTAGGGTTGTGATTCGATGGTGAAGGGTCAGTTTATTTCTTATCTTAAGGCCTGCAAAATGATTTCTAAGGGATGTATTTACCACATTGTGAGGGTTAGGGATGTCAACTCCAAAAGTCCTTCTCTTGAGTTAGTTCCTATAGTCAATGAATTCCCCGATGTCTTTCTCGATGACCTTCCTGGTGTCCCTCCCGAAAGGGAAGTTGATTTTGGTATCGATCTCCTCCCTGATATCCAACCTATCTCTATTTCTCCTTACCGTATGGCCCCGACAGAATTATTGAAGGAACAATTAAAGGACTTGTTAGAGAAGGGGTTCATAAGACCAAGTATTTCGCCATGGGGTGCTCCTGTGTTATTTGTGAGAAAGAAGGATGGATTGCTTCGAATGTGCATAGACTACCATCAATTAAATAAGATGACCATTAAGAACAAGTACCCACTCCCTAGAATAGATGACTTGTTTGATCAATTACAAGGGGCTAGTCACTTCTCCAAGATCGACCTTTGGTCTGGTTATCACCAACTACGGGTGAGGGAGTGTGAAATTCCCAAAACAGCCTTCTGAACAAGGTATGATCACTATGAGTTTGTGGTGATGAGTTTTGGGTTAACGAATGCACCAGCAGTGTTTATGGACTTGATGAATAGGGTGTTCAAACCTTACCTTGATACCTTTGTAGTGGTCTTCATTGATGATATTTTAATTTACTCTCGGGGTGAGGAAGAACATAAAAATCACTTGAGAGTTGTGCTTCAAACATTGAGGGATAGGCAATTATTTGCAAAATTTAGTAAGTGTGAATTTTGGTTAAAGGAGGTAGCATTTCTTGGTCACGTAGTGTCCGGTGATGGGATCAAGGTTGATCCTAAGAAAATAGAGGCAGTCAAAAATTGGCCTAGATCATTATCTCCTTCAGACATTAGGAGCTTCTTAGGTCTAGCCAGGTACTATAGAAGGTTCGTCAAAGGCTTTTCTTCCATCTCATCTCCTATGACAAAATTGACCCAAAAGAATTCCAAATTTATATGGACAAATGAGTGTGAGCAGAGTTTCCAGACCTTAAAAGATCGACTTACCTCTGCTCCTATTTTGACTCTCCCAGAAGGATTAGAAGGGTTTGTAGTTTATTATGATGCTTCAAAGATTGGTTTAGGTTGTGTCTTAATGCAAAAAGGCAAGGTCATAGCCTATGCTTCTAGGCAATTAAAGGTGCATGAGCACAACTACCCTACCCATGACCTTGAATTGGTGGCCGTTGTTTTTGCTCTGAAGATTTGGAGGCATTACCTCTATAGGGTGCATGTGGATGTGTATACTGATCATAAGAGTCTTCAATATGTGTTCACCCGAAAAGACCTTAATCTAAGGCAAATGAGGTGGCTAGAACTCCTTAAAGACTATGACATGAGTGTGCACTATCATCCGGGTAAAGCCAATGTGGTTGCTGATGTACTTAGTAGAGTGTCTATGGGGAGTGTGGCCCATGTGGATGAAAGGAAGAGGGAGTTGGTGAGAGATGTTCATCGATTGGCTAGATTAGGGGTGAAGTAAGGTAGTACTAATAATGGGGGTATGGTTGTTCAAAATAGGTCTGAATCCTCTTTGGTGGTGGATGTTAAATCAAAGAAAGATCTTGACCCAAAGTTTATTGAGTTAAACAAGTTGGTAAAGGAAAAGAAGATAGAGGTCTTTTCCCAAGGGGGAGATGGGGTTCTATACTACCAAGGTTGGATATGTGTTCCAGATATTGATAGCCTAAGGAGTTTGATCTTGATGGAGGCTCATAATTCTAGATACTCCATTCATCCCGGTTCAACGAAAAATGTACCGAGACTTAAAGGAGTTGTATTGGTGGGGTGGCATGAAGAAGGACATAGCAAGGTTTGTGTCCGAATGTACAAATTGCCAACAAGTGAAGGCAGAACATCAAAGGCCAGGTGGCCTAGCCCAAGACATTGAAATCCCTACTTGGAAGTGGGAAGATGTGAATATGGATTTTGTAGTAGGTTTGCCTCTTACTCGGAAGCTTCATGACTCGATTTGGGTAATTATTGATAGAATGACTAAGTCAGCTCACTTCCTACCGATTAAAACTTCCTATAGTGCTGAAGACTATGCCAAGTTGTATATTCAGGAGTTGGTGAGGTTACATGGTGTGCCGTTATCCATTATTTCGGATCATGGTACCCAATTCACTTCTCACTTCTGGAGATCATTTCAAAAAGGCCTCGGTACTAAGGTAAAGTTTAGCACAGCATTCCATCCTCAAATGGATGGGCAAGACGAAAGAACGATTCAAACACTAGAGGATATGTTAAGGGCTTGTGTGTTGGAGTTTAAAGGGAATTGGAATGATCATCTACCTCTTATCGAGTTTGCCTATAATAATAGTTACCACTCAAGTATTGAGATGACGCCGTTTGAGGCTTTATATGGGAGACGATGTAGATCACCGGTTGGTTGGTTCAAAGTAGGCGAGATGACCTTATTGGGCCTCGATTTGGTACTTGATACTTTAGAGAAGGTGAAGATCATTAGAGAAAGGTTGAAGATGGCTCAAAGTCGTCAAAAGTCCTATTCTGACACTAAAAGAAGGGATATTGAGTTTAATGTGGACAATTGGGTGTATCTAAAGATTTCACCCATGAAAGGTGTGGTTCGATTTGGTAAGAAAGGGAAATTGAGCCCTAGATATGTAGGGACTTATAAAATCGTGAGACGTGTTGGTAAGGTTGCATATGAGTTGGAATTACCATTGGAAATGGCCATGGTTCATCCGGTGTTTCATGTGTCTATGTTAAAAAAATGTGTGGGTGATCCTAGTTCCATTGTACCTATAGGAGTAGTGAATATTGAAGAAAACTTGACCTATGAAGAAGTTCCTGTGGAAATTTTAGACCGGCAAGTTAAAAGATTAAGGAACAAAGAAATTGCATCTGTTAAAGTCCTTTGAAGGAATCAACAAATAGAAACTGCAACATGGGAAGCGGAAGCGGATATGATTAAGAGATACCCTTATCTTTTCCCCTCTACCCAAACCAAAGGTATTAAGTTTTCCTTGCTCAATTACTTGAAATCTTTACATCTCAATTTTTCTTGTCATATGCTTGCAAAATTATGAAATATGTTTTAAATGATGTTTAAAATTACACTGTTGCATTAATGATAGGTTGTTTGTTTACACTCTACTCTACTTAAGCTAAGTTTTTTCTCATTCGAGGAGGAATGTTCCAAGGGGGAGATAATATAACATCCCCTAAAAACGTTGTATACGATGTTTCAATTCTCGCCTAAACATGATACAACCTCTGTATTTTAGGCATAACTTTTCATAGGAATATCTAAATTAGGTGATTCAAATTTCTGAGTAACCACAAGATCATTACCTTCAAATTTTGTGAATACCATATTTTACGTTTCAGAAGTTAAGTAGGTCAAATAAATTAATTTTTGTAAGGTAGGATGCTGTGATGGAAAGGAGTAATTATAGAAGAAAAATCATATCTCACTGTAGGTTTATCCAAATTAGTTGATTCTTGAACGATATGAAACTAGACTTCCATATCTACAATTCTTATGAAGACACCAAATCATAATAAGGAATTTATCTTATTTAAACGTAGCTCCGAAAAAGAGTATTCTGTTAAAAAGAACTCATCTCACTACCATGGAAAGATCTAGATACATTTGACATCACTCATGACATAAATTGTCCTCTATTTAACATCATCCATGACATCAATATATTCCATTAAATTTTTAGATTTTTCTTTATAATTATTTTATTCATTGGTAGGTCCCTCTTTCCCACTTATAAATACCCACCTTATTTCCTCATTTTATTCATCAAGCTTTCTCAAGTAAATCTTCTCTCTATACACTTCTTTGCTCATTCTAAAATATAGTTTTAGCTCTTAGTAGTGAAGAAATACTATTCTGGTGATTCATATACTCCGGATAGTATACAAAACGTTCCGGAGAGGAGAAAAGTTAGGACTCAAGAGTATTCATTAAGTCTTTCGGTTCCGACTAAAGCTTCGGATTCCAGGTATGTAAGGCTTCAATTAGAGTATTCTTTCCACTCTCATATCTAAATTATTTTGATTATATGATAAATTATGTTTATTTTCTTTAAGCTTTACTCTAAGTTATGTGGGTGTTTATCCATGGGTTCTTCCACCCATGTAGTCCAAAAACTCTTTCAATTAAGTCTCTTGGTTTCAAGTAATATTTTCTTATGGGAAATTCTTATTTTTACTTAATAGTATGAATCATGGTTAAACTAATGATTATTGGTCTATTTTGATGCAACATAATTTTATATGTATGAATTGATGGTTTACAAGCAATTTCTCTATTTATCTATTTAAAAGTTCTTGATATTCATGGTGGGTTGTTTAAAGCATAATTTTTAATTAATGGATTTCAAAGTATTTATGTATATTTATTTACATAAATATTTGCAAGTTGAAGTGATTTGAACCCACCTAGTTTTACTATGTTTTTAATAAAGTTTGACTTGAAAGCTTTGACTCCAAATAAATGTTTATAAAAGCAATATTTATGATAAAAAAGGGAGTCTTATGAAATAAAAGAATGATAAAATGATATGCATGATGGATTCTGTATGCAATAAAGACAATTCTTGCATATTTGAATTATCAAATGTTTTAATGAGTTATTCTACCGAATATGATGTTTGAATTCTCAAGTTATATGCTATGAATATTTTGAAATATTAAACTATTCTGTGGGATTGACTTAGCACCGAATGAGGCATTGAGGTGGGATTCGGTAAGGGAATCCTAGTAGCAACCCCTTGTCTCATTAACTATGTGCCAACATAGGAGCCCTTGTAGGCTTAGGCTAATGGATCCATAAATAGCCCTTAAAGTTAAAGTTAAAGTTAAAGAAATGAATGAAGTTGACGGAGTTCTACCTGGCAAGTAGTCTCTCCGGCCAACGTAGGGGGTTATGTTGTATTCCATGTAATAGCTCGCATGGTATTAAATATCGGTTATGGTTATTTTCCCACAAATTGAATATTTTAAAGGATATCCATATGATTTATTATGCATGTATTACATCATGTTCCATATTACATAAATGTTATAATGTTTCCTCAATGTTTATGCATCCTTACATACTTAGTACATTCAAAGTACTAACGCATACTATTTTGCCTACATGATATCACCATGTAGGGATCGGTGCTCCTCCTCGTTCTCCTCCACGTGGCTAGTTGAGACTTCGTTTGAAGACTACTTTTGGTGAGTTCCCATATTCCGGGAACAATACTCCTTTATATTTCTAGCTTATGATATATTGAGATATTCTGCTATGGTATTTCTTCTATTATGATTAAGGGTAAGCTAAGGACTTGTCTTAGCCCCGTTAAATCTAATAGTTAGAGGTTTTTTTGGACATATGTAAGTTGAATATTTACTATTATGATTTCCGCTTCTTTATTTATTGTCATAACCTATGAAAGGCTAAAAGAATGCTAAGAGTCTTGTTTGAGGTACTTTCGGGTTCCTCATTCGCCATGTCACATCTAGGCCCTAGGCTTGGGTCGTGCCATCCTCGTGGTAGCATACAACTCTTGATATCTAGATCTAGGAGTTGGTGAACTCTGGCTACCATTTCGGGCAGCCACCAACTGAGTGAGCATAGCAATCGCTCCTAAAAAAGCTTTCTCTGAAGTAGGAGTGGTCTGAACTGTAGGTATTTGGGGTACCTCAGTAGACCTTGCAGGTCGGCCCTTAGTTCTAGGTAGAGGCATCTCTAACTGTGGAACCTCAGTGCTGGTAGTGTTCCTCTGACTGGCTGTATGTTTAGGAGGCATAGTCTGCAATGTGTAAACACACGCATTTAGAAAGGAAGTTTTATAAAGTTAAAGTCTATCGCACGAACTCAGATTATGAAAGAAGTAAAACAATTCCTGATGTCCTATAGCCTCCTAATTATAAGTGTGGTGCATGACACACCCATAAGTAAGACTCTACTAGACATGGCTTTATAGATACCCTAGGACTCTTGAACTCTGTGCTCTAATACCAAGTTTGTCACGCCTCGAGAGGGTATCCTAGGTATGGACGGCAGTTAGAAACCATCTCGGGCCTCCGAGAGAACCACTTGGTCTCATCACTTATTCGTTCATCAGTGGAAGACTTAAGTGGAAATAATAATACTTATGTGGGCTCTTCATCATTAATATTAAATGAAAGAAAGAAATTCTTAGAAGAAGTAGTTTTAAAGGAGAACTACTCCAATTACATCATCAAACTCTGTCTATAAAACCTCTAACACTATCATATGGTGCCAATGACATGTCCATCTACCTCAAAAGAAACATAATACTCAACAATAAGAAAAGGATAAAGAGTTCCTCCGAATATAAGAAGGACTGACCAAATAGCTATAAAATAATGATCTTCAATGATGCATCTGTTGAGGATCTCTAGCACTTGTATCTACATCATAAAATGATGTAGGTCGAATGACGTCAGTACGTGGAATGTACGAGTATGTAAAATGACTGGAAAGTAGGGACAGATATCAAGAAACTTCTCTCAGGAAGACTCGGTTCAGAACTCAACATCATCTCAATATCAATATGTAATGCAAGTTTTAAAATAATAATAATAAGAAATGCTTACTTAGTTGGGAGTTTTTCTAACCGACAACCATCACTTATGAGCTAGTGATGATACAACAAAGCGATGTCGTTGCCACATCCATCCAATACCTTTCCAGGGTAAAGGACATCACTATCTTGGATCCAATCACCAAAGTCCTCTCTTTGGGACTTAAGAGGCATAGCCTCCATCCTACGCTGGCTACGTAGTTCTGGGGTTTGAGTCAATTAAACTCTTATCCAACTCGGTGCTCAATAGTACTCCCAAAATATGTACTTATATTAACCTTATCATCTAGTCTCATTGGACTTTAATTTAAATCATCAAACTCATCTCATTACCTCTTCATCAATCATTATACTTCAAAAACATCATTTACATCTCATCAAAACATCTTTCTCAAAACATTATTTAATCCAAAGAATCAAATTCATTTAAACTCAATTCTTTTGCTCTTTCAAAACTCAATAAAATACATATATAGTATTAATTCAAATCTCTCTTTTTGTCAATGAATATTAAAATCCAACATTTTTACTCAAAACACGTGTAAAAATATTCATGAACATCAAATCAATTAGGGTTCATGAAAAAGTAGCCACGAATAATAATTCAAATAATATGAGAGATAAAAAAAGTAATAATCTCAATGCATAAATATATCTAACTTAATAGAAGAAGAATTAATTCATTTAGAATTCAAGATTTGGGTAAAACTCAACTATAATTCAATTACGATGAATTTAAATATTGGACGCATGGACGAACTCAATCCAATACTATAAATAGCCTTATGTACCTGAAATCCAAAGCTTTACTCCGAATTGGAACACTCTTGAACCCCTAGCCTTTTCTCTTCGCCGGAGCATTTTGTGTACTATCCGGAGTATACGAATCACCAGAATCGTGTTTCTATACTACTAAAACTAAACCTATATTAGAGAATGAGTAAAGAAGTGTATAGAGAGAAGAGTTGCTTGAGAAAGTATGATGAATAAAATGAGGAAATAAGGTGGGTATTTGTAGGTGTGGAGGAGGGACCTAACAATAAATAAAAATAATTACAAAGAATGATATTGAAAATTCAATGGAGGATTTTGATGTCATGGATGATGTCAAATGGTTCTAGATCTTTCCATGGTAGGTGAAATGAACTCTCTTTTAATGGAATACCCCTTTTCGGAGCTGTATTTGAACAAGATAATTTTCTTATTAGGATTTTGTGTCTCATAAGAATTGTAGATCTAGAAGTATAGTTTTATTTCATTTAAGAATCAATCAATTTGGAGTATCCTACCATAAAATATGATTTTTGTTCTAGAAACACTCCATTTTGTTGCAACACCATGTCTTATAAACAATAATTTATTTAACCTACTTATTCTCCGAATGCTGAGATATGGTGTTCATGAAAGTTGTAGGTAATGTCATTGGGGTTACTAAGAAATTTGAATCACCTAATTTGGACTATTCTATAAAACATTATGCCAAAAATACTTTAGGCATGAGAGAACATAATTATGATCAAAACACTTTAGGCATGAGAGAACATAATTATGATCAAAATACTTTAGAAATGAGAGAACATAATTATGATCAAAATACTTTAGAAATGAGAGAACATAATTATGATCAAAATAATTTAGGCATGGGAGAACATAATTATGATCAAAATACTTTAAAACCTTTTCATGCCTTCATATAAGGACTTTTGATAAATCAACAATTCAATGCATTTAAGAGCCAACATAAGCTAATATAAGATAGGTAATTAAACTTCAAATATTTAATAATCTATGCATTTGGAATCATGATATGAAAAACCCATAAAGTTTCATGCTTGAATTAAATTGTCGATTATGGTTCCTATCCCACATATGTACATAATTTTATGTTATTTTATGATCTTCAACTACGTCTCTTAAATGCTTTGGTCATCATGGTTTTTCCTTATGACTTATCCTCTTTACTATGCATGTTCTTAATCATTACATCTTATAGTTTGTATTGCATGTCATGACCACATACTAAGTACATTCAAAGTAATACTTTATATTTATTTCCTACATTATCTCATAATGTAGGAGTTGAGATTGAGGATCATATTCATTCACATGGCTAGTATAGTTTCCAATCGGCAAATTGTTGGTGAGTCCTCATCTATTCGAGGATGAGTTATGATTTTTTACTAATTCTAAAGACCTTGGTATGTTTTATTTAAGGGTAAGATAGGGACATGTATTAGCCTCTACCAATTGTCATTAGTAGAGGCATGCATTGGACAAAACATATTGAGTCTTTGTAGTCGAATTAGATCCCTTCTTATGTTTTATGTTAGTCTCTTTCTTATGTTATATTCCACTTTACTTAAACTTATGTATGCTTTATGATATATTAAGAGGCTTGGTTGGAGCCTTTTGGAGTTTTGGCATATTATGACTAGACCCTAGGTTGGGTCATGACAAACTTGGTATCAGAGCATAAGGTTTAAGATGTCCTAGGGTATCCAATATGCCACATCATGTAGAGTCTTATTCATGGGTGTGAAGCACGCCATATTTATGAATAATAGGCTATAAGGCATTTTAGGAATTCTCACTTCTTTAATGATCGATGTCGTGCGAGAGAATATGTTCTAGGACTTCCTTTCCTTAATGATTGCTCTTTGCGATTTTTAGAAATATTCCTCCAAGAAGACCACCTTTGCCAATGGGGGATCAATGCTAACGAAGCCCAAGCTCCTTTGGTTCCTCAAGACAATGGTCCTTTCACCGATGAAATGACTAATCCAGAGTTCTGGACAACTTTTACTATGCTAACCCAAGTAATGGACAACCAAGGGGTTGTGGCTCCTCTTAATGTTCCTACCCCGGCATCTAGAGTAAGGGACTTTGCAGGAATGAACCCTCCCAAGTTCTATGATTCGAAAGTCAATGAGGACCCCCAAGAGTTCATTGATGAGGTCTATAAAATAGTGAGTATCATGGGGGTGACTACGGTGGAGAAAATAGAGTTGGTGTCTTACCAACTCAAGGGTGTTGCTCAAGTTTGGTACACTCAATGGAAGTTGGAGAGAGTAGACGAAGGTC